>NC_081405.1:232308099-233020599 GCF_030272615.1 Cryptomeria japonica
TCCTTTCTCCCTCTCCCCTTCTCCTTTTCCCAATCTCCCTCACTCTCCATCTCTCTCTCCCCCCTCTCCTTTTCCCAATCTCCCTCTCTCTCCCTCTCTCTTTCCCCCTCTCCTTTTCCCAATCTCCCTCTCTCCCCTCCCTCCTCTCCCTCTCCCTCCCTCCCTCTCCCCCTCTCCTTTTCCCAATCTCCCTCTCTCTCCCTTTCCTTTTCCCAATCTCGCTCTCTCCCTCTCCCTCTCCTTCTCTCTCTCTCTCTCTCTCTCTCTCTCTCTCTCTCTCTCTCTCTCTCTCTCTCTCTCTCTCTCTCTCTCTCTCTCTCTCTCTCTCTCTCTCTCCTTTTCCCAATCTCCCTCTCTCTCTCTCTCTCTCTCTCCCTCTCCCTCTCCCTTCCTCTCTCCCTCTCCCCCTCTCCTTTTCCCAATCTTGCTTTCTCTCCCTCTCCCATCTCCTTTGCCCAATCTCCCTCTCCCCCTCTCTTTTTCCCAATCTCTTTGTCTCCCTCTCCCTCCCTATCTCCCTCTCCCTCCCTCTCTCCCTCTCCCCCTCTCCTTTTCCTAGTTCTGCATAGTTCGTACGGGTTATCTAGAACTAAGGCCAAAACTTCTAGTTCTACATAACCCGTATGGGTTATGAGAAATTGTGAACATTGACATATAAGGTTTCCATAACCCATATGGGTTATGGGAAAATCTTTATATATTTTAGTCCCAATGGAATAAAAACCATCATTGCAAGTTGTTTGAAGGCCTCACTGCTTTTGCACATGATTTTTTGGGACAGTAACAGTCAGGTTTTCCAATTCTTTTGTCACTTTTGCTTTGGAAAGATTGATTTTGAAGTTAATTTATAATTGTTACTTTATATAATAACAAAATCATGATCATTTGTTATTTTTTTGCTTTGATCATGATTTATTTGTCTCGTATTTTGTTTTTTTTTAAAGTTATTTTATTATTGTTACTTTAGATTATAACAAAATGACGATCATTTGTTTTTTTTTTGCTATTTGATTATGGATTGTCATCATGATGTTATGTGTAGCACAATGGGAAAGAATAAGAGAGGAACAAATGAACAAAGAGAGGCAGCAAAGGAAAGACAAAGGGAGCGTATGAAGAGATTACATGAAGGTAAGTCATCTAATGCACCTAATGAAAGTGATGAACATTCAACGATTTAAATTGATATGATTAATGCACCAAATCAAAATGATCAACATACACCAATTCAAATACATATGATGAATGCACATGTTAATGAAATTGAAGAAGATATACCATTTGAATTTGATGTGATCAATGCACCTAATGAAAATGAAGAGCATGCACCAATCTTAACACCTCTTAGAATAATTCATAGAAAACCAAAGTTCCTAATAGATATTGATGAAAATATTGTGAAGCCAATGCATGATAAAATTTCCGAAAGAACTTGTAGAAGAACGGTTAGAAGAATTTGGTATAACTATTTTGAAAACTTAAATCAAAGTGGAAGATGCCAATTAGTTGTTGAAATGATTAAAAATCTGAAATTTAGAGAGACAATGAAAATTTTGGGGTTAAGAACATCCAAAAATAATAGTGAAAGAATCATTGTGAAATCTTTTTGATGCATACCAAGCCATTGGTTTGAAATCATGCACTAAAGATGCTAATGTTACTCGTCGTGTCCTCACATCAACCACAATGGTAAAGGAAATAAAAAAATCTCGTTTAATAAGAAAAACAAGCAAGTCATTAAGGATAAGTAGAACCACACTACACTATGCCTTAGAGAGGTGAGAGAAAATCGAGGATCCTAACAATAATTCTCTTTGGGCATTCTTGGGTAGACTCCCACGCAAGGACAAGGTTGTTGTTGATGCACTAAGAATGTTAATTGAGAAATATTGGCATGCCAACACAAGGGTTTCACCCAACCAAAGAGATGATGTTAGAAGGAAAATTGGAATTAGTAATCGTGAGCCACATCCAAAACACTATTTAGATACAACTCAAACACAATTTTATGAAAGGTTTCTTCAAAGCTTTCCTTAGATTAAAATTAGCCAAATATTTTTTGAGATGACAAAATCATTTTATGTTAAGATTAATCATGCACGTACTACATGTTGTTGTAGGGTCCATGTTGAATTTTCCATGCATTATGATATTTATCACTATATCTATTGTACTTTGTACACTAACGATGTTTTGCAGGAATGTGGTCTACAAGCACCTCCTAAGTCACCGAGAGAATTTATTTCAAGTGTACTCTGTAGACGAGATGACGAGTGCATTTACTATAAGATGATGTGTTTGAGAGGTTTTTGTCCTACATGTGGCAGTTTGCAACAGTTGCATAGATGCCTACATCTGGATAGCACACATGAAATTGGTAAGGAACTATTTTCCATTGGAAAATATAACTCAGTCACATATGGTGTTAAAGATGGAAAAGAATTAAAGAGGTGTGAGTTACTGAAAAGGGATATATGCGTAGCTGATTTTATGAAGATGTTTCAAGAGAAACTAGTATATGAGTACATAGGTCACACACATAGAGCTAGGTGATTAGATGAGCAATTCAAGTTGTGTAAGGACACTTTCCCCCTCAGCACTATTATCTCTGTCATTGATTTTGCTGAGAATTATACACTAAAGCTACAAAATGAAGTATAATCTATGTATTACCACTCTACACAAGTTACAATTTTTGTACACATAGCATTCATGCATGCACATGATAGCACCAAGGAGGATAGAAAGGTTATAAGAGAATATCACTTCTATATCAGTGATGATCGTACTCACTCCTCAAAGTTTGTGCAAGGATGCTTTACAGTCTTCTATGGTAGTTTAAGGGAAAGAGATATAAGATACAACCAACACTTAATATGGTCAGACAATTGCACCTCACAATTCAAGAATGCAAGGATGTTCTACTGGTTGACTAGGATGCATGTGACAAGTGGTGTGCAAAATTTTTGGAATTTCATTGAGGCAGGGCATGGAAAGGGAGAGCATGATGGTGCATGAGCATGTGTGAAAAGAGCTCTTACTAGAGAGGAATTGAAGTACAAAGGTGGTGCAATGTTAATAGATGCAAAAACAATTGTGCAATGGTGTAGCTCTATGATGGGACCAGGTAATGTAGGTAAGTCTATGGTTTCTAGATATTTTTGGTTAATAAGTGAATCTAACATTGAAAACTATTTAGATTTTTGTACACTTATTGGATCAAGTGACATGCATTCATTTAGAAGTTCAAATACAAAAACACTAGTGATTTATAATAGACATATTACATGCTTTTTCTCTTCGTGTACGCATTTTTTGTGGGATGAATGTGAATCAAAAGAGTGGGTTGACCAATGGTCTTCTAGACCTTTGCAAACCCTAGATACATATCAACTTCCTAGAGCACTACAAATGAACCAGATTGAAGCATCAGTGGATTTTGACCATGTATCAGACATAGTTGAACTAGGTAAAGGGTTGCAATTTGCTACAATTTTAAGCTTAATCTATTAGTATTAACTTATGCTGATTTTGGTATTAACTTATATTCTTCTATTAAATGCAAGTCATGTATATGCAGTTATTGCAGATGAGAACAAGGAAGAAGGAACAAATTACTTTTTGTGTCATTTTATTGAGGCCAAAAAGAAATTGACTTCTACAGTGGTTGATGGAGAGGGTATTGAGTACCCAATAGGATCCATTGTTTCGACAGGAACATGGCTTAGAAGATACCGTTGTTGTGTCAAGTTGTATTGAGAACTCTTAAACTCATTTATTTAGCAGTCGTTGTATTGATTTTGGATTGTCCTTCTATAAAATGCATTTAGCAGTCATTGTATTGATTTTGGCATTGTCCTTCTATAAAATGCAAGTACCCTATCAAAAATTCTAATGCTTGGTTGTTTGAGGACTTTGAGACACATAGACATATTCTTAATTACTTAAACCTTCTTGTTGCAACAAATATTCATTTGATTAAATATCGTGATAGACCTCTTAACAAGGATTTATGGAAAGTTCATGAATCAAACCACGAGGGAATACTTGAGACACTAAGGGTTAGAGCTGATCTAGAAGGTTCACTTGATTGATTTTGGGCCATCTAGAAGAATAATTCTACAATATGGTAGAATAATTTTGACAATTTTGTATATATCTTTTGTGAAACATTGTAACTTCACTTTTTTGGATGTGCTCTACATGCATATGAGCTCTAATATGCATGAGTTGTAATGTGCTTATGTAGATGCTAAATTTTGTATATAAAAACATCAATGAGTTGTAATGTGCATATCTAGATGCTAAATTTTGTATAAAAAAACAACAATGAGTTGTAATGTGCATATCTAGATGCTAAGTTTTGTGTAAAAAAACAACAACAAGTTGTAATTTGCATATTTAGATGCAAAATTTTGTAAATATAAACAATAATGAGCTTGATTGTTTATATAAGAAGCCAAATTTTATATATGAAAGTGTCCATGGGGCTAATTTGCAAATTTTGAGAGCCCAAATTTGTACCATTTGATTATAAATACATTTGCAATAAACTTGTAACATTTGATTATAAAAAACTGAGTCTGATTCTGACATATGTTAAATAACTTGCAAATGGGTATCTGAATATGCAATTTTTTTTCCAAGTGTTTTGGGAAAGTTTTGAGTTATTATTGAATTACCCGATTTGAAGGGCTAGTAGGAATAGTAGTCCGAAAATGAGAGAGGATTTTTTAGGCAGTGACAAAATGATCCCATAGGTTCACATGGATCGTCCATAAGTGCCATGGTCTTCGAGTTACGCTAGGTCAAAGTTTGACCATTTTTTCCACTTTGAGCGCTCAAGGGAAAATGTTGCTACAAGGTGGCTCGTAACGATTGGATGTCTTGGGGAGAAAGACAAGGGCACACCTAGCGGAAACCTAACCACCTAGATGATGGTTCATTCCCATGACAAGAAAAACAAAAGATGCACTATTTTGCCACCTCTCACTGACCGTTTTTGACGGTTTTTGATGCGACAGAAAAAATCTCACCACAAAAAAATGGAATTGAGTTGCCCAAAACTAAGATAGGATTTTTTAGGCAGAAACAACATGACTCCATAGGTTCAAACAAATCATCCATAAGTGCCACGGTTTTCGAGTTACGCTATGTCAAAGTTTGACCATTTTTTCCACTTTGAGTGCTGAAGGGAAAATGTTGCTACGAGGTGGCTCATAACAATCGGACGTCTTGGGGAGAAAGATAAGGGCACACCTAGTGTAAACCCAACCACTTAGATGTTCTCTCACTGACAGTTCATTCCCATGACAAGCAGAATGAAAGATACACTATTTTGCCACCTCTCACTAATGGTTTTTGATGGTTTTTGATGCGATAGAAAAAATATTAGCACAAGAAAACATAATCGAGTTGCTCAAAACTGAGAGAGGATTTTTTAGGTAGAGAAAACATGACCCCATAGGTTCACACAGATCATCCATAAGTGCCACGGTTTCTGAGTTACGAGACGTCAAAGTTTGGTCATTTTTTCCACTTTGAGCACTCAAGGGAAAACATTGCCACCAAGTGGCTCGTAATAATCGGATGTCTTGGGGAGTGAGACAAGGGCACACCTAGCATAAACCCAGCCACCCAGATGTGCTCACACTGATGGTTCATTCCCACGACAAGTAGAACAAAAGATGCACTATTTTGCCACCTCTCATTGATAGTTTTTGATGGTTTTTTATGCGACAAAAAAACTCTCACCACAAGAAAATGGAATTGAGTTGCCCAAAACTGAGATAGAATTTTTTAGGCAACGACAACATGATCCCATTGGTTCACATGGATCTTCCATAAGTGCCATGGTCTCCAAGTTACGGGACATCAAAGTTTGGTCGTTTTTCCACTTTGAGCGCTCAAGGGAAAACGTCGCTACAAGGTGGCTCATAACAATCGGACATCTTGGGGAGCAAGACAAGGGCACACCTAGCATAAAACTAGCCACCTAGATGCGCTCACACTGATGGTTTATTCCCACGACAAGCAGAACAAAAGATGCACTATTTTGCCACCTCTCATTGACAGTTTTTTACTATTTTGATGCAACAAAAAAAATTTCACCACAAGAAAACAGAATCGAGTTGCCCAAAAATAAGATAAAATTTTTATTTAGTGACAACATGACCCCATTGGTTAACACAGATCATCCATAAGTGCTTCAACTCTTCTTTTATAGGTGATTTGGATGAATATGTATGTCTCTTACCCTAAGGCCGACTTGTTATGGAATAAAATTTAAATGAAAACCTTACCTAAGCCGACTCATCCTTAGATAAATTTTAAATCTGCTTTGTATGCTCAAATCTTGTCTTAATTGGTTCTTGAAATGATGAACTTCACTCCATAAGCATGAGTTTATGAAATAATAACTTCACTCCAATCTCTTCATGCACGAAGGACTCAAAGCAAATTCACTCAATCAAAATACACAATATCAACATTACCGGTATCAGTACTTGGGTATACACAATATGAGCAATAGATAGTTTAAAATTATATGCCATATGAGTTACAAGTAATGAACAAATTGGATCACATTTCAAGACATATACACAATAAACAAATTTGTTCACATTTCAATAGCAAATAACTAAGTTTTAGGAATATCATGTTTCATATATATATAAATGAACAAATTGGATCGAATATCAAGTTTCATATATATCAAAATGAACAATAATCATGTACATATATCAAAAAATGGTATAGATTCCAAATCAATAATAGTTACAAAAATGTGGCATGTGCCATGTCTGTCAAAGTCGATATATACATATACAAATGTCGAATATATAAAAAATTGGTCCCTCAATTACCACAACTATAACTATATGTCTCTATCGATATCTATGACTATGGCAGATCAACAAAAGTGAGCCTCTTCAAAGTAGTACATAGCTTTGCAGATGGCTGCACAAGGATAATTCAAATGTCGAACCAGATATATTTTCTCAATATAACATCAAAATAGCTAAATACTGAACTCTAAATTGTTTGAAGTTGAAATTTTGATTACCTCATCTCTGTCTTTTGTAATTCGGTGAGGTTGAGGATCCATGGGATGTCTTGAAGGAGGTTGTAATTGGTAAAACAACATTAATACATGTTAATGACATATATGTCAAATAACACATAATAACTAAAAATGAATAGACTAAAAAACTAAAGCATACTGGAGCCTCAGATGGGTGTGTTGTGGTTGTAGGAGGCAAAGTCACAGATGAATCAGTTATGACCATTTCCTATATCCATGGTAAGTTATCCAAAAGGAGTCAACTAGATGGTTTCAACTTCGTTGTGCACTTAGTGAAAAGAAGTTGATCTAAGACACACATACCTTTTGCCTTGGTCGTGTTGGATCCCTTAATATACATGTAGGACTTCTACTGAAATAGAATGGTAGAATAACAGTAGGAAGTTTGGAAGGGGCTTGTAATAGTTTAAAGACAATCATACAAATTAATAACCCAAAGTTGTTGACAAACTAGATAAAACAAATATTTTTAACATATGTAGAAAAAATGCACACCGAAGCCTCGTATAGTTCTCCTGTACAACCTTAGGAGGCCTAGTCGAATCTGATGCAACTATTACCATTTCCTGTATGAAAAATGATAACATATGATATAGACATAAAAGGATTTAGTTATTTCGAACAAGCAAGAATGCAATCCAAAGTGAATATGAAGATATCACCTCTTCCCCTTTTTGAACCTTATTGACATTAGGTGCATTCATTAATTCTATAAACCCCATATGTTTCTGTATATAGAACAAATAAATTAAGTGCATTTATCAATATCTACATATACATGTTTAATCATAATACATTTCAACAATTGAATTTAAATTGTAGTGAATTGCCTTATGTCATTTGGGTGTTCAAGAGGATATCTTTTTCTGCGTCAGGGTGCTAGAGGATGGCTTTCTCACATGAGATGTCCTCGAGGCAGGTGGGGCAAACTAATGGAAAAAATTAGCATAAGGGAAAAGAGCATGTATTTAATATATCACTTAAGTCAAAAATATAGAAATCTAAAAGGTACCACATAGCTATCTTGGCCAAAGTCAATGGCTGAGAGCATGATATCATCAAGTTGGGACATCTCAGCCACTAATAAGCCCTACAAAATATCAAGTAATGATACATATAATTAACAAAATATATTTTGAATCCAATGCATTATTATATTTTTAACAAATTTACAAATCTTTACCTCTAGTGGTGAAACTACTCGTGAGCATGGAGTTGACTGAACAATATGTGGTGTACTCCCACCACATGTTGCACCCCACAATGCATTTTATTTATATGTCACTTTAAATTGTTCTAAAAATAAAAATTCATTTCTTTTTATAAGATTTAGTCACTTAATTGATAACATGTCATAAACAGAATTAAACGCACCTGTGTCTGATAGAGAGGGTACAACATATTGAGCAGTTCATCAGTGAGGGCCACATCCTCTACAGTGGAAGCATGGCATCTACTCCCACAACATGTACATGAATTAGATGTCCCACCATCCTCGTCTGCATTAGTGTCTACACCAAAACATACACCCTGGCAGGTGGGGCACATATGTTGAATGGGTTGCTCGTGCCAAATGATGCATGAGGTGCTGCTGATGAAGGAGGTGTCATTGAGGAAGGAGGTGTTGTTAATGAAGGAGGTGTCACTGATGAAGGAGGTGTTGTAGGTGCTAGTACACCCTTTGCTCCGACCAGCTATGTGCCATGCTGAACAATGACATCAGTCAATGATGCAACTACCTGAAGAGTCTGTAATTCCATAGACTCCTTCAAGGATATAGGGACAGTGACATGAACCATGGGTTTAGGAGTTGTATGCCTCCTATGTTGTGGGTCTGCCACCCTATGGGCCCCAGGTCTATCCTACGTAGAACCTCTCCCTCTACCCTGAAATTGTCGGATGTCAAAGTAATTCAGCTTCTCGCTGAGGATAAACTCACAATACAACTTTCTCAAAAAATATAGAGGCACCTCCCAATTATTACAAGGTGGTTGGTCAAAGACCATATACCACCTATCCCAAAAATCTTCTTTCAACCTAGCATGAACACACCAATGTATAGGAAACTGAGTCGTATTTAGTTTTAGGTTGTTACTGGTAATAGGATCAGTGAAAAGAGCACATATGTCAGCTTTACCTATTCCCTTTTTATTTACTTGATCATATCACAACCCATCTGCATAAAATATTTGACATCTATCCCTCCATGAACCCCATTTTGTAACCTCCCTAGATACCTCATTTGCACTATTAGCCATTGTTTCTAGTGTTATGGCAAGGGTTGAGTGGTGCTCAAGCCTAGACGTCCTCAACCTATTCACCAATATAGAAATTTGGGCACTATTTTGTGTAAGGCGATTGATGAGATCATCTTATGTGGCATCTACATGATCTAATGGAGGACGTGGAGGGTTTTGGGGTGGTGGTGGTTGTTGAGGAGCAACATTTTCAGGATTTTGAGGGTTTTCTTGTTTCTCTTGTGCAATGTTAATAGGGTTTTCTTGTGTTGCTTGTGCAGGAGGAGGTCTTTGTTGTCTATTTCATTTTTGGAGATTGCTTGAAGAATCTGACATCAAATTAATAAAAAAAAAACTTAAATCAATTAAAAACCCTAATTTAATTAAAATACAAAGACAAATAATCAAACAAATCAAATCTTACCTGTTCGACGAGGTGTCATTGTTGAAAATTGCTCTCGATGTTGGGAAAATAAAAAATAGCTACAAACCTGTGCGAGTTCTATGCTTTTTTGGCTTCTCCTTGTTGTTGTTCCATAGGTTTTGGCATACACAAAAGAAATATGTATCTCAAAACCCGTACGGGTTTTGAGAAACTTATTTTTTTTTATTTAAAAAAAATGTTCCTCAAAACCCACTTTTGGTTTTTTATATTGTTTTTTCTCTAGGCTTGGTGTTACCAAGCCTAGCACATTTTTGAAATTTTAGAACCCGCACGGGTTATGAAATTTTTTATTTTTTTTGGCATGTGGCCACTTTTCTCTTCACCATCTTGGTGCACTTACCCATTTATGGCAATGGATAGATTCTCAAAGATGGCTCATTTCATATCTTGTAAGAAGACACCAGATGCATTGCATGTAGCAGACCTATTTTTTAAGGAAGTGGTGAGATTGCATGGATTGCCTAAGAGCATAGTTTAAGATAGAGACACTAAGTTTGTTGGCTATTTTTGGAGAATACTTTGGAAGAAGATGAAGATAGATTTGAAGTTCAGTTCTACTTTTCATCCACAAATTGATGGACAGATAGAAGTAGTTAATTGGAGTTTGGGAAATTTGTTGAGATGTTTAGTAGGAGATAAAACCGGAAGTTGGGATTTGATCCTTGCACAAGAAGAGTTTGCTTTCAAAAATTCAGTGAATAGAAGTATTGGAAGAACACCTTTTGAGATTGTGACCAGAGTGCATCCTAGAGGTATATCAGAATTGAGAGACATTAGTAGTGAAGACTAGAGAAATTCAGAAGCAGAATACTTTGCAAATCACATGGTGGCATTGCATATCTAGGTTAAGCAGCATTTGGAAGACATGAACATCAAGTATAAGGAGAAGGTAGATGAGAAGAGGATACATAAGGAATTTGAAGTTGGCGATGAAGTGATCGTATATCTTAAAAAGAGAGATTCTCGATTGGAACATATAACAAGTTGTAGATGAAGAAGTTTGGACCTTGCAAGATTTTGAGGAAGTTCAGTTCTGTAAATGTATATGAAGTGGAGTTACTGGATAGTCTAAGTATTTCACCTATGTTTAACATTGAAAATCTTCATGACTATCATGAACTAGAATTTAGTGAGGACAGTATTGTAGACTTGGAGAAATAGTTACCCCCGAAGGAATCAGATCATATTGAAGACATTTTGGACAGTAGAATTGGACGTAGTACCCAAAGCAGTCAATATAAGGAATATCTTGTGAAGTGGAAGGACATACCAGTTGAAGATTCATCTTGGATTTCTAAGGAAGAGGTAGATCGCTTTGGTTTTCCTTTGACCCCCACAAAGTGAGAGACTCAATTTTTTAACAACCTCGGATGTCTAATGCAAGAGCATCCCCGGTCCATAGCAATCTTGCATCAACCAAAAACATTTTCCTTTCTACTTTGCTTTTTGTTTGTAGTTTCAACTTTTCTTACTATGTGTCCCAGTTTTGGCTCACTGGATCTTGTGGAGTTGGATTCTACTTGAAGGCTTGATCACCTTTCTTGTTTCTAGACTGCATCACATTTGGATCATTTTCTGGCAAGATATCGCTATCAATTTCCTTGAGACTTTCCTATTACCAATTGACAGTTCTTGTTATTGGTTGTTTGGACCTATTTTGGTGATCTACCAGAACCTTTTCTAAAGCTTGCGGAGCCTTGGGCATTGATTCCGATGTTCCTTGGTGTGTGGCCAACCTTTTCGCGCGATCTACATTTCATCCTTTGGATTTTCTGGATGAATCTCTTGGCGGAGGCTAACCTTGTTTATTTTACACGTTAGGTCTTGTTCTTTGGGTTTTGATCCCTTTTGGGTCAATTAGATCCTTTGGATTGATATATGTAATTTAAATTACACGTTAGAATATAATGAATCGAAGAGTCAAGTAGCAAGACTATGCTTAGAAGATAGATCTTACGATTCAAGGTCCCGATTGTGACCTATTTTGTATGTTCTACTAGGCCTATGAGTTGATTATGCTGTAACCTAGTTGTTACCAATTGGTTGTAATCAATTTTCATGAAATAAAATAATCTATTCTGCATTGCCTCCATCATATCTTTGTGTTTCCATTGTGTTTACTCTTGCTGACCAGTCTGGATTGATTTCTTTGAGGTCCCTCCTCACTAGTGACTGCCTCTCTCTCTCTCTTAGAGTCACTCCCTCCCTTTGTTCTCCTCTCACTTAGGCTCTCTCTCTCTCTCTAGATCTCTCTAGCTCACTCCCTCCCTCCCTCTCTCTCACTTAGGCTCCATCTCTCACCTTCTCTCCTTATCTATCTCTCTAGCTACCTCCATCTTGCTCATCATCCCTCTATCCCCCACCACACCTAGATCTCTCTCTCTCTCTCTTTCTCTCTCTCTCTCTCACACACACACACCTAGATCTCTCTTCTCTCACTTTCTCCCTCCATATGTCTCTATATCTACCTCTACCTCTCTCTCTCTCTCTCTCTCCCTCCCTCCCTCCCTCCTCCTCCTCCTCCTCTCTCTCTCTCTCTCTCTCTCTCTCTCTCTCTCTCTCTCTCTCTCTCTCTCTCAGCTCTATATGTATTACTAATATATAACTTGATATTATTATATATTAACAATTTACAAAATATTTATAATTTTCTAAGAATGGATATTCATTACTAACATATATCCATTACCTTTTTTATTTTTTTGGGTAAAAAAACCTTTGGCACTCTTCAGGTTGCCTTTTGTGTCGAAATTGATTAATAACAAATATCTATTAATAACAGATTTCTATTTCTAATAGATATTTATTTGATACGCCATATAAAAAGGGACAAATCGGCCGTTTTGAGCATTCCAATGGTCGCCACATTCTTTTCTCTATCAAAACAATTGTGATCTCTTTCTGTATCAGACAAAATTCACCTTTTGGAGCACTTTTTTACACAAAACTCAAGCTTACAATCATTTTTAGAATCTTTTTGGCAAGTGTAATGGGGGGAAGTAGTCATTGGAAATGAAAAGGAAAGATAAAACCTACAATAGAAGAAATTGAAGCTTATAGAGGAAAAGATAGAGAAAGACATAGGAAGAAAAGACAAGGTATATCAAATATTCATCAAGGTGCTCAATCTTCTTCCTTACCCATAAATGTAATTTCAAGCGAAGAGGAAATTGAATTTGAAAATGTGGAGCATGATATTCAAATTGAAAATGAAAATGTTGAAATTGAAAATGAAAATGTTGAAATCATTAATGGAAATGTTGATATTTTGAAAATGTTGAGATTAATATTGGAAATGCTAATATTGAAAACAAAAATGTTGAAATTGTTAATAAAAATATTGATAATGAAATGAAAATGTAGAGATTGATATTGGAAATGTTGATATTGAAAATGAAAATGTTAAAATTGTTGATGAAAATATTGGTAATGAAAATGAAAATATTCAATGTTATGTATCACCAAATTACATGAGAAGAGAATATATTTGTGTGGAAGAAAGAGAAGTTGAAAATCGAACACATTCAAGAACCCCAAAATGGTTAGTTGAAATTGATGAGAATATAATTGAAAATCTTGAAGGAAAGAGGTCAACTCGAACTGTACGGTTGTAGGCTACAAAAAATTTTGATGAACACTTCAACAATAAGACATTGACTGAACAATGTCAATTTTTTGTGCAATTGCTAAAGAAATGAAATTTGAGTTTTCAATTTCAAATCCATTTGCAAATTGTTCAGATTTGCAAACTGGACAGTGTAAAATCTGCAAAAGTGGCCCAATATTTAATTTTTTATCTTCCAACCTATTGATCTGCATGTAAAAATGAATGTTCCCCATGATTCTCTATATAATTATCTACAAATTTGCCAATTTGTATTCCCCCAACACCCCATTTGATATTTTTTCAAGGCCAATTCTACATGCACTTTTTTAGGGTTTTAAAGTCAGGATTTCCAGAATTTTCGGAGAAGGCAATTTTGAGCATTAATATTTTACACATGTGTTGGAATTAATTTGAACCCTCTTATGCACATACTCATCGTATCCAGATATATCATTTTTCCAAGTGGTGGGTTTTGAAATTGAGATTTGATATTTTTCCAATTCAACATTTGAATGGGTTTCAGAATGGTTGATACGTGCATTTTAAGAAAAGTCTGAGTAGGAAACTTCAGACATTAGAATATTTTTCCTTGGGTATTGTCATGAGCTATGGTTTTCCATTCTAGATTCATTGTATAAAAATTTTCAGGTGTGCCAACTTGTAGGCCCTAAAGATGTGATTTGGTAAGTTTTTAAGGCCAGTTCCCAGAGCTACTTGGGTGGTTTTGGCTAGAACTCAGAGTTGGAAAATGTCAAATTTAATGAACACCTACTCAAGTTCCCACATTTAGAGTACATACAATCAGTGTTTTAGAGCGTTTGCAGCATCAGTTGTCAAGAAATGAAAAAAATTTAGTCGGGACCACCAAGGACCCGAATAAGGTAGTGATCCCGAAAGCTCGATAGGTTCTTATTTTAAAAGGAATATACTATTTAAATTATTATGATTTAAATAAATATAATATCCAAATTTATTTGGATAACAGGACTAAATAATGTTGCTTGATTTAACCAAGGCACTAAAGGTGATTAGATTTGATATATATCTTGAATTATTTTAATAATGATTCATATACATGTCTAGGGCCAGTAAACACATGGAGATCACATTCTTTAAAATAAAAACCAATGGGGGTTAAAATGATTGTCACTTAACTATATTAAGCAAGCCGTGTGAAGTAAAATTTAATGGTGAGAAATGTAAACATGTCAAGGTTGCATGAAAGAGGAAAGAGTAAATTGTAAATTCAAGTTTGCCTTGTAATTGTAGTTAAAAACAAATCATGCCCTCATGAAGCAAAGTATGAAACACAAAGAGTATTGCAGGGCCCATAAAAGGAGCAATTGCAGAGTTAATAAAAATTTCAAAAAAGGAAGACTATATTAATTCACCCTGCACCAAGTCTCAAGCCAACGAGAAAACTCGCGGGTTGGTGAAGAAGGAGGAATAGGGTCTTCCCCGCCACCCCGTTCTCTGAAAGCGAACAGGATATAGGTAGCATGGGGCAAAAGAGGCTTAGGGAATTCATGTCCCCCCACCATCCTACGAAACACATAAGGACATGGAGAAAAGCGTGTTGGGCAGTGGGGATAGAGCATAAAGCAAAAAATTGAGCTCGGAAAAGGACAAAGCTAGGGCAAGAAGGTGCATCGAATGTTTTTTAGGTTCAAGTGCTTTGCAGATCTGCTTAGATCATGGAGGCTTATCGTGCTATCATGGAGGAAATAGTTGAGGCGATGGAGATATATCTTGGGCAAGATATAAGAAAAAACTCTAAATACCTTTCAGGCATCTAGAGTTTTGTAAGTTGCACAAATGCATAGAAACTATGTCACGCAGTGAGGAAGAATGTAGTGATTGGATACACCTAGCAAGACATAGATGTGCAGTTTACTTGCTGATAATTAGGATACCTTATTTGTAATGAAATGGGTTTGTGGCCATGGATGAACTGTCGTTTGGGGTTAGTCAATTTGTGCTTTAGTGGATATGGGAAGTCTTTTGTGCCCAAAATGCCAGACAGGTCATTTGATTTGAGCTCTCCTAATATTATCTGTATCCTCAGTCTTGTTTGGAGGTGTCGTCCATGAAAATTGCAATGTAATCGAGCATATTAGTGTGAAATGCAATATGTGCATCTGTACGTTATTCCAGGCATGACATGGATGTGTTGCTCGTACAGGTGACCTCTTTTGTTTTACTCATCTATAACTACATGGTTTGTTCACTGGATTACGATGAAGGAAGAATGAGATAATATGTCTAAAGGAGAAACAGGCTAAGCCCTCATCACATGCGTTGATTGACCAGAGATGAGGAACGAGTAAATGAATGATTGAGGATGCAACGCAACTAGAGGTTGCCTAAGTGGAGAGAGAAAATTGTTTATGGGTAAAAGTGTGAACCTCTGTCTTCAATAATATTCTCCGCCAATAGCATCATGGAAATAACACAACGAAGGTTAAGTCAACTGTGTCATTACATGTGATGTCATAACCCTCTTCTTAAACCTTGATAAGAGTTGCTATTATTATTATTATTATTATTATTATTATTATTATTATTATTATTATTATTATTACTATCACTATTATTATTATTATTATTATTATTATTATTATTATTATTATTATTAATGTTAGTTAGAGATGATAAGTTGAATAAGGATGAAATTATTTTAAATAAAAAGAATTGAATAGTGGTGACACACATGAGGTCATAAATTTATTTGGAAATTACTTATTTTCTCAATATATTAATTGAGCACATGGTGTAGGAGGAATAAGAAGATTCTAGAACAGAATTTGAAAATCAAATTTTGGATGCAATGGACAAGTGTAACCCCCACTATGACAACCATAAGGAATATGTCATATGCTTGAAATTATTTTGGGAAAGGAATCTCTAAATCAATTATTTCTTTTGTAGTGGAAAATGGTTCTCTTTTTCTATATATTGAATTCTTGATTTTCGAAAAAAAGAGTTCATTTGTTTTTAGGTAATAAATTAGCCTTTGAATTCTTAAGAATTTTGTTTCAAAATCTTGTTAGTTGTAGGAGAAATTTGGTAGACATATTGCATAGATAGAATTTTGGAGGGTTTTGAGAAGATTTTTACCAAGCTACAAGGCGAGGATTGAAGGAGGATAGTTAGAAAACAAGGGGTGATTCAACAACAAGGTTTTTCGTTCAGATTCAGGTTTCCTCCTTGCATACCTTCTTACATGTTTTCTTTCAAAATGAGAAACATAGGGGAGAATTTTTATTTGTACGCATTTTTTATTTTTCTATGAGAAAATTTAGAGGATAAACAATGTAGAAGATTTCTTCTCTTTCTCTAAATTTTCAATTTTTAGATTGAGTTGGAAAAATAAAAAAATATAAAAAAATAAATAATGCTTTGTTTACCTTCATCAAATTTTAATTTTTAGCAAGTTAGTATTTTTAAAAAGTGTATATACATATGTGCTTAGTATTTTAGATCTCCTTTTGTATGAAACCCCTTTTTTTTATTCAATTAAGTTTATTTATTTTGTGAAATTAAATTTATATTCTAAATTGGTTTGCAGATTTAAGTTTATTTATTTTTATTTGTTTGTTTAAAATTAAATTTTATTTATATTTTAAAAATATGCTAGATGGTCAAAATTATATTAAATAATTTTATTTAAGAATAATAATAATAATTAATAAATTTTCAAAAAATAATTAAATTATTTTTTTTTTTTTAAAGGGCGAGAGAGAGAGGCGGTGGTACTCCCCCGCCCATGCAGACCACTACATGCACAGTGACTACAAAGGGAAAAGGGAGCTGCACCCCCCTACAGACTGTGGGGCCTGTAGGGTGTGGAGCTTGAGAGAGCCTCCCTAAAAGTAATTAAAATATATTTTATTTGGAGTTATTAATTAACAGCTATTTTATTAATATTAAAATTTATTTCAATTACTAAAATTTATTTATATTTAAGTTATTCGAATTTTATTTTTTTTCAATAAAAGTGGCATAGCCACTAAACTTTATTATATTAATTTTAAATTGTTTTTACAATAGGTTCAAAAAAGGCATACCGGCAGGAAAGGACCTGCAAGAAAACCTCCGGTTGTCACCTTGAGAAAATAAACTACACTACCCTTACAAAATAGGAGGATTCTGATGACCCAGAATCTCACCCATACCCATATAGATGCCCTATGTATAGAAATCCCGTAGGACATATATCTCAACTAATTAAATACTCAGTTGGTTACAAAAAGTGGGGTTGAATTGCCAAAAAGTTTACAACAAGAAGATCTAGGGGCCCATCAACTGATAATAGTAGCAAGATATAAAATGTAGAGAAGCATGCCGAGATACCAAGGAGACCAAAAAAGTGAAACCAAGGAGGACCGAAACTGAAATAGACCAAAAATGTCCAACTCCATAGATTTGAGATAATGAGAACTACCCAAAATCCATCCCATAAATAGCCTGCAAAAAATGTGAGATATATGCAAGAGGTGAGAACAGTTAGTCCAAAAACCAATTACTCAAGCTTTCCTCCAGAGGAGAAGGTAGAGCATCATGAGGAACCAGTGACTGTATAGGAAACACAAGGAGAGGAGTAGCAAATGAGACAAATTGAAATTAATTAGAGCATGAAGACCAATTAACACTTCCCGTGCTCTGACCAAAACCTAGGGAGATATAAACCAAACAAACTCTCCATAGATTTTAGAGCTTCATCAATAGTGTCATAGATCAGGCCCATTCTAATTTCAAAGAGCAAATCTCCATAGTGACCATCTTCCAAAAGATTTTGAACAGAAAGAAAGCCCCCATAAGGAAGAGTACCCATATCAAAAATATAACTATCCAAAGCTGACCCAAGATGATGCATATCAAGCATTGGAGGTGCCACAAATTTTGATGCAATAAGCTAGACCAGAGTCTTATCCCACAGAAGATCATAACATATAGTAAAAAAGTGAGACAAAACTTCTGGAAAAGAGATAAAAGAAGGAGAGAGCAACCAACGATTGCCCACCACCCTACAAATTTTAGACTCCAACTCCAGATTATGCAAAATAAAAACTCTCCCAAGCTTTTCAGAAACATAACCATGATTGTTGACAATGTCTTCCTCAGGAGTAGATACTAAAACATGATAAGTCAGAAGAATAATAGACATGAGGAATAGTTACCCTTCCCATAGAGAGAAGAATTCCTTAAGACACCCTTGATGTAGATAAACAAAGACATTCTGCACCAGAATTAATATATAGCCAAAAGAAATATAAATTAATTGGCCACCACACACTGTAATGAATGTTTCATCCATGTGAAAAGCCAAGAAAAAACATGCCAAGAAATGCATCCTGAACGATCAAATTAAATGAAAGGCCTATAATAATTTAGCCACCTTTCATAATAATGAATGATCCGCTCATGTGAAAAAAGCAAATCTCCAAAAAATCATTTTAAGAGATGCATCTCGGGTGAACCACAAAATCAATAATCATTAAAACCTCATAATCACCTCTGTGAGAAGTACCATACTATCTCCACTGAAGCCGATAAACAGTACAACAATAATCATTATATTGAAGGCCATGACATGTCACGATTAATCAAAACATGTAATCAACATCCCTCGTATGAGAGCAACCTCGAAAAAAGCTATGAGGGAAAAACAATGACAAAGCATGCCACCACTCTCAAAGCATTTTGGAGATAAAAAGAATGAAGTAGAGCCAATAAACATAGTCTCCCTTAATGCTTATGACAACTCACAACCAAACTATGTATATGGCAACAAATTACCACATACAGAGTTAGATTACCAGTTGAGCATAAACACCTTTCATAATAATGAATGGCCCGCTCATGTGTAAAAAACAAGTTTCCAAAAAATCATTTAAAGAGATGTATCACGGGTGAACCACAAAAAGCCAATAATGATTAAACCTCATAATCACCTCTGTGAGAGGTACTATATGATCTCCCCTAAAGCCGACAAACAAAACGGCAATAAGCATTATATAGAAAGCCATAGCCCATCACAATTAATCAAAAACATGTAATCAATATCCCTCGTATAAGAGCAACCTCGAAAAAAAGCTATGAGAGAAAAACAATAGCAAAGTATGCCGACACTCTCAAAAGATTTTTGGAGATAAAAATATTGAACCAAAGCCAATAAACATAGTCACCCTTAATGCTTATGATAGCTCACAACCAAACTATATATCTGACAATTACCACATACAAAATCAGATTACCAGCTGAGCATAAATAATAAACATGCCTATTCAGACTGGCAATAGAGGGTCAATTTATCAAAAGTTAGAGACAAAAAGGACCATAAGATTATTGCAAAAATTCCAAAATTGAAACAGGAATTTCAACAGAGCTTATATCACGAAGAATGACATTACTATCAATACCAAGATTAGCTAAAAAATCTGCTACTCGATTAATTTCTCTATAGCAATGAGTAATGAAGAAAGAATCAAAGAATTCCAATTGTTGAAGGATAAGATCAAGAAGATATTGCAATTGCCAACAATGAGATTTTTTTTTAACACACTCTAAATGATCACAAATGAGTCCCCTTCAATAATGAGGTCTTTAATATTTTAAGTTTTTTACATAATTAAAATTTAATTGTATCATTAAAATTAATTTGTATATTTGATAATTAAAATTTGTTTGGAATAAATAATTTTAATAGCCAAAATTTACTACAATATCAAAATCTATTTATAATTTATGATTATTAAAAATTAGTTTAAAACAAAAGATTTATTCTTTTGTGTATAGTAAGTTTGATTATTAAAATATTAAAGAAAAATAAAAATAAAGTGGTAATTAATCCTTAGGGAAAATTATAATGAATCTAATTCATGTTAATGGTCCTCTTATATGGAAAGGAAGTTGCAAATTTGGACCTTCCCTTCAACCAATATCTTATTTCTAAAGTGTTTAGTATCTCCTTAGTGATGGGAAAAGAGAGTCCCTTTGGGTTTTAAATGGATTAATATTGCAAGAGGCTAGTGGTCAATTAACACATATGGAATTCAGATCGATAATCAAACATTAAGAGATCCATTACCTTGAATTAATTTTTTTTAGGATGTAGATATAACAGTTAAATCCCCTTAATAAATAAATTAGTTTGAATTATGAAACAAAAGTAAGGGAAATGATGTTGCATCAATGACACACCTTGGAAAGCTTTTACAAGATAAAATAAATGAACTTATTCAAAAGTATTAATTCATTTTAATCAAGAATCACTAGTTAGTCTCTAATAAATTCTAATAGCAAATAGATTCCCTTCAAGACATTCAATACATTTCAAATATTTAAGTTCCTTATTTATCAGACATCAAAAAATAGCTTTTTGTATACTTCAAATTAGTGCAAGTATTAAAGGAAAAAAAAATATACCTTCCAAGTAAATGTGTTTAGATTCATAGTTACCTTTTTATGTATTTCAAGAAATATGAATTAATGTTTAGTTAAAGATTCTCTCAATTCAAGAAGTTGTATATTTGATTATTTCTTTACCCAAAATTAGATTTCAAGATATAGAGTATACAAGGCATTTGAGAATAATCAATCTATGAATAATTAAAGGAATATAAGACTAGTAAAGGTGAAGTTACATTTATGTTGCTAAGTAATTAGTATAGATGGATTTAACTAACATTTAAATCTAGAGAAAAGTAGCATGGTATAATCTATTTTGTAAGAACATTAGGATTAATTAGGATGCAAAGAAAGATTATTTGAAACCAAAAAATAGTTCTAGCAAATGAAAATGAAACAAAAACAAATCTTTCTACATGAGATTATTAAACTTGACTTACCTTGCAAATCTCAAAATTAAGTACTCATCTTTTGTTCTTGTATAATGAAACCTAGTTTGCAATTTGAATTAAGTTAGAATTTGTTGCTCTAGATTATTGGATCCTTATCCTTATCAAGCAAATGAGTTTCAAGAAAACCTATTCCATGATCACTAGAAAATTAAATAATAAATTTAATTGCAGAAATTTTTAGGAGTAAGTATTAGTTCACTTCTAAGAATTTGAAATTGATAAGGTTATCATTTGAAGGAAATATCGAAGGATAAAGTTAGTGTTACTTCAAGTGGAAGGAATAGTTAGTTTATCTCTTTATAAATTTGCAATGGTTTTGGCTTTAGCCCAAGAGCTACTAGAAGTAGATTGATTAGAATTATTTAGGAGCCTTATTTATATTGGTTTATTAGCAAGTAATTAGACTCTTTTCTAATCTTATTTTCAAACAATTGGTATATAAAAATAGTGTGGTTATCAAGCTTAATGTTAAATATTTTTCCCCCTTCAAACCGATAAGAATTAAATACATTTCCAAAGTCTTGTTAATTAATAATTTAATTTTTCTTTCAAGAAAATTAGTACCTTTCAAGTATTAGGTTTCGTATATTTAAAGGTGTAATAGTTTAATAATTCAAATCTTTTCCATAATCTATCTCTTACAAGTATCATAGTTTTCAAGCAATTAGTACTTTCATGTATTTAGTTCAAGTTTTAAGGTTTTAAATATTTTCATAGTTTTACCTTAAAGTGGATGATTTGTTATTCCCATTCTCATCAAATGTTCCTTTCAATTATGTAAAAATTGTATCTTAGTTTTTAATTTCAAGCAATAATTCCTTGCATGCAATAAATTCATTGTTCATTGTTATTTTAGTGTAATGTTTATTTAAGCTTTCATGAACTTATAATATCAGTTAGACAACTAAACAAGAGGACTTGAAACCAAAAACCTTGGAAACGTTCAGAATCTATGGTGCCTCTGGGTCACGCTTACGGGTAATGTCATCATGTTGAACTATTGCACTTAACGCTTAATAAAGATGCAACAACGACGTCTGTGGCATGGTCCCTATAAATCGCTAGTAAGAAATAAGGGTCATTTGGAAGTAAAATCCAAGGGGCAGGTAATCCCCTTGGATCGATAATCTAAAAAGGATAAATTTTAAATGAACCAACATTCGTTCAGTTAAAACTTTAGAAAACCCCATTAGCGTTTGTTTGTGTGTGATGATTTTGGATATTTATTTATCTTGATGGAAATCTAGCGGATGATAATGAGTCAAGGGTGAGATATTTAATAGGAAGTAGGACTTAGTTTTTTTAGGCTACAAGCAGAAGGCCACCTTGAGCCTTTTTGCTATAAAGCTACCATCGTGGGTAGCAACCATAGAGAAATTGTCTGGGACATTGACCCTATAAAGGGTTGTGTACCCACCAAACAGTTTACATTAAACCATAGTTAGAATCCAAAACTACATATTTTGCGCCTTGATCTTGTGCCGGATCGGGTATGTAGGTAGTCTAGGGATGGAGTTGTACCTAGTACTCAGGCATTCGGGGATGGGGATTTGGATTTGGTTAAGGTTGAGTTGTTGGTTTTTGGTGGTGATCACTCCTTTAATTCAAAGGATATAGATAATCTAAAAGAATGATTAAAATTAATTCAATGCATACTTGAAAGGAATTCCGTATGGATTCACTTGACATCCTGAGGCTTTTAGCCAAATTTCGAGGTGAAACTCAAGCTTGTTTTATATGATATTTTCATATACTTCTAAGGACGGCGACCTCAGTGCACTCCTAGTAGTGGAGTGTAGTCTTTAGAGAGTGATTGAAGACTCGGCTGGTCCCGATGAGTCTAAAGTCTTTGGCCAGAGGGTAAGTGCACAAAGATGGTGGTCAAAAAGGGGGGTATAAGTGGACATTTTTTTTTTGAAATCAGGTGAACTTGAACTTGGAGGGAAAATTTGAAAGTCATCCACTCAAGATATGAAGATAATCAAAGAACAAATGTTGTAGTACTTTGAATCTAGTTTCCAAACTACTAAAATTTTCAAAATTGGATAAGGTTAAGGGGGTCAAATCCTTCGGGCATGAAAAAATGACCCTGATTTTTTCTGAAAAACATAACATAGTGTCTGACGTGTGCATCAAAAAAAGTCATAGTTAGATTTAGTATTTTGACAAATCCTTCAGCAGAAAGATAGTTAAGAGTGAGAACTAGAAGATGTGTATTTTTTTGTAATATTTTGTTGAGTATTTATTTTTTTATGATTTTTCCAATCGATCACATCCTGAAAATTAGGTACCTGTTTGTGCGCGAAGCATAAGTTGCACTAAAAAAATTGAAAATACAATTTTATTTTTTTTAAATTGTAAAGAATCAAGTGCACTACAATAATATATAATTTTTTTTAAAAAATTTGGATAATTATATCAAAATTTATTCAAAAAATGGTGCATTTATGGGTAAGTGCACAAAGATGGTGGTCAAAAAGGGGGTTATAAGTGGACACTTTTTTTCTGAAATCAGGTGAACCTGAACTTGGAGGCAAAATTTGAAAGTCATCCACTCAAGATATGAAGATAATCAAAGAACAAATATTGTAGTACTCTGAATCTAGTTTCCAAACTACTAAAATTTTTCAAAATTGGATAAGATTAAGGGGGTCAAATATTTCGTGCATGAAAAAATGACCCTGATTTTTTCCGAAAAACATAACATAGTGTCTGACATGTGCATCAAAAAAGTCATAGTTAGATTTAATATTTTGACAAATCCTTTGGCAAAAAGATAGTTAAGAGTGAGCACTAGAAGATGTGTATTTTTTTGTAAATTTTTGTTGAATATTTTTTTTATTATTATTTTTCCAATCGAGCACATCCTGAAAAATTAGGCACCTATTCATGTGCGAAGCATAAGTTGCACTAAACAAATCGAAAATACAATTTTTTTTAAATTGTAAAGAATCAATTGCACTACAATAATATATTTTTTTAAAAAAATTTGGATTAGTATATCAAAAGTTATTCAAAAAATGGCGTACCTATGTCTGTGAGAACTATGGAGACACTAGTAAAATAAATTCAATAATAATATGTTATTGTTGTTCAAATTGAAAAAAAATTATATGGTTAGAAAGAACAGAAGATGGGTGAAAATATGGTGTCAATTTTAGAAATACCCACTTTATGAAGTGTAAACCTGATGATGACAAAGTTGATAAACCAAGTTGATAAAATAAAACACGTCAAAAATGAGAGAAATGGAGGGAAATCAAACTTCCAAACCGTAGCTTTGTCATCCAGACCTATTTCCAAGCCTAAACAGTCCACGTACGGGGTACTTATGGTTTAAAAAGTGCGTACAGGGTACTTATAGTGTAAGTAGCGCATATGCGCTATTGTATAATATGATATTCTATATATAATATATGTATATACATATAATATATGTGTATAATATGATATTGTATATATAATATGTTTATATAAATATAATATATGTATATATATAATATATTAAACATATATATACACATGTAAGTGTATTGTCTCCCCCTCTCAAATGCATACAAGGTGCCTCTCTCTCTCTCTCTCTCTCTCTCTCCCCCCCCCCCTTCTCCATTCCTACATACCCCATCCCTCTTTCTCTTCTTCTCTCCATCCCTCCTTCCATACCCCACAGCAACTGTGTTTGCACTTCTATAGAAGTAAGTGAATTTATTTCTTGTCTGCAACTTCCTCTTTGATTTTTATCATGTATCCTCTCCTAAAAAAATTGACTGATGGATTTGTGTGTGTATATTGAATAGGAGGAATAGGGTTTGAAATTGAACCACGGGTGTATTACCATGACAAACAAGGAAACCTGTAGCAATATTCTTCTCAAATGTGTTTTTAATGAGCAAAGAAGATGTGGAAAATAGTGTCAACAAAGAAACATGATGAGTCAGAGTACCTGCAATATGTTTTTCAAAAGGAAACAACTGGTAGGAAGAGAAAGAGGGAGAGTAACACAGATGATGTCATATAGAATGATAGTGGTGGGTATGTGAGAGTTCCCATGTTGTTACACAATGCCTATCACCTAAAGAAATTAAAGTTTCTTGTATACATGGCAGTGGTAGTATATGATCATCATCACTTGTCAAACAGCTTGGAATGGTACATTCCCATGAAAGAAATCAAGTGTGTGATTCCTATACTCACAATCAAGATTAGTCTTATAACATTGCAAATTTAATAGCATCATATGTTTTAGAACTTAGGCAGTACTCTTAGGGTTAGGTCAAGCTCTTCCACTTGCTTTTCAGCGAAGCCTCGTTGTTTGTTCACTTGGAGTCTCAATGACTAATGGATTTGTGTGTGTATATTGAATAGGAGGAATAGGGTTTGAAATTGAACCACGGGTGTATTACCGTGACAAACAAGGAAACCTGTAGCAATATTCTTCTCGAATGTGTTTTTAATGAGCAAAGCAGATGTGGAAAATAGTGTCAACAAAGCAACATGATGAGTCAGAGTACCTGCAATATGTTTTTCAGAAGGAAACAACAGGTAGGAAGAGAAAGAGGGAGAGTAACACAAATGATGTCCTATAGAATGATAGTGGTGGATATGCGAGAGTTCCCATGTTGTTACACAACGCTTGTCACCTAAAGAAATTAAAGTTTGTTGTATGCATGTTAGTGGTAGTATATGATGATCATCACTTGTCAAACAGCTTGGAACGATACATACCCATGAAAGAAATCAAGTGTGTAATTCCTATAGTCACAATCGAGATCAGCCTTATAACCTTGCAAATTTAATAGCATCATATGTTTTAGAACTTAGGCAGTACTCTTAGGGTTAGGTCAAGCTCTTACACTTTCTTTTTAGTGAAGCCTCGTTGTTTGTTTGCTTGGAGTCTCATTGTATGATGTTCTATTCATAACTTTAAATTTAATATATCATTTTATTAGCCCACCATATGAACCCTTAGGTGTCATTAGAGGTTGTATTGTTTCCTAAGAGGTCATATGGTATCTTGTGACCCCTTAAGACCCCTCCTTTTTCCCTCCCCCCTACTCTCCCCACCCTCCCACTCTCTCTCTCCCTCTCTCTCTCCCTCTCTCTCTCTCCCTCTCTCTCCCTCTCCCTCCTTCCCTCTCTCCCTCCCCCTCCCTCTCCCTCCTTCCCTCTCTCCCTCTCCCTTCCTCCATACCCCTTCTTCTCTCCCACCCCCCTCTTCTCTCTCTCTCCCTCCCTCTACATCTCTCCCTCTCTCTAACTTCCCTCCCCCCTCTTCTCTCCCTCTCTCCCTCTCTCTCCCTATCCCCTCTCCTCTCCCTCCCTCTCCCTCCCCCCCCTCTCTCTCTCTCCCTCTCCTCTCTCCTCTCCCTCCCTCCCCCCTACTGTCTGTCTCCCTTCCTCCATACCCCTTCTTCTCTCCCCACCCCCCCTCTTCTCTCTCTCTCTCCCTCCCTCCTGCTATCTCTCTCCCTCTCTCTACTTTCCCTCCCCCCTCTTCTCTTCCTCTCTCCCTCCCTCTACCTCTCCCTTCCCTCCCTCTTCTCTCCCTCTCTCCCTCTCCCTCCTTCCCTCTCTCCCTCTCCCTTCCTCCATACCCCTTCTTCTCTCCCACCCCTACTCTTCTCTCTCTCTCTCTCTCTCTCTCTCTCTCTCTCTCTCTCTCTCTCTCTCTCTCTCTCTCTCTCTCTCTCTCTACCTTCCCTCCCCCCTCTTCTCTCCCTCTCTCCCTCCCTCTACCTCTCCCTTCCCCCCTCTTCTCTCCCTCTCTCTCCCTCTCCCTCCTTCCCTCTCTCCCTCTCCCTTCCTCCATACCCCTTCTTCTCTCCCACCCCCCCTCTCTCTCGCTCTCCCTCTCTCTCTCTCTCTCCCTTCCTCCATACCCCTTCTTCTCTCCCACCCTCTCCCCTCTTCTCTCCCTCTCTCCCTCCCTCTACCTCTCTCCCTCTCTCTACCTTCCCTCCCCTGTCTCTCTCTCCCTCTCACTCCCTCTCTCTACCTTCCCTCCCCTATCTCTCTCTCTCCCTCTCACTCCCTCTCCATCCTTCTCTCTCTCTCTCTACCTTCCCTCTCTCTCTCTCTCTCTCTCCCTCTCTCTCTCTCTCTCTCTCTCTCTCTCTCTCTCTCTCTCTCTCTCTCTCTCCCTCCCTCCCTCTACCTATATCCCTATCTCATCTTCCCTCCCTCTCCCTCTCTCTCTCTCCCCCTTTCCCTCCTTCCCTCTCTCTCTCCCTCCCCCTCTCTCTCCCTCTCCCTCTCACCTATTCCTTCCTCCATACCCCTTCTTCTCTCCCACTATCCCCCCTCCTCTCTCCCTCCCCTACTCTCTCTCTCTCTCTCTCTCTCTCTCTCTCTCTCTCTCTCTCTCTCTCTCTCTCTCTCTCTCTCTCTCCTCCCTCCCTCCCTTTTCATTCACATCTTTTCTACTACCAATAGCATGTACGGGGTACTGAAACTATTAGTTCACTGCCCTGCCATAACTTTTTTAAGGCAAAGGAGCATGTACAGGGTACTATTCCCATTATTTGTTACCCTACGATAACATTTTTTAGGCTTAGTAGCGCGTACGTGCTACTTATGAGTCCAGAATGGGAAAAAAGAATATTGTTGGGCTCGTCAACATTTTATGGTCTAATAGAACATATGTGGTTGTTAAAGTAGCATGTACGCGGTTTATAGACATAGGTTTAGTTGCCCAAGAGGCTCAACGAACTCAAAAGAAGTTTATGAGGTCATTGAAGGCCCCACTGGAACTGTGCCTGCACTTCAATTAAAAGTAAGTGAAGTTTTTGTTTTTGCATGATTTCAAATGATTGAATTGTTGTTTTTATTAGTTTTTTGTTTTTGCATGGTTTCAAATGATTGAATTGTGAATTTATGAACTTTTCTTTACATATTTATGTAATATGATTCTATTTAGGTCAACCGATATCAACCATGGGAAAGAACAAGCGAGGAATGATGGAACAACGAGAGGCTCAAAAGGAAAGACAAAGGCAGTGTATGAAGAAATTGTGTGACATAAGAATAATGGGAGAAGAAGGTATGTTATCCTCAACATCTCAATTCAATTTACCAAATGAATATAATGCACCTAATGCAATTGAAGAAGAAACATTTAATAATTTACTGTTTGAACCTAATGCAATTGAATAAGAAACATTTGATAATTTACCATTTGAACCTAATGCAATTAAAGAAGATATCGCATTGAATAATCAATTAAATGATGAACATATTACACCTTCTCTACTTGATGAATTGAATGTACATAATGCACCGATGTTAACACCTCATAGAATCATTTGTAGGAAACCAAAGTATCTAATTGACATTGATGAGAATATATTGAAGTCAATGCCCAATAAAATGAATGAATGAACTTGTAGGAGAATGGTTAAAAGAATATGGAAAAACTATTTTAAAAACTTAAATCAAACCGCAAGATGTCAATTGATTGTTCAAATGATTAAAAATTTGAATTTTAGAGAGACAATGAAAATTCTAGGCCTAAGATCATCTGAAAGTAATAGTGAAAGAACTATTGTTAGAAATCTATTTGATGCATATCAATCTATTGGTTCAAAATCACATAGTAAGGATTCTAATGCTAATCGACGTGTCATTACAACAACCATAATGAGCAATAAAATAAAAAAAGATCGTTTGATAAGCAAAACAAGTCATTAAACATTAGTAGAACAACATTAAGTAAAGCATTAAAGAGGCGGAAACAAATAGAGGAACCTAACAATAATTCTCTTTGCACATTCTCGGGTAGACTACCACACAAAGACAAGGTTGTTGTTGATGCACTAAAAAACATTAATTGAAAATTTTTGGCATGACAACACAAGAATATTGCCCAACCAAAGAGATGTTGTTAGAAGGTGAATTGGGTCTAAAAGCTGTGAGCCACATGCTAAACACTGTTTGGATATGACTCAAACTAAATTTTATGAAAGATTCCTTCAAAAGTTTCCTCAAATAAGAATTTCTCAAAGATTTTTTGAAATGGCAAAACCTTTTTATATTAAGATTAAGCATGTATGCACAACGTGTTGTTGTTGGATGCATATTGAATTTTCCATATATTATGATATTTTTCATCATATTTGTTCTACTTTGCACCCTAACAATGTTTTGCAAGAATGTAATATACAAGCACCTCCTAAGTCGGTAAGATAATTTATTTCAAGTGTGCTATGTAATAGACATGATGGTTGCATTTATTATAAGATGCCTTGTTTGGAAGGTTCTTATGCTATATATGGTGGTTTGCAACGTTTACCAAGATGTGTACATTTGGAGAGCACACGTGAAATTGGTATGAAACTAGTTTCTCTCAGAAAATACAAGACAGTCACATATGGAGTTAAAGATGGAAAAGATTTGAAGAGATGTGAGCTAGTGAAAAAATGATATATGTGTAGCTCAATTTATGAAAATGTTTCAAGAGAAACTAGTTTATGAGTATATAATGCATACACATAGAGCTTGATGGTTAGATGAGCAATTCAAGTTATGTAAGGACACATTTCCTCTTGGCACCATTGTCTCTATCATTGATTTCACTGAAAATTATACACTACAACCTCAAAATGAAGTGCAATCCATGTATTATCACTCTACACAAGTTTCTATTTTTGTACATATAGCATTCATGCATGTAGAGGATAGCACAGAGGAGGATAGAAAGGTTGTAAGAGAGTATCACTTCTACATAAGTGATGATCGTACTCACTCATCGAAGTTTGTATAAGGATGCTTTAAAGTTTTCTATGATAGTTTAAGGGAAAGGAACATACGATACAACTGACCCTTAATATGGTCAGATAATTGCACTGCACAATTCAAGAATGCAAGGATGTTTTATTGGTTGACAAGGATGCATGTGACAAGCGGTGTACAACATTTTTGGAATTTCAGTGAGGTTGGACATGCTAAGAGGGAGCATGATGGTGCATGAGCATGTGTGAAGAGAGCCCTAGCTAGGGAAGAATTGAAGTACGAAGGTGGTGCTGAGTTGGTAGATGCAGAAACAATTGTGCGATGGTGTAAGTCTATGATGGGTCCAGGTAATCCAGGTACATCATTGGTTTGTAGATATTTTTGGTTGATCACTGAATCTAACATTGAAAATTATCTAGATTGTTGTACGGTTGCAGGATTGAGTGACATGCACTCATTTATGAGTTCAAATTCAAGTTCACTAGTAATTTATATGAGATAGATGGTATGTTTTTTCTCTTCATGCATGCATTATTTGTGGGAAGAATGTGAATCACAAGAGTGGGTTGACAAATGGTCTTGTAGATCATTGATTCCCATTGATTCATATCAAATTCCCAAAGCACTACAATTGAGCCAAATGGAGACATCAGTGGATTTTGACCATGTATCTGACCTAGTGGATTTAGGTGATTTTTTGAGTTATTTTTTTTGCAAGTATTCTTTTTGGTTCATTTTTTTGTACATCATACTTTATTTTTGGTATTAATTAACACTTTATAAAATGCAGGTCATGTGTATGTAGTTGTTGCAGAAGAGAACAATGAAGAAGGAACATATTATTATTTGTGTCATTGTGTTGAGCCTAAAAGAAAATTGACAACCACAATCATTGACAGAGAGGGTATTGAGTACCCAATAGGGTTTATTGTCATGAGAGGAACATGGATTCGGAGATACCCTATCAAGAATTCTGATGTTCGATTGTTCGAGGACTTTGAAACACACAGACATATTCTTCATTTCTCTAACCTTGTTGTTGCAACAAATATTTATTTGATGAAGTATTGTGGTAGACCTCATAACAAGATTTTATGGAAAGTTCATGAATCTGACCACGAGGCAATACTTGACACAATATGGGTTAGAGTCGATCCTGAAGGCTCACTTGATTGATTCTATGGTTTAGAGTAGAATGATTTTGAGAATTTTGTATAAATCATCAATGAATTGTTCTATATTCATTTTTTGTATATATAAATGCCCATGAGCTGATTTTTACAAGTTTAGGGGCATAATTTTGTATATTTAAATGGCAATGAGCTGATTTGTGCATATGTACATACCAAATTTTGTATATTAAAATGGCGATGAGCTGAATCACACATATTGTAATGCCAAATTTTTTTATAAAAGTCCATGAGATGATTTGTATATTAAAATGGCGATGAGTTGAATCACACATATTGTAATGCCAAATTTTGTATAAAACCCCATGAGATGATTTGTAAGACATTTTTTTGTATAATCAAATAGCCAAGAGCTGATTTGACCATATTTAGAGGCAAATTTGTGAATAATATGTGACAATGTTTTGTGACTATTTTGTGTGTCAATGTTTTGTGACTATGTTTTGAGTATATGTGATGTGTCCCTGGTCAATCATAAGCATTCTTGATTCTTGTATAATCATGGAGAATTATTTGAGTCATTATTGGGTCATAGGGGTCATAGATTGAGACTAGATACAATTTGAGCAAAAATTATCATTGTTGTCAAAAAAATTGTCAAAAAATTTGTGAAGCAACTTCTACATTGTATCGGTAGGGTATGGCACTTGATGTTCCAGTGCGTTGGAATGCATAATAGGGGCATGTCTATCATAAAACTGCCCACCCAGATGCACTCGTGATGTCAATTTGTGCACACGATGAATCGAATCAATTCTAGCCAATCTTGCAACTTTTCATTGCATGCAACGGACGGTTTTTGGAGCAGGCGAAAAAATGCTACCAATTGAAAATGGCTCCGAGTCGTCAAAAACCTAGATAGGCCATTGTAGAGGAGCCTCATGCAACCCCACAAGTTCAAAAAGGTCGACCATATGTGTCCTAGATTTTAAGAAATAGTCCGTCAAATTTTGAAAAAAATTTGGACTCAGGGCACTTGAGAGATTGCATCGGTATGGTATGACTCTCGATGTTTTAGCGCTTTGGGGTGCATGATAGGGGCATGCCTAGTGTAAACCTACCCACCTGGACGTGCTCGCAACATTGGTTTGTGTACATGATGAACAAAATTCGACCATTGCGAGCGTGAGGGTGCTCTCACACCAAACACATATTGTTGTTTATATTCATATTGTCGATTTTTGTTGTTTATATTCATATTGTTGATTACATATGCAAATATTCATTTAAATTTATAAAAGGGAAGCCACCAAATATAGTGAATGCACAATAATGAACTGAATACAAGGAGTTTTATAGGGTTAATTCAACATTTTAGAAATTTTATCAAATCATATTCTACGATTGCAATGTTTTGTATCATATATTTTTGTTGTTTATATTCATATTGTTGATTACATATGCAAATATTCATTTAAATTTATAAAAGGACAACAACAAAATATAACGAATACAAAATAATGAACTCAGTACACATTTATTGGATTGAATATTGATATTTATATATATATATAAAGGCATGTCTACCAAGTCAATACAAGTATTACAAAAATGTGGCATATGCCATGTCCAAATCGATATACAATAAAAATGTAGAATATATCTACATGTATTGGTCATTCTATGACAAAAAATAACACTATATGATCCTAAACTTGTGGTAGATCATCAAATTCAAGCCTCTTCGATGTAGTACACAACTCTGTAGATGGCTGGAAAACCACAATTCAAAAGCCAAGTTAGAATTCTTTTGTAGAAAATACTTCACAATTAACAACATAACTATGCATTTAACTTTAATTCCTTTGCAATTGAAAAGTATATTATGTTGGCATTTTTGATGATTATGTTGTGATTGTCATTGATGGACACACACTTGCATTGAGATCACTTTTGTATGTATAAGTTAAAGCTCAACCGATACTTGTTCCAACCGGTATGATGCATTATAGTCCTTATACTATTGGTGTTTTGCAGAAAGTGATTACCAATCTGAAGTGGTATGTTGACCCCAAGCAGTTTGAGGATCTCAAGTGGTACAAAGGATCAAAGTGGCAGGAACACATATTTCCCTATCTTCATTTTGTCGAACTGACAACTATTTTTTTTCTTAAACCGATATTTTGTATGAACCGGTAATACTCTGTGATGAGTTAGCATCCACCGATTGTTTCACGGTGCTAACACTTTAATGGTGCTTTTTGTGTCATGTTATAGAATATGTCTAGATGAATTGAACCTAGGAAATTGTATTGTAATCCTATTGGACTGACATGAAATCAGATTCCTTTATAAGGACATCATGTCTAGGGTTTTAGGTTGTGGTTGTTAATGTTGTTGCGAGGGTTTAAGGTGGTTGATGAGTTAGAGAGAGTATGAATGTGTAGAAGATTGAAGTAATGCTAAAATGCATTAGGAATGAGCTATCAAGGATCTAACCAAGCAATCTATGCTATTAGCTAGATCACTCACTTGTTGATTACTCACATCTTCGACAAGTCTATAGCCCTTAACCGGGTAGGCCCAAAAGCCTTTTGTAAATCCTCTAACAAGGTGCTTCACATCTATGGATCTAAAATCCTCTAGCAAGGTAGTCTTTAATCAGACTTATCTCCCAAAAGAGATTGAGATTCCTAATAGGATCTGTTATGGTAAAGAACATTGTATGACCTTAACCGGTCTGACCTTAACCGGTATGGTTCCTATTCTATAGATAGTTACTTGTGAGTTCCATCTCACCGTGGTTTTTCCCATTTGGTTTTCCATGTCAAAATCTCTTGTGTTATGGTGTTTGTGCTTCTGTGGGTGAATGCATTATTTTCTATTTGGTTTGCATGTGTGTTAACTGGTTTGCATGCTAAACTATTTTACCGATTTATTGTTAGTCTAGAAAAGTGTTTAAGTACAAAGATTTTTGGCATACTAATTCACCACCCCCCTCTTAGTATTCATCAATTGGTATCAGAGCCTACCTTTCTAAAAGTTTAACCACTTGGAAAGAGATATGGGGGAATACACATTGAGGGAACTTACTCATCGGCTCACTCAGTCTGAGCAAGCCTATGATGATCTTATGGTCAAATATAAGGCATCTCAAGCAAAGAGGAGAGAACATGCTAAAAAGTTGATGGAGCTATCTGAAATTAGTTCTTCTAATGAAGCAGACATGGAAGCCCTGATTCAAGAAGTAGAAAAGTTGAATGAATCCAATTCCGACCTGAGAAAAGAATTGGAAGGACTAACTATTTGAATGTGTCAAGAGCTTGGGAACTAAAGGAAAGATGAAGATCTAGTCAAAGACAAAGATCATGAAAACTCCAAGCTGAAGTAAGAGATTAGTGCCCTATCTTCTCAACTCCATGCGAGCAAAGTGGAAAAAGAAGACATGCAAGGAGAACTGAATATTGCCATCTCTGAAAATGAAAACCTGATGGAAACAAATGATACTATTTCCAAAGAACTCTCTAAGTCAAAGGAAATACTTGCTAAGTTCAACAAGAGTACTGTCAAGCTAGAGCAAAAGCTTGAAAATGCTAAACCTGTCAAGAATACTAATGGACTTGGTTATTCCGGTCATGAGGAAGGTGAGACCTCTGGTACAAATGCTGGAACATCAAAGAATCAACCGACATCAAAGGATAAAGGTAAGCAAAAGTTTAAACATGTTTTCTTTAACTATCTTAAAGAAGGACATACTGCCAATGTGTGTAGGAGTAAGGCTTACAATAATTTTCTTTATTTTCTATATGATAAGCCTAGATCCTATAAATTCAATGGTAACTGTTATGCATGCAACAAGTTTGGGCATAGAGCATCTGAATGCAGGTCTGTTATGAACAAAACTGGAAGATATCCTTAGAGGACTCAAGGAGTTGGTCCCGAACCTTTTGTGAACCAGAATCACAACCGGTTTAATGCCTTCAATCATCAGTCAAGAAGTGGTGGCTATCAAGTGGCAACCAGATGGAGAGAAAACTGTTTGATCTATCATAATCATGGTCACACTACTGCAACATGCAGGAGGAAGAATGACAACATGAATAATGGACCTTGGAGAGCACCTGGATTGGTCTGTTATCACTACAACAAACCGGGTCACATTGCCAGATTCTACAGATGAAGAAAGAACATTGTTCAAGTGGATATGAGCAAAACCTGGAAGAAGAAACCAGTGGTGTTATAAGAAGAACCAGTTTCTGCACCTAGTGTGGAAATAATGGAACCAGCAAACTAAGCATCAGAAAAGCTTAGGCAGAGAAAACGGTGAAATGTTTCAAACCCCCAGTTTACACCGGTAAAAGACCTTAACTGGTATGTGATGCCTATTTTTGGCGGAAGACCAGAAATGGTAAAAGGCAAATTAGGGTTTACGCCCTAATGGTGGAGCATTAATTATGGTTGGTGAGCAGTATGCTTAAAAGGAATTTTTCGAATCATTTCTCACTATCATTTTTCGAAGTGAAGAAGGTTTTCAAGTGTAGAGCGACGATAAAGTGATTTGTGCTGTGATTCAGAGAAAGTTGGAAACCTTGAAGGAGATTCAAAAGCAAATTGCAAATGGTCAAGAGAAGAAAGCAAAGCAATGATTCTGCAATCGACAGAGTGTGAGGTGAAGTAGAATCTACAAGCCCTAAATTCATGATTTTCGAAAGGTATTTCTTGAGTTTTCAATTTTAATAATGTCTTCCACATATCATACTAGCTCTAGTGCATCTGTCGATTCAGTAAGCTTCATTCAATGCAAGTCTAAATACAATGCCCTATCACAAGTTCCTATTGGAGTAATAGTAGAAGAGGGAATCCCCGATTATATAGATTGTAAGATTGAAGAACTAGGGTCTCTAGCAATCCACTCACAACTAAGATTATTTTGTGGAAAAGATAAGAAGATCAAATTGGAGTACAACATCTTGGAGAAGAAGAAACTTCATAATGTGGTTTACTTCCTAGAGGATTTCACAGATGACCATATTAGGATCATCCTGAGAAGAGTTCATGGTGACAAGATGTACCTGGAGAGAACACATGATATAACACCACAAGTTGTTCATGCCATTTCCAGTTTCTGCAATGTCGATGAAGTGCCAACCCTGAGGAAGATCATCAAAACTGAAATGACTAAGCTCATCGATTCAGTGAGCGACTCATGAGGAATGACTATTAATTCCATCAAGGATGACCTCATGAAATATGCATGCATGGTGATTGGATACCGGACGTTCTCTACCAACAGAATTAACTCTGTATCTATTGCAGTGGTAAATGTCGCTTACTAGATGATCAAGGAAGATGCATCATTTGACCTGTGCACCGATATGCAAAGGCAACTCCTGTTGAATCTTAAATCAATCAAACAGGATAATGCATTAAAATTCAAGTTTGGACAACTTCTAGTAGGACTATTTTTCTACTTCTAAGGTTACTTTCTCAGAAAGGGAGATATTCAGTGGTTTGTAGACCAACCGGTTACTAGGCAGATCAAAGAAATCCTACAAGCAGTTGGAACAGGCTACCCTGAAGTTCTAAATAGGTACTTTGATGAGTTCAAAGGCAAGATGAGCCTGAGGATGAGGATATCTGGTGACATAGTCAAGAAATATGAAGAGGACATCTGTTTTATCATCAAAGTGGATCAATGCATAATGGAGGCCGTTGAGCCTAGAGAGGAAGAAGTGGAGCCTATGGGCTATGAGGTGATGAATGATATGTTGGATGAGTATGCCTCTACCCTTATTTCCTCACCTCTTAATCTGAAGAAGAAGAGAACCGGCACCTATCTTGAAAGGGTTACATCGGTCACAGAACCAGCGGCAAAGAAAGGAAAGGCAGTGCCTTCAGCATTGGTACCGGTTACTACAGCCAGTCCTAAAGTGACCAAGCGGTCACCGACTAAGAAGAAACCAAAAGCAGCACCTGGTAAAGTCTTTGAGAGGAAAAAGGAGACTAAAACTAACTCACCGGACTCAGAAGAAACTGTGTATGAGGAAAAACCTAAGAAGACAAGACAAGAAAAGAAAAAGACAAAGAATGAACTAGCATCGTCTGCACTGGTAAATATTGATATTTCCTCCTACAAACCTTTGATACATTGTCAAAGAATAATTAAAAATATTAGGAGAAAATTATTAAATGATTTGGTAGACCATTTTGATGACTTTAATGATGATGAGAAGGAAGAAGTAGAGCTAGAAATAATAAAGTATTTATGTGCTAATGACCGGTCACCCTCAGAAATTAGATTTGAGACACTCAATTCTTTGTATAAGTCCCTAGATAATAAATGGCGCATTGCCATAGAGAAAGAACAGAAAATTAGAGAGAAATTTTTTGCTCAATACTTTCCTGACCTATCTAATTTAGAGTTATTTGATGTCATCAACCAAAATAAAGGACTCTTCTTCACCAGAAGAAAAAGACTCTGGTTGTTGAAAGTAAGATTTGATGATGTCAAAAAAGACACTCATCTGCATATGACAATAGCGGTTCATACGCATAAAGTGCTTCAATCTAGCAAGAAGGCCGAGAAAGAACCGATAGTGACAGAACTAGATGAAGTGTTTGATGATGAAGGAAATCCGGTTGTTGAACCTATCGACATCATTGATGTCGATACTCTGGAGGTAGAAGATGTTGCTTAGGGCACTCCATCTGAAGCAATAGGATAGGAGAAGCAGGCTAAACAGGCTAAAAAGCAAGTAGAGGACAAATAGGAGGCAGCAAAGGAACAGGTAGAGAAGAAGAAAAAGGAAGAAGATGAGGAAAAATGGAAAGAGGAGGAGAAGAGAAAAGAGGATGAGAAGAAAAGAAGAGAAGAGGGTGAAGAGAAAAAGAAACAAGAAGATGCAAGGAAGAAGAAAGAAGAAGAGGATAAGGAAGAGGAGAAGAGAAAGGAAGCAGAGAAAAAGAAGAAGGAAGAGGAAGAAAAGGAAGAGGAGAAGCAGAAGGAAACAGAGAAAAGGAGAAGGAAGAGGAGAAGAGGAAGGAAGCAAAAAAGATGAAGTCAGAAGAGGATAAGGAAGAGGAAAAGAGAAGAGAAGTGGCAAAGAAGAAAACAAAGGAGGACAAGGAAGGAGAAGTGGCAAAGAGCACACAGATGGAGATACCTAAGGCAACTGGTAGTCAAGCCAAACTAGTTGACCTCACCAATCCCATTGACCTCTAGTCTACAAGTGAAATGGAGCTACTACAGAGCATCAAGGTTGCTCAAGAATGCCTTGAAGTGATACGGAGGAAAAAGGAGCAAGATGTGATCCAAGTGGCGGTGGACACTCTTACCAGTTTGATACCTGGTACAAACCTTCTGAATACTGATTCATCACTGGCACAATTGAAGCTCCTATGCATAGTAGTGGATGATCAGGTGCAGAGCCTAGAAGAGGAAGCAAAAGCAAATGCCAAGAAAGAGCATCAAAAAGCTCTAAACATTGCTCTGGTGAAAAAGTTAAACAAGCTTCGGTCCAATCTACAAAATGCTCAAAAGGATATAAGGGATGCTCTAGATGAGAGGAATCTTCTATTCAGCAAGATTTGCCAACCCCGTCTATTCTGTGATGATGTGCTTGCATAGAAGCAAAAGCTTTAATCTGATTTATAGTTATACATGAGCACGTTCAAGCCACCATATGACTTCTTTATAGCTTATGAGAAAACCGTTCACCGGTTTCATATCCAGTCTACTAAAATAGAGCATGAGATCAGCACCCGGTCATGAGATTTGTAGGAGCTACAATTGGTTCTACTCCCACATCTGCAAATACTTCAGAAGTGCTATCTTAATCTGGATGCCTTAACGGCGACATGGGAGATGAGCACAATAGATGCCATGGAAGAACAGGTCTCCCAGATGTAGAAAGAGAAAGAAGTAGCCACCTCCCTACTTGAGTCGTGGTCTTTATCTATGAAACAATTCTTCCAGGACTTTAAATCTATTTTTGACAAGTTTTATTCCTTATTGTCATAAACTCTTATTCTTTTAATACTAATGACATAGGTGTTAGTCTATAATATTTTGTTGTCATTGTTGGCAAAGGGGGAGAAGTATAAATTTTGAATGCTTTGATGTATACTTTCATGTTATTTCTGTTAAGAAGTAGTATACATTGTATTTTCTGCAAAAGGGATAGTGTATATGCTTAGGGGGAGTAATTTTGATTCAGGCATATTTTTTGTGCTATTAACTAGATCACTCACTTGTTGATTACTCACATCTTCGACAAGTCTGTAGCCCTTAACCGAGTAGGCCCAAAAGCCTTTTGTAAATCCTCTAACAAGGTGGTTCACATCTGTGGATCTAAAATCCTCTAGCAAGGTAGTCTTAATTGGACTTATCTCCTAATAGAGATTGAGATTCCTAACAGGATCTGTTCTGGTAAAAAACATTGTATGACCTTAACCGGTCTAGTTCCTATTCTGCAGATAGTTACTTGTGTGTTCCATCTCACCATGGTTTTTCCCATTTGGGTTTCCACGTCAAAATCTCTTGTGTTATGGTGTTTGTGCTTTTGTGGGTAAATGCATTATTTGCTATTTGGTTTGCATGTGTGTTAACCGGTTTGTCTGCTAAACTGTTTTACCAGTTTACTGTTAGTCTAGCAAAGTGTTTAAGTACAAAGATTTTTGGCATACTAATTCACCCCCACTCTTAGTATTCATCAGATTACCTCATCGGCTGATCTAAGAGCTAATGTCTTCACTCTCCACTCCTTGTCACTCTTAGGAGTTTTCTTGAAGACATACTTAAATGGATCCAGTTATGGCCATACCATGAAGGGGTCTATTGTAGATTAAATGTACAATTAATACAATGTACTAACATAAATATATCAAAAACACTTAAAAGCTATAATATAGAGAACAATGATATACTTGTGCCTGAGATGCTTCTCTAATGGATTGAGGATGGCTCACCATCAATGTAGAAAATGTTGCTATTACCTATACAAAAATGTTCAAAGATTAAATACAATTAATATAATGATAAGTATTGAAGGTTAAAAACAATTAATTTTACATATCAAACAAAAGTGTACCGGATATTGAGATGCTTCTCTAGTGCAAGGAGAAGGGTTCACCAGTGATGAAATAGGTATGGATATTTCCTGTATGAAAAAATTATAAGATTATAATATATCACAAGTTGACATGTATGTGTGCATATAATCATGAAATCAAGAAAATAAATTTTAGATACATACCTCTACCCTCTCTTGATCCGCGGATGAATCAGGTGCATTCAACAAATTCACATAGCTTAATGGTCATTGTACATGTAAAATAGACAAAAAGCACTAATCAATCTACAAACCCAAACTAATACTTGATTTCAATATTTTCAAACAATTTTACAACTAAAAATGTGTTCAATTACCTTCTTCCTACATTTTGGCGTCTTCAAGGAATTCTTTTTCTTAGGACAAGCCCTAGATGCAGAGGGGGTACCCTAAAAAAATAAAATTGACATGAGATATTAGTATAGATAATAAATTAAACATAATTTTAAAAATCTAAAATGAAATGACTTGCATATTCCATCAAAACAATACATAAAAAGGGTTGTACAAAATATCATACCGTATAGCCTTGTAGGCCAAAATTGATCGTTGTGAGCGTGATGTCATCAATCTGGGACATTTCATCCCTTGTCAACACCTACAAACCATAAATTGGACCAAGCATTAAAGATAGTTAGTATATCTTGTATTTTTTGAATTCAAAGTGTACTATTGTATTTTAACATGTTACAAAATTTATAGCTCAGGCATCGAAGTTGCAACTATAGTAACTGGGGGAGGAGTATGGGATACCGCTGCTGCATCCTGAAATGCATATTATTTGTCTCAATTTAAATCAATGTATAAATGAAAAATCATTTATGTAATTACAAATTTAAAGTGACTGATAAATAAAATTCTATGAATTCAAATCAACACACCTATGTTTGTGGCTCATGGGCAAACACCATGTCCATCAACTCATCTATCAGCATGAAATCCTCAACTATGTGGGCCTAACATATACTCCTGCAAATCGTGCACAGATGAGATGAAGATCCATCTGCACCGGCTGCATCATCTATCCCCAAGCATATCCCTGAGCAACTGACACACATATGTTGGATGGGCTCTTTGTTGCCACCTAATGGCTCATCATCCAATACAATAGGGTGTGCTAATGATGTCCCATGTTGGATGATGGCACCAGTCAATGCTTTGGCTTCCTGAAGAGTTTGTAGCTCCATCGACTCTTTCAGCTCTACTGGGACAACCTGATGCACCTTGGTTTTGGGTGGTAGGGGGCGATGACTCTTCGCAAGTAATCGCCTATGGGCTCCAGGTCTATCTTGGGTAGAGCCACCGCCTCTACCATGGAACTCTCTCATATCAAAATAGTTTGGGCGAACATTGAGCACAAACTTACAATATACTTTTCTCAAAAAATATAATGGCACCTCATAATTATTACAAGGTGGATCATCAAAGACCATCCACCACCTCTACAAAAAAAGATTCTTCATCTGCACATTGGTACACCAATGTATGGGAAACCTCTTTGCATTAAGAGCTAATGACTAACCAATTTTGGGATCAACGAAAAAGGGCACATATTTGTTGTTTTGTAATTTTTTTGTTTTACTCCATCGTATGATAGCCCATCGGCACAGAATTGACGACACCTATCCCTAAAGCTTCCCCATTTGGTAATTTGTGTGGAAACAACTATGGCACCACTAGCTAATGTTTCTAGGCTAGTGGCGAGGGATTGATGATGCTCAAGTTCAGAAGTTTTCAATTTAACAATTAGTCTATTGATTTTAGACGTATTTTGTCCTAACTGATTAATTAATTGCTCCTATGTTTCGAGTGTGTGGTCAAAAGGAGGAATTGGGGGTTGTTTTTGTGTGTTTTTAGGAGGTGCATTTGATTGTTCTTGTGTGTTTTTAGGAGGTGCATTTGGTTGTTCTTGTTCTAGATTAGAAGAATCTGATTTTTGAAACAAAAAAATGAAAAAACCTAATCAAAATTAATGAAATTAAAATCAAAATGTAAAACAAATTAAACAAACAGGAAAGAAGGACAAAAATAAACAAAAACTAACCTTGATCCATAGCTTGGAGGACAAATCTAGCACCCTGTTCATGGTTTAGGAGAGGAAATGGTAAAAAACTGAAGTTAAAAAATGTGTTATTCATGGGTAAATGAGACCCAGGTTTTTTTTAAAAACCTTTTTTACCAGGTACCTCATACGCAGTTATATTTCGATTATTAGCGCGTACATGCTCATTTTACTATGAGCAGTGTGCATGCGCTCATTTTCCTTGGCATAGCCCATATGTGCTCATTTTCCTAAAAGCGGCACGTATGCACTATCTTCTCTAGGCTTGGGAAGAACAAACCTAAGCACGTATGCGAGAATTTCAAATTTTAAAACTGCATATGTGTTGCATGTTTTTCCATGTTTTTTTTGGGTGGTGTTCACTTTTTTGACCACCATCTTTTTGCACATACCCTAGAGCATTTCCTATTCTTATGAATAGATGCCTACTTCATTTCAATAGATGCCTATCTTGAATTGGATAGATGAAACCCCCTATCCCATATGGATAGATTCCTAACCTATATGGTTAGATGTCTAGCCTGTATGGTTAAACGCTTATCAGAATTGGATAGATGAAACCCCCTATCCCATATGGGTAGATGCCTAACCTGTATGATTAGATGCCTAATCCATATAGTTAGATTCCTAAACCATATGGTTAGATGCCTATCCTAGTTGGATGGATGCCTATCCCATTTGGATAGATGTACCTGAGTATGTGATTGAATCAAACACAATTAAATAAATTAAAAAATAATTAGTCAAAATTTTTGGGTTAAGCTAAATGGGACATTACACTCGTAGAGGTGACCTCTTCTGTTTTACTCATCTATAACTACATGGTTTGTTCATCGGGTTATGATGAAGGAAGAATGAGATAATATGTCTGAAGGAGAAATGGGCCAAGACCTCAACACATGTATTGATTGACCATAGATGAGGAATGAGTAAATGAATGATTAAGGATGCAGTGCAGCTACAGGTTGTGTGAGTGGAGAGAGAAAATTATTTATGGGTAAATGTGTGAGCCTCTCTCTTCGATAACATTCTCCACCAGTAGCATCATGGAAATAACATAGTGCAGTGAAGGAGTTATAATGCATTGATTGGGCCATTTCCTAAAACTTGCACGAACTTTTCTAGAAATCTTTGTTGCAAATAAAGGGAGCAATCCAATGAAAAATATCTCTCAAGGTAAATTAAGTTTGGAGGTTAACGAGCTGTAAAAAGTGTTGCTTGTCCTGTGAGTTTGCATCCACATGAATGATTAGTGTGGGGAAGAAGGAAAATTTGTAAAAGGAAGGATGTGTGCAATTTTTTAAATGCAATATCCAAGGAACAGATGAGACATGACAAATTTATTTTACAATAGGGAATTTGTCGATACGATTGATTTATTAACATAAATAGAGAAAGAGTGGATACTTTCACCATCAACAAGAAAGTATTTTACAAAGTGCCTTAGCTATTTTATGTGCGAAATGAATGTTATTCTTTTGAACGGGAAAAATATTCTCACTTAAAGAATGTGAAAATTATTTCACAATCAAAGGCAAAAAGTGGTAAAATGATTTTCCACTAAAAAATGATCACCTTTTACTCTGAAGTAAACTTCAGTAAAAGGCATTTTCAGTGAAATTGAAGATTACTCACAACAAGTGGGGCATCATTTTCGTTTACAGAACAAAGGAAGTCACTTCAAAAGGGAGTTTCTATTTTCAGTTAGAGAGAAAATATAGGTTATGGGTAGAGAACCAAAAGAGGAAATTGAATTAGAAAGGCATGAGAGAAAAAAATGTGTGAATGTAGGGGATATTTTCCAGATTTCTAAGTGTTGCCAACACGCTCAAAGATGTAGATTAAGGGCTGATTGGAGAGGAGAAAAGTGTATATTTTAATTTTTTGTAATTCAGCAAGGAAGCCATGTGTCACTATTAGGTTCATTTTAGGGCTTCCTTAGGGTTTCTCCTCCATATTTTATTCTTTTCTCTTCTCATTTTCAAAAGGTTCCAGTTTTTGCTCCAAGTCGATGTATGCAAAAAAATTTGTGTAGGGTAACTTAGGACTTATTTTCCTTTGAAATTTCAGTTTTAGAATGCTATAATCAAGTTTTTCATGATAGTAAGCAAACTAGAATGAACCATAAATGCAAACATATGTTGTAATGTCTCCTAAATATATTCAGTTTTCTTTTAAACCAGAAGAATCAATGATTTGTATAGTTTTTGTCACACACTTGTTGTGATAAGTGTTTGGTTTGAAGCCTCATGCTCAAGGAGCTTGTTAAAGTTTTCTTTCAAGAAAATGTTGGAGAATTTTCTAATATTTTTAGGATCAATAAGAATATTATCAGTGTGCTCATTAGAGGTCTCATTGTTGTAATACAATAATGGTTTGAAGACTATTGGGTTTGTGTTGTATGTTGTTACTATAAGTGGGTACTTCATTTTCTAAATTTGTAATTGGATAAAGGGGCTCGTCAAGGGTCTATTCTTGTGCAAATCTTGGATGGAACCACATGATTAAATCTAAAAAGTATTTATTTTATTTCCTTTGTTTTTTTGTTTTTTTTCCTTTTCCTTCACTTCATACCAGTGCTTGATAAATAATAAGAGGGATGTATTAGTCAAGAATGCATTCATATGACAACCCCACCGTATTGTATGAAGTGTATTTTTTGTAGCATCACTTTTTTTCATAGTGAAATATCTGAAAGTGGTGTGAATATAGGTATACCCACCTTGGTCTTGCAGACCCTAAAGTGAATAAGGCTTCAAAAGCCTTGTTCATTGTCCACTGAGTCCAGCTATCTATGGATAGAAATAGGGTCATTCTTAGGATTTTTGGTACATAAATTGGAACAACCAACATGTAGATCTCGATGTCAATCCTTGAAGACAAGTCCATTAGTCCCTAATGGTGATTTGTAACATAGCTCAACCATGTGGAATACTTAGGTCCACCCCACTATGCTCGTGGAGTTAGTCATATAGTCCTAGCACTCATACAAAAATATACATGGGGGTTAGGTAGGCTTACACACACATGATGCACATACCATACACGACATACAATCTCATAATGCAACATCAATAGTGAGTATAGCATAATTTCCATGAAACAATATTAGGGATCTACTCAAGTCTACAAAAGGCATTGGATATTAGAGATTGTGAAATGAGAGTGTCATCACATAGCTCAAAGTGATGGCTCATGTAGAACTAAATGGTCCTCTCATCAAGATGAGGAGACTTGTGTTAGGAACCGGGAAGGAAAACAGAGAAGGGGGGTGAATCAATTGTCAATAAATTGCAATTAAGACAAATTATTCCAACTTAAAACTCAGTGCTGGTAAAATAGATTAACAGTTATAGTATTACTGGTACAACTTAATGCATGAAATAGAAAGAGAAACAACATCCACAACACATGACACAAATATTTTCACATGGAAACCCAGTAAGGGGAAAAACCACAATGGGAAACCTTACCGACAATCAGATGATACTACTATAGATAGTAAGTGAATACAATAATGGGGTCTGGACATGCAGAAAGGCCAACCACCTAGAGCTCACTACTCAATCACAAAATTAGGAGTCATACTGACTACAAAGTTGGATGGTTAAATCCAATAATAATGTATTGCTTCAATTTATCATCTTCAATGTCGGATTCAGTACCGGTTTAAGCTCTGCACATGAGGACCAAACACCTTCATAACCTTTAACAACCTTCCTTCAACCTTCAGATGATATCTACGTGATTCGCACAAGGATCTGTTTGTTTTCACTCTTCACAATGATCTTCAATATTCACACACACTCACACACTTCTTCCAAATAAAATCTTACAATTATTTATACAAAACCTAAGACCTTAACCATTAGGTTGGCTCCCAAAATATATTACATTTAAATCAATTATAAAATAAGTCTTGGTGCACTATAATATGTCGACCTCAATACATTTACACATTATCCAATCAATAAATCATTTCCAAATCATGTTGTGCTGATCTAGAACATGTTTTCCTATGTCGGTTCATAACCTGGACCTATATGTCAGTTAAGGCAAATATGTGAACCCGGTCAAACCAATATGCAAAATGCCAAATGCAAACATCCAATCCATGTCGTCGACATAACCAAATGATCGCTAGATGATAACAAGTGATCACCAACTTTATGAGCTACTAGTGAAACATATATCAATAAATATGCATAAGCCAATATCCATATCAGGACCACAATGTATTGGTTCATTGATAAACCAATATAACTAGAGTGCCAAATCAACAATGTAAACCTCTAGAAAGATAAGTGTTGACATCAATGATAAAACCAATGCAACACATGACGAGGTCATCCATAATACGAACAATCTCCCCCTTTGGCATTGATCACAACACTGGATGGAAAAACATCTAAGTGCCAAAACAAAATGCCAAAAATCTCCCTTAAATAGATCAACACAAAGTTTTGTACCAAAAATAGAAACAGTATAACCAAAAAAAAAATACATCTTCAAAGTACAATGTTTTCCCATAGACATCTCTCCCCCTTTGACATCAAATGCCAAAGCAGTTAAAAGTCAAAATATAACATATAGCTAACTACTCCCCCTGAGTAGTATCTCTCCTTCATCAAGATGGAAAAAGTTTTTGGTTAGTCCCTGTCGGTTTGATGATAATCTGCATCATTTAAGCCTCTATCGGTGAGGTGATTACCCCAAGATTCTTTCTGAGATATTCAAATGTTTCCTTAGGCAAAGGCTTTGTAAAAATATCTACAATTTGCTCTGTAGTGTTCACATAAACCAATCTCACTTCATTTGCTTCAACATTTTCTTTCAGAAAGTTATACTTAATAGAAACATGCTTTGTTTTAGAGTGAAATACCAGATTCTTTGATATATCTATTACTGTTGAGTTATCACAGTAAATAACTACAAGTTCTTTGCATTTTACCTTGATATCCTTCAACATTTGCTTGATCCATAATACCTAAGTGCAATTAGTTGCTGCTGCAACATATTCTACTTCTGCTATAGATAATGATATGTAGGTCTACTTCTTGCTGATCGATGAAATTAATCTTCTGCCAAGAAAGAATGCTCCACCAATGGTACTCTTTCTGTCATCCACATCTTCTACCCAATTTGCATCTGTATATGCACATAACTCAAAATTGTCATTCTTAGGATACCATAAACCAAGATTTGTTGTGCCTTGCAGGTACCGGAAAATCCTTTTTACTCCAGTTTCATGATTTTCTTTATGATTTCTTTGAAATCTTGAAACAATACATACGGAATTCATTATATCAAGTCTAGTTTGTGTCGAATACAGTAACCCTCCAATCATAGATTTGTACCTTGTCGGATTTATAGGAGCTGAATCATCCTTTGATGTCAATTTATCAGTTGTAGTCATAGGAGTGCTTACCGATTTGGAGTTTTCCATTCCAAATTTCTTCAAAAGTTCCTTCAAGTATTTTGTTTGACAAATGAATATACCTTTATCTATTTGAGAAATCTGCAAACCTAGAAATTTTTTTATCTCTCCAATCATAGACATTTCAAATTCTTCCTGCATCTTATTAGCAAAATATTTGCATAGCTCTTCTTCTCCTCCAAAAATGATATCATCTACAAAAACTTCAATAAACAAAATATCATCATTGGTAATTTTGTAATGCAAATTACTATTAGCATTACCTTTTGTGTATCGAAGCTTTAGAATATATTTATCCAGTATAGCATACCAATCTCTGGGGGCTTGCTTCAATCCATATAAAGCTTTTCTTAATCTGCAAAATATATCCTTATCATTTGTTAATGAAAATCCATCGGGTTGCTCAATGTAAACTTCTTCTTCAAAATCTCCATTCAAAAATGCACATTTTACTTCCATCTCATAAACCTTATAGTTTTGGTGAGCTGCAAATGCAAGAAATAGTCTTACTGCTTCAATTTTGGCTACTGGTGCAAAGGTTTCATTATAATCAATTCCTTCTTTCTGAGAATAACCTTTACAAACTAATTTTGCTTTGTTTCTAATTACTTCACCGTCTTCATTAAGTTTATTTCTAAATACCCATTTAGTTCCAATTACTTTTTTGTCTTTAGGTTGGGGAACTAATGTTCAAGTATTATTCTTTTCAATATGTTCTAATTCATCTTCCATTGGTTTTATCCAATGTTTATCTTTACATGCTTCAACAACTGATGCTGGTTCAACTTTAGAAATTAAACATACTTCTTCATTTGCAAATCTTCCTCTTGTCATAACACCTTGATTTTTATTTCTAATTATCTAATTTTTTTAATGATTCAATCTTACATACCTGGGTTTAATCTGATTTCCTTTCACAGGCTGCTATTCCTCAGTCACAGTTGAGTTTTCTGATGATGTCGGTGTCACTAGTTCTTCATTTTGTTCTACTGCAATCTGCATTAGTTCATTTATAATCATTTCTACTACCGGTTCAAAACCTATAGATCTCGATTCTCCTCTAAAATGTTCATCTATCTTCACATTAGTACTTTCAATAATTTTCTGCAATCTTTTATTATAGCATATATATGCCTTGCTTTTAGTTGAATAACCAAGAAATATTCCTTCATCACTTCTAGGATTAAATTTGCCAATAGACTCATCTCTCCTAATATAGCATTTGCTTTCAAATATTCTGAAATACTTAAGAGTAGGAATATGATCAAACCATAGTTCATAAGGGATCTTACCGGTTTCACCTTTGATGTGAACTCTATTGAAATTAAAGACCGTTGTATTTACTGCTTCTCTCCAGTACATATGAGGTAGATTTGCTTCCATCATCATGGTTCTTGCTGCATCTAGTATAGTTCTATTCTTCCTTTCCACAACTCCATTATGTTGGGGTGTTCGAGGTGTTGATAGTTGTCTTTTGATTCCATTCTCTTCACAGATGCATTGAATTCCCTAGATGTGAATTCTCCACCTTGATCAGATCTCAAACATTTGATTTTCTTGTCGGTTTCATTCTCTACCATTGCCTTGTATATCTTGAATCTCCCAAAAGCTTCTGATTTCTCCCTAAGAAAAGTAACCCAACACATTCTAGAATAATCATCAATTATTAGCATAAAGTATCTATCACCTTGAGGACTCCTTGTTCTTGCTGGACCACATAAATCAGTATGAATTAAATCAAGAATATTACTAGATTTCTCATAAATGCTCTTAAATGTTGTTCTAACTTGCTTTCCCGTTTGACATTCCTTACATACTAGATTATGAGGTTTCACAATCTTAGGTAAATCCCTTGTTGCCTTGGTTGAACTAGTCTTTACAATGCAATCAAAATTCACATGAAAAATTCTTTTATGCCATAACCAACTCTCATCAATATGAGCATTCAAACATGTCTTATCATTGGTGTTCAAATGAAAGATATTACCTTTAGTCTAATTACTGGTTGCAATCTCCAATCTAGTTTGGTTTATGATTTTTCATTTTTCATTCTTGAATTGTAACTGAAATCCTTTTCCCACTAACTGACCAACACTCAAAAGATTATGCTTTAAACCTTTAACATAATAAACATTGTTAGTATTGTGCTTACCATCCAAATATATAGTGCCTCTTCCTTTGATTAAACAAGCTTTATCATCTCCAAATCTTACTAGACCTCCATGATATTCCTATAATGATAAGAATTTGCTTTTATCACCAGTCATATGATGCGAGCATCCACTATCAATGATCCATTCATCCTTTTCTTCATTTTTTCCTGCTAATGCCTGCTCTACCGGTTTGACAATAGGTGTCGGTTGATCTTCTTTTATTGCAACAAATGCCCATCCATTATCTGCTGGATCTTCATCAGAATCATTTGTAACACCTTCATCTACATAATAGCATGACTTATCTCTATTTTTCTTAAATTTGTATCTCTCATATTGAGGGTTAGGCTTATATGATCTCTTTGCCTCATCTCTTAGTCTTGAATGTCTATCAAGATACCTAGATGCCATATGACCAACTTTATTGCAATTAAAACATTTGAAAGGTGCTTTACCTTCATACTTACTTCCTGTTGGACCTTTAGGCATCTTCCTTGCAAATAGTGCTTCAATTTCTTCAAGTTCTTCATTTTCTCTTCTGATATCTTCAAGTTCTTTTGCATAAAGTGCTTTGCAATTAGATTTGTCAGATGATGATGCTTTGAAGGCTATATCTATCTTGACTATAGCAATAGGACCAAATTCTTCAAGCTCAAATGTTGAAAGTTTTCCAACCAGGGAATCTCTAGATACTGATGCATTAGGCATTGTTCTCAACTCAGTAATAGTTGTTACTTTCATTTTGTAAGCTGGTAGCAAAGCTCTTAAAAATATAGAAACAATTTTATCTTCACTTAAAGATCCTCCACAACATTGTATTCCTAATACAATTTCATTAACTCTTTCCATAAATACAAAAATTATTTCATCCTCTTCCATTTTTAAATTTTCATACCTGACCAGGTAACATTCGAGTTTTGCAATTTTGACAGTGGAATATCCTTCATTCAATTTTTCCAATTTATCCCAAATAGATTTTGTTGTAGATCTGTCTGATAATCCCATGATTTGTTGATCTGATAATGCACTCAGAAGTGCTTCTCTTGCTTTGCAATCATTCTCCAAGTTTTTAGCCAAGGTTGGTGGATTAGGGTTATTTTGATTAGGAGCAACATAGTCATTCTTTGTAACATCCCATAGATCTCTTCCAGTGCAATTCAGATGTGTCTCCATTCTAATCTTCCATATACCATAGTTAGTTCCATCAAGTTTGGGATTGTCCTTCTTGAAGAAATTTGTTGTCATAGGATCTCCTCAAGCTATTATGCTTCTGTAAAAATAGGACTAGGCTCTAAAACCAATTTTTAGGAACTAGGAAGGACAACTGAGAGGGGGGGGTGAATCAGTTGTCAATAAATTGCAATTAAGATAAATTATTCCAACTTAAAACTCAGTGTCGATAAAACAAATTAACAGTTATAGTATTACTGATACAACTTAATGCATGAAACAAAAAGAGAAACAACATCCACAACACATGACACAGAGATTTTGATGTGGAAACCCGGTAAGGGAAAAAATAATGGTGGGAAACCTTACCCACAATCAGATGATACTACTACAGATAGTAAGTGAATACAATAATGGGGTCTGCACATGCAAAAAGGCCAACCGCCCAAAGCTCACTGCTCAATCACAAAATTAGGAGTCACATTGAGTACATAGTTGGATGGTTAAATCCAATAACAATGTATTGCTTCAATTTAGCATCTTCAATGCCGAATTCAGTATCGGTTTAAGCTCTATGCATGAGGAACAAACACCTTCATAACCTTTAACAACCTTCCTTGAACCTTCAGATGATATCTGCATGATTCACACAAGGATTTGCTTCTTTTCACTCTTCACAATGATCTTCAATATTCACACACACTCACACACTTCTTCCAAATAAGATCTTACAATTATTTATACAAAACCTAAGACCTTAATCATTAGGTTGGCTCTGAAAACATATTACATTTAAATCAATTACAAAATAAGTCTTGGTGCAATACAATATGTCAGCCTCAATACATTTAAACATTATCCAATCAATAAATCATTTCCAAATCATGTCGTGGTGATCTGGAACATGTTTTCGTATGCCAGTTCATAACTTGGACCTATCTATCGGTTAAGGCAAATAGGTGAACCCGATCAGACCAATATGTAAAACACCAAATGCAAACATCCAATCCATATCTTCGACATAACCAAATGATCTCCAGATGATAACAAGTTATCACCAACTTCCTAAGCTTTCCGTGAAACATATACCGGTAACTGTACATAAGCCAATATCCATACCGGGACCACAATATTCTGGTTCATCAATAAACCAATATAACTAGAGTGTCAAATCAACAATGTAGACCTCCAGAAAGATAGGTGTTGACATCAATGACAAAACCAATGCAACACATGACGAAGTCATCCATAATACCAACAATTTGATCATGCCATATCAATTCCCCACAAATAGCCAAGCCTTCCCAATACATCCTTATCCTAACCAAGTTCTCAAGGCATTCAATGGGCATTCCTATTATCTCATTAAGTGTTTTACCCCAATCTTTTAGTTATTTTTTCACTTGATTTACTCTCAATCTCTAATAGGTTATCATAGTGGCCACTCCCTTAACTGAATTAATACCCACACCCTAATCTCATCTCATTCATCATGAATGAGGAAACCAAATGAAACTTGATGCATTAACACATATAATGTCACTATTCACTATTTTATGCGCAATGCCCAATTGGCCAAAACATCAAGAGAATGGATCCAATTTGATCCCAAATTGATATCTTACATATATTTTCTATCTTCCCACATTAGAATATCACATAAAATCCATCAAATTCCACATTTTGTTCATATCATAAAATTTCCCAATAACCATGTTTATAGCTTTTCACCATGAAAGGACTTTCAAAATCCTCCAAAATTCAAAAAGCCAGCCAAAACAAAAAATGTAAAGGTAACCTTTGTAATCCCATATACCCAACAATATGAAACCATAATCAATTTTATGTTTCACTCATCCAATCCAAATTTTGTTAGAATAACATTTCATAAAATATGGTTTTCAAATTATAATGAAATCAATTTGAGGAATTTATGAAATGGTTTGGAAGGAACTAATAGAATTTATTTTTTCCTCATACAATTCAAATGCAACCAATTTAAAATTGAATTAAATTAAAAAACAAAGGAGAAATCAACTCCTACCTCAAACTTGAGCCAAAACTTTCAAAACCCAACGGTTTTGCACGCAACAAGAGAGAAGAAAAATCCTTTGGTCAACAAGGAGAATTCACTTAGATAATTCCAACAAGCTCCTACCCACAAAAATTCTCCCACTAGATCTCCAACAATAAGAATTCTAAATCTTAAGAGTAGTAGGGTTTCCAAGAGAAAAATGAGAAAAGTAAAACTAAGCATGAAAGTTGGCTTTCTTTTCCCCTTTTAAGACCCTATTCCTATTCATAATTAAAATAAAATAATAAATATTTAAAACTCACTCCTAAATTCCCAAATGGCTCCTAAAAGTCAAATTAGGCAATTATCTACAATTTTATATACATATAAGACATATTTGACTACTAGAGAATAAATTGCCTTTAAATTAACATTAAAAATCAATTTCACATTAAATTTTGGTGATAAATTGCAAATATCAAAATATACACAAACAACCTTTATTGGTCATTCACAAGGGGGTGATAAGGTATGACAGTCATTAACAATATCACAAAACTTCAATACAATTTATTGATGTTAAGGTGTAAAGATTGTTTGTATGTATTTGATTATTTGCAATTTATTTTCCATTAAAGGAGTAACCTTCTTTTGTTTAAAAAATACTTCAATACAATTTATTAAGGTGAAGGTGTAATGCATTAAACATACACACATGACTTATGAATCGTGGTGTGTTCATTCTTTAAACTATGGTACAATGGCATCCTATCCTCAATCTTTCACTCTCCCCCAGATGATGATCTCCCTCTTCAAATGAGGGGGAAACTATCCCTACACCCACCTTATGACCATGAAAATAATAGTTAGTCCATAAAATGCTAAAACATCATAGTCATTATTTAACAATAATCCAACAATATCATATAATTAGCATAGTAATTAGTGCATCATATCAACAATGAATTTTTAAATGACCTTCAAGAATCATACATGCAATTAAGTTGACATAATCGAACTCAAAAAATTTGGAAAGTGTATCAATCATGAGAATATTCATAGAGATCTTATTGATTATTCTTATAACAAAAGGAAACATATATACCATGCATCTAATCAATGAATTAAAATACTTTCAAAAATTCATCTAATTTGTATAGCCAAAACATTATTTTATAGATCCAAATCCGCACCCATGGAAGTAACTTCTACAAGCATTAAAAGACATTTTTGTAATTCATGAGATGGTGTTGCCTAAAATAGACTAGCACCAATTCAACCATATTGTCAACATTGTCTAGTTCTATGTCCTAAGCAACTCATGGTCTATTGCCCTTTGACCTTTGATAATAAAATTGGTTCAGATTTCAAATATCAACTACTTGACACAATGATCCCATTGTCAAATTCAACACTACACTAACTTTTAACTCCAATCCCATAAATCATTTCAATACAAATGCATCTTAATATAACTCAACTTGCTCAATCTTAAATATTAACCTTAATTTAATCAATTTCAATTTCAATTATTAAATTAGATCACAATAATTATTATTACGCTGATAGACATATAAAGTGGCAGCAGTCCCTATAAGAAATCAGCATGAATCCGTGATAGAAAAATTGATTTAAAATTTTATATTAGATTGGACCACATAAATGCCTATGGCATACCTTTCAAAATTGATTTAAAATTTTATATTAGATTGGACCACATAAATGCCTATGGCATACCTTTCACAAATATCTACATGCTAGATTATTAAAGTTGAGTACGACATGCCAAGTAAATTTCCAGCCAAGTTCCAAAGTCAAATAGAATTTACAGGATTCATTTTAGGAATGAATCGTAAACTAATTGCCTAAACACGCCCAAATTTCCAGTCAAATCTATTGTACAGGACAGTATACATCCATTCTACATTCTCTGGAATACACTGCAAGCTCCAGGAATGAATCTGCAACTTACAATTTGATCTCCATTAGTAAAAGCATTACAAGGACTACCACTTCCCCCAAAAAACCCACACAGAAATACGAAGCTTCTTATCGATGGCTTCTTCTCGAGCTAACGGCGGCGCCACCTTTGAACAGATCCAGCACTAAATTCTCCAATTCATCCGCCGTATATTTGACGTGCGAGTGCGAGTGCCTTCCGCTGTCCAGCCGCCTCTCAAATCTGCCCAAAAACGACCTGTAAGCGGGCATAAGTCTCTGCGATATGGAAATCCCGAGGTCCTCTCGCAGCCGCACGTCATGAACGACCCATCCTTCATGGCTCTTTATCACCCCTTCAATCGTCACATTGATGGCCTTAAATCTGTCCTTCAAAGCCTGCTGTGAAACACCCGAAATCCCTTCCTCCGCCAGAAGCGAAAGCACTTTACTCCACGCCGCTCGCTCGTAATACACCGCGTATTGTCTCACCGTATTGCACTGTTTCCACAGCCATTTATCACCCAGCACAGATTTAAGCTCCGACCCCTTCACTTTTTCCACGATGTAGTGCAGATTATTCATCAGAAACAGGTACGACAGCGCCGGCTCTTTGTAAAGCTTGGATTTTGCATCAATTTTGCACTGCAGGAGAACGGCGATCCATCCAAGTCGGATCGACAGCGGGGCAGCCGTCACGTCCACGTCATCGTCGAGACCAGGAGCAAAACCCCCGGCCAGGCCCTTGGGCAGATCCATGGGCTTGTCAGCCGTTAGGGTTAAAAATGTCTCCTTGTAATCATACAAGTAAACAAGATAATTGACGACGTATCTAGTGAGAGGATGAACGGCTCCACCTGGAATGGCGGCTTTTGAACTTTCCTTCTCGAGGGAATTCTCAAACTCGGTCAAAATCCCCCACACCGCCTCCCCAAGCAAGACCAGGCACTGTGCGGCCTGTTTCTGAACCCCTTTACAGGGGTTTTCACAAAATATTTCATTAATGTCGGGGATGATCTCCGTCAATGTCTCGTACATGTCTAAAACCTTGAACATCGTTTCCGGCGCTCTTCTGCTCGCCGCCACGGCTTCGGCAAAGCTGAGAAGCCTGGCAGCTGGGTCTTTGGCGACATCGGCGAAGCCGGAATCCCTCAGCTGTGTAAAACCCTCGAACACCTGATCGCACAGCCACTTTTCTCTTGCAAACAGAAGTTGGATGCTGATTTTGGCGGCGGATATCCACTTCCTGATCTTGTCCTCCAGTGACGCCCACTCCATTTTCTGAACATCGTTCAAGCTCACCTTCTCCACGCCCAGATTGTACAGACTTTCTTCCACCACAGATTTTCTGGCAACCGCGAAGACTCGAACGCACTCCCTCCCGTACCCTGCAGACGCCATGCTCTGCACTATGTTCCTCAGGTCCTCCACGGCGCCCAACGGAATTGTGTCCAGGTCGCAAATTCTGTCAATTGACGGACGCGCGGAAAGCGGCGTGCCGCCGCCGCCGTCTTCGTCTGTGGCGTCGTCGTCGGACGAGAAGCAACTCGACCTGCTTACGCTCCCCTCCATGCTCGAATGGACAGAAAACCGACCCGAACGGTCGATCGGGTCGCTGTTAGATAACAGAATGTTGTGAAACTCGTTCCGGAGACGCGCCATCGACATCTGCATCAGGTGCTCCGCACGGATCATCTTTGCAGAGCTGCTGTCTACGACGGACAATTTTTCCATCAGTTGCTGGAGATTCTGGATCGCCGTCAGGTACTGACCGGCTTCTAGTGGGTTGCTCTGGAAGAGCATCGTGTTTGTTGTTTTTGTGTCCCATTTGGAGATCATGCCGTCGGCTGCGGCTAATTTCTCCTCCAAGTTGTGGGTTTTCTCTGTATCTGGGCTCATAACTGATTCCTGCTTGTCTCTGGTCATCTTGAGTAAAGCAGCCAAATACTATGCCACAACCCTCTATCTTTCTTCGTATCCTACCTCTCAATCTTCCATTCACATATAAATAGAAACAAAGCGATAGTATGCGATGACGCAGGGGTGGAAAAATTGCAGAAGAAAACTCAAGAAAAGTATAAGATTGACCAGGAATCAATATAAAAAATATAAAAGTAAGTTTGACTGGGCCCAACTTACTGGCTTAAAAAAACTTTTACACGGGTGAAACACGGGGGAAGACCGTGAGTGGAACAACAAAAGATTCTCGACTACGCTTGACTTTGGCTTCACGTTGAAGCTTACGCTTGACCGCTTGTACGAAATTTGTGCTCCTTTTTAAAGGTAAGAAGAGTTTAGGAAAGAGCCCTTTAAAAATTAGAATTACTAGGAGCTGCATGCTTTTTCCCATGCAACGGTGAGCCGATAGAAATTTGTGTGAAAGGGAATTTTACCATCTAAAAGAATTGCTAAGGACATTGGCATTTGGTTTTGGAAATCATGGCATTTTCGTTTGGGAGATCTGAAAATTATCCTAAAGGTTTTGGAAATTTCAAAAAGATTTCTAAAATGAAGCAGAAGCGGGCATCTTGTGATTTTTCTACCTACTGATTTTGGATACAAAAGATACAATTACATGGAACTCATAATGGAGGAAATTGAAAGTCTTTTCACAAAACTTTACAATTTTTCACCCTTAAATAATAAATTGAAATACAAGAAAATTGGACCTTAAATTTTTTTCTAATAATACATATGAGGTTGATCTTACATAAGCATAGATATTCTGAGTAATCTTCAATGTTTTTTTGATCTTCTTCCTTATGGAAGTGATAAATTATAAAGAGATAGAGAACCAAACTGTCGAGGATTATATTATTCTCCCACTGCTAATATTTAAAATGAATGTTTTAGCAAGCACAAGGCAATACTTCAAATCAAATCCTTTTTTTATGATAAGCTAATGATACTTTAAATAGCTTGATATGTGCCACAAAGGTCTGGCATAAATACCAATGCCTTATTCAATACAAAAAAAGGTTACTAATTCAAAACTTATAGGAAATTAAAATATAATATAATAGAGGGGTAAATAGCTACCTAAATAAACAAGAGAAAGTTTGATCTAGTCTAAAGCATGCTACCTGAATAAACAAGAGAAAGTTTGATCTAGTATAAAGCATGAGTATTAGATAGCCTAAGGTGGAGTTGAATCTTTGAAGAATTTTGAATGTTAATAAATTAAAAGAGAATAAATATTTACTTAGCAAGAGTAACAACAACAAACTAATGTATTTAAAAAGATACTTGACATTCGCATCACCATTTTTTATTGGACTGTTTGTCATTAACCAAGTGCGAGCCTATATAGTTTGTATTAATCAAGTCGTGGGAAAAGGAAACAAAATAGTTGTCATCGTGATAAATTTGCATCTAAATACATAAAATCTAGATATACCATGACTCTCCAGACTGAATGCAAAGAAACACATACGAACAACCAATTTAATTTTAATTCATGCTATGGCATTTGATTCCTCTGATTGTACTGACAATAGAAAAAAGGAAAAAAAATAATTGCTACATTTGTTGGACTATCATTTTGCCAAGCATATGTAGAAATCCCAAAAATCTTGACATTTTATACTTTGTCATTAACTAATTCGCAGCCTATATAGTATAAAATGGAAACAAAGCAATAGCTACATTTGTTGGACTGCCATTTTACCAATCATATGCAGAAATCCCATAAAATTATGCATTTTATAGTTTGTCACTAACTAATTGGCAACTTATATAGTTTTTACTAATCCCCTGTTTCTTGTATTAGCAGCCTATATAGTTTGTACAGTTCAAAGTGCAAAGTATATTCTATTTTTTCATTACTCCACTAATATTGTATGAATTCCATACATTCTAAAAAAAGAACATTAGATGGATGATAATTTTTTATATTTAATGTTACAACTGCAGTATATCATTTTCAGACTATCATTATATTGAATTGATCGAAATTTTAGGTTTTAAAAATGAGGCACAAATGCATTTGGTTATACAAAGTAAAGGCCTTTATTAGTCTTCCTTAAGATCAGTACATAGGCAACTATGTACAAGTATAGTAGATTTTTTACAGTGGCCTTTATTATTCTTTCTTAAGATTTGTACAAAGGCAACTATGTACAAGTACACTAGGTGTTTTACAATGTATTTATTTGGAAGTAGACATCTTTGATATCTTAGAAAGTAAATGCTCACACTCATCTTGGAAATCTACTTTTGTAGCTTTGGTGATGGTTGATTTAAGCCTAGGTTCAGAGTTGTAGGTATCATTTCTAATTAAAATAGTAAAGATAAACAAATTGCAAATCATATTATTAATGATGGACTGAGGAGTTGTTTCAGCTTGGGTGTCATATTGCAGGATGTAGAGTCTTTATCCAACATTTGCAGTAGATTAATTGCAACCTCATTGAAAGCCACAACCCAAATGATACCCATGTGATCTTGGATCTTCAATCGTAATAGGTACCTATAATTACATTTTTCTATATAGACCTGACATCTAGAGAAAAACCATGTGTTATCTTCATTTTGTACACATTTGTTCTTACATTCTTTGTCATCAATCTCTAATGGGAAAGCTGGATAATAGAAAGCATTCGACTTAATAAATTTGATGGTTGCATTCATTGTAGCCTCTATAGGTTGTTCAGTTGTTTTGGAGCACTCTAAAATAGAAGCTATTGACACTTTGTCAACTGATTCATTGATTTGTGCAAGAGATGGTGAGGATGAAAGCACATCATTTTGTTTCGCATCTACTTTAATAGACCTTAGCTCCTCTGCTTCAGGTATGGTTGGCTCTACACTTAGTATTGTTGGTGTGGCAGTATTAATAACCTTCCCTCTAAATTTAGCAACCCAACCATTCCTTATAGAAAGCACCACAGGCCCTTGGGAAGCTTGCAAGATTTTTATATTTTCACCGTCATTCCAGCATATTGGGCCCCACAATATTACATCAATGGTCGAAGATGAGATGTCTTTCAACTTTAAGGTTCTTCTAAGTAGCCCACTTCCATCTCTTTGCCATATTGTTGATATTTCCCCAATATTGGCCACATTGTCAACCAAGCTATTGTTGCTAATGTTTGAAATGTCTTCAATTTTTTTTTAATTCAAACTGATTACCTGTGGTAGATGCGGCATCCTCACATCACCTCAAGATTGAGGTCTGGTCCAAACTGATTTCCAAGTGACTATTTAACTTGTTGTACTTCATGTTGGCTTCATTAACTAGCCCTTTAGAAATAGTATACAATGGCCTTATCTCTACTCTATCATAATGCAACTCTACAAAGTCATTAAAGCAAGCTATTTGGATTTTTGTGCCTTCACTATCTATTATGTTGAAGCTGAAGACCTGCCTGCTATTTATTTGTGTGTTAAATTGCCACATTTGTTTCTTAGATGTAGCATGGCCTTTTATTGTCCACCTACTTTGATGAGGATTCAAATCTTAAATAGAAGTTATTGTGTCTAGGAGGCCATGTTCCCTAGTAGGAACATGTATACCAAACTTTGGGCTTCGACTAGATGGTGCAATCGGTTGTTCATCTTTCATTTGTTGTCCTTGAGCCTTAAACAAATACTTGAGCCTTCCAACCAAGTGGCAATTTGTCAAAAGGACATCTAGATTGAAGATTATTATAGTCCTGCTGTAAAAGGAAATTAATTAACATAAGTCTAGATATATTATTCATAAGTAATTGACAATCAAGACTATGGAAAGGTAAATTAGGAATATGGTACCGTACCTTGAATCTCTAGTTGGTCGATAGATGTAATCTGTCAATAAAACTATAGAACCTATCTTCATTGTTCTTGAGAAGAATAGACCATTGATATTTCTTGGGAGTATACCTAATTGCATGTGGTTTCCATCAGACAGGAAAACCTTAAATTGCTCAATCTGATTCTCATCAGTAGTTAATCTCTTCAAAGATAAGACTTGGATAATTGGTGTCAAAACAATGTATCCCTCATCAATAAAATGAATTGCATTTGTAGACAATTTTTGTTCCATTTCCACAACCTACAAACACAATTTCATGGAAAGGGTGATTCAATGGCTGAAAGGTATTGTACAAGTTTTGTTTTTAGACTAAATGATGGCAGAATATTGTGGTGGAAATAGATAGCATGTTATATATGTTAATGAAAAGAAAGAATTTATCTACTTTATAATGCAGTAGTTCTTTTCTAAAAAATTTGAAACATATTACAAATTGTTATTTAGTGACATGTTGCATGCTTTGGCATAGCAAACTTTATAATGTAACCTTAGATTATAAATTTCTATTCAGTTTCCTGCTACATCAGGCCCATTGGATGATAATCCATGTTCTACTAATTCTCTATGGTACCAATCTACCAGATAAATAAGATCAAGGAAAGCATAAGTGGAATGGCTACATTGGGATAAATGCATGTTGGGATTCCTAGGCCAAAATTCTTGGCTAGCACTACTTATGGTTGTTGCTCATGAGGTTCTATTTTGACAATTTAATATATTAATCCATGGTATATCATATGAAATTGAAATTGCATTGTCTTCTCTATCTTAAAAGGTTACTTATTAGAAAGTGGTGAAGCGACACTAATACTACTTAATTATATTTACTTTGTGTCTCCATTCAGTAATCACATCCAAAGAAATGGATGGATTGCCTATAGGGGCATGCAATATTATTAGACATGTTCTATGCTCTTAATGGCCATGGGTTATAAGTGAATTTAATTTAAATTTATCAAGTCTTTTGTTCAAGTAAGTAACAGATTGGGGAAGTAGACCCCATACAATTTTAGTTTTCTCCATGCTCAAAAAATGAAAGGAAAGAGTTTAGAAGATTCAGGAAGTAGCTAAAAGACTCTGGTACCCTATTTCAATACCAATTACTAAAACATACATATATGGAATTAAGTAAATCCATACTAAATTTTTCACTATATAATACATACATAAAAAATCCTTCATCTAAGATAAATGAAGGAACATAAAATGTTCATAAGCATATGCTCAGAGACTAGATATAGAATCTTGACGCAAGGGAAAGAATGTCAACTAAAATAATTTTTCTATTTTATAACCATACTTTGCATGTTATTTAATAGCATTAAAGTGAAAAGTAACTCAAAAGGAATCAGTTTCCATACTATCTACACATCTATTCATCAAATGTGCTCATTAACTTGCCTATATTCCATAATTGTTAAACTAAACTCTCAATGTATATGTTGTTGGCAAAAATGCAACAAACTTGGGGGGGAGTGAATCACTTTGCACAAGAACTTACTGCAACTTAAACCACAAATTAGATCTGATGATTAATAGTTAAAGCATGAAACAACACCACATCAATAACACACATAACACCAATATTTTTGACATGGAAAACCCAGTTAAGGGAAAAACCATGGTGGGAACCTACCCACGATGAGATAATACCCTATTAGGAGTAAATGTAAATATTATAATGGGGAATGCACATGCATTCAGACACTCTTCCTAGAGCTCACTTCTCAAACAAGAAACCTAGAAAGGCTACAACCTTTAGGGAAGGCTCGATGACTTACAAAATTATTCGGACAACAATTTGGATTACATGAACTGTGAAAATAGCATCTCCATATGCCTGGGTACAGTTTCAGTTAAGCTCACTGTCAAATCTTCTCTACAATGCACTTCTTCACACACTTCGTACAACTTCCCTGCTACTGAATGATTGATACAATAATTGCACATAGCATCACATCTCTCAATGGTTGTTACATTCATTTATATGTTATCAACCCATAAAATATAGGTTGGTTGAACCCTCAACACAAATAACAAAATAATAACCTCACAAGCTACAACAATACATGCGGACCAAAACAATGTCAAATAAGACATAGTCTAGACCAAAATAACTACTGCAAACATGCAACACCTCCAACAATTATGCCTCGATCATTCACAACACGCTACCACATCATGAATGTTGCATAACATGAAGACACTGGACAAAGAAAATCTTCAGTAACATGCACAATAATCAATACAGACCACCAATATGCATAGAAACAATCTAGAGATATTCACAAGGAACGTGAATTGCACCACAACAACTCAGATCATGAGAATCATCATCATCTCACTACCAGAGCTCAAGAACATCAACATAAATGACTGTCAACCTAAAAGATTCGCTTGTGGATTTCCAAATCATGAACTAATCAAACTGAGGAAACACATCAATGGCTAGAATACATTCTACACATCCACAACTAAAGATATAGCAATTCCAAAGCAATACGGAGCACAAACTATAATACTGAATAACACGAGTAATTGAATAACATCCTTAATACCGGATCTCATAACTCAACCAAAAAATCATGTGGACCTCTACAAATGGGAATGAACCATCTACATATAATATGATGAATACTAAGAGGGGGGGGGGGGGTGAATTAGTATACCCAAAAACTTAACCAAACTCTTAAGCGGTTTAACTGCAGACGGGTGTAGCCGATTAAACAATAAACCAGTTAAAACACAAACAAGCCAAATAGAAAATAAAGCATTCACCCACAGAAGCACAATCACCATAACACAAGATGTTTTGACATGGAAACCCAAATGGGGAAAACCACGATGAATAAAACTCACAAGTCAACTATTTCCATAATAGTAACCAGACCGGTTAAGGCCTTACAATGTTCTTCACCAAAATAGATCCTGTTAGGAATCCAGATCTCTGTTAGGAGATACTTGTCCTGTTAAAGACTACCCTGTTAGAAGATTTCAAATCCACAACTGTGAACCACCTTGTTAGAGGATTTACAATAGGCTTGGCTGGGCCTACCCAGTTAAGGGTTTCAAACTTGTCAAAGATATTAGTAATCAACAAGTGAATGATCTAGACAGTAGCACATAATGCTTTATTAGATCCTTGACAGCTCCTTGTTAATACATTCCAACATTACTTCAGTCTTCTATATTTTGCACTCTCAATCTCTGGCATGAGATACCTTTTCTCGCACAGACCTAATCCTCTCCAACACTCGCACATAACAACTACTTCAAAACCCTAGACATGATGTCCTCACATAGGAACCTGATTTCACATATGTCCAATAATATTAGACTAAAATTTCCTAGGTACAGTGCATCTAGACACATTTGGTAACACGGTACAAAAACACTGCCAAAGTGTCGGTGGATGATAACTCATCACAGTTTACAATTATACCAGTTTAACACAATATACCAATTATCGGTTAACAAATGAAGATTGGAAAATTAGAACATAGTGTTCCGATCAAAAATTAACTGCCGCTAGGAGTCCTCATACCGCTTGATGTCTTCATACCGCTTGAGGTCTTCGGTCATGCTTTGATCGATAAGCATCTTCTACAAAACACTGATAGTCTTCTACAAACAAAGACTATACATTTAATGACATGTAGTACCAGTTGGAACAACTACCAGTTGAGAATAACTCATACATCAAATAAGTGTGTGTCCATCAATGACAATCACAACTAAACATCATCAAAATACCAATAATCTCCCCCTTTGGCATTGATGGCAACACTTAGGAAAATTTTGACATCTAAGTGCTTACAAAATAAAAATAGATGCCATAATCAAAATTACTCCCTCTAAGCATATACACTACTCCCTTTGCAAAAATTACAAGTATGTGCATGAAATTTTCAATACTACTCCCCAAAATTTTAATACACACTACTCCCCCTTTGCCAACAATAACAAAGTAATGCAAAATATTCCCTTTTTGCATAATATAAAAGCAGAGTATATGTTCATGACAATAAAGAGTAAAACTTCTCAAAAAGAGATTTAAAGTTTTGCAAAAAATTCTTTATGTTTGAAGACCATGAATCAAGAAGTGAGGCAGCAATTTCACTCTCAGTCTTCATTTGGAAGGCTAATTCTTCCATTGCATAGATGGTGCTCATCTCTTATGTTACAGTAATAGCCTCCAAGTTTAGGAAGCACTTCTGAAGAACTTGCAATTTTGGTAATAGAAGCAACTGGAGCTCCTGCAGATCTCGAGTTCGATAGCAAATATCCGAGTCAAGATTTGCAATCTGATGTTGGTGAGTATGAACAATCTATCCACATACTGTGAACAGATCATAGGGCAATTGAAGTTGTCGATATACGTTTGTAACTCTGATTGGAGTTGACTCTTCTGTTTCAGAGGATCTTCACAAAATAGGTGAGGTTGGCAGATTTTGCTCAAGAGTAGGTTACCTTCACCCATAGCTGAACTTATATCATCATTTTGCTTAAGCAATTTTGCCATGTCTTCATCCATTTTCTTTACTAAGGCAACGGTGAGTGCCTTTTCATGGTTTTTCTTTGCAGTGGCCTGGGCAACATCTTCCAAACATTGTACTTGATCATCCACTACTGTGCAAATAAGTTTGAGCTTGGCCAGTGAGGAAACGGTACTGGGGAGGTTAGTACCAGGGGTTTGATTGGAAAGGGTGTCAATAGCAAATTGAATGATATCTCGTTCTTTCTTTTTCCTCAGTTCTTCCAATCTCTACTGCGCTAGTTGAATGCTCCGCAGTAGCTCAGTCTCATCAATCGATTGAGTCAGATAGGAAAGAGTCAAATCGGTGGGACTAATGGGATCAACCTGCTTGGCTTGATATTCGGTTGCCTTAGGAGTCTGTCCTCCTTCCTTTTCCTTAATCTCCTCTTGTCGTTTCTTCTTCTCTTCTTCTTTCTTTTTCTCCTCTTCCTTCTTCTTCACCTCTTCCTTTTCTTTCTCCATTCTCTCCTTTTCATCTTTTTCCTTATCTGGAGTGGTATCCTCAATATTTAGTGCATCAACATCAATGGGGTCATTTTGTTATGCTATTCTTTCACCCAGACTGTTAAAGACTTCATCCGGTTTGGTTGTGGATAGGTCAGGCTCTTTCTCAGCCAGTTGATTAGCTTTGGATACTTTTTGCATTTTGACAGCTGCCTTAACCTGGAAATGGGTGTCTTTTTCCACTTCATAAGTTTTGCCTCCGAGTAGCTGAAGTCTTCTTCTTCTCATGAAGAAGATGCCTTTGTACTTATCAATAATCTCAAACAATTCTGAATTTGAGGCATCTAGAAAATATTGAGCAAAAAATTTCTCCCTGATGTCTTGTTCCTTTCCAATGGCAATGTGCCATTTATTGTCCAAAGAATCATACAAAGATTTAGAAGTAACTAACTAAATATCAGAAGGTGGCTGATCATTAACACATAAATATTTAATAAGTTCTTGTTCAACATCCTCCTTTTCACTATCATTGAAATCATCAAAATATTCTTTTAAATCTTCAAGAACTTTCCTTGTAATATTCTTTATGGTCCTTTGACAATGTGTCATGGGCTTGTAAGAGGAAATATCTATATTTACCGGTGCAGATGTTGCTGGTACATTATCGGTTGACTTCATCTTCTTGCTTGATCTCCTTGTCTTCTTCATTTCTACCTCCGGTTCAGTGCCTTCTGAATCTGGTGAGTTATTCCTAGTTTTCCTTTTCCTTTCGAATACCTTTGGCAGAATAGCCTCTGGTTTCTTTTTGGCTGGTGACCTCTTGGTCACTTTAGTACTAGAAGTAGATGTAACCAGTGTCGATGTCAATGGCACTACTTTACTCTTTTTCTGCTTCAGTACCTCAATAGGTTTGATCCTCTCGGAGTAAGTACCGGTCCTCTTCATCTTGGGATCTAGTGGTGAAGTGAGTAGGGTAGAGGCATACCCTATCAGTATATCATTTACCACTTCATATCCCATAGGTTCAACTTCATATTCTCTGGGTTCAACCGCTTCAATTATGCAGTGATCTATTTTGATTGTGAAATAGATGTCATCTTCATATTTTTTAACTAGATCACCAAATATTCTCATTCTTTGGTTCCTCTTTAGTCTGAACTCATCAAAATACCTATTCAAAGTCTTCGGATATGCAGTTCCCACTACTTGCAGACTCTCCTTTATTTGTTTGGAAACTGATAGGTCACTCGACCATTGAACATCACCAACTCCATGAAAATATCCTTGAAAATAGAAAAATAAACCGACAAGCAGTTGACCAAACTTAAACCTCAGAGTTTTGTTCACTTTGATGGACTTCAGGTTCTCCATGTGTTGTTTCTGCATGCAGGTACATAAGTCACATTCTGCATTCTCCTTGTGTTGGCATATGATGAACCGGTATGGTAATATGATAATAATATATGTTGTCATTAATGTCAATAAGTACAGGTCAACCGGTATGAAGATTGGAAGAAGTTGTTATCGATGATCAAGTTGGAGAACCATTATGAAGAGATGTAGTGAATCGGTGTCAGGGTTTCATTAAGTGTGACTACCGGTTGATAGTCTCAGCTCTAAGGTTTCTGGTTTGGCAATCTAGCTTGTACGATGCAACCGGTGATATTTTGTGATGAGTTAGTTAAGAAATAAGGATGAGATCGAGATGCCACATCAGTTTTGTGCACGTGAAGGATTTCCTTGAGGATCTTGCATATGAAGATTGACTGTATTTAATGTCTATCTCGGGAATGAACATACTTCTTAGCGGTATGAGAAGAAAGCGTGATGGGTTACTGATTTCTACGTGTGGTGAAGAATGGACGATGCAAAATGACCTATGATCTATTTGAGTTTGTTTCATTCTATGTAATGTGTTTGGACGGTCAGGATTGGACTGCTTGTAATGGTAAATCTAAATACTTAGGGTTTAGGGTTTAGGGTTTATGTTACCAACCTAATTATTGTCTATAAGGTTGATGATGTTTGTTATTGTAAGTGTTGGCAAAATTTGTGTGTGTGTATCCGAGTGATGAGATACTTGCTAGACTAGTGAGTGAAAACTACAGAGTGTGATTGCAGAGTAGAGGAACTGAAAAGGATTTGCCTTAGCATGTAGTGTTGTTCTCAGATCGGAGCTTTATCTGTTGTCTTCTAACCATTTCAACAATAGGAAAATCCCTTGACTAGTTAGCTTTAACATGCTTATTATAAAACCTCTAACTAGGTTACTCAAGTTCATTGAGTTCTTTAAATCCTCTAGCAACATAACCTTTAACAGGGTTTCAACCTTTAATAGGGTATATAGCCATCCCTTAACCAGATGATCTTTAACAGGATCAGTTCCTAGCAGAACCTTATTGTAAAGTCTTTAACTGGACTAGGCTCCTAACAAAGCGAGCTTCAAAAGAGTTCAAAACAAGCTTGTGGGTATTCATCCCCATCGTGGTTTTTCCCATTTGGGTTTCCACGTGAAAAATTAGTGTGTCATGAGTTGTGCATTTTTTCATGTGATGATTGATTATTCTTTGTTTAAGTGTTTATGCATGCAGAGCTAATGGTTATGGTAAAAATGATACAATACTTGCACATATGTATGGGTGAAGTAGTTATCAAGTATTGAATGATATTTGAAGCATTTAGTTTTACAGGTTTAAGTTGTCTGAAGTCTTGCCATGTTTAACCGGTATTTCCATGGTTAAGTTCAGTGAAGAAGACAACCGGTTAGCATTATTTTAATATGATAAGTTGTCGGAGAATTTTTTGTATGTACTGATTCACCCCCCCCCTCTCAGTGTTAGGGTTTCAAGCAGATCCGAAACAAATATGAACTAACAATTATATGCAGATTTAAATACAAAAGATAAAGAAATAAAACAGGACATAGATAACATAGAGATTTAACGTGGTTCACCCAAAATGGGTTATGTCCACCATACATAGTCATCCAATCTTTCTTATTATCCAGCAAAAATAGTACATCAACCTTACAATGCCTTAAGCATCCCAACCGCTTATAACATGCATTTTTAGGGCAAAAACAAAGTTGGCCTCTTGGTGATTGTGCCCAATTGTGTATGTCTTGCTTATGTATGAAAATGGCATTTTGCAGCTTTCTACAGACGATGTATTTGAGATGTATTTGATTTAGATATGGCATGAGCTTAGTCGTAGAGTGAGACTAGGGAGTTGGACCATCTTAACCATGGTGCGTCTGCATATGTATATAGTTTTGTGTAATCATTAAAGATTTTCATTTAATTTTGAGCATTTTGGTTAGCAAATCAGGGTTGCACTTTACATTCTTGTTGTTATCCAATTCACTTACTTTATCTCTGTTTCTTTCTTCAGATTTGGGGTCTAGAGCTCCTCCCTGAGCAGAGATTGTTGGTTTTGTCTCCCCTACTTTGGTTGGAGAGTTTCTTGCTATCTCTGTTAGTTAGACCACAGAGTTCAGCTTTTCTTAGATTCATTAAGCTTTTTATTTGTTGTGTAGTGTCTTTCTTGATATGCTTGATTAGGATAATGTTTAATCTTTGATTTGCTAACCCTAATGACTAGCATTTGTTTCTTGTGCTTCTCTTTGTGTGTGTAGCAATCAAATAGGTTTTTCTAACTATCCTTCTTTTTGCAGAGCATCATATACATATACATATTATGTATATATCTATATATCTACATATACATATATGACCAAATCCTATATATCATTTGGTTTGATTTTATTATTGGTTGTTTTCACATATGATATTATTATAATACCTAATGTTATATCCCTATTTATTTTTGTTATCCAACTTTCATTTATATGTCAATTGCATTTAATAGGGGTTTTTTTGTTGTTAGGATCTTCATGCTTTGAGTCTAAATTTTAATATCCTGAAGCTTATTCCAGTCTTTTCTAAGGTCCTAGGTCCTTGTTGTTTTGGAAATCTCATTAAAAGGATCCAAAAGGTTTCAAATGTACCTTATAAATGAAAAGAAGGGCTATATTCTTATGATTATATTGTAAAAACTTTAGAAAAGAAGCACATTCATGTGACTTCATGAAAGCAAAAGTTTTTTCCAAAAGAAAATACTTTGGAGGGAAGGTCATTCAAGTCTTCAAATGCATGTTCTACATGTGACCAATGATTAACTTGAGTCTGAAGGAGTCAAACTTGGGTTTGACATAGCTGGACTTGGGTTTTCATGCAAATACCCTATTAGGGAGAGGGACCAGTAGTTGTGAGGGGTAACTTTGTCAACATGTAGCCATCACGTGGAATATCATAAGACCTCCAATTTTTTTAGAAATGTAAAATGGACATTTAACTATCTAAAAATTAAGGTTTGAAGGTGTGACTTTGTTACCAATTTTTTGACTTCAAGAGATAAAAAATAGAATTATTATATACCTCATGTCTTATCATGAATTTAGGAAAGTTTAGAGAAAGGATTCATTAAATACCTTGAAGGTGTCTATAAGGTTGAGCTTATTTAAAAGGATGAGATTTCACAATGCAAGGTTTGGAGGGAAAATAATTCACTTGAAAAGGCATTTTAATTCAAAAGATGTAAAGACAAATAAAATTCTTTATTTATTTACAAAATTTTTCTAAAGGCCTCCTTCCACGTGATTATCAAGAAAATCAATTTCATGCATAGCTTGGAGGGAAATAGAAAGCTAAAAGTATAAGCTTTCATGTGATTTTAGGGTTTGCATTCTGTTTCAAATGAAAAGAACCATTTATAGCCAGTTTTTAGAAGTTATGCTAGGGTTCCACAAGCTACACCTTCAGTTTATGTCCTAGCACGTCACCGCAAGGAGGAAGGTTTATAAGAAAAGGACTGCATGCAACAGTCAAAGGGTTACTTCAAAGTTTGAATGAGAGGTTTTCCTCTTCAATGAAGGAGTTTCATAAAAATATGAAGAGAATCTATAAGGACATTTACAAAGCACCTCATGCCAACACCATGCAAACCACATGCAAAGTTTAGGAGTGATAGAAGTTAGCATCAAAGCTTCTGGAGAGAAATTGTCATAGTCATAACAATAGATATCCACATTTGGAGGTAGGGTTTTCAGAACCCTATTTTAGAATTTTTAGTATCTTATTGTTTAAATCATGCATTGGATATGCCTACAGTAATGATTCAAGCAAAAGTCGGGTTAAAGGATAAATCTGATTATCTATAAAAAAAATATAGTTTCAGCTTTGTGTTATGACAACATCTATAAGTTTGTCAATGCTTTCTTGCTCACCATAAGGGTTCCACATATTATTTAAAAGGGTTGATTGTATTACTAGATTTTCTTTTTCCTTGAAGTGAGAAAATCCCTAGGTCTCTTTTGTTCCCTAGGATAGCTTAGAAAGTACAGTCATGCAAAAGTCATTTAGTGAAATCATCAAGAGTTTTTAATCCCAAAACAAATCTCAATCATAAATAGAAAAGGTGCAATAGTAGGATTGACACAAACCAGATAAATATCAAGTACGGGAAGTAGTGAGCAAGGTCTTTTACATATAGGGTAATAAAAGTAATGAATAGTGGCCCAAAATTATTCAAAAGGTCAAGAATAGAGCAAGCTCGAGAGTCAAATTCAAAAGACAAAGACATCATATGATCATTGAGCAGTGATCTAAAATGCAAATTATAGCAAGGTATTGTGACTATAAGATAGAAACCATCCTAGGAGCCTCCAATATATCAAAATTTGAGAAAGTAGCAAGCTTACTGTACAAAGACAGTGATCAATATAAAGTTGCAGTCAAGTTCAAAGCATTGATTTGTGGGAATAGAGGGTTTCATATGGGGATAGAGCAGTCTCATGAAATATCATGATAGTCATAATCATAATCTAAAGAGTAGTAAAATCTTCAAGATAGATTGGTGATAGTGCAATCAATCATTAATTGTTTTGGACATTTCAAGCTATGTTTTCCTAATAGATGGTCAAGTATAGAACAACAACACTAAGAAAATATAGTCTAGAGAGATTGCAGTCTACAGTAAAGCCAGTAGGCAGTCATACCTAGTACCAAATAAAATGACAGTAATCAAGTCTATTGAGTGAAAAAGAGCAGGGTATAAGTTTCTAAAAGGTCTTTTCAAACCTTAACAACAAATAACACATTATTGTTGCAGCATTGTCAAAACTTGACAAGAACAACACCTTATAACCTCAAGAGGCATAGCAGTCATAGGGAAACTCATGTCAAATGTGCAACTCAATACAATAAATAATCTTAGTTTGTAGCCCTATAGCATCATAATGCAGTCCTTGACCAAGTATGCATACAAGAAACATCTAGTTCTATTAAGGCACAAGCATCAAAGTCTAAGGTATGACAACTACTCAAAAACATCAAGTACAAAAAGGTTAGTCTCAGTCACTAGAACACAATTTGCAGCATGCATTAGGAGTTGTCCTCCTTACAAATAGTGCAACATTAAAAAGGTATTATCAAAGCTACAACCACAATTCAAAGAGGAAGCTTACAAAGATAAGACAAAGCTAGGTACAGTCATAAGTCAAGGCAAATACATGGTTGAAACTCAATCCAAAATAGTGAAGAAGTGCAACAAATGACATGAGAAATCTAAAGAAGTATTATAGCAATCATGAGTCAAGGATTAATGAAGAGATTTTTTGCATCCATGATACAATCCTTAAAAGCATCCATGATACAATCTCAAACACACTTTTTACCGTTCTCTTGGTGATTGTGCCCAATTGTGTATGTCTTGCTTATGTATGAAAATGGCATTTTGCAGCTTTCCACTGACGATGTATTTGAGATATCTTTGATTTAGATATGGCATGAGCTTAGTCATAGAGTGAGACTAGGGAGTTGGACCATCTCAACCATGGTGTGCCTGCATATGTATATAGTTTTGTGTATTCATTAAAGATTTTCATTTAATTTTAATCAACTAAAGAGCAATATTCATGACTTACAAGTAATAAAAAAACTTACAAGGATGAGTAATAAAAAAACTTACAAGGATGAGGCATATTCATTACTTACAAGTAATAAAAAAAACTTACAAGGATGAGGCATATTCATTACTTACAAGTAATTAAAAAAACTTACAAGGATGAGGCATATTCATAACTTTTGCAGTCCCACCTTGGATATCAACACTAGAAGCAACTCATATTGTCCGTGTATAGACAAGACAATATGGGAGTTCATTATACCCAACAACTTGTGGTGTTGTTGTTCGTGTTGGCTCTGTTGGACCCTACAATTAAGATTCAATATACATTATTCAATAATATTAACTGTGCAACATAATGAAATATTGAAAAGTGTGTTATCTTGTTGAGCTTCACTTGGTTTCGAGAATAGTTTAATGTTCTCTACTTAATAGGGCCAACCACATGAAGGTGGAAGCTCATTTGGCCCCTCCCCCCCCCCTAACATCACTCTAAATTCCCCATTAACATCTTTTAATATTCATTCATTCATTCTTTCCACCATTAATAAAATATAGCATTCATTCATTAATATCACATAACGTTCACTAACACATAACATTGATTAGCATTCTTTAACAGGCAACATTCATCAATATTAATTAACACATATCATCCATAACCATTAATTAGCACATAATTACATTCACTAACACATAAAAATCAGTCATTATCAAATAAGTTAGATTACAATCATTTCTTTCTTTGTTTTTTCTTTGAAGCTATGAAAAGACTAAGTGGAACATCGGTTTCTTCATCATTTCCCCCCTCTGTAGATGTTCTGCCAAATGCTCGTGATCTCGATGTATACCTAGTCCTATACTGAGGACGAGGACACTGAAGTGAAGGGGGGTCATCTGCAATAACAAAGAAATGGGTTAAATTAAAAAAAAAAACTTATTATTGTTACAAGTATTTCATTAATTTAGAGAACATAATTGTTGTGCTCTTTACCTGATGGGGCCACATCATTTTGTGTAGCCTCAACCTCAACATGCTGAACACCCTCTAGATCATCTAGAGTTGAAATACTAAAGGTTACATTAATGTTAAACACCAATTGCAATTATATTTGTTTAAAGAAATAATAGTGGTCCTCTTTACCTGAGTGGGGAACATCACGTTCTTGATGTTGTGTACCCAGATCATGCTCCACTTGCTCACCACCGACTACATGCTCTAAAATATTAACAAAAAAGGTAACATTAATTACTACTCTAATTACAAATTAAGATGTTTAATTGTATTAATAGCTAAATAAATAAATTTGAATAGCAAATGAATACCTCCATTACTGGGATGCACATTCAGACCTTCATGTGTAGGTGGTGTTTCACAATTAGCAGGCTGTATTCCAATGACATGCACATTCTTATCATTGCTTGCTTATTTAAAACAAATATAGTCACTTTATGTTGGAACTAAACATCAATTAGATTATTGGTAAAGTATTCAATTTGAATCAACTTCCATTTAGCATATTTACCTGTGTGACGGATGCACTCGAATGTTGTGTATGCCCACTCAATTCTCATAGCTGATCAACCACGACTGAATAGACTTGCTAGTAGGCAATTCTCTTGTTATCTTCTGTGGGCGCTCTATTGAATTCAGAGCCCTGCATTTTTGCTTGGTACTGTGAATTTTGCTTGCATTGTTTGATAAAAAAAAAATGTTTGCAATTTATTAATATTTTGATGCAATATTTCATTTACATGAGATACTTACAATTCGTGCAGCAAGTTTCATGTAACCACCAGAGCTGAGTTTGTGTTGTCCGTGTTTTTCTTGCCTTGCCTTCATTGCCTTTGACATTTCACTCAGTCTATAAAAAGTTTGAAATATGTCAGATTATATAAATATAAAGAGTAATTAATTAGTACATAATTACATTCTTAATAGTATCTCATACCTTCTTCTGGCGTCTAGTGGTGTATTTCCTTTTTTCCTTTCAATTCTCTCCTTGGCATCCAAAATCAGGTCCTTCCACTCCCTCTCTGGAATCATGGAGGGATGCTCGTACTTTAGGTTCCTCTCCAAATGGGTCCTGTATTGGTCCTTCAGATACTTTAGATATGTGCCAGCTTTTTCAAGGAGCTTGGTTTTGTCAAAGGTGTCATTTCCAAACCACTCAACCATTTGGTTTGTCAATTCATCTTTTAACCTTTTTTCTTGGTCATTCCACCTTTTAAAGAAAAAACAAACCTGTTAGATTCAAAAATGAACTGAAGCTACATTTATTACACTTCAAGAAATGGATCAAAGGAAAACTATTCTATCAATGATATGAAATCAAAAGTGGATTAGGGTTAGTTCACATATGATGTACCACCTTTTACATATGGTGGGCCCAAATATCTACAATGCAATGTCACTAAGATGTTTATAGAAAATATCATTGCCTGCAAAAAATTCATGGGATCATTAGTCCAAAACGAGTGATCATAAAGTAAATTACAATTAGAGTATATATAATAATAATTTTAAAGTACGTGGAACCTTTTGTATCTTTAAGGGAATCATTTCTTCATCGCTCACCACCAATGTGGCCTGCAACGTTCCCGTACTAGCAATACGAGAAGATCCAAGAAATCATGGTATGTTATCAGCAGTAGTCGCCTCTGGCACATCCTCATGTACATCTCCTCCTGCAAAAAATGAATCCACTATGAAATGGCATTAGAATTCAAGAAAGAATGCTTGAAGGGAAATAAACACATGACAAAAGATAGAGAAAAAGAGGGATCTACCAACAGTGGGTGGGCCAATATGACGTGCACTAGAGGATGTCTGCATGCTATGTGTTGCCAACATTGTAGTTGGCAATACAGGTGAGGGTAACCTCTGATGAGGCAGCGGCGACATTTGCACAGTAACATTGACAACACCTAAAGAATAATACATTAAATATATCAAACATTAAATCTATGAAAAGTGCAAGAATTGTAAACAAGGATGAACCTTTATTTTGAAAATTAACAATATCAAGTATGATGTGTTTTGGGTACTCAGAGTAATAAGCCAAGCAAGTGATAATACAATAAAACCATCATCACCTGAAGATCCTGCAACACCCTGATCATGGGAACGACTTTGATGAGGGCGGATAAATTATTGTAAAAACAATACATACATATTTTAGTTAATGACATAAAAGAGAATAAAATATAAACCATTATTGAACTTTTGTTATAATTAAAGCTTTCATTACTGCTTACTTGCAAGTTTTCTATTGTTCGAAGCAATAATTCCACCCTCTCGTATCTCATTAGTGATAGGATGCACGGCTGCCAAAGTAACAATCTCTTTTCTAAGTTTTATAAGAGGCATTTTAAAGAATTTCATAAGGTGTGTGGGATCTTCAGGGTCATCATCGCTTAACCCTAATGATTCCACATCCCTAGAAAGGTGCTCAGGTACTGCAACTCCCTTTCCCTTTCCCTGAACATTCGTCTATGTCAAGAATATCATTAACAATTACAAAATTAGTATAAATCACTAAAAAAAGAACATAATAATGTAACAGTTTGCTTCTATCTAATTTATACAATTACAATGAGGTTTACCTGCTCGGTAGAAGTGTCGCAAGCTACATCTTTGTCTGCGATATGTGATGGATCCATGTCAAACTGTGACAAAGAAAAAATATAAAAAACGTTAGCGAAATTAAACCAATAGACTTAGCAAAAAAACTTCATAATAAAATGGTATATTGGATTCATTAATTGGAGGTTGTTTAATTTAAATGGTATATAGTACATACCACCCCCATGATATTAGCTTTGTTTGTATCTATACGATTGAAACTATAACCGATTAGAAGCTCTTCGCTTGCACTTATTGATTTTATCGCACATACAAATACACGATTTCCCTCGCGTGCCTCAAATATGCAATTGGGTTGTTTATTAGTTGACCCAGGTCACGTACTATTTATTAAACCTGCAATATTCCCTATTGCTTTTGGCTGACCATCAATGTATACAGCCACTCGTTTACTTTGATCATTATCTTTCTGTTGTATATAATTTGCTGATAGTGCATACCTACGCATACTTTTTTTATATTTAACAATCTGCATCCAATGATTGTAATTGTAACAAGGTCCAACAAACTCCATTGATTCTGTGACTCTATTTTAACAGACCTTTATGCCATCCATGGAAAATAAGCCTAAACCATGTAACGACGAAGGTGTTATGTGATATATCCTATCGTTAACACAAAAATCGGTTCCTTGGGCACCCATTGTTTCTATAGATATTTGTACCTCAGTGGCACCTCAATGTCGCCTTTGGTCTCATCATCATAAGAACATGACCCCCCTTGAGCAAGGAAAAATTTCATGTGTTTATTGAATTTTCTTCTAATCTTTTGACCTCTTGTTGATCTCCCTATTGTAGACCTACTACATGTGTCACTTTCATTTTCTATTACTGCATTTTCCTCACTCGACAAAGATAGATCTGACAAATACCTATTTGGGGGTACCTGCACTCCATGAAATGAGAGAGTTAATTGGTAATGAGAGAGAAATTTTGCAAATGAGGGTAATGTTGTTGAAGAAGTCAGCCCTAAAGTTGATTTTGGGATGAAAATTGGAATAAGTCCAACCGGGGCCTCAAGTGTTGATAATTGTATTAGATTTGTTGCTAATGTCGAGGTTTGAAAAACTGAGCAAGTTTGTTTTCCAAGTAATTTAAAAAAAATAATCTGTTTCTATATGGTGTATTGACTAGTTATACCTGTCCATCCATGAGACTGTGTAGGATCCTTGTCAAAGGGGTTCAGGGTCCTTTACAATGTAATTCAATTATCTTATGTTAGCTAAAAATTACATAGTACAAAACATGAACAACATGAACTTTGTAGACAAAAGAGTATTAAATGATAAAAAGATGTTGTCATCAAAATAATTATAAATTTTTTAATTCCTTACCTTTACTTTATGTAAACTATGCAGGATCCTCAACTAAATGGTTGACGATGTCTGTAGTCAATGACCTGTTCCCACCAAGGGTGACAACATCACACAGGGACTATACCTGAAATCAACACCATCAATTGAGCATCATAAGCATTACTACATTTGTAAGTTGATAAACAATAAATACATACGTATCATAAGCATCAGAAGCATCACATGATGTGTCATCATAAATGTAATTGAGCATCACAATTAGCATCACATATCATGTGTCATCATAAACATGTAATCCATCACATATGTATCATAAATCACCATCCATCACATAGGTAATAAACAATCCACATTCTATAAATAAACACAAAGTTCAAAAAATGTCACATGCATCATCATAAACATGTGATCCATCACATATGTATTTTAAATCAACATCCATCACATAGCTAATAAACAATCCAATTTCCATAAATAAACACAGTTTAAAAATTGTCACATAAATAGTCACTCTCCCTATCTCCATCTCCATATTAAAAGGTGCATCATGAATTAATTATGTAATGGCATTAGAATTCAAAACATAATGAATATGTAAAAAAAAATCTATCAAGAAGTCAATATTAAATAGATAATATACTAATCGCATACCTCATACATTTCATTCTTCATCATCATGAATATCAAGGTCATCATCGCCAACATCATCATCATCATCATCATCATCATCATCATCATCATCATCATCATCATCATCATCATCGTCATCGTCATCGTCATTATCATCATCAACGTCTTCACCATCATCATCACCATCATCACCATCATCACCATCACCATCATCATCACCATCAGCAACATTGTAGCGTCGTAAATTGTACGCACTTGCTAGGGTGGTACAATTTCACACCTAGTTTAGCACCCGCCTTGGCGCATTTTGCATTTTGCATTGCATTTCCCCTTTAGCACTTAATTAATCAAATTAATTAAGTCTAAGGTCCTATTTCATAATCTTCCATATCATAAAGTTGGGCCCTTTTCATTAAAGTGTGCCCCTTTCATTTTATTCCTCCAATACATCATTTAATCAAAAACCCTAATTAGGTCCTATTTTGAACTTGGGGGCTTGATTTTGGGGGTCAAAACATCTCAAAATCACTTGTAACTTTGGGATTCTCTCTAAAATCATCATATCCGATGGCCCTGAAAATTTGGTGAAAAGTTGTCGGGACCATGACGCCCGGAGTGCACACGGTCTTGAACATTTTTCCCGAAATTTTAGGAGCGCGATCCAATCATAAAATAAAGCTTAACCCCAAGAAATTGGTGGGAGATTCAATCTCTAGGTCGGCCAAAAGTTGAAATTAAGACCTAGGGTTTCATATATAAGAGCTCTCTTTCTTCATTGGAAGGGATCTGAATTTTGGTTTCAAGGACCTTCTATGCAGCGAAAGAGCAGATCTTTGAAGACTTCAACAACATTCAACATCCATCCATCAAGCATCTATCAATTTCATTCATCCATTTAGGGCTTTGAAGGCATTGAAGAACAATAAGGGATCACTTGGGGTTGGGTATGATTTCATGTTGTTTTCATGTCTTTGCATAAGCTTCATTATATCATTTGTATTCATGCTTTAGATCACTCTACATCTTTATTTGGAGCATTTACATTATCATTTACAAGCAATTAGGGTTTACTTTCTAGGTTGCTCTAGTTTGCTTACTTGCATTTTAGGATCTTGCACACACACAAGGTCTACACACACATTACTTTTACAATACAACTTGGCTATTCGTGGAGGTGGAAATCACCGAAGTGGGGGTTTGACTAAGGAAAAACCCTATATAGCCGCCCAAAACACCTTTTCAGATATAAGTGCAGGTTTCGGGATTCGGACGACGTCGCAAGTTGCAGATCCAGGAAAAGCAGGCCGAGACAGCACTCCACACCAAATTTCAGAGCAAAAGACCAGGATAGGGGCGTGGGGTGCCCTGGTCCTGCCAGGACAGGGGTGCTGGGCGCCCTGGTCCCTCTGTCAGACAACAGTTTTCAGCTTTTTTGACAGCTTTCTAGGTTGCAAAACAGTAGTTTTCGGAGCAGTTTCAGGGGTAGAATCAGGACGGTGGCGCCCGTGTCCCTGTCCCGAACATTTTCACTCATATTTTAACACCGGGTATGCATTTACATTCTTGTCTTGTCCTTGTGTTTACAGCTTTCCATTGTTTAAGTTCAATTCTACAATCTTGTTATTAGTTCATACTTGCACTTTGGGGTTAGGGATTGAACTTGCATCATTTTATCTTTCAATTGCAACAAAGGAATAGAAATCCTAATAGGTAGCCCGTGGCTCTCTCTTCCACAAAAAGAAGTAGCCAATTGTGTGATACCTCTAGGCTCTTTCGTATTCCACAAGTGTGTGGTTGAAAGTGAGATTAGGGCATGTTTGCTTAGTGTCACTTTTTCCCCTACACATTTTGGTGAACCCGACATGAACTCCAATCTTCTCTAATTCTGATTTATGTTTTCAAATTTGAGTGTTTATGCTATTTCAAATTCGAATTTGTATTTACAAGTCTTAATTTCTTGCAAGATTCAAAAATTTAGAGGAAATTTTTGCTAAAACCCTAAAGTTGAACTTGTGGATAGCTTAATTGGGATCAATAATTTCAAATCTGATTTAGGAACTCATTTGAATCATAAATTTCATTTTCTAAATCTACATTCTAAGTGTTTGCATTGGTTAAAATTAAACATTTCCTTCTATTTTGCATGTGTTGAAAGAGGAAAATTGTTGTCATGATGCATTCATTTCATAGATGTGATAATGGTTAGCTTCACTTCTTTCAATTTTTCCTTCTCCTAAAGAACCTCCCCCCATCTATAACAACATTTTAGTGCCTAAAAGAGTTGCTACCAATCCCTTTGAGACTCTCCCATGCTCTAAGGATGAAGACTTTAAGAGTGATCTTGACAATTCTCCTAAAATGTGCCCTTCCTATTTAGCTATCCTAGAGGAAGAGAATGATATCATAAACACCTTTCTTAATGTTACTTCACTTTCCCTACATGATGCCTCTCTAAGTGAAAAGGTATTGATGGACATTGACTTATTTTCTCCTAAAGTTGGTCCCTCCAATGGGGGCATGTTAGTGCAACAAGAGGTTATGAACACTTCTTTCAAAGATCTCCTTCCTAAGCATGAATCTTTGGAGAAATATGTTCATGTTCCTCCTAAAAAACACTCCCTTCATGAGGATCCTTTTGTGCAAGAAGATGACATTATCCCTACATTTCCTAGTGATGGCATTTCCTTTTCCAACAAAATTCCCACTAGAGATGATGAATTAATGATAAATGCTTACCCTTCTCCTAAAGTTTGTCTTACCCATAAGCATCCCTTAGAGAAAGAAGATGAAATAATAAGCAATTTCCTTAATTCTCTCTCCCCTAAAGATCATATTGAACATATTTTGAGGAAAGAGGATGATTTTAACACATCTATTGATGCTCTCCCTCCTAAGGATGAGGAATTAATAAACAATGTTATCTCCTCTCCCGAAATTGACAATACTTCAAACATTCCTTTCAACAACTTCGCTATTTGGGATGAACCATTAGAAGAAGGTGTAGATTATTCTCTACCCCATGAGAGAACCCTAGCCAAAGGGGATGAAATCAAGATTGAAAACTCCCTTGATAGTTTCTCACCTTCCTTGAATCTCAATTATTCTCCCTCTCCTCAACTTGGTTCTACTCGTAAGGAAACCCTAGTTCAAAACAAGATGGTTAACATCTCTTTCAAAGATCTCCATCTCAAAAGTGAGACTTTAGAGAGAAATGTTGATCCTTCTCCTAGAGAGTTTATTCCCCATGTAGATCCTTTGATGATAGAGGATGATATGACCTTTCCTAGTATTACTCTTTCTACTAGAACATCAATGCCTATCCCTTGTCTCCCTCCTAAAATTTATTTAATCCGTGATAAGATTTTAGTGCAAGAGAAGACTATCAATAATTCTTCCAACACTTTTGTTCATTCCTCTAAACCATCCTCAATCAATTTGATACATGTGAATGGAACACCTAACAAACCTCTCTTCACTATCTGAGGTGCTTGTCCTTCTCAAAATTCTCAACCTTTAAATAAGCCTATCTTAGTGGTTCAAGGTGGTTATGCTAATGATTCTTTTTGCACTCCTAAGAAACCTATTATTACTGTGTAAGGAGGTTATTCTACTAAGAGCCCTTATGAGTATGCTAAGCAATTGACTAGAGAGAGTTATAATGTGGTCGCTTATACCTATAACACAAGAAACAATAGGCAACCTAATCCTCCTCCAGTTATCCCAACTTCACTTCCTCCTCCCCATCCTATTCTTCCTCAAGCTCCTCGTATTTCACAAATGCTTAGTAAGGATTATGATCTTATTGAACAACTTAAAACTACTCCGACAAAGATATCCCTTTGGGATTTGATCCAAACTTCTTCTGCTCATCATGGAATGTTACAAGATGCCTTGAAAGATTTGAATGTTTCTCCACCTAATACATCTAGTAATATAGTGTCTTTGGTTAACTCTGTGATGAATCCTAAAGCTCAAATTGTGTTTACTCAAGATGAGTTGCCTACTAGTGAAATTCAACATCAATATGATCCCTTGATGATTGTGGTTATCATAAATGACACTGCTATAAGATGAACATTGGTGGATAATGGTTCTGGCCTTAATGTGTGTAGCATCAATCTATTGCATAAGATGAATGTGGATACATCCCTTATTGAGCCTGACTCTCGTCCCATTAGAGGCTTTGATAATGTGGCTAAGTCTTCATTAGGTATTATCACCTTACCTATCACAGTGGGACCTATTACTTTGCCTACTCCTATCCATGTTATGTCGGGAAATCTAACATACAACTTGTTATTAGGGAGACCTTGGATTCACGGTATGCAAGCTGTCCCCTCTACATTGCATAGACAAGTTAAATTTATTTATAATAATAAGACATATACCTTGATAGGTGATACTAATTTTCAAGCTTATTTGCAAACATCTACTTCCAAATGGAGTTCTTCTAAGCCTTCCTCTTCTAGTGATGAATCATTACCCTCTAATAATCAAAATTCTTTGGATGAGTTTGAAGTTCCTGAAGAAGATTCTTCTCAACTTGAATCTACACATGAAAAGGCTTTTGATCCTGAGAAGGTTCTCGCAGAAGACGATTGGGGATCTCTTGATTTTAATCCCACCTTTGTAGGCGAGTATAGGGTTCCTCCTAGAGAGCTTAAAGTTAAAAAGAAGGAAGAAACTGGAGATCAATCAGTCTTACCTAAACCTATGAGCAATAATCTTGTGGCCGCTTCTCAAACTTCTTCTCCTCACACCTCTAATTCTAAAGAATTTGATTCTTTGTCTTATGAAAAACCACCTTCTCTTTCTGAAATGGCTAATCGTTATGGTTGTGGTTTTCATATTTTGGCTAAGAGTGGCTATAGTGGAAATGGTTGTGGCACAAATGAACAAGGAATTAAAGTTCCTTTAGAACATAACATGCATGAATATTCATTTGGACTTGGATATAATCTTTCTAAGCCCACCAAAGCATCTAAAAGACCATCTCTCAGTGTGAATGCTATATTTAGTAGTGATGATGATCTCACTTCAACTAAATCATCTTCTACTTCTATCAAGTCTCATTCCCCTCATAAGGAAATCTTGGCGATGAACGAATCTCTTTATGACTCCCCTCAAATTTCTAAATCCACTTATGAATCTTTATCTCCTATTCATCATAAAGTCCTTTCCTCTAGGGATAAGGCTCTAATAAATTACACTCATCCCTCTTCTAAGATTTCTTGTGACTTTTCTTCTTCATTTTTATCACTTTATACATGTTTTTTTATCTTACTTATAGTTGAGCATTTCGCATGTCATATTCAAATACCTAATTCAATCTATCATGTCTTTAAATAACATTAATGGCTATTATGTTGCTCATCATTATGTGACATTGGTAGCTCATTTACTGGGGGCTCATTGTCATTCATGGTGGTACAATTTCAAGTGCAATCATATTTTTGAAGCAACATAATAGCCTAATTTTTCTATGTTATCTCTTGTTCCTATGGGGTAATAATGTGGAAATATTGATCATCTTTTCTTTAGAATCCTCTTTTCCTAGATATGGGAGAAGATGTGTAGTCTCTTTCTTACCTTACCAACTTCTTGTGAGGAGCATTTTACATACACTAATGTATTGCTTGCATGAACTCATGTGGGTATGTAGTACATTTTGCTTATGTCTAAGTCTCTCCCTAGAAGATTGTGTAAGTCCTTCTCATTGTCCTTATCCTTGGGAGGCAATGATCTTTCCTTATTTTTATCTAAGGATCCACTTTTTCCTATTTCGTGGATGGTGTGAACTTTATTACTTGATGTTATTCCTTGTATGCATTTGTTGTTGTTTGTTCAAGGATTCTCTCTTACAAGAGGTGTAATTCCTTGACTACAACCTCTTTTGCACTTGGTAAAATACATCCATAATGAATTCACTCTCCCAATTGGGTTAAAAAGAGCGTCATCCTTCATTAAGAATCACTTTCACCTCGCAAAAGAAGGAAGTATTGCATTCTTATTCTCTTCTTTGTCTTATTCTAGAAGATGTTATATTTGTCTAAGACAGTTCCTCTCGGGGATAGGTGTCTTTTATACAAAGATCTCTTCTCCTTTAAGGATCTCCTTTACACATACTACAAGATATCCCTTTTCAACTATCTTATCCTTGCTTAAAGAGTGCAAAAACTCCCTTGCTTGGATCTATGACATTGTTACATTTTTGGGGTATCTTCTTTTGTGATGAAGGTAGGTATCCTTGTTCTACTTTGCTTATGACATAAACATTACACTTTTTGAGCAATGGGTCATTCTCAGAACCAGAGCACAGACTCTTAGAGCGAGATGTCTCCATTTTTCTTTTATGCAAGGTGATTATTCTCGGAACCAGAGCACAGACTCTTAGAGCGAGATGTCACGCTTTTGTACTATACATATACAGGTTGTAGCATACTTGGGCATAGACTCCTATGAGGTGCTTCTAACCTCACTTACACACACATGCACGAGGTTGAGTGGAACTAGTGGCATAAGGCTAGACTTTCTCACTCTCCTCCCTTACATGGATCACCTAGACAGACTCTAGGGGCTAGTTTTCCATGTCCTTTTCCCATGGATCACCTAGACAAGATCTAGGGGTGAGAAGTCCATGTTTTCTCTCTCACTATTCTTCTCATGGATCACCAATGTGTGTATTCATGCCTTTTTTCCTTTCTTTTCTTCTCTTTGCATTTTGTTTCCATTTACATCCTTCATCTTGTGTTAGAGAACTCTCAAATCCTCACACTCTTTGTTGTGTTGGAATTGAGATTTAGTCCTCTTTCTTACCAAGTGATTCTCCATTAGTTTTTGATCTCATATCAAATCTTCTTGTGAGCATTTGTCATCAATATTCTTTAACAATTCGAAGTGGTAAACATGACACCCTGTTTCAACTCACTAAAATTAGCAAGCCGAAACAGGGGGGGGCATATAGCTACCCTCGAATTTTCATCACCTTCCTTAGTAAGAATTAGGTGATTTTGTGATCTAACATGTGTTTTGTAGGGTGCGGTTCCTAACTGTGTACTGTAGATACCGCTGGGGGCTTCGTTCGACAGACTTAAGGATATATCCTTTTTCAAATAATGTTTACTTTTCTGTACTTTAGCTTGCATATGCACGTAGTGTTCATATGACCACTAAATGTAGTGTCGTAAATTGTATGCACTTGCTAGGGTGGTACAATTTCACACCTAGTTTAGCACCCGCCTTGGCGCATTTTGCATTTTGCATTGCATTTCCCCTTTAGCACTTAATTAATCAAATTAATTAAGTCTAAGGTCCTATTTCATCATCTTCCATATCATAAAGTTGGGCCCTTTTCATTAAAGTGTGCCCCTTTCATTTTATTCCTCCAATACATCATTTAATCAAAAACCCTAATTAGGTCCTATTTTGAACTTGGGGGTTTGATTTCGGGGGTCAAAACATCTTGAAATCACCTGTAACTTCGGGATTCTCTCTAAAATCATCATATCCGATGGCCCTGAAAATTTGGTGAAAAGTTGTCGGGACCATGGCACCCAGAGTGCACATGGTCCCAGACATTTTTCCCAAAATTTTAGGAGCGCGATCCAATCATAAAATAAAGCTTAACCCCAAGAAATTGGTGGGAGATTCAATCTCTAGGTCGGCCAAAAGTTGAAATTAAGACCTAGGGTTTCATATATAAGAGCTCTCTTTCTTCATTGGAAGGGATCCGAATTTTGGTTTCAAGGACCTTCTATGCAGCGAAAGAGCAGATCTTTGCAGACTTCAACAACATTCAACATCCATCCATCAAGCATCTATCAATTTCATTCATCCATTTAGGGCTTTGAAGGCATTGAAGAACAATAAGGGATCACCGACTGAAGATTGGCTTGTACCCCTCCCTTGGGGTTGGGTATGATTTCATGTTGTTTTCATGTCTTTACATAAGCTTCATTATATCATTTGTATTCATGCTTTAGATCACTCTACATCTTGATTTGGAGCATTTACATTATCATTTACAAGCAATTAGGGTTTACTTTCTAGGTTGCTCTAGTTTGCTTACTTGCATTTTAGGATCTTGCACACACACAAGGTCTGCACACACATTACTTTTACAATACAACTTGGCTATTCGTGGAGGTGGAAATCACTGAAGTGGGGGTTTGACTAAGGCAAAACCCTATATAGCCGCCCAAAACACCTTTTCAGATATAAGTGCAGGTTTCAGGATTCGGACGACGTCGCAAGTTGCAGATCCGGGAAAAGCAGGCCGAGACAGCACTCCACACCAAATTTCAGAGCAAAAGACTAGGACAGGGGTGTGGGGCACCCTGGTCCTGCCAGGACAGGGGCATTGAGCGCCCTGGTTCCTGGGACAGGGGCGCTGGGCGCCCTGGTTCCTGGGACAGGGGCGCTGGGCGCCCTGGTCCCTCTGTCAGACAGCAGTTTTCAGCATTTTTGACAGCTTTCTAGGTTGCAAAACAGTAGTTTTCGGAGTAGTTTCAGGGGCAGAATCAGGACGGTGGCACCCGCGTCCCCGTCCTAAACATTTTCACTCATATTTTAACACCGGGTATGCATTTACATTCTTGTCTTGTCCTTGTGTTTACAGCTTTCCATTGTTTAAGTTCAATTCTGCAATCTTGTTATTAGTTCATACTTGCACTTTGGGGTTAGGGATTGAACTTGCATCATTTTATCTTTCAATTGCAACAAAGGAATAGAAATCCTAATAGGTAGCCCATGGCTCTCTCTTCCACAAAAAGAAGTAGCCAATTGTGTGATACCTCTAGGCTCTTTCGTATTCCACAAGTGTGTGGTTGAAAGTGAGATTAGGGCATGTTTGCTTAGTGTCACTTTTTCCCCTACACAAACATCTTCTTCTTCTTCTTGTTCTTCTTCATCTTCATTGAGAAACTATCGATCGTGATCATCATCCACCTCATCTTCTACTTCTTCGATATCTTCTTCTTCCATCACATTATACTTTATCGGCCTTCCTCTTGGATCATGTCTAACAACAAATGACCAACCCGGTTTATGTGGAACTTCTGAGTAAAATACTTGCTCACATTGGCTTGGAAGAACATAGGGCCCATCCCCAACTGGTTCAAATGACCTTGTATTTAGCATTATAAAACCATTATCATGTTGAATAATAGTTCTATCAGGATCATTTTTATTCAATCATAGCTATACCATTTGACGACGAACAAAACTAATTTGAAGGAATTAAAGTCACACTCAAGTATATCATCCAAAATGCCATAGTATTGATTTTGAGACTGTTGAGGATGTATGTCATTTATCGATGAAATATTTTTCACCTCAAAGACTGCAGTGATGCTAGAATCACAAGTTTTCTTCGTGTCATCCAACTTTTTTATGCGAAATTTATGACCATTGCAACACATAGCATTGTGGTGTTTGACCTGTGATATGTCAAACATGTAAAATTTATTGCATTGTGAGTTGATAAACATATGGGTGATTAATAAATTTATACGTACCTGTTTATCTCTTAAACCATATGCTAAATCAATTTCCCTTTGCGTAACATTGGAATCTCCATTACGATGTGCTTCTTTAACCAATGAAACCACACCTTCCCATGTTAACGTGCATCTAGAATGTTGACAATGTTCAATCCATACCGTCATCCAATCAAGATTGTTTGCAATATACAAATGTAGTGCATCCCACTCTCAACCAACTGTACAAAAAATAAATAGATGTCTTACAATCAATTTATTTTGAATATTAAGAATTAATTAACTACAATAACATCTTATAATTACCTCTCACTTTCCTCAATCTCCCTTTCCTCGTCAAGTACTCCCCTTCGAATTTGTTAATGGTGTTGGGATCCCAAATGCGATCCACATGGATCTTTGCTACAAACTTAGGAAGATATTCAGAAATGTACACCATAGTCTGGTATACAATATATCCCTCCACCATAGAACCCTCAGGATGTGCTCTTTCTCAAACCAAAGCCTTCAAAAATTTCAAGTGCCTCTCAACCATCCACATTGACCTAGTGTGTACAGGTCCACACAATTCAATCTCCTCAACTTGGTGTATGAGGTAGTGTTCTTGTGCATTGAAAAAAGCTGGAGGTAGACACTTTTGCATTTCACACATTAAATGAGGAATTTTTCTCTTCCAATATTTTATATCATCTTTATGGATTTCCTTACATGACAACCACCTACAAGGTATTCAAGATGCAAAAAAATATATTACATAACAAGTAAAATAGATCGCAAATATAATATCTATACAACGAACTAAACAAATATCACTACTTACCTCATGTATTTTCCAAGATCATATATGACTTGCTTGACATTATTGTTGAAGTCATCTGGGAGAGATAGAGGTAGAATGTACTACAACAATTATAAAATTATCTTTTCATTTTTTTGTAACATAATGAAAAGTAAACGTACGTGCAGTACTTAAATACATACTAAAAACACAAGAGCATGAATTACCTTAATGAAGGTATGCCAATCATGCGTTTTCATCCCTGGCCCAAATTCACTTTTCTTTGATATGAGATTGTTTATGTTCGCGGAAAATCTTGTGGGAAATCGAATTTTTCGTATGACTTCTTTTATAGCATTACTTTGTTGGTCCATTAATAACCAAGGAAGCTCACTTATATTAATCTGGTCTCCATGGCTATTTGATTGAATGACATTTATCATTGCATGATTGGAATCCTGAATGTCACTACATATTTTGACAATTTTTTCTTTGTCATGCCTTCCATCCAATATTTTCCATACTGTCTCTGTTATATTCTTTCCAATATGCATATTATCAAACAAATGAACAATTTTTAACTTCTCGTAGTAGGGAAACCTACTAAATTGTTGGGGATAACTTTTTAGTCCCTTAGGAAGGTGGTCATTTATGCCTTCACGACCTTCATGATCATCAATCACATCATCAGTAAAAAAAACAAAATAGAAAAGATGTTTTATGACAAACCAATAGATGGAATGGCATTACCTTGATGATTAATTCTATTATATTCCAACTTCCACAGGTGAGGTGTCATTCTTCGTGGCTTTGATGTATTCTCTTCTTTCCCATTGAAAAGATGTTTTTCAGTATTTCAATACTTATGATTTTTGTGGAGAAAGTGCCTATACTCATCAAACACATGCTTTCCTAAACTTTTTGAATGACGAGATTTCATCTTTGGACCACAAACAGGACATGCAAATTTTCCCTTTGTTTGAAGACCTACAAGATAATGTATAATTGGATTAAATATGATAATTTTTTGAATTATAATGTTCATGCACAACTTAAACCATATAACATACCACAAAAATGTGTTAGCCTCGGGGCATTGTGTATTGTCCATAGAAGCATTGCATGGAATTGAAATTGTCTTTGTCCTATTGGTCTAGAGACGTCATACATAGTGACACCATTCCATAACTCTAGCAACTCATTGATAAGAGGCTTGATATATACATTCATATCTTTAACTTGGTACTTACCTAATCGAATGAACAAAAACATTACATAATTATTATGACCATTTTACTGCAATATTTATAATTAAATTTAGACAACTATATTTAAATGATAAAATACTTGGAACAATCATTGCCAACATTATGTGCTCCCTCTTTATTGACATCCGTGGAGGAATGTTATTTTTGATAACAAAAACAGGCCACACTGAGTAAACAGATCTCATCTCTCCAAATGGATTGACATCGTCCGTTGCCAATGAAAGCCTGAGATTACGAGGTTCTTCCTTAAAGTGTGGCCACTTTTCCTCTATGTCCATAAATGTTGAACCATCTGTAGGCATTTGAATAATGTCATCTCGACTTCTATTGCGTGCATGGTAATCCATAAATTGTGTCAAGCTAGTGCACTTGAATAATCGTTGCATACATGGAATAATGGGAATATAGCGAAGAACCTTGCGAGGAACCCTTTTTGTTATTTGATCTGTTCCATATCTACTGATATGACATTCAAGGCATTTAGTTCAAAATTCATGTTGTTTATGATATATAATATGATCATTGGGACAAGCATCTATTGCTTGATACTCCATTCCAATATCTTTCATAATGACAAATAATTCTCGGCATGAGTGAGGTAGAATATTTGATGGTGGTAACAAAAACTCACCTATCAATCTACAGCAAAAAAATATAATTTGTTATAATAAAGAATATTAATGGTACAACATAATTCACAGTTTATTATGACATATATGACATACCTTAACATACGTGACATTGTTATGTTGGATAAACCATTCATAACCTTCAAGTTCACCAACAACAATACATCGGAGAGAAGAGTTGCCTGTGAGCCTTCGTAAAGGGTCTCAAATGCCTTCTTGAGTAGAGGGACATCATGAACAACATCAAGGTCATATTCATCATCATGATCAGTTGCGCGAGTACTAAATGAGTCATGGACCAATGTATTTGTACCATCATCTTCAATTGTGTTTTTTGGCTCATCATCATCATCTTCCATGGGATCATTATCTTCAGCTTCGATATTCACACCTCCACATTCATCCACTTCGAAAACCATATTCTCAGGGTTGTGTTGATCCATACCATGTGCTCCGGGGTGCTCGACCTATATAAAATTGATAAACTTAAATAAACCGTGATCATGATCTCATCATCACGTGATTTATTATGTATATAAATTGTCAAAATGATATAATGAAAAACTTACCAATGGATGATAATCATGTCCACCTTCAATGTGACCATGCAACCTACAATGTTTCTTCATTGTTTTGATTAGAAGTCTTCTATTCTTTAACCCCTTACAAATTTTGCACGGACAATAACATTTTCCATCACCTTTTGTTTTCAAGTTAGACCACAATCTAGCAATTGTCTCATTTTGTTGTTCATTGATATTGTCTGACATGGTCTTTCTTTGATAGTTCTGATACTTAATGTAAGTACAGATCCAATAGCCAACAAGATGAGAGGGGGGGGTGAATCATACAAACTTAATCATCTATAAAAACATCAGATTCAACCTCGGTAACATATATATCAGTTATATAACCAAAATTGTCAAACATGCAAACTCAAAAGCATATGAGCAATATAAACCTCATAACACCAAATTTAACGTGGAAACCCAAATAGGGAAAAACCATTGTGGGATTTCGGACCCACTAAGAAATATACTCTTCTAGAGTATGCTTGGTTAAAAGCAAATCCTGTTAAAGATTACAAACACATTGCTAGATGTGACCTGGTTAAGGGATTTCCCTCAGATCTGTTAGGATCTTCACTTTGTTATAAGTGACCTTATCAAAGGATTTCAAACACTCAATCAGAATGTCACCTTGCTAGAGGATTTACATATAAGACTGTTAATTCCACTCGGTTAAGAGATTTTCTGTCACTTTCACAAAATAACAGTAATAAAAATCTATTTGTAACTTCACATCTAAAATGCTAAAGCAGATTCCTATTTGTTCAATACAATCTAGACATAGAACTAATCTTGTCTATCTATTGGGCATCTGTACTCTGTTATTCTAACAGGTCTTCAAGCTTCTATGCTCAGTGATCACTATGTAGCATCCCTGTGCATACACTTGCCCGCGTACATTGTTTATCAACAGTTTCCTATTTATAAACAATCTTCTAACTGCTTAATCTTATTGATCACATTTCCCATGATCAATCATAGCCATCACATCTTCAATCTTGTCCAAGTTCAATGTATTCTTTGATCTGAAAATGTTTTACCCCACCTTGGAACTTGTATTGTCACCTTGGAACTTGTGTTAGGGTATTGCAGTTCAATCTGAGTTGTAGATCTTCATGCCGACTTTCCATTGCCTTATATTCGTTAACAAACTTCTTCCACGACTTACCAATCATTGATCCACCCGAGCTCATCAGCTTCTTTCATTAAATATTACATGTAAACATTTAATGCATTCTGTTATAGCTCAGTTGTAACTCGGTAAATACTAAACTTCACTCGGTAGACATTCTACCTTCATTAACCGATAGCGATAACCTTAGGGTTTACCGACTAGGTTCTTTGCCTGGTAACATAGTATAGTATTAACCTTTACATTTTACCACATATGTATGATGTTAAAACAATCTAAAACATCATGATCTCATCATTGTCTGACTTGGTAGTAGTTGCCCATTGAATACCTTATTTATCCCTTTATTCATCATATTCTTTCCTGTGTCTTTTACCGACTTCTTTATAATCTTCATATCATACTTCTCAAGATATGGCAACATCATACTAAATTAGAAAATCAATTTCTTGACATCAATGACAAAATAATAATATCAAGATAGTAAAACATCTTTAATTAGTTATGTCCATAATCATCAACAACCTTCTCAATATCCTTATAGAAATGTCAACAATCTTTCATTGTCTGTTATACTGTAATATTGCCAACAATCTCCCCCTTTGGCATTGATGGCAAAACCAATTGATTTGACCTTTAAAAGATTCAGATTGTTGTGATTCTAAAATGTTGAAATTCTCTCCCCCATACATTAGACTTCTCTTATGTTTTCAGTCTTTATTTCAATCTGTAGTCTTCTCTCAGTTTTCTCCCATAATAATAGTCTTCTCCCCCTTTGGTAGATCTTCTCCCCCTTTGACAACAATGCCAAAAAGAAAAGAACTAAAACATAATTTCTTTCTGTAAGAAGTTATTTCCTGTTGTTGTATATCAACTGAGTCTCGGTCAGAGTATTTGTCTTCAATTCCTGTTCCCTATAATATTCTCTGTATTATTCCAGTATTAATTCCAGTACACTTTTAGAAAACATTCTAAAGTGTATAACTCCGGCATCAACTCCCAAATAGATATTCAATAGAGTCATTGAATTGATGCTTTCACCAAACTCAGTCAGTGAGTAGAAGATAAGGGTAGGACCCTTAACTTACTTCTGAGATATTCAAAAATGTCCTTTGGTAGTGGCTTGGTGAAGATATCTGCTATTTTCTCCTTTGTGCTAGCATATTCCAACACCACTTTCTTCTCTTGAGCTTCTTCTCTAAGATAATGATATTTGATAGATATGTGCTTTGTCTTAGAGTGCATAATGGGATTCTTTGAAATATTAATGGCACTAGTGTTATCACAGAATATAGTTATAGGCTCAGTAACTTTCTCATTTATACCTTCCAATAGTTGTTTGATCCATGCAATGTTGGTACAATTCAGTGCAACATATTCAGCTTCTGTTGTTGACTGAGAAACACATCCTTGTTTCTTGCTAAGCCAACTCACTAGTCTTTCTCCTAAAAAGAAAGCTCCTCCACTTGTGCTTTTCCTGTCATCAATGTTGCCTACCCAATCAGCATCAGTATAAACTTTTAAATCAAAATCATTTCCTTTCTATTATACTAAGCCATAATCTACAGTGCCTTTTAAGTATCTGAAAATTCTTTTGATTGCCGTCATGTGTGATTCCTTAGGATCTGCAGAGAATCTTGCAACTATACCTATTGCATGTGCTATGTCTGGTCTGCTTTGAACAACATATTGTAGTTTTCCAATCATGGATCGGTAGAGTGTCTCATCAACAGATGAAGATTCATCATTCTTTGATAGTTTACAGTTGGTAGTCATAGGAGTACTTACTAGTTTTGAATCCTCCATTCCAAATTTCTTCAAGATTCCCTTTATGTACTTGGATTGAGTAATGAAAATCTCATTTTTCATTTGCAGTATCTGTAAACCTATAAAATACTTTATCTCACCGATTAATGACATCTCAAATTCTTTGTTCATTTCATTTCCAAAGTTCTTGCATAGAGAGTCATTTCCACAAAATATAATGTCATCAACAAATATGGCTGAGATTAGTATTCCATTTTCATCATTCTTCATGTACATGTTGTTGTTCTCACTTGTCCTTATAAAACCAATCTTAATCAAACAAGAGTGAAATATTTCATACCATGCTCTTGGTGCTTGTTTCAGACCATATAAAGCTTTGTTCAACTTATATACCTGATCTTTATTATTATCTTCAACAAATCCTTCAGGTTGTTCAATGAAAACTTCTTCTTCTAATATTCCATTCAGAAATGCAGATTTGACATCCATTTGATATACCTTGAAATTCTTGTAAGCAGCATATGCCAACAATGTTCTTACTCCTTCAAGTCTTGCCACAGGTGCAAAAGTCTCACCATAATCAATTCCTTCTTCTTGGGCATAACCTTTGCAAACTAGTCTTGCTTTGTTCCAAATGACCTCACCTTTTTCATTTAGCTTGTCTCTAAAGATCCACTTTGTACCGATTACATTTTTGTCCTTCAGTCTTGGGACCAGTGTCCATGTATCATTCTTCTTGATTTGATCAATTTCTTGTGTCATAGCATTTATCCAATCTTCACTGTTAAATGCCTCTTTCACTATTCTTGGTTCAAATTCAGATATCAAACATGTGTTTTGTCTCACTTTGTTCCTTGTCATCACTGGATCATCCTTATCTCCTATAATCTAACTTGGTGCATGATGTCTTCTGACATACTTGGCTAAAACAGGCTCAGTAGGCTCTGTATGATCTTCTTCATCACTCGGTAACTGGATATTTCCTTCATTTTCTTCAACAGTTATCTCGGTAGGACTTCTCAGTTTCACATAGACAAATTCATCATAGTCTTCTGGTTCTTTGGAATTACCTTCATCATTTCTTTCTGAAAATTCATCAATTTTCACATTTGCACTTTCTACTATTTTGTTAGATGATTTGATCAGACATTTAAATGCTTTGCTTCTAGAAGAATATCCTAGAAATGCTCCTTCTTCACTTTTTTGATCAAACTTGCCAGTTCTATCATCTTTATGAACATAGCATTTACTTCCAAAGATTTTAAAATAACTAACATTAGGTTTCTTGTCATACCAGATCTCATAAGGTGTCTTCAAAGTACCTTTCTTCAATTGAACTCGGTTCAAGGTGTAAACAGCTGTGCTTATTGCTTCTCTCCAAAATGTTTGTGGAACTTTCTTTTCAATCATCAGGGTTCTGGCACAATCCACAATAGATTTGTTCCTTCTCTCAGCTATCCCATTCTGCTGTGGAGTTCTCAGTGCAGAGACTTGTCTTTTTATACCATGATCATTTCAAAATAGGTTGAACTCATCAGATGTAAACTCTCCTCCTCTATCTGATCTAAGACATTTCAGTTGTCTTCCTGTTTCATTTTCAACTCTTGCCTTGTACCATTTAAACATTTGAAAAGCTTCTAATTTTTCTTTTAAAAACATTATTGACATCATCCTTGAGTAATCATCCACAAATAATATGAAATATTTATCACCATAATAACTCTGAACTTTCATAGGACCACAAAGATCAGTGTGCACAAGATCTAAAATTCCCTTAGAAGTGTAGGACTTACTTGTAATGCTTGATCTTGTCATCTTACCCATCTGGCATCCTCGGCACATAGCATTCTCAGGTTTTTCAAGATTCGGTAGACCTCTTACTCGGTGCTTCTTACTTATTTTGGTCAGATTATCAAAATTAACATGACAAAACCTTTTATGCCATAACCAGGTATCATCTATCCTTACATATAGACATTTATTCTGAGTTGAGTCAAGATGAAATGTATTACCTCTTGTTTGTGTCCTGGTAGCAGCTAACTTTCAATGCTTGAAAAGAACTTTGACAATTCCTTTTTCAAACTCTATTCGGTAACCTGTGTTGTTTAGCTGTGCTACACTCAACAAATTGTATTTCAAACCTTTAACCCAATAAACATCATTACATTTAGCATTGTCAAGAAGTGTTATGGATCCTTTACCTCTTACCGGACATGGTGTATCATTACCAAATCTTACATAGCCTCCATCATAATCTTCTAACATAACAAACTTGTGTTTATCTCCTGTCATATGATGTGAGCATCCACTATCTATAATCCAAGAATCATTAGTGTTTATGTGAGATATTAGGGATTTTTTTTCATACCTTTCTTCATCTGATCCATCCTTGATAGCCACATAAACAACTTCCTCTGTGGCAGTCTCATCTGATTTATCAGCATTAGATTCCTCATCAGCTATCAAGCATGTCTTTCTATCTCTTCTTTTGAAGTCTTGGTGTCCTCTGTAATGGTTATCTTTTTGTTTGTCATCTCCGTAATCTCTCTTTTCAGTAAAATCTTTGTCAGGACAGTTAGAAGCCATATGTCCAATCTTATCACAATTGAAACATTTCAAAGGTAGTTTTCTTTTATACTTACCTTTGCCTCTTGGTAACCTTTTGGCCAATAGTGCTTCAAACTCTTCTTGCTTTCTGATTTCTTCATATAGTTTGTGTTCTTCTTCCATGTTCTTCTGAAATCTTTCACTTGCTCAACTGTGATCTCCTTCAAAGTACTTATACTTTCTTTCATTGTAATCATTAGATTCATTAAGATGAAAAGAACTGAATGCAGATTCAACTTTATTTACCGATGACCCACTGTTATCAAAGTTACTTAACTCAAATGCATGTAGCTTACCAATAGTAGCATCTAAAGAAACTGGCATATTAGGTACAGACCTTAATTCATTGATTGCAGAGACTCGAATTGCATAGGCAGGTAGAAGGGTTCTTAACAACTTACTTGTTACATCCTTTTCTTAAATAGTTCCTCCTGCTCCTTTGATTTGATTTACAATCTCCTTTAGTCTTGTATTGTACTAAGTTATGTTCTCACCTTCATTCATCCTCATAGATTCAAGTTGTCCTCTTAGACTATCCACTTTTGCTCTTTGAACATGTTCATCTCCACCATATACTGATATGAGCTTAGTCCACATTGCTTTTGCATCAGTACATCCTTCTAGATCATTAAACTCTGAATCAGTCAATGCAGATGTTATTTCAATCATTGCTTGAATATGTTCTTGCTTTGCCTTTATCTCTTCCATTGTCAATGGATAGGTGCTCAGAGTGACAAAATCATTCTCTAGATAGTATACAACATATTCTCCAACTCCTGATAGATGTAGCTTCATCCTTTTATGCCATGTAGAGAAACTTAACTTGTTCAGCTTCGGTGCATCCCTCTTATACATCTTTGGATCTTTAACTCAAGTGCCTTTAAACTTTCCTTTCAAACTCCAAAGCTCTGATACCAATTGATAGTTTTGATACTTAATGTAAGTACAGATCCAATAGCCAACAAGATGAGAGGGGGGGGTGAATCATACAAACTTAATCATCCATAAAAACATCAAATTCAACCTCGGTAACATATATAGAAGTTATATAACCAAAACTGTCAAACATGCAAACTCAAAAGCATATGAACAATATAAACCTCATAACACCAGATTTAACGTGGAAACCCAAATAGGGAAAAACCACTGTGGGATTTCGGACACACTAAGAAATATACTCTTCTAGAGTATGCTCGGTTAAAAGCAAATCCTGTTAAAGATTACAAACACATTGCTAGATGTGACCCTGTTAAGGGATTTCCCTCAAATCTGTTATGATCTTCACTTTGTTAGAAGTGACCCTATCAAAGGATTTCAAACATTTAATCAGAATGTCACCTTGCTAGAGGATTTACATATAAGACTGTTAAGTCCACTCGGTTAAGAGATTTTCTATCACTTTCACAAAATAACAGTAATAAAAATCTATTTGCAACTTCACATCTAAAATGCTAAAGTAGATTCCTATTTGTTCAATACAATCTAGACATAGAACTAATCTTGTCTATCTGTTGGGCATCTATACTCTGTTATTCTAACAGGTCTTCAAGCTTCTGTGCTCGGTGATCACTATGTAGCATCCATGTTCATACACTTGCCTGCATACATTGTTTATCAATAGTTTCCTATTTATAAACAATCTTCTAACCACTTAATCTTATTGATCACATTTCCCATGATCAATCATAGCCATCAGATCTTCAATCTTGTCTAGGTTCAATGTATTCTTTGATCTGAAAACGTTTTACCCCACCTTGGAACTTGCATTGTCACCTTGTAACTTGTGTTAGGGTATTGCGGTTCAATCTAAGTTTTAGATCTTCATGCTGACTTTCCATTGCCTTAGATTTGTTAACAAACTTCTTCCACGGCTTACCAATCATTGATCCGCTCCAATTCATCAGCTTCTTTCATTAAATATCACATGTAAACATTTAATGCATTCTGTTATAGCTCAGTTGTAACTCGGTAAATACTAAACTTCACTCGGTAGACATTCTGCCTTCATTAACTGATAGCGATAACCTTAGGGTTTACCGACTAGGTTCCTTAGGGTTTACCGACTAGGTTCTTTGCCTAGTAACATAGTATATTATTAACCTTTACATTTTACAACATATTTATGATGTTAAAACAATCTAAAACATCATGATCTCATCATTGTCTGACTCGGTAGTAGTTGCCCATTAAATACCTTATTTATCCCTTTATTCATCATATTCTTTCTTGTGTCTTTTACCGACTTCTTTATAATATTCATATCATACTTCTCAAGATATGGCAATATCATACTGAATTAGAAAATCAATTTCTTGACATCAATGACAAAATAATAATATCAAGATAGTAAAACATCTTTAATCAGTTATGTCCATAATCATCAACAACCTTCTCAATATCCTTATTGAAATGTCAACAATTTTTCATTGTCTGTTATACTGTAATATTGCCAACATTCTTCACAGGCAAGAAAATTGGGCTATAGAACTAGTTATATAGAAGTTGAAATGTTTGTTATGAAATCAAGTTTCAGTATAATATACCGAATCAAATTACTTGAAAATAGAAATTATCATCATCAAATTACTTGAAAATAGAAATTATCATCATTGAACAAAGCATCTTATTGAATTTAGATTTCTAGTTTGCTTATGGTACATCACACAACATGGAAAACAAGAAATACTCAATAAATAATAGGATTCATTGATGTAGTATTATCACAATCTGCACTTGGCCTTCAATATTTTCTCCTCCTAACACTATTTATCCTTTATCTATCAAGTACAGAACTCTAAAACCCGTGGCTATTAAAATACATAAGACAACATTGTAGCATCTTATAATCATATGTTATAAAACCAAAGCACTTGGGAGTGATTCTTTTGTTTGTCACAGTCCAGGAAAACGGTGTCTACTCGAGCCTTGAATAACTGACTAGAGAGATTTTTAATTCTTTTTCTTTTTCCTTCTAATTTTTTCACTGTCACTTCCATCCTTCCAGTCAGATGCCCTCGCCCTTTTCTTTCTTCTTGTTTTTTCATACTCATTGTCATGCTTTGAATTATTTTTCTTTCTTGGTGACTCCTTACTGTTCTCACTGTCGGTTTCACTCTTAGAATCTGAGTCTGATGTATCAGAATCTCATGAACCTGATGAACTAGAAGAATTGTCATTAGAGGTAGATTCATCTGACTCGAGAATAGACTTTTGCTGCTACATTACAAGCCTTGGCATATTCTTCAAATACTCACGTAAACTCTCAGTGATACCACCAAGACCAATAGAAGTAAATAAATTGATAGCAAACCATGAATTTTTGGGATTGTCCTTTAGAGAAATTGAATCAAAAGACTCCTGCATTGTTGGATCGTTCAACCTTTCATTAAGCAACAATATACCAAGTTGCTCTGCCAGCTCCTGCAAGCGAATCTTTATAAAAATATGGGAAGAGGAATTAGTATCTTCCTCTGTTAGACATATATAAGCAAGACAATGCCATGGAAGAGCATTTGTGCCAAGTAAGTGGGCAAAAAACTTTGCAACATTACGCAGTTTATTTGTTTCCAGTCTGTGTATCATAGAATACTATTGTACAAAACACTTATCAAAACATTCCTCATAAATTTTATTGATCATATAGAATTTTTGCCCAATAAGACCATAATAATGAAGGTATGTTCTCTCTTGACCAGGTTCAAGCTTTATCTTTAGTATCTTATGACCAGCTTCCTCAAAATCAACACTTGACATGATTGTCAAATAAATTGTACGTCTTAAATTGACCAAGTTTGTCTTTGTCTCATCCTGTATTCTCAGTTCTTCCTCACCTTTCTCTTCATCATCATCAACATCATCTGAATCATCACCTAAATCATTCTCCCCTTCTGCTTCATCTGAAGAAGCATCTCCAAGGATATCTTTCTTTAGTTTTTCATAGGTTGCCTCATGCTCTAAGAAATCAGGATTTGGCTTGAAAACATCCAAACCAGCTTCTTGATCAAGTTCATCTTCTAGGAAAACTTCATATGTTAACTGATCTGGACGCACAGCTGGATGACCCTCGAACTTAGCTTTGTGAATTGCAAAAAGGCCTTCAATTAAAAACTATACTCGTTTGTCAATTTCCCCCTCATGGAGAATACCTCTAAATCTTTCAAAAATCCCATAGAGACCTTTGGGTGAAAGGTCTTGCAACAAAGAACCACATTCTTTCACGAACCCAATAGCAACCTCTACACTGTCATCTGTGGGGTTCTCTAGTAAAAGGGTGAGAATTTCCAAGGCAATGATCTCATGTGCAACTTGTTTATTCACTAAATGAGCTATGAATCTAGCTGTTGCTATCAACATGTGCTTGTCATTGCATTTGTATGCCCTCTTAAGCTGCAAAATAATTCTTCGCAAAAGCAAATTTCCAACTTTAGGAAATTTTGTATTTACCACAGCAACCAACGCAACAAAAACATCTGTAAATCCAGGGGATGCCATTTGGGATTTCATACAAGACCTACAAAATAGACCCCTCCTACGGATGAGATTCTCTGCAAACAACTCTGGAATGATGTTCTTGATGTTAGATGCATTTAGCTTGTTTACTAACCCATTAATACTCTTCTGAAGGGCATCCCATGTCATGCGATGGTATTCCACACTTCTCTTGTCTTCCACATCTTTCATCATTTGAGCCAGCTTAAATGGGGGAATGTAAACACCCCCACTTCTTCCAACACCCTTCTCAACTCCTCTTACAACACCTTCACCATTCCCATTATGAGATGGAGCAAACACAAAACCAGACGTTTTCACTTCCACTGCCTCTTTGTCCCTCTTGTTTCCAGAAGCCCCTTTACCACTTAATTCATGCTTATTTTTGTACATAAACCCATCAGGAAGCATGAGTTTTTGCATATAAGCTTGCCCAAATATTTTATAGTTATTTTTCATCAAGATTCCCTTAGGAGCTGGCAGATCTTACTTCCATACTTTAATTCTATTTTCTCAAAGGACAATCCTAAAAATCCATGCATTGCAAACAACTTTTTACACCTTTGTTGGTTGTGGTGGTGTCACAAAGAGTTTACATCAATAAATGAAGAACATGCCAATGCTTTTAATGTTGCAGTAGAAGTCTATCTCTTATTTAATAGCTCTAGTGAAAACCCCATGATCTTTTGTTGGAGTAAAATTTGTTATATTCTAGAAAGGGTCTTGTCCTTTGTTGATGGGATATTCATCTACCTCAAGAAATAATTGTTCTTCTCTCCAACAAGAAGTGGAACTAAATGAAGATCTAGCACCATGAAATGAATCCTCAAAAGGATTACTATAGTTAGTTTTGGTAGATAATGATCTGGGTAAAATACTAATGTGGCTTTAGGAAACAATATATACTAGCTTAGCATACTCTAACAACTTTGGTGCGACATGCTACATCCAATTAAGTCTCCATCCGTATCTCTATTGTGTTTATGGATTGGGATTCAATGTACTCTTTTTATACATAGATTTTACTTTCAACTGAGGAGGTTTGTATGTACTTACTTGTCTTTCGATTGTATCCCTATTTCAAGAATTTCTTCTATCAACAAATCATTTGTTGTAAGTTGTACAAGTGGAAGCTTGAACATACCTTCCATGCTAACCTTGTTGATACGTTCAACACCATCTTGTGCAACAAATCTTTAGAACTCGACTATTTCATTGAAGAGTGAGTAGTAAGGACAATCTAGGACACTTACAGAGGTTTTGCAAGAGAGATAAATAGACCTAAATATTATGGCTTAATAATGATCAATAGGTAAACAGATAAGAAACTCTCAATATCAAAATGACTTTCTCAATTTTCTTTACTAGAAATGGATAGATTTGCTAATAATGGCTTTATGATTGTATGTCAACTTTAGACTCAATCCAAGAAGAGCTAGAGCTAATATGCGATATCTAGATTTATGATCTCTATAATATAACAATCCCATAATTGTGTTTCCACACATCTATAACACAACACAAACATCATGCTAGTGTTTAGCCATAGCAATTGATATCCTAATTATAGAATGTGAAAAATGCACATAACTATGAATAAAGATTAAGAAAAACAAAGAAAGATGCTTATTGCAAACATAAATGACTAATGGACAAGAATTGAATTCATTGTAGATAGTTTTGAATATCAAATTCACTTATTTGTGTGCATTTAGTAACTCATGTACTTGTGGCCAACCATTTATCTCTTTCATAAATTAAACACTTATTAATAACATTAAATGGCTGAGTAATTATGTTTTAGTTGAAATTGAAAATAAAATATTTTATTTTAGGACAGCTCACACTATTCCCTATCATATTTTAGACTCTTGGTTTTGTTAGTAGTGGTTTGATGTCTTTGGAGCTGATCATTGCATTTCTTTAGTTACGTTTGCCAGCATACTCCTAGCCTGTGCCAAAATGGGAGCTTTGGAATAGGGTATGGACATCCATCAAAGCATAAAAGATAGAGGAATTTTGTCAGATGTAGTTGCAACTGCTCTGTTAGCATGTATGCAAAATGTGGAAGCATAGACAAGGCATGGGAACTATTTGATGGAATTCCTCAAAGAATGTGGTTTCCTGGACTGCAATGATTGTCAGATATGCACAAAATGGATTTGTTGAGAAGGCTTTAGAAACTTTCAAGCAAATGCAATTGGCAGGTGTAAAGCCAAATTCCACGACCATTGCTACTATCCTCCTTGCCTATGCCAAAATGGGAGATTTGGAACAGGGTATGGATATTCATCGAAGCATAAAGGATAGAGGAATTTTGTCAAATGTTGTAGTTGCAACTGCCCTGGTAGACATGTATGCAAAATGTGGAAGCATAGACAAGGCACCTGAACTGTTTGATAGAATTCCTAAAAGAAATGTTGTCTCGTGGACTGCAACGATTGCTGGATATGCACAAAATGGATTTGTCGAAAAGGCTTTAGACACTTTCAAGAAAATCAAATTGGAAGGCATAAAGCCAAATTCCACAACCTTTTCTAGCATCCTCCCTGCCTGTGCAAAAATGGGAGCTTTGGAATAGGGTATGGATATCCATCAAAGCATAACGGATAGAGGAATTTTGTTAGGTGTTGTACTTGCAAATGCCTTGCTTGACATGAATGCAAAATGTGGAAACATGGACAAGGCTCGTGAATTGTTTGATACGATGCCACAAAGAGATGTGATCTCATGTGAACAATCAACACGCGCATATATGGGAGGAAGGGATTGCTGCTACAAAATTGAATGCTCAGTCCTCAATCACAGTTCTATGGTTTTACGAGATTAAACTAGGGCAATTAACCACCACATGTATATTTTTTACAACATGAAATTAAAAACTAGGGCAATTTGAATCTACCTCCTGCGTGGGATTGCAAGCAATGCCACAAATGCCTTCGATGTGGGTTTGATGTTCTTGGGGGTTGAAGTCGACATGGACGCCTATGCAGGATTGCAATGCACAAATGAATTCCCCTCTTTTTTTTTTAAGTAATGGTCATTGTCGTCAGAATTATGACGAACTTGAGAACTTTTTTGAAAAAAAGAAAATTCTCATTGCTAATGCCTTCTTCATCGAAACCAAATGGCAAATTGTCGTCGAAATTACGACGAATGCGGGCATTTTTTCAAAAAAAAATCAAATTTGGCCACAATATACCTTCTCCGTCGGAAATCTCAGTCAGAAATCTAGTCCAAATGTATTAGTGCCTAAAAGGGATAGTTGATTATGGATTGTGGTATCCATACAATGGTGATTTTAATCTCAAGGTATTTACCGATGCAAATTGTGGAGGTAATATGGACGACTAGAAAAGCACAACCAATGGAGTGTTCTTTCTTGGTGGTAGACTAATCTCATGGATGAGTAAGAAGCAGAGTTGTACTTCTCAGTCTATAGCTGAAGCAGAGTATGTGGCAGCATTTATGAACTACACTCAGGCAATCTGGATGAAACATGTATTGGATGGTTTCAAAGTACCTATATCTGAACCGGTGAATATATTTTGTGACAATACTAGTGCAATCAATATTTCCAAGAATCCGGTATTGCATGCTAGAAATAAGCACATTGAGCTCAAGTATCATTTCTTGAGAGAGAAGGTTTAAAACAAAGAGGTTGTATTACAACATGTTTCTAGTAAGGAGCAACTAGAAGACATATTCACTAAGACCTTACCAAAGACTACATTTACCTATTTGAGAGGTGAATTAGGGGTTTTTCCCCTTCATGAAGTAAACTAAATATGTGTGCTCCACATCAGCCAGGTATTATAGTGACAAATATTTCAGAATTGATGTGTTGAAGAATGCTACTCCACAGGGGGAGCAACATAGTGGAGTATGGAAGCTTGTGCCTCCACTTTGGCATTGTTGTCAAAGGGGGAGAAGATATATGATAAGGGAGAAGATATTTTAGTTGCACTAGTTTATGATGTTTTTAGTTGCAATGCTACACTGAGTATTGTCATCAATGCCAAAGGGGGAGATTGTTGGCATATGATGAACCGGTATGATAATATGATAATAATATATGTTGTCATTGATGTCAATAAGTACAGGTCAACCGATATGAAGATTGGAAGAAGTTGTTATTGATGATCAAGTTGGAGAACCGATATGAAGAGATGTAGTGAACTGGTGTCAGGGTTTCATTAAGTGTGACTACCGGTTGGTAGTCTTAGCTCTAGGGTTTCCGGTTTGGCAATCTAGCTTGTGCGATGCAACTGGTGATATTTTGTGATGAGCTAGCTAAGAAATAAGGATGAGATTGAGATGCCACATTATTTTTGTGCACATGAAGGATTTCCTTGAGGATTTTGCATATGAAGATCGACTGCATTTAATGTCTATCTCGGGAATGAACATACTTCTTAGTGGTATGAGAAGAAAGCATGATGGGTTACTGATTTCTATGTGCAGTAAAGAATGGATGTTACAGAATGGCTTGTGATCTATTTGAGATTGTTTCATTCTATGTAATGTGTTTGGACAGTCAGGATTGGACCGCTTGTAATGGTAAACCTTAATACTTAGGGTTTAGGGTTTATGTTATTGACCTAATTGTTGTCTATAAGGTCGATGATGTTTGTTATTATAAGTGTTGGCAAAATTTGTGTGTGTATCCAAGTGATGAGATACTTGCTAGACCAGTGAGTGAAAACTGCAAAGTGTGATTGCAGAGTAGAGGAACTGAAAAGGATTTTCCTTAGCATGTAGTGTTGTTATCAGATTAGAGCTTTATCTATTGTCTTCTAACCATTTCAACAGTAGGAAAATCCCTTCACTGGGCAGCTTTAACAGGCTTATTATAAAACCTCTAACCAGGTTACTCAAGTTCATTGAGTTCTTTAAATCTTCTAGCAAGGTAACCTTTAACAGGGTATATAGCCATCCCTTAAGCGGGTGATATTTAACAGGATCAGTTCCCAGCAAAACCCTATTGTAAAGTCTTTAACCAGACTAGGCTCCTAACAAAGCAAGCTTCAAAAGAGTTTAAAATAAGCTTGTGGGTATTCATCCCCACTGTGGTTTTTCCCATTTGGGTTTCCACATGAAAAATCAGTGTGTCATGAGTTGTGCATTTTTTCATGTGATGATTGAGTATTCTTTGTTTAAGTGACTATGCATGCAGAGCTAATGGTTATGGTATTACTGATACAATACTTGCACATATGTATGGGTGAAGTAGTTATCAAGTATTGAATGATATTTGAAGCATTCAATTTTACAAGTTTAAGTTGTCTGAAGTCTTACTGTGTTTAACCGGTATTGCCATGGTTAAGTTCAGTGAAGAAGACAACCGGTTAACATTATTTTAATATGATAAGTTGTCAGAGAATTTTTTGTATGTACTGATTGACCCTCCCTCTCACTACTAGTTAGGATATTTGTTGTTCATCATTATTCATCATCTTGATCATCCTATAAGCGGCATGCACCATAGTTGTAGGAACAAAATTCATTTTGCTAGCATAGCATATTCTATACCCAATTACCATGCATCTATATTTCATTAAGTCATCTTTAATGGTGTTAACAGTCATTGCCCAGTGGTCGCTCACAGAACTGGTGAGCTCTGTCAGTTTGGTTTTGGTGATCTTGTGAAGAACGGGGACTTCCCCAACATTGCAGAAATTGGGCACGACATGAATTGCCTCCGATGTAATATCATGGGTTCGCTCAAGGTACATCTTATCACCATGAAACCTACTTCGAATAATCCTGATGTGTTCTTCTATAAATTCTTTGAGAAAATATACTGCATTGTGTAATTTCTTCTTCTCTATTATGTTGTAGTCAGGTTTAATCTTCTTATCATCTCCATAGAACAGACTCAGCTGGGAGTGAATCACTAGAGACCCTAGGTCTTCTAGTTTGCAATCAATATATCCTGAAACATCCCCTTTGATAATGATTCCAATGGGAATTTGAGATAGGGCATTATATTTCATCTTCTTTTTAAGAAACTCGGGTGATTCCTCAGCTTCAGTATAACTAGAAGGGATTTTAGATGCAGAAGCAATATCTAGAAGATCCCAAATGACAAGAATATTTCAATGATAAATACCTTCACAATCTGAACTAGGTTTTTGTGATGTCGAGCACAACACACTTCTTGAGAAGCTTGTTTACCACTTTGACTTCCACACTGATAGCTTGAAGTTGCTGCAAAATCTTGTGCAAGATTCCTTTCTAAATTCTTTCGAGTGCAAGATGAATTGCTCTGGTTGCGTTGCTCAAGGTAGAAAAATTCTTCTCTGAAAATAGGTAAGTAAAAATGATGACAAAAGTCACTTTTAAACATACTCCCACCTACCGTAAAAAATACATCACCATTAGGGCTCAAACCCTAATTTTACCTTTTACTGCTTCATTTCTTATGTCAGTTGACACATAACAAATATCAATAAAGGTACTTTACCGATATATTTTGGGGATTCGAAACATTTTTACCGATATGTTCCCCCTAAGCTTTTTGAAGCTCAGTTTGTCGGTTCAGGGGCCTCTACACTGGGTGTGGAAACTAATACATCTTGTGGCTTCTCTTCATATTTCTTTTCCCAAGTTTTAGCCTTATCCGCCTAAACGGTTTCAACATCAATCTTCCCTTCTGGGTAGATCGGTATGTCTCCCGATGAATTCTTTCTTAGTCTGCATGCTTTGGAAGTGTGTCCCGATTTGTTGCAATGATAGCATACATTCTAGGTGTTCTCCATGGTTCGGTGTTCACATTTCCATTCTTCCTTATGCATGTTGTAGCAATGTGACCGCTACCACGATAGATCAAATAGGTTGCTCTCCAACTATTTTCCGCTCCATAACCATTTGACCGGTGGTCATAGATTCTGTACCGGTTTGGGTTTCGATTCATACGAGGTTCCAGGACAACTCCTTTAGATCTAGGTGCATAGCTTCTAGAGTTGTTCATAACTGACCTGCACTCAAAATCTCTATGCCCAAACTTGTTACATGCATAACAGTGACCATTAAATCTACCAGTTCTAGCCACATTGTTTTGTATGTAAGGAAGGTTATTGTAAGCCTTGCTCCTACATACATTGGCAGTATGTCCTTCCTTAAGATAGTTAGAGAAAACAAGTTTAAATTTTTTCTTACCTTTACTCTAGTTGTTGTTCTTTGGTGCCAATTGCTCCTTTTGTGCATTACTCTTGGTTTCAGAGGTCTCACCTTCCTCATATCCAGAGAAACCAAGTCTAGTGGTATCCTTTGATGGCTTCACTGATTCCAGCTTTTGTTCCAACTTAGAAGCACTCTGGTTGAACTTTGCAAGTATGTCCTTTGATTTAGCAAGTTCCTCGGAAAGAGAATCATTAGTTATCATCAAGATTTCATTTTGAGAGATAGCAGCATTTAGGTCTGCTTGTATTTCTTCTTTCTCTTCATTACCCTCTTGCAGATGAGCGGTGAAGGTTTCAATCTCATGTTTCAACTTAGAGATCTCACGCTCCTTGTCCTTCACTAAATCTTTAGCTTTTCTTCTGTTTTCTAGCTCATGACTCATCCTGATAGTCAGTCCTTCCAACTCCCTCCTTAGGTTAGTTTTGGATTCATTTAGTTTCTCCACTTCTCCGACAAGGGCCTCCATGTCTGCTTCATCAGAAGAGTTGTTTTTCAGTAAATTCCATCAATTGCTCAACAAGTTCTCTTATCTTGTCTAAAGAGGCTTTATACTTGATTTTGAGTTCATCATAGGCTCTCTCAGACTCAGTAAGATGGTGAGTGAGTTCCCTCATGCTGTATTCCCCCATATCTCCTTCCAAGTGGTTAGACTTGTAGAAAGGTTGGCTCTGATACCAATTGATGAATACTAAGAGGGGGGTGAATTAGTATACCCAAAAACTTAACCAAACTCTTAAGTAGTTTAACTGCAGATAGGTGTAGTAGATTAAACAATAAACCGGTTAAAACACAAACAAGCCAAATAGAAAATAAATCATTCACCCACAGAAGTACAATCACCATAACACAAGATGTTTTGACGTGGAAACCCAAATGAGAAAAACCACGGTGAGTAAAACTCACAAGTCAACTATCTGCAGAATAGTAACCAGGCCGGTTAAGGTTAGGTCGATTAAGGCCTTACAATGTTCTTCACCAGAACAGGTCCTGTTAGGAATCTAGATCTCTGTTAGGAGATAAGTCCTGTTAAAGACTATCATATTAGAGGCTATCAGATCCACAACTGTGAACCACGTTGTTAGAGGATTTACAATAGGCTTGGTTGGGCCTACCCGGTTAAGGGTTTCAGACTTGTCGAAGATATTAGTAATCAACAAGTGAATTATCTAGACAATAGCACATAATGCTTGATTAGATCCTTGACAGCTCCCTGTTAATGCATTCCAGGATTACTTCAGTCTTCTATATTTTGCACTCTCAATCTCTATTGTGAGATACCTTTTCTCGCACAAACCTAATCTTCTCTCCAACACTCGCACATAACAACTACTTCAGAACCCTAGACATGATGTCCTCATATAGGAACTTGTTTTCATGTCGTTCCAATAAGATTAGACTACAATTTCATAGGCACAGTGCATCTAGACACATTTGGTAACACGACACAGAAACACTGCCAAAGTGTCGGTGGATGATAACTCATCATACTTTACAATTATACTGGTTTAACACAACATATCGATTACCGATTAACAAATGAAGATTGGGAAAATGGAACATAGTGTTCTGATAAAAAATTAACTATCGCTAGGAGTCCTCATATCGCTTGATGTCTTCATACCGCTTGAGGTCTTTGGTCATGCTTTGATTGGTAAGCATCTTCTACGAAACACCGATAGTCTTCTACAAACAAAGACTATAAATTTAATGACATACAATACCGGTTGGAACAACTACCAGTTGAGAATAACTCATACATCAAATAAGTGTGTGTCCATCAATGACAATCACAACTAAACATCATCAAAATACCAACATAATATATCAGAAACCCTTTAAATTGTATCAACTCATTTGTAATACACAGGCTAAACCTCTCATTCAACCAAACTACAACACTTGAATACACAGAATAATATGTTGACATCAATTGATGTCCAACAATCTCCTTGGTGCAAGAGCACCTATGGAGCACCTATGAAGACATATGGAGGCAAGGTGCACTAGGGACACTGATAGGCCCTCATGGAGAATAAATGAGAAATGAAGTCTAAAAGGCATTTAAGGTCTTAAAACAATGTAATAATGGCCATTAGAGCCAATAAATGCAATGAAATGTAATAGAAAGGTCAAAAAGTGTAAAATTGTCAAAATTGGCAATTAGGCCTAGAAAGGGCTAAAACTGGGTTTTGAAGGGTAGAATAGGTAATATGATGAATAAAATCATGTAAGAATATTTAAAAGGTCATTTTATGATCATTTGGGTTGGGTAGAATGATTATTTTCCAAAGTATCAAGTTGACAAATGAAATTGTAAATCTTGAGCAACTTTTTGAGCAACTTTTATTGTCAAAAGTGCAAAAAATGATAAAAATAGGTGGTTAGAGGTATTTGGGTGGTTATGGTTCGGTCTTGAAGGCCACAAGTTCTATAAAATGTTTTAAAACAATGATATTCATGGATATGGTGAGTGTTTGGTCAAAAACAATCATTTGGAGCAATAAAAACCATATTTTTATGTGCATTTTCTGAGTTTTCAACGTGGACAGTCAAATCTTTTGTTAATTTTGATGCATTTGATGTTCATATTTTGAAATATTATTGTTTTGGGATGATAAAGGAATGATCTAAATCTTTTTTTGAGGTAGTGGCATTTGATTTTGTGTTCATTTGATAAAGATATCAAAGTTTTAGTGAAATCTGCCATAACCCTGGCTTAGGGTAACCCGCGACCTTGCAAATGTGATATCTTTTGTTTTAGTGATTAACCAAACCTCATTTTGGGAAGGAATGAGGGAAAGGATGTATATTATATTTCCAAGGTGTTTTTGAGATTCCATGAAGGATTTGGCATGTGCATGCAAGAAGTTTTTATGACTGTTGTTGTCACAAGGGCAGATTGACTGTTACAGTCAAATGGTGGAGGCGTTGTTTGTTATGGCAAAGCATGTTAAGGCCAAGAGGGACTAGGGGATTTTTTTTTGGTGTGTTTAAAACCTTCCTAAGGTTTTGGAGCAAGTGGAGTGCCCAAGGAAGGGCTTAAACCAGTGGGTTTCCAAAGATAGCCGCAGATTCTCATAGTGTGATAGAATGACAGTCACAAAAAATGTAGCCTAATGTGGGGGCCATATCTTAGAGTTGAAGCATTGGATTTGTCTAAATTTTGGATATGTTGTTCCAAATAAATTTTTTAAGAATCTCACTAGAGAGATTGAGGATTTTAAAACCAGGTCAAAATTTATGTACCTCTGTGTATAGGTATATCTAAGAGGATAGCAAGAAGGTAACTTTGGTTTTATTTAATCAAAGTGTTAAGCATTTTTGGCTTGTGAACCTAGTTTGGAGTCTAGTGGATTGTAGGGATTTCAAATACAATGTGGGAAGAGTATAACTTGGTGTTAGGGTATTTAAGAGGCTCAAGAGTCAAGTGTTGATCCTTGATTAGGGTCCAAAGGAGTGAGTAGGTTATCAAAACCTTAAGAGTGCAGCCTAAAGAGGGGAAAATAGAATAGAAGGTTAAATGATCAAAACATAACAAAATAAACCTGCAAAATGCTAAAATAGCATGAAAAGACCATTTTACCTTGCTATTTTACCTTCTCCTTCAGATTGAGCTTGATGAAGTGAAGGTGCCCCTTGATAATGCTCCACTTGATGTGCTCCTTTGATTGCTGGATGTGGATGGCTTTCCAATGATGTGCACAACATGAAATGGATTTTAGGAGGATGAAAATGATGAAGCTGCCAAGATGATTTCCTGGGCTCAAAAGGGCAGCATAAGCTTATTGGATTTTGAGATGTCTAAATGAAGGGATGGAGCCCTTTTATTTATAGGAAGAGGAGAGAAAAACAAATGGCTAGGATGGATTCAAGATGAAGGGCTAAGATTTACTTGTGAGCTCCAACAAGCTCCAAGAGAGTGTGTGGAGACCAAGAAATATGCCTTAAAGGCATTTCGTATCTCCACACTCCACAAGGTGCATTGGAGGAATTAAAAAATTCTCCCAAAAAGGATATTATGGGGATTGGAGGAATAAAAAAGGAATTAAAAATTCCTTGAGAGAGGGGATACCTGGAGGAATGTGAGATTTCAAAAATCTTACATTCACCTAGGAAAAGAATATTTAAAAGCAAGGAGTTGAATTTGTGGCTAATCATGACGATTAGCCATTGACGATTCATTAGGAGGGGGATTGGAGGAAATGTTAGGTGGGATTAGGATTAGACTAGGAGAGAGAATGAGTGGAGGGAATAAAAAATTAGAAGAATAATGTTAAGTGAGTTTAGGGAGTTTCTAGAAGAATTTATTAGGTTAATGATTAATTAAGAAGATGATTTGTAGGAATCATGTAGGTTAACTAATTAATTGAAATTAATTAGCTAAGAGGAAGATTTGTGAAGATTTGATTTTTTAGAAAAATAAAGAAAGGGATTGATTTATTAAATAAATCAATCACATGCTATAGTGACAATATTAATTATATTTAATTAATATTGAGGAGAATTTGAATTAACATAATTAATTAATTAATTATGTGAGGCATTAAAAATAATTAAAATAATTATTTTTAAGTGTCTACATTTTGCCCCTCTTTGAAGCGAGGTGTGATGATGCATTGATTCAAAGAATAATCTTATTTTGATGTTGATATTGGTTTGATAGGATGCCCTGGCTCTTGATTGATAGATTACGGTATGGTGATGCCCCCTCAGGAAATCAATTGAGGTAATTGATCTTTGGAGTTTTGTGAGATTGATTTCTCGATAGATTTGATTAGATTTGATTGATAAGATCTAGATTCAGTCTGGTTTCAGGAAGGATTCATCCTGTATAAGACATGATCGATCACAACGTCTGGTTTCAAGAAGGATTCATCCTATATAAGACATGATCGATCACAACGCCTGGTTTCAGGAAGGATTCATCCTGTATAAGACATGATCGAAGTGTCTGGTTTCAGGAAGGATACATCTCGTATAAGACATGATCAGTCACAATGTCTGGTTTCAGGAAGGATTCATCCTGTATAAGACATGATCGATCACAACGTCTGGTTTCAGGAAGGATTCATCCTATATAAAACATGATCGATCACAATGTTTGGTTTCAGGAAGGATTTATCCTGTATAAGACATGATCGATCACAACGTCTGGTTTCAAGAATGATTCATCCTATATAAGACATGATCAGAGCGTCTGGTTTCAGGAAGGATACATCCTATATAAGACATGAATCAGAATCTGAATTGATTATGTGAGGAAAAATAGAGGAAGAAAAATTAGGGTGGAAGGGATAAATGAGGAAGATATATGAAGTAGTCGTGAGGTATTTGGAGAGAAGAATAGGAGATGCGAGACCGCAGAGGAAAATGGGTGCAATTGAGAACTCCATGGGATTATTGAGTTTAGGATTTGATGGAATGATGGTGAGATTTTGTTCACAACAAATGTGGAGAGCCAACCTAGTTTGATGTTGCCCTGAGTGACTTGCACCACTGATTATAGAAATTAGGATGCCATGAGAAACCCAGGGCGTGGACTGACTATGTAGACAAACGAGAATTTCTTGCACACAACAATGCAAGTGTTAAGAAACACTAATACAAAATTGTGGGTTTGTGCAAGGAAACCCTCAAACACACTGACACCTCTTGTACACAAGAAGGTAAGTGTTGATAAACACTAGTACCAGGTCACCGGTTTATACAAGAAGAATCCAAAACATTCCATATTATGAAATATGCCCCAGTATGCACCTATCATAACGTACCCGGATATGAAAGAATCCAGGCAATTGTAAATAGTGGCAGTCATAGGGCAAAGATGCAAGTCTATATGAAAAGATCTAACAAAATCTAACAAGTCTCTTCCTTGCGACCAAATGATACCTCTTGCCAAGAGTAGAACTAGGATGGACTTGGGATTGTTGCTCAAGACTTCTTGAAGCTTACACAGAGGCATAAAAGCTCAGTTTCAATGGGACATTCCCTATTCATGACTCAGGTGAAGACTCATCATCATACACATGTTTTATTGGGAGGCAGAAAAGAAGGAATGTTGTGCATGGGTGGGCTAGATGGCGGATGATTTGTAGTATCGACATGATAGACAGTGGATCCAGTTATTTACCTTGGCGCCTGCACAAAGGTTTTCACCAAGGTACTTGTCCATAGCGCCACTAAGTGGTTTTCACTAATGGACGAATTGTTTTTCTTTCTTTTCTTGATTTTTTAATAAAAAAAATTTTGTGTGTCATAAGGTGCCTGTTTGCCAGGTTTTCACCAAAGTGACGATTTTTTCAGGATCTTTTTCTGATTTTTTAAATTTTTTTCTTGATTTTTTTTTTTTTTTGACCATTTAAGACTTTCTGAGGACTAAGCATAAAATCTTTTGAGGTGTATGATATTCATTGGATCTCGCCTTCAGGAGTAGCCAACTGATAAGCTCCTGATCCATATTTCGCTATGATTACATATGGTCCAAGCCAATTAGGCTCGAACTTGCCTTTCTTTTCTCTTTCTTGTAGATTTTTCCGATTCTCCATGAGGGCAAGATCACCAACTTGGAATTCTCGGGTTCTGACTTTTTTATGATAACTCATGCACAGACAGTTTTGATATACCCGGAGATGATTCAAGGCCTTGAGGCGCCTTTCATCTAACAATTCTAGCTCTTGTAAGTGGGCAATTATGTATTCTTCCTCTGGTAGGATGTTTTGCAGCGATACCCTTAGAGAGGGGATCTCGATCTCAAGGGGAAGGATGGCTTCAGAACCAAATACTAGGGAATAAGGAGTGGCGCCTATGGGGGTGTGGATGGAGGTGCAGTAGGCCCACAATGCAGGATGGATTTGGAGGTGCCAATCATGGCCCGCTTCATTGACTATCTTTTTGAGGATTTTTATTAGGGTTTTATTAGAAGCCTCAACTTGGCCATTGCCTTGGGGGTAATATGGAGTAGAGAAGCGGTGTTGGATGTTGAATTTTTGGCAGAGTTCTTTGACATCCTAGTTTTTAAATTGTTTACCATTATCTGTGATGATAACTTTTGGGATGCCATACTGACAGATTAGGTAGTTCAGGATGAATTTGGATATTTGCTTGTTGGTGGTGAGAGTAAGAGGGATAGCCTCTACCCACTTGGTGAAGTATTCGATGGCAGTGATAATGAATTTATGTCCATTGGAAGATGAAGGGTGGATTTTCCTAATGAGATCAAGCCCCCACTGCGAGAAGGGCCATGGTGTAATGAATGGTTGCAATTCTTGTGACAGTGCATGAATCTTGTCGCCATGCTGCTAGCAAGGGATGCATTTCTTCACATAGTTGTATGAATCTTCTTCCATTTTAGGCCAATAGTATCTTGTTCTCAAAAGTTTTTTAGCCAATGTTAGTGTACTTGAGTGTGCCCCACAGATACCCTCATGTACTTCACGTAATGCCCATTCTGCTTCTTGTTTATCTAAACACCTTAGGAGGGAACCATCAAAATGCCTTCTGAACAAGGTGTCTGCTGTGTGTGTGAAAAGTGGACCTCTATCTGTATCTGCAATACACAACACTTCAATCAAGTCATTACGTGCATGGTTAGTCAGATATAATCAATGAATAATAAACCATAACAAATCGACCCATTGCCTTCTAAAAGATGCGAGTATAAGATTGCTCTTAGATTATTTAGCAATATCAGTGACTAAACAACATCAAGACGAAGGATTTTATCTATATGAACATGGTGAATGCTAGATGGATGCAATATTGATCTAACAAGATTTAAGCAATATTAAGCTAAATGATTTAATTAATATGAAATAATTAATATGCAATATATCAATGAATCCTAGAGCAAAAATAGTATAATAACAATATATTCTCTAGCCTCTTCTTTGAATGAGAGATGAGCCTGAATTTATAGAAAATTCAGAAAGAAACCAACGGCTAAGATCAATTGATGATGAGCGGTCAAGATTTTCCAAGAGGAAGCACAATCCAGGTGAATTGATGTGATTGGATGCTTTTCTCAGTTTTAAAGGAAATTGAATTAAAATTAAGATTAAATCAAGAAAAAACTGATTTAAAGGAAATTGAACTAAAATTAAGATTAAATCAGAAAAAAAAACTGATTTATTATCTATTTCATTCAATTTTAATATTTAATTGTTTTAATTGCTTTCTTTGAGATTATCTATCAATTTTTAATTTGTGTTTTTCAAGATTATCTCCAATTGATTTCTTTTCTCAAATTTTAATTCTTTTTTGGTCAATCAATTCCTTTTTTTGATTTATTTCCATTTTTGAAGATTTTTGCTCAATTGATTTATTTAATTGAATTAATTCCTCTTTCTTGATTTATTTCCTTTTTTGAAGATTTATGGCAATTTGATTTATTTAATTAAATATGCTAGGATATTTAATTAAAATAAATAAGATAATTGTTTAAAATGATTTACTTGGAATGATTGAATCAATTAAATAAATATTTAATTAATATTGAGTGATTGATTTTGCCATGTGACATTGGATGATTTTAGGAATTAATTGTGTGCTCAAGATTGATTTAATTGCCTTTGGTTGGGACCTTGGTGATGTTGTCGAGATTAGGGGCTCATGGTTTAGATGACCATTTTTTAGGGTATTACATTTGCCCCTCTTTGAATTAATGTGCGAGCAATGCATTGGTTCAAAGAATAGTTGATGTCTAGGAGATACTAGTTCTGAACTTGATTGATCACAAACTAGATGAAAGTGAGGTGCTTAGTTTGATTCGAAGCGACAAAGCTGAATAAAGTTTGATTAACGTGATACTGTTCCGGAACTTGATTGAACTTGGAAACGATAGAAAACAAAAGATACCGAACTTAAACTTGATTGATCAAGAAGCGGATCTTACTGATCTAGAACTTGATTGAACTTAGATACAATGAGTGATGATAAAAATCGATCTTGAACTTGATTGATCAAGATACGATGAAGATAAACTGTTCAGCTTGATCAAGAAATGAATACTAAACACCTTCTTATATCTAGCATGATCAAAGAAACTCTTTAAACCCTTGATTGAGTTTAAACGCATAATCAGCTTGATGAAAAGCAATGAAACTGATTAACATTAAGAGATTGATTCAGATAAAAGACAAATATCAGTTTGATATGAAGCGATGAAACTGATATGCCCCTAGAGATTGAGATCTTATTTGATTGTTTTTCTTTAGTTGAAAAAGATTTTTGCTCGACTTTCGATGAAGATTTGAAAATTTTCCTCGACATTTGAAGATGTGAGATCATAAGGTCACAAGTATGCCCCCTCGGGAGTGAAATTGAAAGATAGCGAGAGTACATGATGATAGGCAATTTTTTAGCAATGATAAGTTGTTTGAGCACAAATTGATTCAGAGGAATTTTTTGAAAATTTTGCATTGAAATTGAGTGCAAAGTTGATTTGTAGAAATTCAGTTGAGATTCAGCATTGATTAATGAGAAATTGAGCGCAAAGTTGATTTGTAGAAATTAAATTGAGATTCAACGTTGATTAACGAGAAATTGAGCACAATTAGAAGAGAGAATGAGATTTTGATGAAAAGAGTGCTAAGTGGTCCAAATTTTGAAATTGACTAGTAAAATGATCTCGATTTTCGATTTCGATCCCGAAAATGGACTCGGGACATCTGATTTACAAGCTCGTGATTTGATTTCATCGTACTTGTGCTGATTGGTTATGAGATGTTGTTCTATATGCTTTATTCTATATGTATGCATTTTCCTTTCAGTATAGATGAATGAATGTGAATGAGTATTGGTGTCTATTTTTCTTTCTTTTCATATGCAAATAAATGAATGTGAATGAGTAATGAGAATGAGTAATGCAATTTTTTTTTTCCATTTTTCTATGCAATAAGATGAATGCAAATGAATGATAGTGAATAATGCAATGTTTTCATTTTCCTATGCAATAAGATGGATGTAATGAATGATAATGAATGATGCAATGTTTTCATTTTCCTATGCAATAAGATGGATGTAATGAATGATAATGAATGCATGAGTTTATATGAAATGTTCATGTATGCAGCTGACATCTCAAAACACAAGTACTCGATCGGAGAAATGATGAAAAGAGACCACTTAGCGAAGAAATGATGACGCTCCCGACTCTCGTTCAAAAGATAAAGAGATCATTGTTATTATACCAAAATCACTCCAAATTCACAAAATGCAGAATGAAATGCAAAATGAGATGTAAAATGAAATGCAATCCTAAACCTAGTCACTGGATTTGAACAGCTTAATTTTCATCATTGAGCATTTTACAATTATAGCAGGTAGAATAGAGTTCATTTCTTTTCATGTGCAATATTAATTATCTTGTCCACAATGACCCTTTTTTCGTTCATATCCTTGGACAAATTACGCATGAGCCTGGATTGCACAATAAAGAAATTTCCTCAAAATAGACAAAGAAATGATGGGAACCTCCCTGTAGCATTCAAATAAGCGGAGGCAATGTATGTGTGGCGATTTCACCTTGATGTGAAGGCTCTTATCACAGACACCCAGCTAATTTAGATTTTTCCAGATCATTGGAATCATTCCTTCAAGAAGAAAACAAACAAAATATTATGCCCCCAATCTTTGCTCCTCTTAGTCACAATAGACTTCCTCGAGTTACTTAGAGGGATAATAATCGCAAACCCATATAAAAGATAGCACACAAAGAAAATTTCCATGCATATCTCAAACAGTTTAGTGATTTTTTCCATTATGTTGTTTTGCTTGTTTACTCAGTGATAAAACTCTTCAGTAGTCAGGAGACAGGTAACTGACTCGGAGTGGACGACCAGGTTTCACTGACGTAAGGCTGACTTGGTTGATACTGCTTAGGACATGTAATGTGCTCTGGTTGATTACCTAAGACAAGGACAATGATCGGTTTCAAGCCATGAGGGTTCTAGCAAACTAGGATGTCACAAAAGTGACTGAAATATGTACAAGTGAAAGAAAAGATGCATGAAATTGGGAATGCCAACATTGCATTGATAGATGGAGTGCTTGAGTACAAGAGGTGCCTGTTTGCCAAGTTTTCACCTACTTGGCAAAGATTCATATTTTTTTTTTTTACCAAGGTGCATGTTTACCAGGTTTTCACCAGGGCATTTTTTCTCTTTTTTCCTTTTTTTTTCTTTTGTTTTTGTTTTTCTTTTTTTTTTTTCCTTTTTTTCTTCTGTTTTTTTCTTTTTTCTTTTTGAATTTCTTCAAGACTTTTTCTGATTTTTAGGAGTTTTTCAAGACTTTTTTTGATTTTTAGGATTTTTTCAGGACTTTTTCTGATTTTTATGATTTCTTCAAGACATTTTCTAATTTTTAGGATTTTTTAATGTTTTCCCCTAGTGTCTAGCAAGGCAAAAGGGATTTGAGAGAGTGAATGGATAAGTGAATGATGGTGGACGCTTTCAAGGACTATCTCACAACATTAATCCAAGCACATGTTCCAGATATAGCAATATAAACCAAGGATTTTAGCGATGTAAAGCAAGGATTTTAGCAATGTAAAGAAATGATATAGCGTAACTAATCCATATGGTCCAAAGAAGTGGCCATGTCAAGAGGTTTGTGGAAAGCATGTTTTTACATTTTGTCCATAGTGTTGATCAAGATCAAGGGATAGATTTGGATAGGAAGCATATATGATAAGCAAGATCAAAAGGGAGTAATGAAGGATGTAAGTGAGCAATGGAGAGGAGCTAAAGGGTCTGGATCAAGTGCAATATATAGGACATACAAAACCTGTAAAGATCCTTAACCTTGTCAAGATCAAAGGTGGAAAACGGATATGAATGTAGATAGACCGAATGAGGGATAATGGAGGATGAAGGATAATGGAGGAAGATGGATAATAGATGGATGTACATGGATGAAAGTTGCCCTTATTGTAAAGTGCAAAAGGATAATGGATTACGCATGATGCCTGTTTACCAGGTTTTCATCATGGTACTTGCCCAAGGCACCACAAGAAGTGGTTTTCACACAAGGATGAATTTATTTCTCTTTACTTCTTTTTTTTTCACTTTTTTTTCATCATTTTTTTTTCTTTTGGAAGATAATGGAGGCATGAGAGGAGATGGAAGAAGGACCCCAATGTCTCACTGCTTTGGATGGTACCTTTAGAATATGAGTTGCAATAGACCATGGCTATGAAGGTATGCTCAAAGATGTTGGCAAGATAATGAAATGAAACTAAGGCAAGGATTTATGCAAAGGATTGGATAAGAGGGATGGAAGGGTGAAAAAGAGGTGTTGGATAATGGATGGGATGTTGGAATAATTGTGTATGGATAGATGGAAATGTTGGAAAGATCAACATTGGCACACGCCTTGAGGGATGGTGGACATATGGAGGAGAAGTGAATCTCAGATGTTGAGATTTGAATGGAGGAAAGGTTATAGATTTTGGGGCATAAGAACCTAAAATGGATGAAGGAGGTGATGGAGGAATAGAATCGGAAGGTTTGGATGGAGGAGCAACAATTTTGGATGCCAATTTTGATTTTTCTTTAGACTGTTGTGCTTCAAGTAGCCACTTAGGGATCCACATGTTTTTTGATTTTTTATGCTTTTGTAGTTCCTTAGAGCGCATTGCTTGTACAAGTGCCTTAGGAACCCATATAACTTTTGACTTTTCTTCTTTCTTTGTGGGCCTTTGTGGCATTTTGTATTTTTCTTTTTCTTTTTGGATCATATTTTTCTTTGTTTTGACATGTCGATTAGATGGGACATGTTGATCCTTGAATACATGTGGATTACTTGACTTATGACTTTTATGCTTGGCATCCAAATTGCTTGGAGGGAGATGCATGGATAGATAGGAATGATATGGAGGTCTTTTAGATGGATGGAAGGTACTCAAAGATGTGTGCCTTTGTTGATCCTGCATAAGGGATGAAGGGATATAGGGACCTAGAATGGATGGAAGTGATGATGGAGAAATGTAGGATTTATGAGGGATACCAACATCTTGAGAAATTTCCCTGAGGCCATGACCTATAACATTTTCTTTAATAGCAGGGGGTTCTAATATACCTCGTTCATGAATTTCTAACCCTTTTCTTTGATAATGCATGCTTTGAAAGATCTTTTTAACAAAGGGTTTCTTCTTACTTTTAATGCTAGAGGCAAGTTCATTTTGAAGTGGAGGTGTCTTGCATGGAATGATAGGATTGTGAGAGGGATTTATGGGCATGATGGACCCTTGAGGTGAACATGGAGGATTATGACAAGGAGATGAAGGGATACTTTGATCTTGACATGGAAGAGGACCATTGGATAGAGTAGGAAGGGCGTTTGACTATTCATTTTGAATAGGATCATTTGAAAAGGTGGAAGAGGCATCATGATCTTTCTTAGGAAGTGGATCAGGAATGGGATTTGAAAGGATTCTTTTCTCTTGAGATGGAAAGGGATCATCCTGGAAGAGATGGAAAGGTATAAGGGGATCATCATGGGATTCTAGGAGAATAGGACCTTTTTCAATCATTAGATGGGATTGAGGAGTTTTGGTGTCTTGATCTTGATTTATGGTAGGACTTATTTTTTTATTTTCTAGATTATCCTCTTGACATGGAGTCACTTCTAAGGAAGGGATAGGATTTTTCATAGGCGTATGGGATTCTTGGAAGGTCTCCATATTTTGGCATGATGGGGAAGCATTTTGAGTGGGACTCTCTAGAGTGGGTACGTTTGGAATTGAAGTGTATGATGGCATAGGATTTGAGATTTTTAAATCTTTAGAGGAACTTGTATTAGTATTGGGATTAACTTGGATTTCCATAGGAGATAGCCCTTGAAGGTCAACATGAGAAGTTTCATTGTTAGGATCATTATTTGAGGAATATGGTATGGATTGTTGCTAAGAAGTTTTAGGAGATGAAGGCATCATGGAAGGGATGGAGGCTACATTTGGAGCCTTGCTAGACATAGGTTCATGATTTTGATCATGCTTAGAAGTAGTTCCTTCTTTTTCTTTAGGTGAGTCATTAGGATCTTCAATTTCAATCACACCATTATCAATGAGATCTTGAATCTTATGTTTTAATTCTATACAATGCGAAGTCTTATGTTCATTTTGTCTATGATATGCACAATACTTACTCATAAATTCCCATCCCCATGTGGTCTTTTTAGGCAATATGATAAGATTTTTCTTAATAAGCTCTTTCAAAGCGGACTCAATAGATTGACCCAAAGGTGTAAACTATCTATCTAGGGAATAGATGTCTTTTTGTCTTGGTGAAGGTGTCTTGTGAGCTTGTTTGAGATTTGGCTTTTGATTGTCAATCATTTGTTGGTATTTGCTTGACAAATCACATAATCATTTTAGCACTTCTTGAAGTTTCTCACACTTGATATCATACATTTGTTTTTCAAATGGAGTCATTGATCTATTTTGTTGGATCTCCATGTCATATATTTTTATTTTTATATCTTGAAGCATTTGAGCATAGGTAGCCATGGGAATTGGAGCTAAGGTATCCAGGAGATTCTTGCTTTTGTCAAAAAAATTAGAAGAGCTTTTGGTTTGAATAGGCATTTTTAACTAACAGGACCAAGAGCGAGATGTGTTGCAAAAGTCAAGATCAAATTGTAGCTAGTAGTTTGTTTAACGTAGTGATTGAGTGAAGTAACTAAGATCTGGTCTGGTTTCGGGAATGATCTATCCTGTGTAAGATGTTATCCAAGTTAACTTAGGTTTGATAAAATGTTTGTTTGAACTAGCTTAAAGATGATTGACAAAATCGTGCAACACAATGACAGAGGTACACTATCAAGGTTGTTTATGCTCAAGAGGATGGTAACCAATTTTAGGCTCGTTGTAGACTGTTTAGACAATTTTGACAATTTTGACTGATAAGATCAGGAATTCTATGACAAAGGATTGGACAGAGACGAGATTCTGATAGACAGAGTTTCAATGACTAACGACTACTAGTTTTTGATAAGGATTGACGTTTCAATGAGTGACAGAGACCAGTTTGGACACAGATAGAGTTTATCACTGAATTGTTTGATATTTTTTAATTTGTTTTCTCCAATTTTAGTATTTTAGTTTTAGTTTTAGGGATGAAAACATAGAAAACATGCAAGATATATAATAATTCAATCACAACACACTAACCCTATGGAAGTTGGCTTAGGGAAGAAAACCTTTGCTTGTTGACTTAGGTACACACCCAATAGCTAATCAGAATACGGCCACTGAGTCTCACACAATGGATTCTCAACGCCATATTAGCTGACTCCAAACGCTAATGGGGGCACGATATGGCAAGTGTCTTGGGAGAATTACTATCTCTCTTGCACAAAGATTATCAACCTTTTGGAGGTGAATCGGGTAGCTTCTATCTTATAGTTCTTAGTCAGGAATTCCGTTTGAAATTACCCCTTGAAGTCATGCAAGCATGATTGAGGCCTATAGCCCAAAAAGGTATCGAAACAAGATGTAGTCATGTAAACGTGATTGAGACCGCGAGGCCCTACAAAATGCTCGATATGAAAGATCTCAAAGAGAAAACTCAAATAATCCCATCTTCTAAGACTTTAATCACCAGAGGCCTATTTATTATAGTGAGTTGGAATGCTCAGGTCCAGTTGTACTCACTTGGGTCGTTCTCACAGGGTGATTATTTTTTCCCATTGTGATAGGCCCGCTAAAGGTACACAAATCTCAAAACTTAGAAAAAAGCTTCAAGGGTCTAGATTTTTTATTGTCTATAGAAGACAAGAGCATACTCTCCTACCTCTTAAATTTTTCTGAAAACATGAAAGACAGATTTTTTCTTTAACTAGATAGCAATTTAAGTACCTAAGAAAATACTAAATGAATACACAATGTTTAGTCGATTCTCCTTAGGCAACCTGCAAAACCAATATGTTAGTAGTCATTTTCTTCTTGATTCTTTGGCAAGCATATGTTTGATTGATAGATTATTTGATAAGCGTCCTGCAAACATTAAAATCCCAAAATTAGTTTCCAAAATAACATAAAAAAAAATCATCAAAAGAAAATTCTATCATGTAAATTGTAAATTAAACTAATCTAATAAGAATTTCCATTTTATGACTATCCTAGTTATGACAATTTTTGATAGTACTGCACTCTGTCATTTATAACTTTTGAACCACACATAATTTGGACAATCACTTCAGTGGAAATGTGGAAAACTTGATTTTACAAAACATATTAAAATTTGGGTTAGATCCAATGGTTAAATAAAAAGGTATTTCCTCCGAACCGAGACCATTTTTGACTGTCACAGAAGAATAGGTAAAATGAAAATCCTGCACTCTGTCAATCATAAATTTCAAACCTAAAATATTTAGGAAAATCCCATCGGTGAACCTATATAACACTTGGTTTTCAACAACATATCAAAAATTGGTTGCGATCCAATGGTTAAATAAAATTTTATGCTCTCCAAACCAAGACCCTTTTTTGACTGTCATAGAAAAACAAACAAAAATAAAGATTTTTATCTGCAAATTTAACACACATGTTTATTAGTTATAAAAACCAAACATTAAATTTGTTCAAGAAACATTATAAATCTTGTATTTGTGGGTTTGAGCCCCACGGTAGGCGCCATAAATGTGTGTGTGAAAAGTGGACCTGTATCTGTATCTGCAATACACAACACTTCAATCAAGTCATTACATGCATGGTTAGTCAGATATAATCAATGAATAATAAACCATAACAAATCGACCCATTGCCTTCTAAAAGATGCGAGTATAAGATTGCTCTCAGATTATTTAGCAATATCAGTGACTAAACAACATCAAGACGAAGGATTTTATCTATATGAACATGATGAATGCTAGATGGATGCAATATTGATCTAACAAGATTTAAGCAATATTAAGCTAAATGATTTAATTAATATGAAATAATTAATATGCAATATATCAGTGAATCCTAGAGAAAAAACAGTATAATAACAATATATTCTCTAGCCTCTTCTTTGAATGAGAGATGAGCCTGAATTTATAGAAAATTCAAAAAGAAACCAATGGTTAAGATCAACTGATGATGAGCAGTCAAGATTTTCCAAGAGCAAGCACAATCCAGGTGAATTGATGTGATTGGATGCTTTTCTTAGTTTTAAAGGAAATTGAACTAAAATTAAGATTAAATCAAGAAAAAACTGATTTAAAGGAAATTGAACTAAAATTAAGATTAAATAAAAATAAAAACTGATTTATTATCTATTTCATTCAATTTTAATATTTAATTGTTTTAATTGCTTTCTTGGAGATTATCTATCAATTTTTAATTTGTTTTTTCCAAGATTATCTCCAATTGATTTCTTTTCTCAAATTTTAATTCTTTTTTGGTCAATCAATTCCTTTTTTTGATTTATTTCCATTTTTGAAGATTTTTGCTAAATTGATTTATTTAATTGAATTAATTCCTCTTTCTTGATTTGTTTCCTTTTTTGAAGATTTATGGCAATTTGATTTATTTAATTAAATATGCTAGGATATTTAATTAAAATAAATAAGATAATTGTTTAAAATGATTTACTTGGAATGATTTAATCAATTAAATAAATATTTATTAATATTGAGTGATTGATTTTGCCATGTGACATTGGATGATTTTAGGAATTAATTGTGTGCTCAAGATTGATTTAATTGCCTTTGGTTAGGACCTTGGTGATGTTGTCGAGATTAGGGGCTCATGGTTTAGATGACCATTTTTAGGGTATTACATCTGCAAGGATGGTGTAACGGGCACATCGGTGGATGAAGGTTTGTTGTTGGGTTCTGGTGAGGTGTGGGGGAATGGTGTTGTCTTTGAGGAAAGCGAAGGTTTCTTGGTACCAAGGGGACTCGGGACCAACAAGAACACACACTATTTCAAACTATGGTAGGTCATATGCCGGTATAAACAATTGCTCAACCAAGAACTCGCACTTCTAACTATGTGTTGGCATTTGAAGGAGGGAGCCAATGATGGCCATTGCATCCGTAGCCCTGTTGTTTGTTCGTGGGATTTGATCAAACTTGATTGCCATGAAATGTTGCTTAAAATCTTCAACCATGGTATGGTAGGGAAGGAGTTTATCATCTTTTGTCTAGTATTCATCATTGACTTGTTTTATGACGAGCTGGGAATTGCCATAGACTTGTAATTCCTTTATTTTCTAGTGGATAGCCAAGCATAAACCTATGATGGGGGCCTCGTATTCTGCTATGTTGTTGGTACATGCAAAAGATATCTTGTATGATTTTGGGATGCCATCTCCTTGAGGTGTGATCAATAATATTCCTGCTCCCGATCCATTTTGAGTGTAGGAGCCATCAAAATACAATTGCCATGTGAGGGATGTGGTAATAGTCATAATGAACTCATCTGGTAATTTTGTGAGAAGAGGATGGTCACTTGGAAGTGGAGCTTCAGCCAACTGATCAACAATGACTTGTCCCTTGATTGCTTTTCTATCCACATATTCAATGTCAAACTCACTTAAGAGCATGACCCATTTAGCCATTCAGCCAGTGAGAGCAGCTTTGGACAAGAGATATTTAAGTGGATCAATTTTAGCAATTAGTTTTGTTTTGTTATTTAGTATATAGTGTTGGAGTTTTTGTGTGCTAAACACCAATGCCAAGTATGTTCTTTCAATGGGGGTATAATTGAGTTCATACCCTACCAGTGTACGATTGATGTAGTAAACGGCATGTTCTTTTCCTTGATCATTTGTTTGTGCCAATAATGCCCCCAATGCCACTGCAGTAGCGCATATATACAAAATAAGGGGTTTTCTAGGAGCAGGAGGCATAAATATCGGAGGTGATGCTAGATATTCTTTTAGTTTCTCAAAAGCCTTTTGGCATAAGCAGTCCCATTTGAATTTTGTGTCCTTGTGCAGGAGGTGTGCAAATGGATGGCGCTTATCTGCTAGTTGTGAAATGAAACATCTGACAGACTGGAGTTTTCCCTGGAGACTGCGTAGTTGTCTAAGAGTTTTTGGTGGAGGCATTTCCATGATAGCTTTTACTTTTTTAGGATCAACCTCGATGCCTCTGCGGGAAACAATGAATCCTAATAGTTTTCCTGATGTGACTCCAAACACACACTTTTTTAGATTCAACCGTAGTTTGTATTTTTCTAATCTTTCAAAGATCTGCTTTAGAATGGGAATGTGTTCTTGTCTTGTCTTAGATTTTCCTAGCAGATCATCCACATAGTCCTCCATAATTTTGTGTAAGAGGTCATGAAAAATTGTTGTCATTGCACATTGATATGTAGCTCCAGCATTTTTGAGACCAAAAGGCATGACCCGATAACAGGAAGTCCCCCATAGTGTTGTGAATGTAGTTTTATGCTGATCCTCATCTGCAATCCTGATTTGGTTGTATCCAGAGAATCCATCCATAAGCGATAGCATCTCATGTCCTACTGTAAGGTCCACAATCATATCTATGTTTGGGAGAGGGAAATCATCTTTAGGACAAGCTATATTTAGATCTTGGAAATATGTGCAGATGTGGATGCCCCTAGAAGGTTTGCCGACAAGTACAATGTTGGAGACCCATTCAGCATAATCTATTGGTTTGATAAATTCTGCGTCTAACATCTTTTGGAGTTCCGCCTTGACCAGGAGTGCAACATGTGGGTGCATTTTGCGCAATTTTTGTTTTACAGGTTTTGCATTTGGGTGGATGGTGAGATTGTGAACCACCAAGGCAGGATCCAACCCTAGCATATCAGAATAGGACCATGCAAAATTGATTTTTAGCTCTGTAAGGAAGTTGATGAAGTCTTGTTTCTCTATTTCTGTGAGGGATTTGGCAATGAGCACATTTTTCGAAATGACTTCGGTGCCCATGTTGATGCTGTTTGTTTCTTTTATCAGCAAATTTGATTTGTCTTGTGGAAGATAACCAATGGTAGGGAGGTCAAATCCCTCATTGTTAAGTGCCTTTTCTAGGTTTTCACTTTCCGATACACCCTTTGTTTTTATTTTTTTCTCATCCAAAGGTGCCTCAGGGAGGTTTTCACCTAGGGAATTATGTTTTTTCCTTTTATTATCTTTTTTGTGGCTAAGGGAATTGACCTGACTACCAAAGTATCCCTTTTCGTGTAGTTGAATACCCTCAATTTTGTTACAATCTTCCAGATTTTGCACTGTCAAGAGAGCAATGAAAGCATTATCGTCGGTGCAGATATCTAAAGTGGGTTTGTCTTGTTGGCCCCAGTCAATGAGTTTAGGATGGACAAGATGTAGCTCATGTGAAGTGGGAAGGGTTATGGGGGTGATGGTATTGATATAAGCATCCAAGAAGATATCTTTCTCGTATTCATAAGGCATTTCATGGAATTCCTCTTTGTCAGCGCTTTCGATATCCGAAGAAGGACTAGAAGGGGCACCAGCAATAGTAATCTTAGGCACCGGGGTGTACCCTAAGCCTCTATTGTATCTGTAGGAGATAGGATTTATGGTGCTTTTCTTCCTTTCTCCTCTGGTCCCAGGCCATGTCCTTTGTAACCTATTTTTTCAACTATGGTAGATGCTTTTGGGTACATTTTTTTGGATATTCTTGCTGAATCTTCATCCTCTTCTCTGTACAGCCATGAAGATATATCTTCTTTGAGGCTCTCATTATCAAGTGGGCTCCATTGTTGGAAGGTGGTGTTTTGGCATTGCGTGACTAGTTTTGGGTCCTTTTTGAGCTCTTTTGGTTTGCCAAATGACTTAGGAGAGAGAGGGAGGTTGCCTATCAATAAGACGTCCTCCAATTTGTATTCTCCATAGCCATTGTCCAAGATCTTGATTTGATTATTTGGTTGGGATGATGTGGAGGCAACATTTGATGTATCAGATGGAAGCGTTGGCGAGGGTCTATTTAATGGGCAATGATACGGATGCTTCCCCTCTAAAAGTTTGCAATATTGAAAAGGTTGGGGATCACCTTTGATAGTGATCACTCTTCCATTATAGGGGAATTTGATGCATTGGTGATAGGTGGAGGGTACGGCCTACAAGGAATGAATCCATGGCCTCCCTAGGAGAATGTTGTAGGGGAGATCAAGATCTATTACTTGGCAGGGGGTTTCAATTGTAATGGGGCCCACTTGAAGAGGTAAGGTGATCATGCCCTTTGAAATTCTTTCTACATCATCATATGCCTTTATTGTGATCCTTCCTAATGTGTCTATCAGATCCTCAGAAAGTCCCAATTGTTTTATTAATTTGTATGTACACAGATTAAGCCCGGATCCACCGTCTATCAGGATATGTTTGACCTTGTGCTTGTGGATGAGAGCTTTGATGTGCAAAGGTTTGTTATGGTCTTCATATGCAAGAGCATCTTTGGAGTTAAATACAATGTGTTGATGGGCAGCAAGGTTTCCAATGAGGGCTTGGAATTGGGTGGCGTTGATGTTATCAGGAATGCGTGATTGGAGAAGGGCTTGTTCCAAAATTTCTTTATGGACCGGGGAAGTCTTGAGAAGTTCCAAAATGGAGATATGCGCAAGTGTCTTCCCAAGTTGATCAAGGAGGTCATATCGGTGGGTGGAAGACATGGTTGTCCCTGGATTGAGACATTGTTGTGAGGTTTTTGGGATTGATTTTGATTATTTTGATTGTTGAATTGATGATCATTAGTGGTGGATTTTGGGGGAGCGGCCATAGTTTGGACCCGCTTTGCATCAGTTACACCATCATTGACCACGTTTTTGTTCTTGGGCCAGAATTTTGGCTTGTCGTTATAATAAGAGGAAGAACTTTGTGTTGACTTCTAGTAATGTTTCAAGGTTCCTTCTTCCAACAAGACACGTTCGAGGGTGAGGCCCTTATCAGTCAGTTTTTGGAAGGATTTGATGCATTGGGATATTAAGGGTCTTGAAAGTTCAAGCACCAAGTTCTTTTGGAATAGTTCAATTTGATGTTGTTCTGGCATGTCCCACTAGAATTTCTTGATAAGATGTCGCCATCTTTGTAGGAAATTGGCAAAGGTTTCTCCAGACCTTTGTTTTGTATTACATAGGTCCATCATAGAAACATCATTATCCATGGTGTATGCATAGTGGGCCACAAATTTTTTTGCCAAGTCTGGAAAAGAGACAATGGAACCTCGTGGTAAAGATGAGAACCATGCTAGGGTGTCTCTTGCGAGACTTTTGGGAAAGAGTCTGTGAAGATAAAGGTCACTATAGGAGACTTCCTAGCATAAGATGTGGAATTCTCAAACATGATCACGAGGGTCTCCTTTGCCTTCATACTTGGTGAATTTAGGAATCTCAAATCCCAGGGGATATGGCGCAACTAATATAGATGGATCATAAGGACAAGGGCAAAACTCTTCGAACGAGTAAGTTTTCCTTTTATTAGTCCTTTGTTTCATGTCCTTGATTATATTTTTCATGTCTTGAATTTTCTTGATGAGGTCTTGTTGTGGGCTTTGATAATGATGAAGTGTATTTGCCCCAAGAATTGGATGAGCCAAAGAAGGTGCACCACCACCAATATATTGATATGATGAGGAGGTGGGAATGTGGGATGTGATGACCGATGTCGTTGGGGTTTGTGTGATGGTTGTGGTCAACAAACAGTTGTGACGGGATTGAATATGGCCTAGATAAAATTTGCGACATTGTTGGGAGGAAGGGAAGTTTGTAGAATAGAAATATGTGATTGAGTAGAAGGAGGTGGTATAGAAGTTTGTTGGAGAATAGATGAGATCGGATTTGATAGTGGTATGGATGGTAAGGAGGAAGGTGGGATGGAGACCATAGTGGGAGGTACCACAGGTGGCATTGATTGAGCTTGGATGATTGATGGGGCCGCAATTGATTGAGTTTAAATAGTAGGTGCAACACTTTGTGTGAGAAGTACCGTGGGTGGCATTGATTGAGCTTGGATGATTGATGGTGCTGCAATTAATTGAGTTTGAATAGTAGGTGCAGCACTTTGTGTGGGAGTGAGGTCTCCTTGTGGTTGTTGGGTGAAAGTGGATCTATTAAACTCAAGCAGAAGTTGAGCTCCATTTTCAAGAAGAGCTTTTAGAAGTGCAGTAGGATTCTATTTAATAAACTTGTCCATCATCTCTTGGTTACAAGAATCTGCTAGGAAAGTTTGAACTTTCGGACAAAGTTCATCTTGGCTAACCATGTTAGGATTTTGGCTTTGATCTTGATTGATAGGTTTCCCACTTTGTGTATGATCTTGCATGGGATCTTCATATAGGACACCAATGTCTGGCATGCCATATTGTTGTTCAGCCATCTTTTTCTTTTGGGATCGAGTTGCGACCATACACGATATTTGTGATGAAATGACTTAAGAAATTTGTGATGAAAGGACTTAGAAAATTTGAGGATGATTGATGGAGGAGGTATGGTTTTAGAAGAAACTTGATGACTAGGTTGTCTTTGGTATGAACATGAAGGATCGAATCGAATGGCAAGTTGTATGAAGGGATACGACCACCCTGATTTGGATGATAGTTGGTGTTTCAAAGGACAAACTTGAATGTTGATGGAGAGGATGGACTCTTAGCTTCTCTCTTAGGCTTATGAAATATGAGATGGACAAAGCTTTGACGCAATTTTGGACTTGGTGTGGGTAATGACTTGGACAATTGTTTGTGTCCTAATAAGTGTTTTTGCAAAGTGTTTGGGGATAGTGATGTGTTTTTAGTCTTCTCTTGGCAAGTATGTATCAAACAAAGAAAACACAATGATCAAATGCATATTATCTCAAAGACACTCATGCTCATATACAACATTCTTAAGGTTGGCAAGGACAATAGTCATTGGATCCCAATTGATTTCCCAGCTACGCTTACCCAGAGTGGACACTTAGATGCTTGATCCCACTAGCTCCCCTCCACGACACTCACTTCTTGGTGCAGCCAATCATCAATTCCCATGAAAACTCCTCATGGCGAACTTTGTGTCTCTACTAAGGGCTGTAAAAATATGGGTCACTTCAGAGGTCCGACCTCCTGCACCAATGACTAGAAGGTTTTTGGCCACTATGAACAAGGTGTTTAGTAAGTCTTCCCGTTAGGATCTACCCTTTGAAGTTGCGCAAGCGCAATTGAGGCCTATAGCCCAATGAAGCACCAAGAACTTAGTAGTCACGCAAGCATGATTGAGATCTCTAGGATCCTACTAAGCACCCAATGTGAGAGTGAACTCTCATATAGCCCCAACCATTAACCCTTTCGTAGTCAATGACCTATTTATTATAATGAGTTGGGAACCCAAAGTCCGGGTCTACTCACTTGGGTCGTTCCCCTCTTACCTTCTCAAAGAGCAAGTTGGGAGGGCAGGCCCACTAGAGGTAAACACACAATCAAACAAGAAAAGGTTGGAGGGTCTGGATTTCTGATCGTCTAGTAAGATAAGAGCATACTTTCCTACCTTTACGCTTTTCTTAAAGACACATAAGACAATGGTTCATTCCATTTTAATTAATATCTAGGTGCCTAGTTTAAATAAATGTACAAGATTTGGTTGAATCAACTAGGCAACCTGCAAAACAACTTGATTAGTAGTTATAAAAAAATGGAGTCTTCAACAAGCATCTTGCAAAACAATTTGATTAGTAGTTTGAAAAATGGAGTCTTCAACAAGCGTCCTGCAAAAGACAACAAAATGACAAAATATTAATTTTTTTTAAATTTTTTGGAATAAGTAGAAAAACATAAATAAAAACTTTTTTACTAATGACAAATGTGGATTTGAAGGAAACTTTGATGGGTGAATGGGGTTTGGCTACGTTTTTTGCCACTTTCCAAGGGACAAGCAAGCAAAAAATGGGGATTTTGGAGGAGAGATGAAGGAATGGGAAAATTTGTCAAAGAGGGACAAAGAAGCAAAAGTTGGAGATGGATAATATGGGAAAAATTTGGAGGTGATTGGATAAAAGGGGAAGAAGTTATGGCAAACCCTAAAAATAGAGAAATATGGGATTTAGGCTTCAAAAAGTGGATTTTTGGGATAAGGCCCCCAAGGAAGAAAATGTGGAAAATGGCAATGTGGAGAATTTGGTGAAGTTTGGAGGAAAATGGAGTCAAGATAAAGAAGATATGGCGAAAAAACAATTTTTTTTTTTTTTTTTTTTGAAACCCTAGATTTAGCAGAGCAAACAGAAACCTTAGATTTAACAGAGCACACATAAACCCTAGATTTAACAGAGCAGACAGAAACCCTGGATTTAACAAAGCCAACATAAACCCTAAATTTAACAGAGCAGACAACCTCACTTAAACAGAATAAAAAAAAAATGTAAAGGTCTAGATTTCTTATTGTCTAGATAGACAAGAGCATACTCTCCTACTTTCACACTTTCTTGTGGTCAGACAGATTATGATTAAACAGAACAGATAACACGAAAAGAAAAGAAAATGCAGACTACTGTTAGCGCCTAACAAATTTCAGACATTAACAGAGTAGACAGTCACACTAAACAGATAGAAAAGTGCCAAAAATTTGGATTTCTGATCGTCTAGATAGACAAGAGCATACTCTCCTATTTTCACACTTTCTTGCTGTCAGAGCATACAATCGCGCTAAACAAAATAGAAAAGTGTCAAAGGTCTGGATTTCTGATTGTCTATATAGACAAGAGCATACTCTCCTACTTTCACACAGATTATAAATAAACTAAACAGATAATAGAGTTGTCGTGCTGAAACTGAAACAGAAAATAAACAGAAACAGAAAAGTAAAAGAATAAGGAGGAGTTGTTGTGTAGAAATGCAGAGCCACTATTCTGGAACCTACGAAAAAGATTTTTTATTTTTTTTGTAGTCGCGCTATTCTGGAGCCTGCGTCTCACAACTCACAAAAACTTAAAAAAAAATAAAAAATTAGTTCTTGGGGACGTGGGTCCCATCGGGCATGCCAAAATGAAGAGGGCAAAACATATTAGAAGGTTAAATAATCAAAATATAACAAAATAAACCTACAAAATGCTAAAATAGCATGAAAAGACCATTTTACCTTGCTCTTTTACCTTCTCCTTCAGATTGAGCTTGATGAAGTGAAGGTGCCCCTTGATAATGCTCCACTTGATGTGCTCCTTTGATTGCTGGATGTGGATGGCTCTCCAATGATGTGCACAACATGAAATGGATTTTAGAAGGATGAAAATGATGAAGCTGCCAAGATGATTTCCTGGGCTCAAAAGGGCAACATAAGCTTACTGGGTTTCGAGATGTCTAAATGAAGGGATGGAGCCCTTTTATTTATAGGAAGAGGAGAGAAAAATGAATGGCTAGGGTGGATTCAAGATGAAGGGCTAAGATTTACTTGTGAGCTCACACAAGCTCCAAGAGAGGGTGTGGAGACCAAGAAATATGCCTTAAAGGCATTTCGTATCTCCACACTCCACAAGGTGCATTGGAGGAATTAAAAAATTCTCCCAAAAAGGATATTATGGAGATTGGAGGAATAAAAAAGGAATTAAAAATTCCTTGAGAGAGGGGATACTTGGAGGAATGTGAGATTTCGAAAATCTTACATTCACCTAGGAAAAGATTATTTAAAAGCAAGGAGTTGACTTTGTGGCTAATCATGACGATTAGCCATTAACGAATCATTAGGAGGGGGATTGGAGGGAATGTTAGATGGGATTAGGATTAGACTAGGAGAGAGAATGAGTGGAGGGAATAAAAAATTAGAAGAATAATGTTAAGTGAGTTTAGGGAGTTTCTAGAAGAATTTATTAGGTTAATGATGAATTAAGAAGATGATTTGTAGGAATTATGTAGGTTAACTAATTAATTGAAATTAATTAGCTAAGAGGAAGATTTGTGAGAATTTGATTTTTTAGAATAATAAAGAAAGGGATTGATTTATTCAATAAATCAATCACATGCTATAGTGACAATATTAATTATATTTAATTAATATTGAGGAGAATTTGAATTAACATAATTAATTAATTAATTATGTGAGGCATTAAAAATAATTAAAATAATTATTTTTAAGTGTTTACACAGCCTTAGGAAAATTGATGAGATGATCAATCATGATCAATGGGAGTTGGAAGGGAGAGTGTGTTTCACCTAGCATGTAGAAGGATCCTCTAGAGTGTCACCTTGAGTGACTGAACCCTTGAGAGGTCTGGAGTAGGGGATTCATATGCGTCACTCCCCCTTTGACATTGATGGAAACATATGAATGTGAAAAACAACTAATTCAAAGAAATAAATTAACCCTCAGCAATCTCCCTCAAAATCACAAGGATCAGCTCCCCCTTAGACAAACAACTCAAATCACAAATCTCAAAATGCTCTTCTCTCCCACATATTTTTTGACATGCTTCTCTCCCCCTTTGACATTAATGAAAAAGGCTCAGGAATCATGATTCCCTCCCCTTTGAATTAGCTTCACAAATTTGTACATGTGAACCATTAAACACCAACACTGATTACTCCCCCTGAGTAGCAGCCTCACTCATTTATCTGGATCACAAAATATCTCTATGAAGTTCACCAGACTGATGCAAATCCATGCATCTTAGTTTTCATTAGGAGGGGAAATTACCCCTAACTTCTCTCTAAGGTAATCAAAAGTGTCTTTAGGCAAAGGATTTTTAAAGATATATGCAATCTGACTTCTTTCTCATTCACCTTCTCTCTCAAGAAATGAAACTTCATTGATATATGCTTTATTTTGGAATGCAACACTGGATTCTTGGAAATATTGATAGCACTTGAATTATTACAGTATATATCAATAGGCTCATCATAACTAACTCCTATATCCTTCAATATCTACTTCAACCAAATTTCCTAAGTACAATTGCTAGCAACAAGAATGTATTCAGCCTTTGTAGTAGATAAATAAATAGAAATTTGCTTCTTACTTGCCCAACAGATCAACTTATTACCAAAAAATAATCCACCACTAGTAGTACTCTTTCGGTCATCAACATCACTTTCCCAATCAGCATCTGTAAAAGCACTCAAGGTAAAGTCATCATTCTTAGGATACAACAAACCAAAATCAACCATCCCTTTCAAATATCTGAATATCCTTTTTATAGAAGTAGCATGAGCTTCCTAGGATTAGCTTAAAATCTAGCAACATGACACACAACATGCATTATATCAATTCTAGTCTGAGTTAAATACAACAAACCATGTCCAATCATAGATCTATATCTGGCTTGATTAGCTTTTGGAGAATCGTCATATTTTGTCAACTTACATCTGGTCACCATAGGTGTACCAACTGGTTTAGAGTCCTCAAAACCAAATTTCTTCAACAATTCCTTTAAATACTTAGACTGAGATATGAAAATACTTTTATCCAACTGAGTAATTTACAATCCCAAAAAGAATTTCATTTTACCAATCATAGACTTCTCAAATTCATTCTGCATCTCTTCAACAAATTTCTTACATACGCAATCATTTCGTCCAAACATAATGTCATCAACAAAAACTTCAACAATCAAGATGTTATTTTGACCAATCTTGAAATAAAAAATTACTGTCAACAGTACCTTTATTGAATCCAAGCTTCATCAAATACTTATCCAATCTACCATACTAGGCTCTAGGGCTTGCTTCAATCCATGCAATGCTTTCTTCAACTGGCAAACCATGTGCTTTTCATCTGTCAGTTGAAATCCATCTGGTTGCTCAATGTAGACTTCTTCTTCCAACTCACCATTAAGAAAGACTGATTTGACATCCATTTGATAAACCTTGAAATCTTTGTGAGCAGCATAGGCAAGAAATAATCTAACAACTTCAATTCTAGCTACCAGAGAAAAAGTATCCTCATAATCAATTCCTTCCATCTATGAATAACCCTTGCAAACAAGTCTAGCTTTATTTCAAACAACTTCACCCTGTTCATTCAAATTATTTCGGAATACCCATTTAGTTCCAATTATATTTTTATCCTTAGGTCTAGGAACAAGAATCCATGTATCATTTTTCTCAATCTGATTCAATTCTTCCTCCATAGTTTTAATCCAATTTTCATCTTTACGTGCTTCATCAACATTTTTAGGTTCAATCTTAGAAATCAAACAAATTTCTTTAGCAAGTCTTCTCCTAGTCATCACACCTTTATTCTTATCACCAATAATCTGATTTTCTTAATGATTCAATCTTACATACCTAGGAGTTTTAGGATTTTCTTGAATTTCAGGCTCTTGAACTCTTTCTTCTGCATTAGCATCTTTACCTTCATTCTCAAGCTTTTTCAGAGCAATCTGAACTTGACTTTGGATGCTTTGAATGAGGAATGCAATTACATTGTTTGATTTCCACATGTTCAAGGAGTTATATGATTGATAGTTTGAGTCTCTATTTATGATAATTTGCCAAGATCTAGAGGTAATGGAAAACACAAATAAGAGAGAACAAAATGTGACAAGAATAAACTGTATTCCTATCAATGATACAAAATATGATCAACTGGATCATCAAGATTGTTGTTTTTGTTGTTACATACAATGTAGATGAACCTGCTTATAAAGACGAGGCTAAGAGACAAGACAGAACACAATGATGACATGTGGCTCAATGAGATGCAAGGGTAGGTAGGGGTAGGTAGGAGAAATAGTAAAATATTCCACATGAGGTGGATCACCCACCAAAGGTGGAATTATCATCCCATAATAAGTGAATATGATAAAGTAATAACAAGATCACACTATAAAAGGTGGAAATCTCCTACAACACACTATCCCAATGTGGCACAAACACCCAAGTGTCTCATATGCAAACTACAATGTTATGCATGTACCTAAGTAAACTTAAGTAAAGTGTAATTATATCCAAGATGAATAAATAATTTCACCAACACTATTGATACTTGTATTGTTGAAGAGAATTTGTCTAAGGTGCATAGACAGTGAAATTGCTAAGACAAAGTCTATGTGTCTTGGTTTGCATTCCACTACATTACATCATTTGGCCTTGAAAATTTTGGAATTAAGGTTCATAGTTACTAGGGAATTCATTTCCAAGTTTTCATTTCATTAACCTTTCTACACTAAGAATTAGAAGCGATTCTTCTCCAGATTGCATCATAACAGAGTTAAGTATCTTAGAAGTTTACAAGTATGCTTTGAACTTTTCTAGATAGATAGATATGACCATGTGGATTGGGGGATACGATCAATGAAGTATATGGATTCATTCATACAATTTTTAGTTGGTTTGGTGTACCACATTGCAACTTCCTATGTGTTAAAGTGTCACAATCAGTCCAAGATGCTCTATTTTAAATAGTTCAGTAGTTTTGTTTAGTTGTGTCATCTCTTAATGATTAGATATTTTAGGAGATGGTTGTAGGGATCCTATGAATAGTATACATTTCTCATACCTTGGTGTGCATAATTTTTTTGGTCTCTTCTTGGTGCCGTAAAGGTGTATAGTTGGTGTTGACGTTGATTGGGCCAACAATTTGGCCTCCTTAATTTGCAGTTCGATCTTTACCTATTATATTGGCTTTGGAGGATGTGTTGTGATGTGTTTGGACATAATTATTCTATGAATGATCTACAACTCATTCTGCTTCATGGTGCATATGTTTGGAGCTGACCTATATTGCATCACATGTTTCATCTAAAAGGTCATCTTAGAGTTGATCTAATCAATGTTTTGGGATGTAGAGAAAGATATAAATAGACGAACAAATCATTTGTGATGTGAATCAAGTCAACTAGATGTAGTGATTGTGTGAAAAAGGGACTGCAACATTCACATATGATAGGTGCTTCATTTATAGCTATTCAAGTTCATGTTTTGTAATTCAAACTATCATGTATCATACTATCATATAGTGAATCTCCTCTGCACATTTGTGTATCTTTGTATCTTTCTCAACAAGTCTATCAAGAAGTAGTGATCTTCCTTAGGCAGTGAGCCTTAAAACAAAATTGTAAAACTTGTTCATTTATATTGTGAGATAGCTCTCACCATGGGTTTTTCCTCATTGGGTTTTTCACATAAAAATATTGGTGTCCTTGTGTTTATTGTCATGTTGCATGCTTTACTTCAGTTCTTCTTTCTCCAAATCTGATTTAATGCTTAAATCAACAAATGGAATGGTTTAAATTTAAATAAATGTTGTCAGTCCTCAAACATTTAATTTTTCTACCAGTCTAATTTTCAATCAAATATTTAAATTCCTTAAACCAACTAAATACTTTAGATTTTCTCTTGAGAAAATATACAAAAGTCCTACTGTAATCATCTACAAATGAAATAAAATATACAAATTTTTCATTAACAAAGGAAAATTCATGGTGCAAGACCAAACACATCCACATAAATATAGTTCAAAACCCCAAAAAACTTATTAGATCTTGAATAAAAGGAAACACATTGTTCTTTCCCATATACACAATGTTCACAAAAATCAAGCACAAGATTACAATCATCAAGGCCTTCAACAAGGCTCTAAGAACCTTCTCACTAATGTGATTGAGTCTCTAGTGCCATGACATATTTTGATGCAGGAGCATCCTTGGTTCATGGCAATCTTGCATCAACCAAAAACATTTTCTTTTAGTTTGTTTCTTGTTTTACAGTTTCAACATTTCTTTCTGTGTTTCTTTGCGTTTTCTCACCGGATCTTGTGGAGTTGGGATTTGACTTTGGACTTGTTCATCTACCTTATCTTATGTCTGCGGGATGTTTGGATATTTTTCCGGCAAGTTATCACTTCCAAAATCTAGGACAGTTTCCTGGCTTAGAACACCAGAACCGCTTGGACCTATTTCCTATTTGGCAGATATTGCGGATCATTTTCGTAGCTTGCAGAGCTTCTATTCATTGTTTCCAACATTCCTTGGCATGTGGCCAACCTTCCTTTGGGTCTGTACTTCATTCTTTGGATTTTTTGGAGGGATCTCTTTGGTGGAGGTTGACCTTGTTGTTTTACATGTTTCATCTTGTTCATCGGTATTTGTTTCATCTTGGGCCAATGTGGATCATTCTTGATCATATAAATCAATGTAATTAAACATGTAGAGTTAAGTGATTTAGGCATAGAAGAATAATCCTAAGGTTAGGAGGTCTATATTTGGCTCACATTCTTGCTTGAGCTCGAAGGTTGCATAACACGCATGTTTTGTAGTCAGGCCTATGAACCGAATCTTGTGAGCCCGCATGTTGGTGGCAGTTTATAACTGATCTTCATGATATAATATAGTTTGTTTCTACATTGCCTCCATCACATTGAGTTGTTTCTATTGTGTAACTCTTGCTGCATAGTCTAGATTGTTCTCTTTGAGGATCCTCCCCACTGTGTCTACACCATATTTTCTCTACTAAAAGATTCATCTCTAGATCATTGGCACCATTAGGTACCTAGAAAGCACAACCATCAAATGTAGAAATAGTATTTTTTTTCTCTTTTTGATCTGATAGTGGGGATATAGATTCCAAAGGTCTCTTCTTTGGTACACAAGAAGAACTATTACACTAAATAACAAATGCATCCAACTTGTACAAAGTGTCAATATGAACACCCTTAGCCAACAAAATAACTCCTCTTGTCATCTTGCATCCTCCACTTGAGAAAACAACCTACACACCCACAACATTCAAATTTCTCATTGAAAGAAGGTTTCATGTCAAACCAAGGATATGCAACATACTCAATCCCCTTCACTCCACCATCGGGGGATAATATTTTGATTCTTCCACAAACAATATCTTTAGATGGGAGTCATCATTGAGACACACTTTTCCACTACCATACTTTTCATACTTCATGGAAGAACCTCTGTGAGAGTTCATGTGAAAAGATGTTCCCAAATAAATAAGACACGCATCTCCTTATGCATTTGTTGTCAAGGTTGTGACAAATGCATTAGAGCCATCTTAAGATGATTTATTTGAATCTAAATCAAAGGCATTTTTCCTGTTTTTATTTTTCTTCTCCTCCTTACATTATTTACAAAAATGTATAGTCTTACTGTAGTTCCAACATTTGGCCTTGGAATTCTTTCCAAGAGATTTGGATCTCCATGGGGACTTAGATTTAGATTTCCCTTCCTTTTTCTTGCCTTTCTCCATCTATCTACCTCAAGCAAGTAGGGTCTCCTTAGCCATCTCAGACGTTTTTCTTCATATTTCTTGAAACAGTTGTGAAGCAACCACATCATCCATTTTGAAAGTGGTTTTGGTACTTTCAATAGCCATTATCAGGTGGTCCCATAAGTTTGGAAAAGAAAATGGCATGAGCATGCAATGATTTCTGAAAAAAATTATTATTAAATTTTAATCAAGAGTAATTGTAATTTAAACATGTAATTTTTCATAACATATTAGTCTTTGTTTATATTTTTAAATTAAAATATGTTTATCATTAATATAACAACATCAATTAAAGACTCAACTATTCTTTTAAAAATATCGTGACCCTTCATTCCTCTCCCTCTGACACTCTTAAGCGATCAAACTGGTCCTTTTTCAAGATAACTGAGCTGTATTTTACAACGCCTTTCAAAGCACAATTAATATAGTAATGGCTTTGTTTATTTCCCTCTATAGAGCAGCCAATTATCCCAGGATAATCGAGGTTGTCTGGTGATCTGAGTGAGTTGATCTCATTATGGATACACCATTGAGGCTAGTGGGGCTTAAGCGACAAATGGTATTTACAGGAGACATCAAAGAAGATAGATTGAAAGGCATTCTTGTCTTCCCAAATGTCCTGGTTGTTCGGGCAGTCAAGAAAATATTAGGGGAAGAGTATATTAAGAATGATGACTGCACTAGGGCCAACTCTGATATAGCTACAATGTTTCTAGCGGTGGCCATGCAATTTGAGAGGGATAGGGAGGTAGTTGTGAAATTATGCAGAAGTGTCTTTAAAAAGGAACTGTTGGATGAACTGGATATGGTTGTCATCGATATGGATGAGGATTTAACTATTCCTAAGCCTCGCAACTATGACAAATTCATATGGAAAAAAAATCGGTGCCAAGATTTCCAATCTTGGAAATAGAAGATGAGGTTGCCTTTGCGGCCTATAATCTGATAACGCAGAGGAATTTTTTCTTTCTTATGTGGCTTTTGCATGTTAAAAAACTGCCCTATAATAGATGGTTGGCTAACTATCTCGAGGCAGAAGACATTGAAGTAGTCCCCAATGATATGGAGATCCCCTCTGACCCTGCCTCCAATGGAGGTGAACCCCCTGTTAGTTTAGGGACGACGACAAGTAAGGTTCGGTTGAGGAGTCGAGCTTCTCCTAAGTCCTAGGACTTGATCCCTATCTGTAGGATAATTTTTATGTTTCTTTTTGGTTTACTTTATCATCTCTCATGGCTCCGACTGGTTTCCTTTGATACTTAATGACTGCTTATACTTTTAGTTTTGATATAAGTAATACAAACATTTGGATGTTCAGGTTAATATTATATTTAGCTTAGCTATGTTATTAAGTAGTTCTGTATCCATCTTTGTGTTTTTCTTGCATCAAATTTATTTAATTGTCTTCTCTGAGTTGGATGCATTCTCAGAATTCTGCATGATTAAGAAATGGGTGATTTAGCTGGTCCCGCTTGTGGGTTTAAGCCGATAATTTTGTGAATATATAGATCCACACAGTTATTATCAAAATGTGGTTTATTCATCCCCTTGATGCTTACTCTAGAGCGATCCCCTGCTTGCCTATCTCTTCTTTGTGTCAAAGTTATTTCCCTTTTTATATATGTATAGACACACACACACACACACACACACACACACACACATATATATACATATATGTATGTATACACATATGTATACAAATATGTATATATATATGTAATATATATATATTACATATATATATACACATTTGTATACATACTGTAGACACCTAAAATTGTCCAGTCTAATTAAATAAATATTTTATTTATTTAATTATCTAAGCCTAGTTCTTCTATTAATTAAATAAATCCTTATTTATTTAATTAATTCATTTATCCTCTTCTAGCCTTATTTCTCATTTAAATAAATACATTTATTTATTTAAATTATCCTTTTCCTAAATTAAATAAATATCTTATTTATTTAATTATCCTACTTCTTCTATTAATTAAATAAATATTTATTTATTTAATTAATTCATTAGCCTTTTCTACCTAAAACACATGTCATTCATCTCTTAATTCATACACTACCTACCCCTTTCATTATTTTATTATTTCTTTTACCTACCCTCTAATCATAGCCGACCTCCTTTTACACCTCTCAATCTTATCCCTCCATTTCATATAGTGTCTTCTATATAAGGAGATGCTTCCTTCATTATCAAACCCTAATCGTTCTATGCATTCTAATCATCTTTTATGCACTTGACTACACTACGATCCTACTAGCAACCACATTCCGTTCTTTGTTGAGCTCTTGTGCACATAAAATCTGAGAGCAAATATATCAAGCAAGATCAATGGAGATAGAAAGAATGGAGATTAAAACCCTATTGGACCTGTGATGGTATAATCTTTGTGATTTCATGTGATTTGCATTGTCTTAGGTAATCTTCATATGTTATGGTGGATCTTTGTTGATTGTTAGGCTAGGGTTTTGTGGTTGAATTCATTTAGCCTTTCAATATTGTTATTATTGTTATCCATTTTCACCATATACATTTTGGCACGCCCTGTGGGACATGGATTTTTCTTAGTTCTATGTTTTTTTGCAGATTTTTCTAACCCTATATTGCTATTTTGTAAAACAATTTGGAGAATAACCTTGTGCAGCTAGGGTTTTGGACACAAAATCAAGATCTTGGAGAGATTCGATCATATCTCATAAACGGCTTGGAAAGTTTGCACCAAATTTTTTTTGCAGGTTTAAGAAAGTATCAGGAGCTCTCAATCCAAAATTTAGAATTTTTGAAGTACATTTTCATTTTCTATTAATTTTTTATTATTTTTCATAAAAAATTAATTTTGAGAGCAAATGAGAGAATTTTTTGGATTTTCTTATATTTTTGGAAATCTCTCATAATTATACATAGGATCTATTCTTTTTGAATTTAATTTTGATGCAAAATATTTCCCTAAAAATTGGATCTTTAAAATTTAGGGTTTTTCTTTATTTTGATCAGATCTCACAAACAGATTTGAATTTTGACATACAATTTTTTGTGAAAGTCAGGAAAAGTATCAGAAAGATTTGGTAAAAATTTTAGATTTTTTGGATCAATTTTTTATTTTATATGAATTTTTTATGATTTTTCATAAATAATTAATTTTGAGAGAAAATTAGCCAATTTTTCAGATTTTCTTACATTTTTGGAAATCTATTAGAATTATACACAGGATCTATTCTTTGTGATTTTAAATTTGATGCAAAATAATTCCTCAAAAATCAGATCTTTGAAAATTAGGGTTTTGCATTATTTTACTCATATCTCACAAACTGCTTAGATTTGTTGCAGAAATTTTTTTGTACATGTTTGGAAGACCATCAAGACTCTACAGTAAAAATTTCAGATTTTTTGGATCAATTTTGCATTTTATATGAATTTGTTATGATTTTTCAAAAAAAATTACTTTTTGGAGCAAATTAGCAAATTTTTTGGATTTTCTTACATTTCTAGAAATCTCTTGAAATTTTACAGGTGTTCTTTTTTTATTATAAATCATATCTTTGAATTGGTCAACAAAACGCATTGTTGAAGGCCCCTATTTCACAAAGTCTTTTGGATCTAAAATTTACCTAACTTGTGTGCTTGCGGGAAGGGGTGATCATTTGAAACAATCCAAACTACTAATAAATCTTTGTTGTAGGTCCTTGGAAAGGGTTTTTTGGATTTTTATTGTGTGCCTTATTTTCATAGACTAGCAAACACTTCAATTGCTGCACTAAAATTGAATCATTGTCTTTTGTGTCTTGAGCAATAGGCTCTTTTTGTTTAATCTTTAGAGGGCCTGTCTTCCCGTGTGGTCATTAGGACTACTAGTGAGAAGAGAACGACCCAAGTGGTAGCGAGGAAAACCCACCTCTTCCAAACCACTATAAACAAATGTATTCATGGTGAAAACTATGGATAACGTGTGCTGATTAGTTCATACCGACACTATGTCTCCCCATAAACCCGTTTGATCAAATTTATTTGATCATTTGTAGGGCGTAACCCCTACCGGCTGGGAGCCTTCTGTATTTACAGAGCTGAAAGTGCCGCATGTATGGCCACACGAGCGGATGCCCTTACTAGCACCTTTTTGTTTTAGAAGCCCAAATCCTTCTAGTTGTTGGGGCAGGAGGTCGGACCTCTGGTAGTGGCCCACACACATACGATTCTTAGTAGAGATACAAAGTTCACCACGGGGAGTTTTTGTGGGGACTGATGCTTGGCTGACCCGAGAAGTGAGTGCCAAGGGTGGAGCCAGTGAGGTCAAGCATCTAAGTATCTGCTCTGAATAGCGTAGCCTCGGGGGTAAAACCCCATGTGGGATCAACAACTATTGTCTTGGCTAGCCATAAGAATTGTGCTTGACTTATTTTAAACATTCAAAACATTCAAGACCAAACAACAAAACATTGTGTCTTTTGTGTCTTCAAGTGTATGCAAAACATTTTTACATCAAACAACACACTTTTCTTGGAGAGTCTAAACACTTGCAAACATTGAGTCCTCATCAACATTGTGTCCTCTTGTCACGAAAAACAGTCAAACATTCAGATTTGGTCACAACTTCACAATTTAGAAAAATTTTACAATCCAGCAAACAAGAGCAATCAATTTCGGAATTCTTGAGCTTCCTAGGTTGTTTCTCCAGATTTTCATCTAGCATTCAACTTGTCTTTGGGTCTCACAAAATCCATCATTGCTTTACACCTTACATTACATTCACATTTGTCTAAACTTGAGTCAAAAGGTCACTTTCTTGTCCTCATCATAATTTGTCAACACACTACATACAACAACACTTTGCTAAGTGGTCCCTCATCAAGGTTTCTTACCTTTGGGTCTCATTTGGTTTTACTTAGAGTCAAGGTCAACTTACCTCATCAAGAGAAACTATCCTCTCTTTGGAAGTCACACCTACTCTACTACATACATACTTGGTCTTACACTTTGGACATTGCAAGTACACTTCAGACTCATTTACATTCCATTCAACTCTTGGTCTTCCATACTCTTTCCATTTTTCATCTAGTCTCACATCTTGGTCAATACCTAGTTCATGGTTGAAACCCGTCTTCAAAAATCTAGGAGAGAAACTAAAGAGGCTCAAGAGTCCGCAAACATGAGTTCTTATGAGTATGACAATGATATCTTTTTCAATTCTGATCATACTACATTACCTGACATGGATGTCTATAGAAACATTCCAAATGTTGAGAACATGGACACTATAAACAACAATGCTACACACAATGACAATGTGGACAACTTTTCAGTACATTCAGCAGATGTGGAAGAATCCTTTATGAATCCCCATTTCAATCGATTGGTTGAGGAAATAATGAGGAGGGATAGACAATACTTCTTACAAATGATGGCACAAAGTGGAGCCAAGATACCTCATGATTTTGACATGTCTCAAATAATGGAACATAGACCTTTGCAACAACCTCACTCCAATATGGATCAAAGGAGACCTAATAGTGGAGGAAATAGAGGACCACATATGGTACTTGAATCACCATCAGCTTTGCTTCAAAAACCAGAGGTCCCACATACACATGGTCAAACATATGATACCCACCTTCGCAGACCATTATGGAAGTCTTATGCAGACAGATATGCTCAATCACATACCAATGCTAAGGATCAACCACCAAAGCAATTGGATATTCAAAGGCATGCTCAAAATTTGGACACAAGGAAACCTCGTGTCAAATTTGGGGGTAACACATTAGAACATGACATGCCTGTAGAGTATGGTATACATGGACAAAATAGATATTTCGTTCCTCAACATGAATCTATACCAAGTGCTCCATATATGCAGCATCACTATAGACCTCCTCCATATGAACATGTGTATGATCAATATCATCCATATATGCAACATGCTCCTCCTCTAATTGGTGCCTCAAGCATGGGGTATGGTCCAAGAAGTCGATCTCCACCTAAGAGCAATTTGGAGCAACAAATCAGGGACTTACAAAAGAAAATGGAGGACATAAATACACCGAAGCCAACATACACAATGAGAGACATATGTCCTTATCCATTTGATAAGAGCATTCCAATGCCTCATTTTCCTACACACTTTGTGACGCCTAAATTTGATAAGTATAGAGGAAAAGGGGATCCTAAGGCACACATAAGACAATTTTTCACAGCTTGCATTGAGGTAGTAGCAGAAGAGACATATTTGATGAGATTATTCCCACAAAGCTTAGGTGATCAAGCTATGGAATGGTTCTCCCAACTTCCACCCAGAATTAAGTCATGGGGTGACTTAGCAGAGGCATTTATTCAACATTTCTCCTACAACATAGAGACAGACATATCAGTCACTACTTTGTGCAATACTAAGCAAAAAGAGGGAGAATCTTTTGCATCATTTTTACAAAGATGGAGAAATCTAGCCAGCAGATGCTCTTGTGAAATTCCACAAAAACAAATGGTAGAAATGTTCACCCAAAATGTTAACAAAGAGATTGGTTATGACTTAATGAAAGCTTGTTTGTCCACCTTCAAGGACGTCATTGAAAAAGGCTTAGCGACAGAAAAGGTCCTAATTGAACAAGGATTCATCAAGCTATTCAAGGAAAACAAAGATGACTTTAAAGGAAAAGACAAGCCAAGATTTTGGAATAAAAACAAGAACACAGTCAATGATGGTGTTGTTGATGCCAACACAGTGCGACCCAAATTCATTTTTTCTAGATCAAGTTCTACAAACAATCAAGTGAATACTCAAACAACTTCTAGATCACAAAGGAAGTACACTCCATTGGGAGAACCACTTGAGTCAATTTTCAAGAAGCTAGTGGCAAATAAGGTGATCACAATTCCAGATTTCCCGCCATATGAACCAAAGGTCAAACCAAATTGGTGGAATGATGATGAATATTGTGAATTTCATAAGAGCAAGGGTCATAAGACAGGAAATTGTCATCGACTGAAGAACATCATACAAGATCTCATCGATAGAGGTGACATTGAGATTGAGGGACATTCATCTAATCAAGAACATGAGATGTTTAAGGAACCATTCCCAAAGCATGACAAGGGAAAAGCTAAAGCCATAGAGGATCAAACCAACTATACCAGAGCATCCTATAACTATGATTAAACTATCAATCACATCTCGATGGACAATTACGTCTCTACTATTATCATCAAGGACAAAGTGTCTGAGAATTCTACCCAGAGACCCAAGATTGTCCTAAAAGGTGTTGGATCTTCTTCTGAACCTACCTCTGAATGTCATGTTACAACCCATCGAGGTAAAATAACTTTGCAAGGTGCTCCAACTAAAAACACTTCTTCATCAACCAAACCTGAGTATGACCTTGTAGAACAATTAGGGAAGACACCCGCGCTCATTTCAATCCTCAAACTATTACGCATATCTCCTGCACATAAAGCCATTCTTGATAAAATCTTGAGAGATACTGTTGTTCCTACTGATCTAAACGTGGACCAGTTTTAAGCCATGGTGGGATACCTTTCCATTCCACACTCCCTTACATTCACAGAAGCTGATGATGCCTCCCTAAGTCAGCCACATAATGCACCATTACACATTGAAGCCTTCATACACAAACATCGAATAAAACGAGTCCTGATAGATGGAGGAGCAGGTCTAAACATTTGTACATTGAGCACTATTAAACAATTGGGATATTCTGATAAAGCTGTGAATTCTACAAACAAAATTACCATCAAGGCATATGATGATGAAGAGCGTTCATCCAAAGGCACAATAACTTTACCTCTCAAAGTTGGGCTAGTTACAAAGGATGTGGTTTGTCAAGTACTTGATCTTGATCTCACATACAACATATTGCTAGGACATCCATGGATTCATGAGATGAGTGCAGTCCCATCTACATATCATCGATGTATCAAGTTTCCTCACAATGGAGTTGAAGTGACTATCAAAGATGACCCAAATCCATTCATATATTGCAACAATTTGCGACCTAGATCAGAAATAACAATTCCAGTCAATCGAGAAGCTATTCCATCTTCAGCATATGTGGATCCAGAGTCCTTAAAAGCTTCTACATCAAAGCAAACAGAGCTAAAAGAAAAGTTAAAGATTAAAGACATGGGATGTGGTGAGTATATCTTTCATGTTGATCAACTCCCACTATCTGCTAAGGTATTCAGTCGACAGGAACAATCTATAAGCAATATGCAAGACCAAGGAATTGGGTGTGAACCACTTAGTGTCGTGGCTACTAAGTCTGAATGCAAATCTCCTCTAGTGGTGCAAGCATCTCTTGATATCAATAGTTCTAAGAGTGGTTCCAACAAAGAATCTATTGAGCGTATCGCCAACCCTCTAGAGAACTCACATAGCCATACCATTTCATCCACTCATTCCATTTCCACTCCACTTCCAGACTTGGATCAACAAGAATCACAAAAGCCCTTACTTATTGGGGATCAAGAATCAAGCTTTGAAAAGAAAAATCTAAAAGTCAAAAATAAAGAAAAGTCCTTTAGTCCAAATCAAAATCTAAAGCTATTGGACTCTGCAAAAATCAAAGTCAAGGATAAAAATCCTATGAAGCAAAAAGAGCAAGAGTTGATCTCCCCTAATATCAAAATAACTAGGGGCAAAAGTTCTAAAATTTCAAGTCAAAAAGCATACTTGTTGATCCTAAGTCTCCATCATGCTATCCTACTTTCACTTCTTTTCACAATCATAAGCCTTCATAACTCTTCCACTTGTTCCACACATCCATCCCCTTCTAACGATACATCATGGACCTTTAATGGAGCTTCCTCAAAGGACTTTGTTATCAGGGATGCCCAAACTTCTTCAGGTGACACGCATACAGGCCTGTGTAGTCCACACACTAGTAATTCTATCTTAGTTCCTTTATCAAGGAAGACAGTCACTCAAGATACACATCATTCAGTCAAGGAACGTTGCAGTTACAATCAAAAGGTCAAGCCTCGCACATTTGAGGTAGGGGACTTAGTTCTCAGAGAAAATCCTAAAAATTAGCAAGACAGAGAGAAGAAGGGAAAGTTCGAACCAAATTGGCTTGGTCCCTACATTATTACAGCAGCATATGGATCGGGTGCATATCAGCTCTCAACTACAGAAGGTGAACCTTTGGAGGATCCTATCAACAACATGCACCTTTACAGGTTTTATACATAGCTCTTCAGAGTATCCTAATTCAAAAAATACAAAAAAAAAATCAAAAAATTCAAAAATACAAAAAAAATTATAAAACAAAAAAAATCGTTACTTGGTGAGAACCTGGCAAACAGGCACCTTGTGACACAAAAAAACATTGAAAAATCAAAAAAAGTAAAGAGAAATAATTTCGTCCAACGGTGAAAACCACTTCGGTGGCGCCCTGGGCAAGTACCATGGTGAAAACTGGGTCACCAGTGCCATGCGTAGAGACATTGCTCCTCCCTCCTTCAAGATTCTCTTTCATCACTTCACTTTGCACACACTCACAACCTATTCGTTCATAATAAACTTACCCATTTCCATCATGGCTTGTTATTGATCTACCCAAGATTGGTTAGCCATTCATACTAAACATTCTTTTTCATCCCTTTCCATCCATAATAAATCAGATCCTATCTGTGGCTAAGGCAAATCCTACGTCTAGTGATGGGTGTGGAATTGAGAACATCACATGTTTTGAGGAGTACAGTTTCTTCTAGCTTCCTTTAGTCTATTTGCGCACAATCTGCAATAAAGTAGCATCTGCATCATAGATCCGCAATAAAGTTTCATCTTCTCCGCAATAAAGTATCAGTTTCATGGATTTAGTCAGTTTCAGATGAGACACAACAGCAACAATGGGCTTCAACAAATCAAATCTTTCAATAGACTCAGACAACATTATGTTTCAGTGCTATCTATCCTTTCTGTGAAAGTAAACATTGTGACCACAATCAAATAAGACTTATACAAGTGACAAGAGACACTAAACTTGAGGACTACAGTGGATGTTGGTGCCGAGTCTTGGTTTTCTTTTGATTTCATCTTTTTTTTTTTTTGGTGACATGTCTTTTAGCTTTTCTGGGATGTCTCTGACTAGAGATTCTATCTCCAGGATGTCTTTGACTAGAAAGGCGAGGATGGGGTATCGTCACCTATTTTTATTTGTTGTCTGTGGATTGTCTCTTAGTAATGCTATGACTTGTCTAAGGATATGAGGACACTGAGAGTCTAGTATGAACTGGGGCATTCCTTGTTTGTGACTGTCTTATCTCCATGCAAATAGGTACAATGACTTTCTGGGTCGAACAAATGCCTCGATTGTCATAACCTATTTTGCCATAATAAAGCTCAATGATGATAACGTACAAGAAGCTCTTTCACTTTCATATCTTCTGTCTTCCATCCCCCTTTCTTGATTGACTTCCATCATCCTTCTTGAGTCCGCGTAGCCTGCTATCACATGACTGAGTATAATGACACACCAAAAATATTTGCATTTCATGTAGTTGCACCTACATTACCACATATAAGCATTTCATACATACATATAGATATCACAACTGCATCACATCCTACACACAACACCTGTTAGCACAATTTACATTTGCATTATCATATTCATCTGCATTACTTACATTCACATTTGCATTATGCATACACATATAAAACATAAACGAACAAAAAAAAAATCTTGCATTGCATCATATACATATTTGCATCCATATCATAAGCATCACATAAGAACATCTCATCACATAGGTACACATGCATATAGCTTCCGCAAAGATGCATCATCTCATATATATATATAAAGTGTCATGATACAATGATGTCAAAATCATATGGCTACAATCACTCGCAGGTGTCTAGATCATCATACAAAATGGTACAAACTGATACAAAGGAACCCACTGATAACTGCTGCCAACACTATTGGTAGTGCTAATCCTATCCATGTCATGGTATCCCATGCCACGTGTCCCACCCTCATCTCCAATCTTGGATCCTAGAACACTCATCTAAGGGCATCCCTGTCTCCGTCTCGATCGTACAAAATCAGCTCCCCATCAATTGGTATCCACATAATCTTGTATACATCCTCCAGGGTGACTGTCATCTCCCCCATCAGCAAATGGAATGTGCAAGTCTCGGAGTGCCATCTCTCCGCCAGTGCAGTCAGCAATCCCATGTTCGCCTGAAACTTAGGCACATACAGAATATGTCATAGACACATAACGTCAATCGCAGCTCGGTCCTCGGCTGTCAACTCAGGTCGCAACCTCTGAGTCGATGGGAATCTCTCCCGTAACTCCAACATAGGCAAATACTCCTGCAGTCAAGCAAATCAATAATGTCAGTCATTGTGGCATTCACTGTTCATCACAAAATGCTACTTTTTATCTAAGTGCATATGGCATTCTATCCTAGTGACAATCATTGTTCATCACAAAGTGTTGCTATCTATCCTAGTGACTCACTATTCATCACAAAGTGTTGCTGATTATCCTAGTGGTACTCCCTATTCATCACAAAGTACTACGTGTGTTGCACTCCCTGTTCATCACAAAGTGCTGCTCACATTTGCACTCCTTGTTCATCACAAAGTGCTGCTCATATTTCAGTACTCCTTGTTCATCACAAAGTACTCTATCTTGGTACTCAATGTTCATCACAAAGTGCCTTGATCTATCCTAGTCTTCCTAGAGGACCTGCTTGAGTGTATCCCCTCAACAGCTTATCCAATCGACAACATATGTTCATCACAGAACTGCCGATTTGACCTAGAAGATGCAAATTCATACTTTTCAAACGCAAACGCGCTTACATAACATAAACGCGCTCAAAGACTGCATAGATGCGCCTGAAAAACACAGATGCGCCTTCTTGACACAGAGGTGCCTATGCTCTGCATAGACGCGCCTGAAAAACATAGACGCGCCTTCTTGACACAGACGTGCCTATGCTCTGCACAGACGCGCCTGGGAGACACAGACGTGGCCGCAATTGACACAGACGCGGGTCCAGACATAGACGCGCCTGGCACAAACACAGATGCGCCTAGCGAACACAGACGCGCCTAGCACCAACGCAGACACACCTGGACATTTTTTGACACTTTTTGGACCCTAGTCTAAGCGCATTTATTGCTCTACCTACCATGTATTAATGAAAAAATTAAATGCGTCAAAGTACGAGGAGTTTTTGTGGTACTCACTGGCTCTCCTGCCTCTGCTGGCCTCTGAAATCGGCGAACGCAATCGAATCTGTGAACCAATGCCATCGCTGCTGACTGCTGCTGCTCTTTTCTCTCTCTACACTCTAATCTCTTGGAGGTGTAGATGACAATGAGAATGTATTTTCCCTCATGGTCTATCTTATAGCCTACCCTAGCCCTCGCCTTCATTTTCCAAGTCAGTCTTCATTATCCCGTGACTTTGTCACTTTATCCGATCAATCCATTCTAGCCTTTCTTTCTTATCGAGAGATTGTCTGCAATCTTTTCAAACATTTTCATCCAATCTCTCGAGGGGGCATATCATTCCCATTCTGGGGCAACTCTGTATCATTTCATCTTATCTTCTTTGAAACAACGCGACAAGTCGCATTGTCTCAAAGAGGGGCAAAATGTAGACACCTAAAATTGTCTAGTCTAATTAAATAAATATTTTATTTATTTAATTATCTAAGCCTAATTCTTCTATTAATTAAATAAATCCTTATTTATTTAATTAATTCATTTATCCTCTTCTAGCCTTATTTCTCATTTAAATAAATACATTTATTTATTTAAATTATCCTTTTCCTAAATTAAATAAATATCTTATTTATTTAATTATCCTACTTCTTCTATTAATTAAATAAATCTTTATTTATTTAATTAATTCATTAGCCTTTTCTACCTATGACACATGTCATTCATCTCTTAATTCATACACTACCTACCCCTTTCATTATTTTATTATTTCTTTTACCTACCCTCTAATCATAGCCGACCTCCTTTTACACCTCTCAATCTTATCCCTCCATTTCATATAGTGTCTTCTATATAAGGAGATGCTTCCTTCGTTATCAAACCCTAATCGTTCTATGCATTCTAATCATCTTTTATGCACTTGACTACACTACGATCCTACTAGCAACCACATTCCATTCTTTGTTGAGCTCTTGTGCACATAAAATCTGAGATCAAATATATCAAGCAAGATCAATGGAGATAGGAAGAATGAAGATAAAAACCCTATTGGACATGTGATGGTATAATCTTTGTGATTTCATGTGATTTGCATTGTCTTAGGTAATCTTCATATGTTATGGTAGATCTTTGTTGACTGTTAGGCTAGGGTTTTGTGGTTGGATTCATTTAGCCTTTCAATATTGTTATTATTGTTATCCATTTTCACCATATACACATACATATATGTGTGTATATATATATATATACACATATGTATATATATATGTAATATATATTGTATGCGGGAAAAGCAGGTCGATAGAACTCAATATGTGAAAAATGGAGCTCTAGGGAACCTTGCTCACACACTCACAAGACTTCTTGGTGCAAGCTATGGAGTAATGAAGTATCACTCGGCTTCCCAAGGTTGGTCCCATGGTTCTCTATCTTACACAGTCCCTCAAACCAATGTTTTTTGCTCTCAAATCACTGAGCAAAATGGTTTAGGGATGGCAAATGCAAGAACGAGGGATGCTTTTTGTTGGTTTTAATATGAGATGCATCATAAGCTATGCATGATTCTAGAAATGCAATAAACTAACTATAAGATGACAAGGTTAGTATAAATACTATCCTAACATGATATATTAGTCTATGATTGAGCTAAATGATAAAGAAAGTATTCTAAACATGCATATTTAGACTAATTCCTAGTTAAAAGAGAGGCTAAAATGACGAGCATATATAAAATGAAAGCTTGAATGTATTTGAGCATAAGTATGATACTTCAAACTTGGATTCTCAAAATGGAGGGATGAGAGCTCTATTTATAGCAAAAATAGGGCAATGGATGGTCAGGATTGAAAGGGTTGATCAAGGGTTGAGTTTGAAAGTTGGGAATCCATGTTTGCAATTTGCACCAATGAAAGGGTGACAAATGTCAACATAGGGTTGGGTTGAGAGAAGGGGTTGGAGGCATTAAATGTCTGAGAAGACCTTATGGTTATCTAGAGGTAAGGGTTAAACTTAAGTTAGGCTTACCCATTGGATTAAGAGTTAATCCAAGGATAAACTCTCGTGCAAATGATTAAGAGATAATCATGGTCAAAGCATTAAAGGCTTGATAAGACCCTTGGGTTGGATGAAGGTTAAGTTAGGCAAAAAGTCTGTAACCATGTAAGAGGATTGAATTAACCATTAATGGTTTGGAAGACTTTGGAAAATTAAGTGGTTGAAGACTTGAAGCCTTTAATGGTTATCAAAGACTTTAAGGGTTTGAGAAGTGACTTCCCCTTGCTTAGGCATGTGACAAAGTTTAGAAGATGGGTTAGGTTAATTTAGAAGTGTTTAGAAGGGTCTAGAAGAAATTAGGAAGGGGTTTAGGAAGCAAGTGGGAGATGTAGGAAAATGCAAGTGGATGGAGGGATAATAGGATTTAATTGAAATAAAGTTAATTTAATTCAATTTGGTTGTAATTTGGGGAAATTAAATAAATTAGATTTATTCAATTTAGGACAACTATTTAATTAAATTTGAATTTAATTAAAAGTGGATAGAAGGGATTTAATTGAATAAAATGATTTATTCATTAAATGGTATAGTGAATTTAATTTAAATAAATTGAGTAATTTACTTAATTAAATAGAGGAATACGGGTAATTTAATTAAATTGGATTTAATTAAATAGAGAAATGAACATAAAATATTCATTTAGGAATATGGTCATTTTTATACATCTACATATATATATACAAATATGTATATATATATGTAATATATATATATACATATCTATATATATATATATATATATATATACACACACATGTGTGTGTGTATACACACACACACATATATGTATATATGTATACATATATATATGTACATACACACACACACACACATGTGTGTGTGTGTGTGTGTGTATAGAGGTAGGCAGGGATTGTCGCTACCTTTACTAATTCTCTCCTGGGATTGTGATTCATTTTAAGAACTACCAAACATTTGTAGTTTGTTGATAAGCCTTATGAAGGTAGCCCTCATGTTTATAATCAGACATCTCTATCCGCCTTCTATTATTTTCCATCTCATGATGAATTTCTGGCTAATTTTGAAAAATAAATATTATAATTATCGGACCTACTCACGGTTATGGCTTGGTTCTCTTAGGAACCAGGGTAACCCTAGTATAAGGTTGAACAGTTGTTTTAAAATTTTCTTGATGATTCACACAGACTGGTACTTTGGGACTTAGACCCTTCACCACATATGCATATATATAGCTTCACACACATAGTCTCAGGAAAGGATCTGGAGGTCATCCTTTGGGGAAAGAAAATGAAATCTCATGTTAACGGAAATTAAATAGGATTGAAACTTGTTGTTGAAGAGTGATATGGAATTTCGTCTCTTAGGGAGGATGGATTGTCCTTTCTTTTCTCCCTTTCTATGTTAATATTCTATTTTGATATAAAAGGTGTTATCTTGGAACTAATGATATACAAGGCTTTGTTAATGATCTATTTGTCAATCATGGCAGGGTCACTTCTCACTATGCTATTGTTACATGGGTAATCTTTCATCTTGCAGTCAACATTAAAAGGATTTCTTTGTTGTCTCAATATAAAAGATGCCATGGTTGTAATAGCAGTAGCGGAAAGTGTTATGCAAACCATGTTATATGATTTTTTTTTGTTTTTACATAATTGGGCGAACAAATTTCATGAAGTGGTATGTTGTAGGGCTGTGTTGAGATTATTTTGCAGGTGACAGAGCTAGCAGAAAGTCTGGGAGTCAAGATAAATGAGGAAAGACACTAGCGAGATGGAAGGCAGAATGCTGATAGGAGCATTTCCATTATGGTATTTTTATACTACAAAAATTAGATGAGAAAAACATCTAGACCTGTATGAGTATGCTTAATCCATAAAGAAAGATTCAAAAGGTTATGATGTAATTATAACTGTTGTTCATTTTTAGATCCATTATATAACTGGACTTAATGTCCCGGGCAAGGCCAGAGGTTTTCTCCTCTCCGCTCTTTCCTACAGGCGCTTGCACTGAGCAAAGAATGTAATCGTGTTTATAATTTAATAAAATATTTTGGCTTCGGCCTTTTACTGATAAAAAAAATAAAATATTCTTTTATAAATATTTTATCTTTATATACTATTTTTATAGTGTTTCAAATATAATTCATTATTTTTTAAAATAATTTATATTGATTAAAAAATAAGATAAGTATAATAAAAGTAATAACATCTAAAAATCTTATGAGGATTGTGTACCAATTATATTTTATATTTTGATAATCTTGTCTTAGATATAAGTCCCCTCTAGATTCAAGGTGGTGTATTTTGTTTTTAAATATATTTCACTCACAAGCAAGATAATACTTTATTATTTCACTCGTAACAAATCTACTAAGATATGATAATGAAGGTACATTGGATATGCAAGAGACAATGTCAACTAGGGTGAAATGTATATAAGAATTAATAGCATATATAAGTGAATAAATATTAGGTTAAGGAATATAAACACTATGAAATTGTTGGGATGTGAAGCCCAATGGTCACAACCTTTCGTCTTCTCCAGACTCTTCATTTCAAACCTGAATGTGAATGTATATATAGACGTGTACAGTCATGTATTGTAGAGAGTTGTATTTGCATTATTCATTAATAGAAGAACTCCCTTTGTTTTTGGTGGACGTAGCCACTTAGTGGTGAACCACGTTAAACTTGTGTTTTGTGTTTATGTTATTAGCTTTCTGCTGTTTTGTATTAATTTCTTTGCTCATTTATAACTAACAATTGGTATCAGAGCTACGGTGAAATGTTGAGCAAAGATGGGATCCGATTGGATAGTTGATCTCGGATCTGGGTGCCCTTACTTTGTGTTTGATCCCGGAGCTGGGTGCTTTTATGTTATCGACAAAAAGGCTGAAGATTCAGAGGATGAAGCCGATTCAAATGATGAAGTCGAATCAGTCATCGAAAAATTTCTTGGCAGTCTAGACTCGGAAGAGAGTGATGTCCAAGTGGAGGTTGAAACCAAACGACATTGGTGGGATGGCTGGGAAAAGGAGGACACTTTGTCTGAAGAAGAAGAGGGCTTGTTGTATTCGCTGTTTGAAGAAGAAGAGACTGGTTTGTTTGCCTTCCAAGATAAGGAAGATGCCTCCCGGGGTGAGGAGGATGCAGTCTCAGAACTGGTGAATGAAGATGACCCTGAAGAAGGTGGAGCCTACAACTCGATAGATTACCTATACGAACAAATTGAGAAACTGCAGGAAGAAAATTTTATTCTCGCAGAGCGAATATGTCGTATGGAAGATGAAATGGCAGAATTGAAAGAGAAATTTACCAAAGAGTGGGAGTTTTCTATAGAAAAAAGAAATGAAGAGCTGAAAAAGGAACTGGTTGCCCTCAATACAATTTTTACCATATTAGACAAAGGTCCAATGAATCCATCACGGGCAGGTTTTAGTTTTGATGAGGCTACAATGCTAGACGCTTCTATGGATGGCAGGCGTGTTGGTGAGAAGGAATCACAAACAATTGACAATATGGGGGAGAATCGATCCTCTGACATTTGTGTTTCTGATTCTCTAAACATTCCTCATGGTGTGAGCTCTAGTGCCAGTGGATTGGAGAAATTGGGTGCAGATAAGGAGCCAAACGGGGGTGAATATGATTACCTCTGTTTTTCCCATGTTCTTGTTCATCCTCAAAGGTATGAGTATGGGGATATGGGCGAATTGAGCCCTCAAACTAAGGGTACCAAATTGGGGCTACCGGTGGAGGCAGAGAGAAATGATGGTGGGTCGGATGTGTTGCAAGAGTGTGTGGCCGGCTTCCTAGAAATGCAAAATCCTCATGAAGCTCACGGCTTCCTTGAAATGCCAACATGGGTGAAGAAAGGTCTCGAGAGAGAGACAAGAGGACAAATTGCTTTGCATGGGATGGAGAGAACTGGTCAAAGCCATCGTGAACAACAACATTCGAATTTGTAGAAGTTGTGGGAAGCTTTTGGCCTTGGTGGGAGTCCTCAAGAAGGCATAAAGCAACAGTCTGAGAGTGAGCGAAGAAATCATGGGACGAATGTATTAGACCCGAATCCGCTAGAGTACGAGCTATATGACTCTGTCGGTGGGAGGTATGACAATAACTGTTGTCTACATGCACATGATTACATTCTGCGCAAAGCAATTGCCTTGTTTCTTGTGGTGTCTCAGAGTGACTTGGCAGGAGTCGTTGTCGACATGGGCGATGACATGTAGAAGGCAAAGGAATTGGTTCATTCATCTGTCAGTAGTAGTTGCTGTCATAACGAATGTGGAGGGCCAAATTTGCAGAGTGCAATGAACAGTACCCTATTTGGCATACATAACGTTTCTACAGAGGAGCTTCAGGGCACCGACACCCCTAGTCTTGACTACGTGTCTTGGCTTATTTCTTTTTCATCTGGATTTCTTCACTTGGATGATGAGGCATTCTTTCCAACCAGCGAGGATGGTGAACACTCGTCTTTTATAGCACCATGCATAGATGATGAGCCGACTCGAGCAAATGAATCGCTGTGTATCAAGGGCGGTGGCGGCTGGGTAATATTCTGGAGCGGATATTGTGTTCTGGGCTTTCTTGCCACTTGGCTCGAGCGATTAAAGTTGTTATTAAATGCCTGCAATGCTTCCCATGTTAGGCATCCGAAATATGAGAGGGGTAGGAATTTGTTTGCAAAGGCCGACTCTCATGAAGTTGATGCAGTTTTTGATGGCGAGAAGCTTTTGCAGGATCAAAGTCCTCACGAAGGGGCTAAGGTTTTTGTTTTAGAATCAACAAATGTTTCCCTTCATCATGGATTAATGTGCATTTTTGTGCCTACAAGATTAATAGGCACTGATGTTTTTGACTACGATATGGCTTGGAGAAGATTAATTCGTACAGTCTGTGAGCAAAATCTGGTGAAATTGAAGTCTTTGATGCGCTTGATTGCGAGGTGATGAATTGGAAATGCAGGGAATGTTGAGGCATGGCTGTGCCAATTGAGCTTCAAGTGGGAGATTGTTGGGATGTGAAGCCCAATAGTCACGACCTTTTGTCTTCTCCAGACTCTTCATTTCAAACCTGAATGTGAATGTATATATAGACGTGTACAGTCATGTATTGTAGAGAGTTGTATTTGCATTATTCATTAATAGAAGAACTCTCTACATTTCTGGTGGACGTAGCCACTTAGTGGTGAACCACGTTAAACTTGTGTTTTGTGTTTATGTTATTAGCTTTCTGCTGTTTTGTATTAATTTCTTTGCTCATTTATAACTATCAGAAATTGTCCCTAATATAGAGTAATGTACTACAACCCCCTTAGTCAACAAGCATAAGTTGCCATCTACATGACAATACGAAGATCATGAAAAAATATAAAATCAATAAAATATACTAGTAATAATTTATAATAATAGTAGGCATGATCATGAAATATTCCTTCAAACTGTGATTTGAAAGTGTATTTATATGTATTTTTTTTTACTGTACAACACAAAAATGTATTTTTAACCATTTAACACAAATGTTCTCTCAAAACATAAATCAATGTATTAGTGTGTCATTATAAAAATAACTTTGAAATGTATCCATGTCACATTTCATATCCAATAAGATAGATCATGAATAGGACATGTGAATAGAGATAAGGAGCACCCCCAAAAAAGGCCCGAATAAACACATTTACGCTCCTAAAATTGTAGTTGATCCATAACACACATTATAATATTCAGTTATATCATTATTTTATATTATAACTCCATTATTTGATAATTCTAACATTTTAAATTAAATATAATGTATTAAATGACATGATCATGTTATAACACATGCAATTCAAATTATGAAAATCATATCCATAAGTCTTACTTGAAAGCTTGAGGGTTGAACCTACGTATTGGAACCCTAAATCTATGTTTTGCAAATAAAATAGGGGAAGAACCATGTTCCAATTATCATTCACTCCTTGCTCACCCAACCTCCCAATTAGTAACTTTAAAGAAACCAAAAAAATGATAAGTGAAAGTCCATTAATAAATTTCACATCTAACAATAACTGTCGACTTTACCCCCATAATTAGCATTTTTGGATTGGAATTGATCCACTTGTGCACCTTTATTGCTACCCATAGCGTTCGACTACTAGAACATTTGTGCATAAGTATTGACAATTTTAAATGCATGGTTATTGGGGCATCTTTAAGTAGATATCAGACGATATTATGAAATGACCATTTTTTCACTCTTGTGAACATAACAGATCCCACAACGTACATCATTACTATCCAAAAAATGAAACAACAACTATATATAATTAAGTCGCATGTGAAAAAATGGTCGAAATCTAATAAACATGATAGACATATATATATATATAATCCGGAGCTTTAGGTAGGAAGGATATTTCTAATGTATGGCTGTAGTATAAAGAAGCCTTTAAACATATTTATCTAGTGTCATAGAATTAGATATGTCAACGATATATGTGACATAATTTCCTTGACAAATGAAAGAATAACCCATAAATAAGGGCATCGAATAAAGAGTGAGTGGGGCATGGAGCACGCTGCTGTCTCCACGTGGAGGATCACTGTGCATCCACGTGTAGATATATCAGTTGACCCACATCTCAGTTTTACTTTTATGCTTGACATTATTATTAAAGTGTTTGCAAGTGGGCTGAAAACTCCATCACACCCACTTGCAAAGTTGCAAAGTGTGTGGGATGGAGTTTTCAGCTCACTTGCAGCGTTCAAACAAAATTAAAAAAACGCAAACTTATAACGATATATTCGCTTTATTTGCTTGGGTAGGTTGGAATTTTGGGAGAAGTCATTATAGCTAATTTTGTATATTTATAAAATTCAAAAAAAGTATATAGATTTTGACGATTTTTTTGTGATTTTTTTGTATATGATTTTGGGTTGAAGCTATTCTGGTTTCAAAACAGATCTTTCGTACAGCGTGTTGGTGGCAGGTTAGTCAATCGCAGCCGTTAATTGCAAAATTGACGGTGTAAAACATGCGACTAGCACGCATGTTAGTCAATCAGTATTGTCTTTTTGGAGCCAGACGCGTCCATGATTTTTTGGGTTGACTTCATCATATAAAAATTGTTTTTCTTATATTATTGAAAAATAATAGTATTAATTGCTTTTTCCTATTTTGTTGGTCTCTTTTGAATGAAACAATAATTTAAGGTCTTTTTCATGATTTATTTTTTACTTGAATTTTAAACATTTTCTTGTAAAAACTAATGAAATCATAGTATTTTTTGTTTTTTGTTTCCATTAAAGTTGAAATCTTCACAATAAATTGTGTGCATTTAAATTTCAACTCTCTCAATAATGCAATTTTTATTAAAATTATATCATTGTTGTGAAGTTGAGTGTTGAACAAGCATGTAATGCAAAAATTCATTGAAGCCTAATATGTAATATAGGGTCTGTAGTCATAGCATCAAGTCTTGTTTTTGTTCATTGAAGTATTTTCTATAAACATTTAGTTAAAAGATAGGTTTGTCTATAGTGTTCTTACTTATGATTAATGGATTTCATTTCAAGCTTCAAAATATTTCTAGTGAGGGTTATGAAAATATTGGAATACATCGAATTTAAGTCACTTATTATTCTTTGCATTACTATGATTACCATATGAACTTTTCAAAAGATTCAACATAATATTTCTAGCATATTCTTTCAGAGAACACCTTTTTATATTATTTGTACTAAATAGATACATCAAATTTGTCTGTCTAATACATCATAAACATAGGGAGGAGGGGATAGAAGGACTTTATTTGACAAATTTGTGAAAAACTTCTTAACTACCTAGAAATTACACTAGGCTCTACTACACGTGACATTTTCATAAATCACATAGATGAGACTCGGAATATTGCAATTGTAGAGAACAAAGAACCTAAGAAAACACAACATGAGGAGCCCATTGGTACCATTTATTATTTATTGAAACTTCACATTAGATTATGAATTCAATTGCAGTTATTTGAGATTTTTATAAGCTTTGACTTTTCTAATCAAGTGAATTCATTTTGTGCATAGTTGTGGTACTTTAATTCAAAATCTGATTTTAATACCCTACTCAATTAATGGTTATGATGTAACCAAGAAAATAGGTCCTTGATTGATACTTTTAAAAAGTTTGTAGACATAAAATGTATTTATCCTAAGTTGAGGAATGACAACTTTATCAAGGATATATTTTTAAAGAAGAGAAATCATAAATGAAGAGAGGAAACTAATCCAAAAGTTGACAATGACCTAAGGAGATTCTATTTTCAATTTAAGGTAAAGAAATAGTATGTAGAGTGGGGAGCTAAAAATGTAGGTAATTCACTGCCACTTGATTTTGAAAGTACTAAATTAGTAGTTGTTGCAATTAGCTAAGATTAGAAAGCATGAATTCATAACCTTCCACAAGTGAACAAACATGAGCATAATAGTATGTTTAGGTGCAACTCACATGGTTTGGGGTTCACACATGGGCGATGACAAGGAGGGCTATAATGATAAGTCCATATAAAAAATGAGTAAAAGTGTAGGCATGGGGAAGGGCTACAAGAAGAGAAATCTAAAGGTGAAGAGAAGGTGGAGAACTTTCAGACTACTAGGATCCCTTTGTAAAAAAATGAGACAGTTGGGGAAGAGTAGGGTATCTCAATGCTTGACCTGTTCAGAGGACTTCTCTTATCTTCATGCAGATAGGAATGATATGTATGATGTTTTGAAGAATGATAGAGATGGTGTGGTGGGGAAATTTAAGCTTTCTAAATGGCTTTTTCTCTAAATCAATAAAATCAACATTAAATAGAGAGATTTGCAAATTAAGATTGATGATATTGTTGGGAGGAATGAAAAGGGTCGTAGGATCTCGATTGAGTTAAAGGAGATTTATTCCAAAATGGAGGCTATTTTTGATGGGATTACTCATATGAGAAATGACTATGCTAATATAATTAAGAGCCTGAAAGACAAGCTAGTTGAGATTAATAAAAAATCAAACGTTTGATCAAAGATCAACCACTATTCCATCCAAAACAGTGTTGAAGGGATAAGGATTCTAATCCAGAAGCTTAAATAGATTAAGGAGGAAAACATTGCGGATATAACCACTATTGTACAAAAGAACGAGGATGATAATAATAAAGGAAAACATGACGTGCTCAATCTACTAAGAAAGGTCCCAGTTCACGTATCAAGGAATGTAAGAAAGAATCTTTTGAAGAAGAGAAGAGCGAGTTGCTTGGTTTGACAAATGTCTACAAAAACTTCTACCATTGCAATTGGAAGTTGTTGAGGCACTCAAGAAGTTTTAGTAGGTGTTATATGATTTTGGGTTGAAGCTATTCTAGCTCCAAAATAGACCTTTCGTATAGTGTGTTAGTGACAGGTTAGTCAATCGCAACCATTAATTGCAAAATCGACGGTGTAAAACGTGTGACTAACACACATGTTAGTCAATCTGTACTGTCTTTTTGGAGCCAGAATAGATGCGTCCATGATTTTTTGGGTTGACTTCATCATATAAAAATTGTTTTTCTTATATATTGAAAAATAATAGTATTAATTATTTTTTCCTATTTTGTTGGTCTCTTTTGAATGAAACAATAATTTAAGGTCTTTTTCATGATTTATTTTTTACTTGAATTTTAAACATTTTCTTGTAAAAACTAATGAAATCATAGTATTTTTTGTTTTTTGTTTCCATTAAAGTTGAAATCTTCACAATAAATTGTGTGCATTTAAATTTCAACTCTCTCAATAATGCAATTTTTATTAAAATTATATCATTGTTGTGAAGTTGAGTGTTGAACAAGCATGTAATGCAAAAATTCATTGGAAGCGTAATATGTAATATAGGGTGTGTAGTCACAGCATCAAGTCTTGTTTTTGTTCATTGAAGTATTTTCTATAAACATTTAGTTAAAAGATAGGTTTGTCTATAGTGTTCTTACTTATGATTAATGGATTTCATTTCAAGCTTCAAAATATTTCTAGTGAGGGTTTTGAAAATATTGGAATACATCGAATTTAAGTCACTTATTATTCTTTGCATTACTATGATTACCATATGAACTTTTCAAAAGATTCAACATAATATTTCTAGCATATTCTTTCAGAGGAACACCTTTTTATATTATTCGTACTAAATAGATACATCAAATTTGTCTGTCTAATACATCATAAACATAGGGAGGAGGGGATAGAAGGACTTTATTTGACAAATTTGTGAAAAACTTCTTAACTACCTAGAAATTACATTAGGCTCTACTACACATGACATTTTCATAAATCACATAGATGAGACTCGAAATATTGCAATTGTAGAGAACAAAGAACCTAAGAAAACACAACATGAGGAGCCCATTGGTACCATTTATTATTTATTGAAACTTCACATTAGATTATGAATTCAATTGCAGTTATTTGAGATTTTTATAAGCTTTGACTTTTCTAATCAAGTGAATTCATTTTGTGCATAGTTGTGGTACTTTAATTCAAAATCTGATTTTAATGCCCTACTCAATTAATAGTTATGATGTAACCAAGAAAATAGGTCCTTGATTGATACTTTTAAAAAGTTTGTAGACATAAAATGTATTTATCCTAATTTGAGGAATGACAACTTTATCAAGGATATATTTTTAAAGAAGAGAAATCATAAATGAAGAGAGGAAACTAATCCAAAAGTTGACAATGACCTAAGGAGATTCTATTTTCAATTTGAGGTAAAGAAATAGTATGTAGAGTGGGGAGCTAAAAATGTAGGTAATTCACTGTCACTTGATTTGAAAGTACTAAATTAGTAGTTGTTGGAATTAGCTAAGATTAGAAAGCATGAATTCATAACCTTCCACAAGTGAACAAACATGAGCATAATAGTATGTTTAGGTGCAACTCACATGGTTTGGGGTTCACACATGGGCAATGACAAGGAGGGCTATAATGATAAGTCCATATAAAAAATGAGTAAAAGTGTAGGTATGAGGAAGGGCTACAAAAAGAGAAATCTAAAGGTGAAGAGAAGGTGGAGAACTTTCAGACTACTAGGATCCCTTTGTAAAAAAATGAGACAGTTGGGGAAGAGTAGGGTATCTCAATGCCTGACTTGTTCAAAGGACTTCTCTTATCTTCATGCAGATAGGAATGATATGTATGATGTTTTGAAGAATGGTAGAGATGGTGTGGTGGGGAAATTTAAGCTTTCTAAATGGCTCTTTCTCTAAATCAATAAAATCAACATTAAATAGAGAGATTTGCAAATTAAGATTGATGATATTGTTGGGAGGAATGAAAAGGGTCATAGGATCTTGATTGAGTTAAAGGAGATTTATTCCAAAATGGAGGCTATTTTTGATGGGATTACTCATATGAGAAATGACTATGCTAATATAATTAAGAGCTTGAAAGACAAGCTACTTGAGATTAATAAAAAATCAGAACGTTTGATCAAAGATCAACCACTATTCCATCCAAAACAGTGTTGAAGGGATAAGGATTCTAATCCAAAAGCTTAAATAGATTAAGGGGGAAAACATTGCGGATATAACCACTATTGTACAAAAGAACGAGGATGATAATAATAAAGGAAAACATGACGTGCTCAATCTACTAGAAATGTCCTAGTTCACGTATCAAGGAATGTAAGAAAGAATCTTTTGAAGAAGAGAAGAGCGAGTTGCTTGGTCTGACAAATGTCTACAAAAACTTCTACTAGTGCAATTGGAAGTTGTTGAGGCACTCAAGAAGTTTTAGTAGGTGTTATTTTTTTTGGTTATGTTTCCTGGTCTCTTTTTGCTTGATATTGGTTCACTATTGGTTTGTTGTGCATTTTGTAAGTAGTATTTTGGGTCTCGCCAAAACCTAATTTACCTTATAATAAAAAGCATTAGATTATATTAAAATGAGCAAGCTACATATTGCTATTCACTTATTTTGTCTTAATAAATTGATGTTATATATACAATTTCTCTATTCAAGACAACCAAACACATTTCATAAAAAAAAAACCAACACTAATGTTGGCAAAGTAACTAATGTATTTGTGGATGCAAATTTTATGTTTAATTAATTGATGTTCTAGTTGGGGATAACACAACTTTATTTCTAGGGATTTATGCTATGTTTAAATACTTTTAAAATCTTATTAAGATTATTTTTAATGCCCATTATCATTGACATAGTTTGGACACTTATTTAGTACTCAATATTTGTTGAATATATATGGACTAAGATGATAACTTATAGTAAAAAATAGATTAAAACAAAGTATATGTGATTTGAACAAGTGAATCAAATCTAATGTACCTAGATAATACCTAATGTAATGATTTTATAAATTGTTGCCGAGAGTAGTTATAGACTAGAATTTTGATAGAGTCCTTGCTACATATAGCAACATATAGAGAATTGTAAGCAGTTAAAATTTTAAACATTTTCAATGAAAAATAACTCCTTGCACCATTAAAATTAATAGAATTTTGAATAACAATTTTTCTAGGTTTTATTGATTTATGGACTTTCTTTTTATTGGTTACCCTTTTGCTGTCATACATTAAGTTATATTTATTCAATTCTTATTAATTAATTTTTTATTTTGTGTATTTCATTTCAATTTTTAAAGTTTCTATTTTCTCTAAATTTATGATGACTCTTGCATGTTGTCTAAGTTGAAATTTCAATGGTCAATGAGAAATTGAAAAAATGACATAAATGAACTGGGCATGAGCAAATTAGATTTACAAGTTAGAATAAAATATTGGAACCTAAATATGGTTGACATCAATATTTGAGTATTAGTATTAATGTATTGTGTATGAAATTATTTTTATTTATTTCATAGGATAGTTATATATAATAAGTATTCGAACAATAGTTGTAGTATATGTAAAAAAAATAGTTATCTTGTTTAAATTGACATGTTGACAAGTACAAATTAAATCTTAAATTGTACTACATAGTATCTACATTTGTTTACATAATATGTAGTATATTTATATTTTTTATTTTAATTATGATATTTAATGCATACTTTTTTTCATATATTCTTGAATATCAATGCAAGTAACTTTGTGTTTTTGTTTCTTTGCTGGCGGTCTGCTGGCTTTTTGTTGATGGTTGGGTTGGGGTGTATTTTTGTTGTATCTATTGTCTTTCAGCCTTGTGTTTTTTTGGTTGGTCTGTTTTATGTTGGGCTTTCTATGATATATCTTTTGTTATCTTTTTGTTAAGGATTTCGGATCCCTTCAAAACTTGTTTTTACCGTAATCAAAAACTTTATTTTTAATTTGATATGCATATGATAGATAACTATATTATAGTATATTATATAGAACTAAATATTTTACATAATATTTATTAATTAATGTATTTATGATATTTTAGTTGAGATTGAAAAAAAAAAAAAGAATATTTATTTCACAATTCCATATGTTACATACTTAATATATGTCAATTAATATTTGAAACCCATATTAACCTAATATAATATCAATTTATTCTAATATTTATATATAAGACCAAACCAACAATTATACCCTACCCTACCCAACTAATGATCCTTCTCCCTTGAATGTAAAACATTTAAAAAATATTAAGATTTTCCCATTCTATAAGGAGCACATCAAAATCAATTCATCAAGACACTTGAAAAATCTCTACAAGATAAGCATGGCCCAACAAAAAGAGTAAAGCTTATGCCCTACTTTATGTGGTCCTTAAATTTGGATGCTCTCAACAAGGGATGAGGGAATAGATTGTTTTTTCGTTTTTTTTATAGAATTATAGCAATCGCCTTGCTTTTGATTCGTTATCAAAAATCATATTTTTTACTAATCACATATCAAGATTTTTTTTTCATATTATCATTTATTATAACATTATAAATTATATATATATATATATATATATATATATATATATATATATATATATATATATATATAACATGTTATTAATTATTAGTATATTATATAATATTACAATATTATTATCATATTATACTATGTTGTTAATATATTATAATGTTATTTTTATTACTTAAAGTTATTAAAACTATTAACTAAAGCATAAAATAGCACAAAAAACTAGTTTCTCATTCTATTAAAAATTAAAAAATAATAAAATCAATTTAATTCATAACCATGACATCATATATAAACTCAATCAACATAATAATTTAATTATTTTTTTATTTTCAAATCAATACATTAATTATAACAAATATTATTTTAAAAATTAATTAAATTTATAACTTTATATTAAGACATTAGATTAATTACCTGGCCAATACTATTATCATATTAACCAAACAAACTATTTTTTTACTATCATTTAATTAAATTGTCTTGTCACAATTTTAACAGTGTTTCGCAACAACGCGACCTTGTTAAGGATATAATTTCAGTCTATGATGTGATTCATAATTTATTTTTCAATAGCATGAAAGGTCTTTTATTGTAACTTGGGATGTTAATGGAGATTACAATCAAATAATTATGTTTAAATGTTACAATAATATAATATTAAATATTATAAGAAATACTATGCATAATTTGCATGTCACCTCTAATTTTCATTATAATTATAATATCCAAAAAAAATATTTGGAAATTAGTAAAATCAAGGAAATGTCATAAGATTTAGATAACAATATTCCTTTTTAATTAACTATTATTTTTTATTGATAAAAGTGGGTAAACCACTTAATTATATATATATATATATATATATATATATATATATATAACAAGGTGGCTGGTTCAAGGAGCACTAAAGGGAAAGAACCAGTAAGAAAACCCTTCAATATTGCTCAAAGTACACAAGCCTACCTACCCATTACAAAGGCCCCTTGGGCACATTCCACCAAAACCCTCCCAAATTACATAAAAATTTCATTAGATATAAAGGAATCTGCCATAAGAGGCATACAAGAGTAAACTGTCATTGTGGAACATCAAGAAGAAACAACATCCATCCAAAAAATAGAAGGATCAGCCAAAAATTCAACCACGAGCCACCTCTGCCTATAAAGCACATTTCTCCAATCCACTGATTAATATGAGACCAAGAACAAGAAGAGAAATCACTACAAGAGAACCTGCCAAGACAAACATCGTGAGCAAACACAAAATAATCCAAAAAAGAAGCAGGAGGGGATGTTGTAGACCCAGAGGAACCAAAATGAGGCCAAGCCAAAGAATAGCCCATAGAAGAAGCCAAGATAATAGAAGGAAGATAATAAACCATCGCATATACCAAACCATCTACAAGTTCCAATACCTCAAAGACAACCACCAACTTCCAAGCCTTAACAAATCCTTTCAAATGAAATAGAACATCTTATTTTATGAGAAGAGAACAAGTAGACCCCGTATATAAGCCAAACCAAATGAGATATCATCATGAATGCATCCAAGGCCAAGCACGATGCCACATAGAATGTGCAGGAACCAATATACCAAAACATGATAAAATAATTCCACTTGCCAGAGGAGTGATCGAAGCACAATTGAACATCATTATACAATCATGCAAACAAACGATAAGCTAGAATAATGAAAGCTACCAAAAAATGATTTAACCGAAACCATCCTATAGAAGCTCACCACTGAATGATTATCAAATTGAAACAATCAATCTACAGATCAAATGATAAAAATATGCCAACTCATAGAAGTCATCATTACACAATCATGCAAGTAGGCGATAAAACTGGGATACTATAAAACAATGATTAACCGAAACCATCCTACACAATCTCACCACAACATGACTACCAAATTGAAACAACCAATCTGCAAATAAAATGATAAAAGTATACCAACTCATAACAAAGAACGAGCAAGGAAACAAATATTGACCATATAGAGCTCGGGTATCCACACTATGATTAGCCAAAAAAGTTTAATCTTCCAGACATAAATCATTGCACAGATAAAGTTCAGACACCCAACACAACAACAAAGCAAATTACCATCCACCAAAATGTAGTGAGGATAAGGAAGCTTCACCCCACGAAAACCAACTCAAAGACTCAACCTGCCGAGCAAGGGTCAACTGATAACATGAGCTAATCCAACCCGACAGACAAGGTACAAACCAAATGGATGTAGAACCAAAACTCTCCTTGCTCAATGAGGAAATACTTACCGAGTATGCCACCAACAAAAATGTTGCCATAAGGCCAGACAACACCCTCCCTGATGTAATACATGAAAGAAAATCCACAACCAACAAGAAGTGTGATGAAGGCCACAGATCGCAATCAATCAATAAAGGATACTAATGCAAGAAGCGGGAATATCCCGAGGGGAGACTTCTAGATACTCAACACATTCAACAACAACCCTGTTAGCCAGATAGTCTACAATAACATTTATTTCCCTATAACAGTGAGATATAGTAAATATAGAAAAATACTTCAATTGTGCTAGAATTCGATCTAACAAGTACTGTAAGTGCCAGGAAACACATTTCTTAGCAGAGATTGACTGAAATACCAACATTGAATCCCCTTCAATGATAATATCCTTAATTCCCAAAGAGATGGAAAGATAAAGACCAAAAGATAACGCATGAAATTAAGCAGAATTGTTAGAGCCGACACCAATAAATTTACCCACAGCTTTAACAATCATAGAATTATGATCAAAGAGGACAGCCCCATTCCCCGACTTCCCGGATTACCCTTAGCAGCCCCATCAAAATTTAATTTAAATGAGAATTGGGGGGGAGGAGTCCATTTAGCTAGCTTATGTTTGGCAAGAGAGGATAAGCTGGATGCTATAGCCCCATGAGATGGAATGACTCGAAGTGACATCCATTTCCATGTTACCCAATTATCCCAATGAGAAAAGGAACACAAATGATCCAAGTTTTTGTAAATGTTAGAAAGTACCACCTCAAAAATGGAGGATTGGATCGTGTCAAGAACATCCCCTAATGAAGTTGATTTATGCTTAAAAATCCTAGAGTTCCTCTCCATCCAAATGTTCCAAATGACAATAGAAGGAGCCACAACCCAGAGAGAGGAAAAAAACCTTTTTAATTAACTATTACTACTTCTTGCTTGCATGTTATTACTTTTTTAGTTAATTTTATTAATTCAAGTTAAATAGGGAACGATTAATGATCTTGAATAGTGTAAAAACAAGGGCAAGATTACTTGGTTTTTCTATCTCAAATTGTGGGTACATGTAAGTGAAACAAGTATACACTAGTTCAAGTTCTAGGATGGCCATTGTTCCCTACTTGGATGATAGAGTAGAATGAGATAATTTCTTGGATTTTCCTTTGCCTTTCTCTCACTAGGGGAAGCATACCAGTAATGGACATAGCTAACTTCATGCACATAGAACTCTCAAACCGTACGTCGGATTTAAATTTATTTATTTTTGGTTCTCTATATATGACTTAACTGCTTATAACTAAGGATCTGGCTTCTAGATAGTAACAATGCACGCTGTGAAAATTGTTGTGTGGAAAGGTCAAAAAGTGGTCATTTAAAAGTGTCGTCCCATATGTAAATACCTTTGTGCAATAGTAGATAACTCATAATATCTAGTAGTAGTCTAGTAGTAATGGAAAAATGCCCCAGTAGTTATGCACAAATGTCCTATTAGTGGTGCACAAATGAGCTAATAAAGGGCAAAAAAGATGAAAAATTATCCACTATTGGTACATGTGATATTCATTAATGAACTATGTCCACTTCTGGTACCCTTCCCCTGCTTATCTTGGAAGCCTATTTATCTTTGCGAGAGGATCTTAGTGTTTTTTTATTGTGAATATTCTCCTACATTGTTGACACATAAATACCTAATAAGATGAGATGGTCTTACTATTCTTTGAATGAGGAATCATCATTTAATTGAATGGATGGTGCGGATTGACTATTGATGGTACATCTAATGGTTCTTGGCATATTTCACTTTTATAACTATTTGAAACCCCTTGAAGTAATGATACAACTTATATCAAGTTGGTTTGGGAGGGAAGATCGATATATCACATTATATATTTTAGCACTTTGTTTGTAGTGGACAACTTTTTCATAATTAACAATCTAGATAAAAACATCATAACTCATCAGTTTGTTATTAAATATTTCAATGTTAAGCCTACACGAGTAGTGGAGTTGGCTTGGATCATGGGTTTTCTCCCCATTGGTTTCGGGTTTGACTCCGAGGCCTAGATATCACCCATTGCACCTAACAGGTGGGTTGCTCAGTACATCCCTGGGTGATAAGTCTTGCTTCAGCTCGCCCCTTTTTGAATCCCAACTCAACAATAAGTAAGACCAAGGTAATATAGGTTGGGCATTGGGCTAGGTCGCGGGGATACCCCTAGGTTACCAAAAGAAAAATTAATTATAATTCTATGGTGAAATCATTTTGAAGTAGGAGAATTCATGAAAACAAGCCAATGTGGAAAATCAATGGCTCATGATGAGTCTTGGGATTTATTTGGAGTGAATAGCTCACTTCATGATAAATAATCTTGCAACTAAACAATCTTGAGACATTAAAAAATTTATTAGGTTTGTATTATGACATTCAATGACATTATCTAGGATTAACAAGAACTATTAGATCAATCTTATATGGCATATGTTTCAACACAATACTTATTAGTAGACTAGTTTTTATGGTGAATGGAGGATTTTATATAAAAAATTTCTTCTAAAACTTGCAATTTGAAAAAAATATGATAAAGGAAAGAATTTCATAAGATAATATTTTTTAATTTCTCTCAAAGCTTTGAAAATGATTCAAAATAAAATGAACTTAAGAACAACATGAATTATATCCAATAAAGATGTAAAATAAATATGATAAGTATTTACAAGATATGGTTATTGTAGATCAAAGTCTACATTTTGCAAGTTTGTATTTAGAGGCATTGATAGAAATAATAAAGAATTCACAAACCTTAGAGGGAGATTTGTTTTGATGTGAGCAACTTTTTTTTTTGAATAAAAGGGGTAAAAAATTTATTGAAGATCAGACCAAAAAATTACAAGGAGGACCAGAGCCCCAAGGTCCTTCAAAAAAGAACCCTAGGCCCAGACCAAGCTCAGTCAACATCACAACTCTCCATGTCCTCAACAAGAATCTTTCGCAAGACTTGACAATAATCTGGGGAGAGATGTTCCCATCCTTCAAGCTTCCAATCACTATCATGTTCTAATGCCCACTTAGCCAAACAATCTGCCACTCTATTCCATTCCCGAGGAATGTGTATGAAGGACACCTGCTCCATTAAAGAACTAATCTGAAGGATCTGATGCACAATCCCTGCCAGCTGCCAATGAGTCCCACTCATCTTCTTCTCAGTCAACAAATTAACAATAATTTGTGAATCCGACTCACAGATAACCTTCCTACAACCCAACTCCCGGGCTCGCTCTAGGGCATAGAGGATAGCAAGACCCTCCATAAAATTATTGGATTGCCTCCCTTTATGCACTGAAAAGAGGAAGACCGCCTCTCCCATATAGTTCCGACCTATCCCACCCACCCCAGCTGGGCCTAGGTTACCCCTGGAGGAGCCATCAGTGTTAATCTTAATAATCTCATCCTGAGGGGGGCTCCACTTTCCAACCCTTTGGACCTTCTTCCTAGCATATCTACCTCTTCTGACACAAGTGGAGGCAAGAGACAGCTCATGCCAGCCCAACCTGCTCACAATGTCCGCCTCATCTCTGTTCAAAGGAAGATTAACCTCACACTTCACTTCCACCGTCTCCCGAATCATAACCATGGTTCTATTCCATACTTGTTGCACTAATAGTCTGGCCTCACGAAAGATCCTTCTGTTCCTCTCAAGCCAAATCTGCCAGAGTATGAAGATGGGCCCAATATACCAGACCGTTTGGAGGAAGGAGGACAGAATAAGTGGTTAAACTACTCCAAAATTCCACTAGAGAGTCAGCATGGACACACGGACACTTCCACACCCCCCACCAGTAGTGCCAAATAAGCATAGAGAAGGGATATCTGAAGAACAGATGTGAGGAATCTTCTTCCCCGTTACCACACAAAGCACAAATAGAAGGCCCCAAGAATCCCCTCTTGTGAATATTATCCCAAGTTAGGCATTTGTTCAAAGCCAGAGTCCAAGCGAAGCAATTGCACTTTGGCCAAGAGAAACTATTCCAAGCTTGTTTCCACCAATGCACCTCTCTACCCTCCAAACTTCTGTTCAAAGGAACCCGGTAACCACTAGCAACAGTAAAGATGCCTTTAGGATTTAGAGACCAGGAAAGACCATCCCTACCCTTGAGAGAACTACAGTGTCTACTCGCTAGAATGCCTTGTAGCTCAGCACACTCTTCCTCCATCCAACCACTGCCCACTCACTAGGAGCCTTCCACCTCTCCATCTCCAGCCACCCACACCGGTAAACTACCTTGAAGACACTCACCCTTGACCACCCTGCCTCCAGGAATCTTTGGCTAAGGTTCCCAAGATTGGGAAACTGCACAAGGATGGGGGGTACCCATCCCAAGAGTCATTCCAGAAAAGGACCTCCACCCCCCTATTGCAGATCCAAAAGAGTCCCTCCTTAATGAGAGCTGCCCCCTTCTTGAGAGTATACCAAATAGTTGAGCCTTTTCCCTCAAGCAGATATCTTGGAACCTCCTGAACTGGGATCCTTTGCATATATTTGAAAGCCAAAAGCTTAGCCCACCCACGATCCTGCTCGACACACCACCTCCAATATAGTTTAGCTGCCAGAGCCTCCCCGAATAAAATAGCCTATCGTAAACAAAGCCCCCCTGACTGTTTCGGGCTACACATTAGGTCCCAATTAACCAGACTCCATTTGGAGGAGGATAGATTGTCTGCCCATAAGAATTTCCTTGCCAAAAAGTTGAATCCCTTCAAGAACCACATAGGAGCCACTTGAAGCATACAACGATAAATCGAAAGAGCTTGAACCACCGACTAAATCAGTTGCACCCTCCCAGCGAAAGATAACCATTTGTTCATCCAATGTTCCACCTTTGAGTGAAATTTATCCAAGATACCCTACCATGACTCCTGAGGAGGATTACCAGGAGAGATAGGAATACCCAGATAAGTCATGGGAAGAGTACCCACTTGGAACCTCAAGATAAGAGCAATCCTCCTTTGAATAGCTCCAGGAGTGTAGAAGAAAAGAATAGAAGACTTATCTTCATTGATCAACTGACCCGAGGCCGCTAGATAGACATCCAAAACCTTTCGCAGATTAGTAGCTTCTCTGATCCGAGCCAGACCCATCAGGGCCATGTCATCAACAAACTGCAAATGGGACTGAGGCTGTAGATCATTACCCCAACTCCAACCCTGAATACTACCCAAACCCACATTATGCTTGATCAGCCTCCCCAAACCCTCAGCTAGGAGAATGAATAAGTAAGGGGAGAGGGGGTCCTCCTAGTGAAGTCCCCTAGTCACACCAAACAGCTCCGTGTGATCATCATTAATAAGCACTGAGAAAGAGGTGGACGTGACACAACTCATAACCCATTGGCTCCATTCCTCAGCAAAGCCAAAAGACCTGAGGATCTTCAGAAGGAAGGACCAACGAACTCTATCATAAGCCTTAGCCATATCCAACTTGATAAACATAGCTTTTTCCTTGGAGAATGCCATAGAGTGGATGGTCTCCGTAGCAATGACCACACCATCCAAAATTTGACGCCCTTCCACAAACCCGCTCTGTTCCTCTGAGATAACAGCCCCCAGACACTTCTTCAACCTCTCTGTAATCAACTTAGAAATGATCTTGTATATCACATTGCAGAGAGATATAGGGCAGAACTGGCCTAACCTGTTGGCTCCATTACACTTAGGGATTAGTGCAATGAAGGTCGCATTCAAGGCCCGAAGCATCTGTTTGTTCCTCTGGGACTCTTGGACTACTTTGAGTAAGTCCATTTTGATGATATCCCAGAACTCTTGAAAGAATTCAACCGGAAACCCATCCGGTCCTGGAGCTTTTCCTTTCCTCATGTGAAAAACAATCCGCTCAAGTTCTTCCAACAAAATAGGACACATAAGCTGCTCATTCATCTCCCTAGACACAAGAGGAGGAATGCAAGCGAGGACCTGGTTCTCCTCCACCAATTCCCCTTGAGAATCCTCACTGAAGAGGGATCGGAAATATTGAAGAGCCTCCCTAGAAATCTCCTACAAGGATAATAACATCTCCCCTCTATCATTGACCAGAGCAGAAATGGAGTTCCCATGGCGTCTCGCCTTCACAGAGTTGAAAAAGAAAGCGGTGTTCTTATCGCCCGCTTGAAGCCAATCAATGCGAGCTCTTTGTTTCTAGTAAATTTCTTTCCTGAGTTCCCATTCCTCTAAATCCTTGAGAGCCCTATCCTCCTCCTTAAGCAAGGCTTCTGACAAGCCTTGCTCTCTAATTTCGCTGGTGATGCCATTTAACACTATTTGGGCAGCTTTCTTAGCGTGAAAAATGTTCCCAAAACCCTTCCTATTCCACTGTTTCAGCTAAAACTTAACAAACTGTAGCTGCTTGGCAAAAGTAAACATGGCAGTGCCAAAGGTTGGCCTCCCCTTCCTCCACCACTGCTCAACTAGAATGTGCAAAGCGAGACCCCGAAGCCACATAAGTTGGAATTTGAAGGAAGGAGAGCGAGCAACCCTAGCTGAAGAAGAGACCAGCTTGATAGGCCAATGGTCAGACCCTCTCCAGTCAAGAATCTCAGAACTTGTGGACCACCCCCCACCAACCCAAGGACTGGAAACTAGGAATCTGTCCAGCCTTTCAGCAATCCCAAACTCCCCCACTCTCCTATTGTTCCAAGTGAACAAACCGTTGTTGGGCTTAATGCCAACCCGATGCAGGGAAGATATACTATCTCGAAAGAGATAAGAAGAGGGGTCCAGTCGCATGACTCCCCACTTCTTCTCACTCAACTTAATGATAGCATTAAAATCTCCTGCCATAATCCAAGGATGAAGAGGGGCCAACCTTCGCATATAAGAAATATGAGACCAAAGGTTTTGCTTGCCCAGAAAATCAGTGGGAGCATAGATATTAGTAAACAAGATATGGTCTCCAATCTCAAGACTCGAGGTAACCCTGGATAACGACGATTTGGAAGCCACCCACCAGACAGGGTGAATCTTTGAAGGATTCCACATACATGCCACTCCCCTTGATGACCCGACAGCCACAATACACTGACACTTGCCTCGCCCCCAAAGCTTCGGCACCAGCCCCATCATACTCTCCACCAAAAGTTTAGTTTCTTGTAAAAACAAGACATCAGGTGAATGATTCCTAATCAAATCCCAAACAACTTTTTGTCTAGGGCCGTTGTTCAAGCCCCTCACATTCCATGAAAGCACAATCATTTAGGAGGATTGGAAAAGTGAGAATCCAAAGTCTTTACTAACCTTGACTCAACCAAATTCTCTCCCATCAATTTGATTTTATCCAAATCCTTCTTTCTGCTGGCCTTTGAGATTTTCTCTGAAGCACTCTTCTTAATATCTTTCTGATGAAGACCCAAGTGAGCCAAAGACTTTTGAGATTTAGCTCCCACCGGTTCCACTTTCATAGCTATCGAGGAGCCCTCCCCCCCACTAGATTCACCTCTAAAATAGGAGTGAGACCCACCTCAGCCTCTGCAATTTGCTCCATCTCCATTAGATGGATTCCAGTCACTAGCAAGGCCTGGGTAAAATCCTCCATAACTCTTTCTGGACCCCCCTCTGAAGCACCTTGGTCCAACGGGGTTAACCCCGGATTCACTTCCTGTTGACTGAGGTCGTCCAATGCTTCGAATCTATTGAAGGTATCCTCCTCCTGTCTCTCCTAAAGGGACCTCTTCTGGCCACGATTTTTGTTCCTTGTCTTAACTGGAGCAAAACCATCAGCACGCACAACCTCGACTGATATAGAAGCTTTTCCTTTATTAGCCCTATCTTGGCTCTGGGCCGGTTGTTGAGGCTGGTGCACCACTGGTTTATATCTAGGACACTTACATTGTAAATGGCCATACTCATGGCACAAACGATAACGGAAAGGTAAGGTCTCATAATCTAACTGCTGAACCCAAGAGTAAGAACCGACACACATATCTATAGCATCTGGTAAAGGTTTATTAAGATCAATTTCAACACAAATGTGCACAAAGGTCATTACCTTTCTCCCTAGGGTTTGCAATGAGGATCCCACTAGTTTCCCAAGCAGTGCAGCCAACATCCGTAACACCTCCTCCCGACAACACTCCACTGGAAATAGTGGCAAGCGAACCCACACAAGAACCCTATTTGGGAGCTCCTCCGAAGGGTTAAACCCTGCATGCCAAGGTTTGATAAACAACCCCACCTGGTTGCAAAAATATGGGCCTCCTTCAAAGACCCTATTGCGATCCTCCATGCAGTTGAAAGTAACCATGAAATAGTTGTTCACCATCAGCATAAACTCCATTTCCCCATCCGGTGCCCAAGTCCTCTGCGCCCAGTTTTCCAAGAACTGCAGGGAGACCCTCATTCCCAGAAATTGCAGTAAAGCAAGTGTTTTGAAAAGTACTCAACGTCTTCAACAATCATCTCAGGGGGAATAACTAGCTTCGGCCTTTCACTACATCTCTTGAGACACCCATTAATCTTCATGAGGCGAGAACTACCAGCACTTCCAGACCCCGGTTCTGAGGTGAAAAGATTATTGGAAAATGTCTTCATATTCTGAAGTGGGGGTTTTGAACCCACCGCAGCATGGAAGTCCATGGCTAGGGCCCCCTATGAGGCCTCACCACCAAAGCCCGACATCGGATCACAAAAAGAGTTAAAAGGCGACAGAAAATAGCCAAATACCAAACCCGAAGAGCCCCTTGAGAAATCACAACCCCCAAGATTCAACCCCTACCAAGCTTCTCCTCCAATGATACGAAACGAGCCCCCCCAACCCCACAAGAGACCCACAGGGTACCCACTGCCCGCAGCAGTCCAACACCCAACACCCAACACCCCCGCAACCCAAAACTCCCCCCGGTGACCAGTGAAGAAGCCTCTCCTCCCCAAGCCGCGCCCCCCTACCGCTCTCCCCCGACACCCTTCCCTACCCTCCCCCTCTGCATTAGCTGCAGTTGCGCGCACGAGCTAGGGCTTCAAAACCCTAGCTCGACCATTCGCTCCTCCCTACACGCGAGCCATTGAATCCACCTGGATGTGAGCAACTTTCATACTAGGAAGCTTCTATGATAAATCGGCTAAGTTAAACTTCTTTATTTTGATTTTAGCAACTTTTCATACCAAGAAGCTTCTATAATAAATTGGCCGAGTTAAATTTTTTTCTAGATGTTCATTCTTAACAATAGAAGTAGGCTTAGAATTTGATAGGCTATATGGTCATTTTTTCACTTTTGAGCTATATATGACAACCTAAAAAATTATTGGATCATATGCATTGACATGCTATTTTTTCCTAAAAGCATATTTATGACACCTCAAATTATTAATAAACTGTAAAGCATTATAATAGGTAATATATATTATATAGTATTTTAATTTATAATATTGATATATATTATTTTAAAATGTTTATTATAAAAATACAAATTTATTTAAAATTGGTAAGATATAATTGTTTCTAATTTTATATTATTTTAATATGAATTTTCAAAATAGTTTCTATATTCTTATATGAATTTAGAAACTTAGTCAATTTATTTTTTAAAATATTTTTAAAAAGATTGTATTAAATATCAATTTAGAAACTTGTCATAATTGAAATGCTAGAATATAATTGTTTCTAATTTTTAAAATATTTTAATATGAAATTTTAAAATTGTTTCTATGAATTTAGAAATCTAGTCAAATTTTGTTTTTTATATATTTTTTATAAGATTGTCTTAAATATAAATTTATAAACTTGTCAGTATATATATATATATATATATATATATATATATATATATATATATATATATATATATATATATATATATATATATATATATATATATATATATAATAAAAGTGGCAAAGCCACTGAATAATTTTATTAATATATAAAAGTTTACAAAAACCTTGTTCAGATGGGCATACTAGTAGGAAAGAACTAGGCAAAGCAAACCTCCAGTTGTAGCCCTTGATCAAAAACCCGTTTAAAGATACTAGTTAGATAACACCCTATACATGATAATAGATCCAAAACCCATCCCAGTACAAAACCCAGACCAAACCAATAAGCTTGATAAACCCCCCTCCCCCTAGTGGCCAATCCACAAAATTACATACAAAAGGAACCAATATGAATCAAGATACCATATACTTGAACTTTCCTCCAAAGGCACTGAAGAAGAAGAGCGAGGAACCACATCATCACTCAAGGAAGAACGAATCACCCGAGGAGAACCAGGAACAACCACCCGAATGTCCAAGAGAGACTAGATCCTAGTGAACACATCGAGAGAAGTAGCTAAATAAAGAGAAGGAAGATGATCGATCAACCTTTCAAATTGTATAATTATATCACCATAGTAGTCTCCAATTATTCCACAACTAGCTACAAAAAACAATCCTCCATTCCATCCATTAGCCAAAAGCTTAGTAGGAGGCATAAAACCACCATAAAGGAGCAAACCATAATCAAAACTATAAAAAGGCAGAGCATAATCCACATCATGAGAAGAACATAATGATGAGACCAAGAAGGTATCAGCCAAAGCCCAAATCATAGGAGCATCCATAAGAAAATCCATGCAAATAGTAAGAAAACGAGAAACCACTTTAGATATGATAGCATTTGCATTTTCCACCAACCAAGATTTACCCACCACCTTCCTAATCGCACAAGCAGCATCCAGAGAACACAAATTAAAAATACGCCCAAGTTTCTCATCATCATATGCATGAGAGTCGCAAAAATCACCAATTTTTTGAGGAATAAAAAATTTGTATCAAACTTCAGATTGAGCAAGCGACCTAAGGATAAATAGAAATTTGCACAACTGAAAGAACCACTAATGTCACAAAGGTCATATTTCCCGAACATATATAATACAGATCTCACAAAAGGAAACATCATAACATTTACTTCCTGGCAGTGATGCTTGACATCCCACATGAGCCGAGAGAGTCAACTCAAGAAGTATATCAAGCATCCATATTCATAATTAAATCACATTATCCTAAAAAATACGACCAACCTAGATGAAGAAAAAATAGAGCACCATGACATCAAGCAATCTCCAAAATAATTGTAGTGACAAGACATGGAGAGAGAACATCCAACGCGATATGTCAGACACTCAAATAAAAATGCACCTCCCATTATAGCCAAGCATTGGAGAAACAAATGGAGGTTGCTAATAGAGATGATAGTAATTACAACCCAAATGAAGCAAATAAAAGATTGCACAGATTAATAATAATAATAATAGGCCAAATAAAGGAAATTCCATATTAGGAGAAACATAGGAGGCACCACCCCCCAATGGTAAAACACTCGAGTGCATTACATCAGGGAAAATGCAACCACATAATCAATACGTGGACAACAACACCCCTAATGCAACACATCCAAGTGTTCAGCCTCAAAAGGGGCACCACAAACTCTCATTGATGCCTTTAAATAAAATGCTACCATGAAGACAGATAATGTTATACCATATGAAGCATTTCATTTTCCATTATAACATATAGAAAACCGAGTATATAAGGAAGATAGCAACTACCCTTATGAATGATGCACACATAAAGTGTACATCATCTAGATGAGTGCAAAGACTATCATATCATACCATTATCAACAATCATTAGAAGACCAACCTCAATTAAACAAGTAACTATAATGATCACTTCCGTAAATTTGGTGTAATCTCACAGATCATGACATCATACTAGAATGATGAACCAGGAAGGAGTCTCCAATTATTTCTTTTATAAATAAGGCACCTACCCAAGATTAAACACTTACGTGCTTACCCTTAAATATAATATCAAATAATTCATATCGAAACACATTTCTTCACCAAGAAGGAAGGAAAAGAAACAACATCCAAATGATCAGCTTGTTCATCAATTGCCTTATTGGCTTAAAAATCTGCAACTCTATTAACCTCTCTATAACAATGGGAAATGGAACAGGAATCAAAAAAAGAAAGCTGCAATAGAATTTGATCTAACAAATACTGAAGATGCCAAGAGTGACTTCTCCTATTAGTAACAACTTGAAACATAACCACATAATCTCCCTCAATAATGATATTTTTAATACCAAGGGAAATGACCAAATCAAGGCCAAAAGATAAAGCTTGAAACTCAACATAATTATTATTCCCAATTCCAATATCATGACACTTTGCTTTCACTATGTTAGAATTATGATAAAAAATAACCACTCCAATGCCTACCCTACTAGGATCCCCCTGGAGGCACCATCATAATTTAGTTTAAACTTAGAATGAGCGGGGGGGTGAGGGGGCACCATTTAGCATTTTCCTTTAAATGACTGAGGCAAAGTGATTAGCAACTGAGCCATGAGGAGAAGGGGATTTAAGAGCCTGCCAATATCTGGTGATCCAACTATCTCATTGAGAGAAAGAATTAAGGCGGTCAAGATTCTTCTAAACATAAGAAATGACAACTTCTGAAATTGAAACCTCAATTTTGGTCAACACCTCTTGCAAAGAAGAAGACTTCATAAAAATTCTATTGTTTCTTTCTAACCGAATGTTCCACACAATAATAGATAGGTCCACCACCCATAAGCATGAATAAAAGGAAGAAGGAAATAAGAGAGGCCATGCCCTAAACTGAGCCAAGAGATCCAGACAAAGAGTAGAGGACCAACCAAGTTTATCAAAAATCCAATACCAACATCCAGATGAAAATTGATAGTGCATAAATAAATGGGAGGGTGATTCCAAAAAAGAGTCACATAATACACAAGGAAAAACAATCGTAATCCCAAGCCTATCTAATCTCATGCTAGTAAGAACTCTATCTTGGACCACAAGCCATGAAAAAGCCCCAACTTTGGGAAGACAAGCTACATGCTAGAAGAGTTTAGAGGGCCAAGGAGGATCAATTGAGGAAGGCATGAGATACTTATAGCCATCACTAATTGAATATAAACCTGAAGTATGTACAACACAAGATATCACTGAGAGGGGGGGGGGTGAATCAATGATTATAAACAATTTTAAACAATGTGTGCAACTGATAGGATAATGAAATCACTAACAAGCAATCATAGACAATAAAACATCACAACACTGGATATACGAGGAAAACCCAATGTGGGAAAACCTCAGTGAGAAATGTTGTAGAAGATCTACTACTCCAATCCAGCCTCACAGTGAAATAACATTTTTACAATGTTTAGGGCACCAAACCAAGGAGAAACAACCCCTAGAAATTTATGGGCACCTACCCAAAGGAGCACCAACCCCTAGCAATTTATGGGCACCTACACATAGGAGCACCAACCCCTATTCTATTCTGAGCACCAACTCAAGGAGCACCAACCCCTGCACCAAGCACCCACTCAGTGAAATACAATGAGATATTAAATCAATACAATGATAAACACTTGGTTACAAATGAGTTTTGTAACACCTGGAAACTATTCACTCCGTCGGTTAAACTCTTGTATGTCACACTACTTCTTCTTTTCTACCAGTCTTCTGTTCTTACTTTCTGAACCCTCTATAACTAAGTTTCAACCTTGTCGGATCTTCTTTGAAACTCACTCTTCTCTCCTTCACTCTCTGATGCTATCTTATTGGTTCAGACACTACCGGTTTAACAAATTGTTATACTCTCTAATAGTTTACCGGTTACCCTAACCCTTGCCATTTAAACCTTCCTTATCAGTTCTTCTCCAACACTCAGTCACTTCAATATTTTCTATCTCACTCAGACTGATCAAATCTTGCCTCGCAGAGATTCACTATATCATAAATCTCTCATCAAGCATCCTCTATCTCTATAATTAAGTTTTTGATCTGCATATTTATATATATGCTTTCCCACCAAAACAAAATCTCAAACTTCACGTGCTTAGGTTTTTCTTCACTGACCTCGATCCATATCAAATTGGATCTCATCTTTCTTGAATCAACAACCTGCAATAGTACAACAAAAATCTCTGTCCTATTTTATTCTTCCTATGAATGTTTACTATTTAGCAAATTGGACTCTATTCATCAGTCTTGATTTTGTTGATCACAATAAATGATATAGCAGTTTCTTTCTCTAGATCAACTAGACGATCAAATATCCTTCTTTGATCATGATGCCAAATAATAAAATATATGCCCTTCGATCTACTTTGAGTCACAATCCTATGCAACTGATCCATGTTTTTCGTAGTCAACATTTAATACGGACTTAGTCGGCAACTACCTCACCAACACACCATTCACCTACCATTGCACGTTCACCACTTGGAGTCCATGTGACATCTCTGTCAGCATCCAGCTCACTTGATTGTGTCGATTCAACTTTGGTCACCGACCGAACATGTTATCTGTATACACTAACCAGTTAACCTTGATATAATGCACTTCACTATTCTGTTGGTTAGGTCATGTTATATCGGATTGCACTTACTAGGTTTTCTTTCTTACTGGTTGACAGACTTACTGATTGACATCCCATACTAGTTGACATCAACATGCAAATAATCTCCAATTCCGATAACAATATCTTGCATACCGGTTGACATACTTACCGATTGACATCAATGATAATACAATGCCAACAATCTCCCCCTTTGGCATTGATGTCAACACCCATATTATCAGGTAAATCTCCACAACTTGGGCTTACAATATGCACACACTATCTCCAACTGTCAACACCCATATTATCGGGTTAATCTCCACAACCCAGGATTACAATATGCATGCACTATCTCCAACTGTGGTTCTTTCTCCAACCGCGAACTTTCTCCCCCTTTGAAAACAATGACAAAGAGCCCAGGACAACTTTTTGAGGTCTCCCCCTTCGTAGGTAATTCAAGAACTACTATACTTTATCTCTCGGTAGGCTAGACTACATTTCCCTTTCACCCTATAGTCCAATTTGTGATTTTAATTAAGTACAAATTGAATAGACACTAAAAAAAACCACAAACACGGATTGGTGAGCACATTCTCCCCCGGTGAAGTTACTCTCCTGGTCAAGCTGATTGTGACTTTGGTAGATAGACAATTTGAATAGACAACTTTCCAAAGTCCCAAACATGCCGGTATTGCAGCCTAAAAACCTGGTTTCCTTTTTTATACTAAATTTTTTGTCAAAGCTGTGAATTGAAGAGACACCTGACACAACTATGAAAATAACAGACAAGATGGGGATGCATACTCTCCCCGTGAGTACAACATATGGTCCAAGAGTAAAAAATGTATGACTATGAACTCCCCCTGAACCACAGATCTCCATACACATTTAAGTGCATAAAGCTAGTGAGAAAACTCCTAACTTGTGTCTTAGATATTCAAATGTGTTTATCGGTAGAAGTTTTGTGAAGATATCAGCAACTTTTTCACTTGTAGTAACATATTATTCCTTCACTTCTTTCTCTGCAACCTTCTCTTTGAGAAAGTGGTGTTTGATAGCAATGTTCTTTGTCCTTGAGTGCATAATTGGATTCTTTGAAATGTTTATGGCACTTGAGTTATCACATCGGATTGAAATAGGATCAGATATTTCTATCCAAATGTCCTTGAGGGTCTGCTTCATCCATAATACTTGAGAACAACATGTAGCAGCAACAATATATTCTGCCTTGACAGTAGATAAGGAGACTGAATCATGTTTCTTGTTGTGCCATGAAACTAACTAGTCACTTAAAAAGAATCCACCACCACTTGTTCTTTTCCGGTCATCAATACAACCTACCCAATCAACATCAGTGTAGGCCTATAAAGTGAAATATCCTTTCTTTGGATACCATAAGCCATAATTAAGTGTTCCTTGTAGGTACTTGAAGATTCTTCTAATTGCATTCTCAAGTGACTATTTAGGTGCAACTTGAAATCTTGCCACTATACATAGTGCCTGCACTATATCCAATCTTGAGGTAGTAAGGTATAACCGACTACTAATCATGGATCTATACAGGGTCTGATCCACTTCCGATGACTCATCAACCTTGCTCAACTTGCATCCAGTCACCATGGGGGTACTTACCGGTTTGTTTTCTTCCATCTAAAACTTCTTCAACATATCTCTGGTATACTTGGTTTGAGAGATAAATATTTGTTTATCTTGCTGTGAAATTTGTAAACCAAGAAAATATGATAGCTCACCAAGCATTGACATCTCAAAATCTAATTGCATCTAATCAACAAACTCTTTACAAAATATATCCTTGTTGCCTCCAAATATTATATCATCCATATATACAACAACAATAATCAAGTGATATCCATCTGCTTTTATGTACAGATTACTATCTTCACTTCCTTTCTGAAACCTTGCTCCTTAAGATACTTATCCAACCTTAAATACCATGCTCTTGGAGACTACTTTAAACCATACAATGCTTTCTTCAACCAAAATACAAAAGTTTCATCATCATGCAACAGAAAACCTTCTGGTTGTTCTATGTAGACTTCTTCTTTCAACTTACCATTCAAGAAAGCAGACTTGATGTCCATTTGATATACCTTGTATCCTTTGAAGGCAGAGAATGCTAAGAACATTCTAATAGCCTCAAGTCTTGCAACTAGTGCAATTTTTTCTTCAAAATCAATTCCTTCTACTTGAGTAAACCCTTTGCACACTAACCTTGTTTTATTCCTGACAATCTTACCTTCTTCATTCATCTTGTTTCGGTAGACCCATTTAGTACCTATGACATTCTTATCTACTGGTCTAGGAACTAATTCCCAAGTCTTGTTCTTTTCAATCTGTTGTAGCTCTTCTTCCATTGCATCCATCCATTTCTCACTTTTGCTGGCCTCATTGAATGTTTTGGGTTCCATTTCAGTCATGAGACAGAAATTCACTTGTTCATTGTTCTAGACAAGTCTTCTTCTTGTTTGTACACCATCACTTTTATTTCCTATAATCTACTCTTCCAGGTGATTTTTATGCACATATCTATTAGGGGTATTGTTAGGGGCTTCACTCGGTTCATTTTCTAACTGAACCTCATCTTTATCACATGAATCATCATACCAGTTTACATGTGCTTGTTTGCCTTTATGCAAATCTTCATCAACTTTTACATGCACACTTTCAATGACTCTTCTCAGTCTTTTATTGTAGCATTTGTAGGCTTTGCTATGAGTAGAGTAACCCAAGAAGATGCCTTCATTACTCCTAGAATCAAAACCACCTAAACTATCTTCATCTCTCTTGATGGAGCATTTACTTCCAAACACTTTGAAATATTTAACTAGTGGCTTTCGGTCATACCACAGTTCATAAGGTGTCATTCTACTATTTGTTCTCAGTTAAACCCAGTTCAATGTATATACAACAGTATGTACTACTTCCTTCCAATACATATCCGGTATGTTTGCCTCATTCAACATGGTTCTTTCCATCTCCTTGACATTCTGGTTTTTCATTTCTATAACACCATTTTGTTGTGGTGTTCTTGGGCATGAATACTGTCTTTTGATTACATGCCTCTAACAGTAGTCTACAAACTCATTTGTTGTGAACTCACCACCCCGGTCTAATCTTAGACACTTCAACTAGCATCCACTTTCCTTCTCAACCATCCTATGAAATATTTTGAAATTCTCATATGTTTGTGATTTGTCATGTAGGAAAGTGACCCATGCCATTCTTGAGAAATCATCAATGGACAACATGAAGTATCTCTCACTGGTTAAAGCTCTTGTTCTGGTTGGACCACACAGATCTATATGCACATTTTCAAAGGGCCTTGAGGTATTATGTTCTTTGATCTTGAAGGTTACCTTAGTCTGCTTACCTCTTAGACATTCATCACAAAAAGTACTTGCCGGTTTGATGATAGGTGGTATATGTCTCACATAACCTTTCTTGCTTACTTTGACCAAATAATCAAAATTTATATGGCCTAATCTTCTATGCCATAGCCAGATCTCATCTACTTGCCCCATCATGCATTGGGACTCAAAGCATTCATTTAGATTGTACACATTTCCACTTGTCCTTGTACCTTCTGCAACAATCTGTCTGATACTATCCTTCCTTATCTGACAACTGGTAGAGTTAAATGTGAATTGGTATCCTTTATCACACATTTGAGACACACTTAGCAAATTAGGCTTTAGTCCTTCCACATAGTATACATCATGTGCTTTTAATTTGTCATCTATGTTCAGAGTACCTTTTCCTTTTATCTTGATGGAAGAGTTGTCTCTGAACCTCACCGAACCTCCATTCTAATCATCAAACTTGATGAACTTATTTTTGTCTACGATCATGTGATTGGAACATCCACTATCTACAACCCATAAATTTCTTCTTTTTGCATGTAAGTTAGTCTGCACAATCAGACTTGATTCTACTTTATTCTTATCCATCTCAATCGAAACTAGGTTGGCTTCCTTCTTCTTGTCAGTTGCAATTTTCTACTCCGGTTTTGCTTCCGGTTTCTGATCTGGTACTGACTTCTTTTTCTTAGAAGTCCTGAGTTTGCAATTCTTTGCAATGTGGCCAACATTTTGACAATGACAACATTTCACATTGACATTGAATAATGAATTTGGAAAACTATTGTAGGATACCGACTGACTTCTCCTACATTCATAACTCTTATGACCAAAACCATTACATTGATAACAAGTGACATTCATATCTCGGAGTGCAACAAATGAATTTCTAATTTCAAAACTAGTAGGGGGCTTACGCAACAAACTACAATCAACAATTCTATGACCAAACTTATTACACTGGTAACAGTAACCATGGAATTTGGGTACATACCAATCTTGTTGCATTGGACTGACAAACCTTTGTCTCATCAGATGTTTTCCTCTCATGCTATTGATTTTAGTAAACCCCTCTTCATCAATCTTGAACTTTCCTTTATGGTTTGCATTCTGGTACAGAGAGTAAGCCTTCTGGTTCTGAGTATTCTGGTTCATAGGCAAATTTCTTATAGCTTCAACATAGGTCTTAATCTCGGTAGCTTTGTTGATAGTAAAGGTTTGTTTTTCTTTACTCTCACTTGAAGAGGTAAACTATATTTCCTTATTGGATGTGTCTTTTCTATTTGAACTCTTTCCTTCTTCAAAACCTAAACCTCTGGTATCTTTTGAGTGCTTCTAATTACTCAACATTTTGTCCAAGGCTTCAATGCTACCCTCATACTTTCTCCTCATCTTCAACTCATCCTTTCTCTTTTCAAGCTCCTTTCTAAGCCTTACAATTTATTCTTCCAAATTTTGATTCTCCTTCTCTTTCTTTATCAAATCAGAGGATGCAACTTCACATATCCTCTTGGCCTCTTCCAACTAGAGTTTCAAATCAGAAATTGTTTTCTTGGGCTCATCCAGGGATTGCTTCAAATGGTCGTGTTCTTTAGCAGCAACACACTTAACCTTCTTGAGATCTCTTCTTGTTTTAATCAACTCCTCAAGAGAACTTATGAGCTCACCTTCTAGGTCCACTTTAGCTTCAATGTCTGCATCTTTATTATCTTCGTCAACCGGTTCATCTAGTGCCATAAAGAGATTGATTTTTCTTTCATCCTCACAACAGTCATTTTCTGAGGCACTTTCTTCATCCGTGGCATCATCTTCAAAAGTATACAGGTTGTTCTGCTTCTGGTAGCTTCTTCTATCTTGTCATCTTCTATCTTGTCAGTAGGCATTCTTCTTTTTATCCTTACCCAAAGGTCTGCTGGTACTTGGTTTCTCCTCTCCAACATTCTCACTATAGGGACATTTTGAGGCAAAGTGTCTTATTTTATCACAGTTGAAACATTTGAGAGGTAATTTTCCTTTGTACTTACCTGATCCTCTTTTAAGCTTCCTTACAAAGATTTCTACCACTATGTCCAAGTCTTCACTAGATTCTCCATGAGTAATTTCTTCCTTACTCTTTTTGATGGATTTGAAAGCAACCTCTTTCTTTGAAGTTCCTTCACCAGTTGTTCTCATCTCATAAGCAATTAGGGACCCAAATAACTCATCCATTGAAAAGGTTTTCAGATCCTTGGCTTCTTCTATTGCAGAGACCTTTGTGTCATACTTAGATGTGAGTGATCTAAGTACCTTTTTGACAATCACTTCATCAGCTATATCTTCTCCAAGTCCTATAATAGTGTTCACCATTTCATCAATTCTGTGAAGATTGTCAACAATCTTCTCTTTATCTTTCATCTTCAAGCCTTCAAGATGACCTCTTAGTGTTTGAAGTTTAGCCTCCTTAACCTTGACATCTCCTTCAAACAATCTCTTCAACTTATCACAGGTTTCCTTGGTGGATGAGCAGTGCATAACCTTAACAAACTCATTATCAGACAATCCACTGAGAATAGAATGCTTGGCCTGGGCATTGTTTTCATACTCCTTCTTAGCATTTGGATCCATAGAAGGGTTATTAGGAACAATATACCCATTGTTAATAGACATCCAAAAATTAAAACCTAGGGAGGACAAATAGGTTTCCATTCTTCTACTCCAGAAGGAATAGTTGGTACCATCAAACATGGGAGCTTTGGAAGAGGAGGACTCATTCCTTTTCATTGTGTTCTTAAACCAGAATCTACCCAAGCTAGAGAAATCTTTGACAAACAGGGAACCTAAGACTCTGATACCAAAGTATGCTTGGTCCAAATCAATTCATCTTCAAAATGCTGAAATACAAGTGGCCTCTTCTAAAGTTCCTCCACATAAGCATTTTTTAAGGCTTGATCCACATGATCAAAATCAATTGATTTCCACTGAGCCACCGGATATGGGCCCAAGATATCAACATAAAAATAATCAGCTACATGCACACCCCATTCGAATGTTAGTAAATTAATAACAAGAGACCAATCCCTCACATTTATCAAAGCAACATGCTCATTCCACACCTTGTCCCAAAACCTAGCTTTCCTACCATTATGAATGAACCAAGAGAGATGAGGAAGGATAACTGATCTACACTTCACCATGAAGTTCCAAATGGAAGAGCCTTTAGGAAGAGAAGAGGCAGTAAAGATTCTTCCCCTAGTACTCCTCACCAAATACTTGGCAAACATGATGGTGTCCCAAGAACTGTTAGGTTCCTTATACAATTTCCAAACCAATTTTGCTTCTAGAGCTTGATTCTACTTATTAAGATTTTAACATTTATTATTAGTAAATTAGTAATTATTAATTTATTATTATTTAATATTAATATATAACATATTAATTTATGTATTAATTTAGAATCTATTTAAAATATAATATAATTAACAAAATTTTTTGTATGAATTTAAAAACTAAATAAATTTAATTTTTTGCATATATTACTGATTTATCATTGTTTTCTAAATTTTTATATATCTGATATTTGTGATATGAAAAATGAAAGGACAAGGAATTTAATTTCTTTCCAAGTAATAACATCTTATTATAGCTTCAATCATCTTCAATCATCTTCTGCTTGCTCATAGGTGAAGTGTAAGGTATAAATTTTGAAGTTCATATAATTATGTTCTATTTCTTTTTATTTATCAATAAAATATATTTGTAATTGTACTTTGTTTTCTTTTTAAATAATGGTTTACACATAATTAATATATTGGTTCTTGTAATATTTATAGGTGAACCAAAGAGAGAAGGGTTTTGGTAATTTAATGTTAAATGAACACTCTCATAATAAACATTTAAAGAAATTTTTGGGACCTCTTCAGATGATGATTCAAATGAAGAAATATATCAATTTGGGGAAGGGGATATCATTAATGATGAAGCTTGATAGGGATCAATATTAATCAAGGGAAGGAAAAAGTACAAGTAAAAAGAAAAAATAATGATAGTAAGATAGTAATGAAATGTAGTTATTGTGAGAAGTATAACATGTCAGGACCATGAGATAGAGGGGATGATTTTTTTTTTTGACAATTAATATTTTTTTTTAAATGTCAAATGAAAGGCATTGAAATTACCAAAACATCATAAAAAGTTGATATGACATGTAGGGGTGCCGTCAAATTCCAGGTTTGAATGGAAGTATTTGAATTCTCTTCAAGTAGCACTAACAATCCATGTAACAACTTTGTGTGCCCCCAACAAAAGTGAAAACCAAAATGGCTTTTTGATAGTGCTCACTCCATAGTGTTACACTTAATGGCACAACGACATAGATTTTGAGAAATTCTTGACCAGTACACATGTTAGAGTTAATACATTGGTACAAATAGTCAAAGGGGCCTTCATGAAGAATAACCAAGGTATACATGCAGTAGCATAGTGCTCTTTTTGGGAAAACAAGGATTTGATTCATTTTAAAGTTGCATTATTGGCTAATGCAGCAGGTGGGAATGAAAAGTAGGATCACTACAAGGTAAGCAAAGGAAGGACATGTGTCAACATGGGACTCTTTAAGAGTGAAGGAGAAGATAACACATTTTTAATATTGTGCCATTGGTTCTAGTTGTAATGACTTGTGTCCCTCGTTAGCCACAACTCAAGGAGAACAATCATTAGCCAATTAAGAAGTCACAATGGCCTTCATCAATGAAAGACATGGCAGATTTTGTTACCTTTTGGATATTCATTGAACTAGGAGGAGTCGGGTCTATATATTATAATATTTTAATTATAAAAGGGGGGTTCATTGGTTGAAAATTGACTGGTCAGGAGTTGATAGTATTTCTTAATAGAAGAGTTAGTAATCTTGGGAGACATCAAAAAAAATTTGTATTTCATCAAACCTTAGTGGGTTCTTTTCACGAAAGGATTTGAATATTATATTTTATCCAAATGTAACTTTTGTATTTTGTTATTTTTCCAACTATGAAGAGTATGTGGCATTATGAGTTAAATAAATTAGAATCATGTATTTCTTATTATTTTTTACCTTGCTTTTGTTATCTTTAACCTCTTGGATAAATTTAGAGTTTTGACTCATGCTTGTTCTCTTTTAAAATCTCTATGAATTCTTTAAAGGTTTAAGGTTACATTATACAAAATTAAAAGTGAACCTAATCAAATTTCTTGCATGTTGCCTTAGAATAGGTTTTAATTTTAATTCTTTTTAGTATCTTTCTATTCATTTTCATCCCCCACATAAAATTGAAAGATCCAACTTCTAAAATTGTGAAGGTTGTTTCATAGGTTATATTCTCATGTCTTTGAAGTTTCATGACTACTTTTAAGCATAAGCTTTAGAGGTCAACAATCTTTTCTAGCACACTTAGTGGGACCTCCTTCATGTCTTGATTAGAAGCTATGTTGTATGAGCCAATGACCTATTACTAGGTCACAAGCAGCATAAAAACTAGGTTTTTTGCTACCACTCTTCATAGTTGTAGCTCAACAAAGAGCAGTTGGTCCTAGTGCAACAAAAATAAAATAAAAAGAACATATGGCTTCCCTAGGAGAACCAAGGAACTTTTTAGCATGGAATATCAGTAGTCTTCTTATCACCCCAGTCCCCTAGATGTATGGGATCCTATTCTAGACAATACACTAAAAGCACTCCACAAATTTATCAGAGAGGATTTCAAAATTATTGTGGAGCTCTTGCAAGATATGGCAAATGTTTTCACCTTAATCCAGCACCTTCCTTGCATAAAATTGTTGAGAATCCTTCCTTTTATGCTTCCCATGATGAGGATGTCTCTTCAACTCAAGTGCCTAATGAAAAATTGGGGATTGACAAGAAATTGGAATATCTTCAACAATTTTTGAGTCAAGAAATCTTGGCTAGAGAGTAAATCCCCTTGATAGAAGGTTTAAGGAAGTTGATTCAAAATGATGAACATCATGTGGATGTTTTACATGGTATAGCTCACATAGTAGATGGAAACACTATGAACTTGGCTAGTTATGTCAAAGTGCTTAGACATTCCACTCCTCCAACCCAAGTTAAGATATCCATTCCTGTATAGACATTTATAGCCAATATGCCTATATGCACATCTTACATCATGGATACCACTACACAAAAAGTTATTGCTATCAAATTTAATAGTGAGAGAATAAAATATATTAATATTAAAATATATTTTACCTTCAACCAATCTCCCTTTTGTTTCACAACCATCTCCTCCACCTACCTACCTATTATACTACACTTTCAAATCCTCCATCACAATCCAACCTTTCTCAATCCAATTTATCCACTAAAGCCACCATAAATCGCTTACTCCATAAATTTTCATCCTTACAACAACAAATGACCACCATAACCAAATCAAATTTCACTATCCCTACATATTTTGCAAGCATCCCACTTTCCATTTACATCCTTCAAATCCCTCTTCCACAACACATTGAGGTTCCCCAGTTAGAAAATTATAATGGACAAGATGACCCCCACTCTCATGTGAAAACATTTTCCACTTTAAGTAGTGACTTCTACTATAACCACAATTTCCTTGCAAAATTATTCCCTTGTTCTTTAAAAGACAAAGCTTTGGAATAGTTTTGCTCCTTTCCTAGTTATTCAATTGCTATTTTTCAACAATTGGTGAAATCATTCATTCAACATTTTAAAAATAGTATTGGGCCACAAGCTACTTTGATTGATTTAGTGCATTCCAAACAAGGTGTTAAGGAAAAAGTGTTTGATTTCATTAGAAGATATAAACATTTGTATGCACAAATTGCTTATCCTATCCTTGAAGGTGATATTCAAAGGATTTTCATTAATAATTTGCAAAAGGACATTAGATATAAGATTTTTTTATTTTTTTGAATTCACATCTTTCACATGATTGTGCATACCATTTCATAATTATCAAATTTAGGTGAGTCAATATCAACCCTCTTCATCTTTGGTTCCAGTTGATAGGAATGAAGATGCTTATCAAACATTTCAAAGCTTTAGAAAAAAAAAGAAAATTTTGGAAAGATCTATAGTGTCATAAATTGTTCACCTTTAATTAGGGTGTCCAATTCCACACTTAGCTAGCATTTATTTCAGTATGTCTCATTATACTATGAATTATAGGACTTACATATGCATTTTAATTAATTAATTAAAATTTGAGTCCTTTACCAATTCAGATCATATCACACTTTATAATTTGGGCCCTTGATTCTAGGTGTGCCCTTTTATCCTTTCATCTCGATTTATCCTTAACCCTACCCCAATTGAAAAATTTCAAAAAACAATTAGTATATCTATACAACATGGTTTGATCCATCAGGTCAGAATTAGCATTATAACCACATCATCTTGCATCCCTAGAAATTTGGGATACGTTGGCATATGGACACTCCAATGAGACATTGTGTGTGATTGAAGGTTTTGTCATTGATGGCAACCTTGAAATCCTATGGCACCAGCAAGACATCATACCGACAAAGCATTATTCAAGCAAGACAGTGCACCAACATCAACAAGATCACTCTACACCAGCACCGGCACAAAAGAAAAGATGTATATTGGCACAGAGGCCGATAGGATTTTTGATATGTAATATTTTGATTATTATTGCAAGCTGACTTGGGAAATTGTAAAATGACTCTTGTATATAAAAGAGATCATTGTAGACATTTGTAAGGGTAAGGAAGTGAACAAAAAGGAAAATTATTAGGCAGACCTAATGTGCGAATTATAGGTCAAGGGTATATGTAAAGAACAGAGTTAGAACCAATACTAAATCTGGCTTTGGAGATGCTATTATAAAGCAGTACATATCATTGGATTAGTATAATCCTCATTGTAAGTCAGTGTGACTTCTCATTGAGCAGTGAGCTCTGGGCAATTGGCCTTCCTGCATGTGCAGGCCCTTATTGTAAGTAATATTCTCTTATTAGGCAGTAAGTGAATATTGTGGGTCACAAATCCCATTGAGATTTTTCCCACACCGGGTTTCCTCGTTAAACATCTTGTGTTATGGTGTTCTTTCCATGTGGATGTTTTTGATTCTGTTTATTACATTAATTCTTGCATACTGGTACACTGCTACTTTATGTTCTACATGTTTTAACTTAAGAAATTTGATTACTGATTAGATACTGATTCACCCCCTGCTCTCAGTATCTGTGGGAACCCTAACAATTGGTATCAGAGCCTGGTCCTCTATTTTCAGAAGCCTAACAGCTTGAGGAAGATCTTGACACCGATAAAGATGGAAAATCTGATGAAGCAGCTTGAAGGAGCTCTTACTGACTATGATGCAGAGAAGTTGAAAAATATCAAATTAGAAGATGATTTAAGAGCAGCTCAGGATATCATTCAGGCACTTCAAGAAAATCTTACTGTTACAAGAAATAAGAGAAGAGAACTCTGTGAAAAATTGCAAAATGAGAGTGATGAAAAGGAGTCACTTAATGATATGATAAGCAAGTTGAAACAAGAGATCATGACAACAAAAAATGAAATACAAGATATGACTATGAGATTTTGCAAAGAGATTGAGGACAGATAGAAGAATGAAGAAGAATTGACCAGAAGACTAAGTGATGCAGCAAATGAGAACACAAGACTTAGCTATGAAAATGACATGTTGAAGACAGATCTGATGCATACTCAGAATGACTCAAATGAACTAATGAGACAAAAAGAAATCTTGGAAAGGGAATTGGAAACTGCAAATCAACATAAAGAAAAATTCAAGAAAATCTCAGAAGAACTTGATACCTTATTGAAGAATCAAAAACCCAAAGGTGACACTTCTGGAATTGGATTTGAAGTTGGAGAAAGCTTTGGTACTGCAAATACTTAGGATCACAACAAACTGGTAAGACCACCTAATACTTATAAATTCAATGGAAAATGCTTTAACTGTAATAAATATGGTCATAGGGCAAATGAATGTAGATCTAGGAATTATCAGAATATCAATCCACCCACCAGCCAATGCTCCAAATGCAACAAAGTTGGTCATAACTCTGAAAACTGCAGAATGAATGTAAGATGTTATGTTTGTGGAAGATTTGGACATCTATCAAACCAATGCAGAACACAAACCGACATAGGTTATGGGAAAGCTATTCAGAAAAATAATGTAACTTATTATGCATGTAACAAGATTGGGCATATTGCTAAATTTTGTAGAAGTAAAGGTACATCGGTAGACAACAAAAGTGCTAGCTTGAAAGGTAAAGAAAAAGTTGAAGAGGTTAAGCAAGAATTCTCAAAGCAATGGATTAGAAAAGCTGATCTAAATATTGGGAATACTCCTCCACCGGTAGAACCAACAAATGCTCCACCGGTAGGATAGAGTGATGCTCCACCGATAGGATAGAGCAGTGCTCCACCGGCAGGAAGTTCTTCATCTAATTGAAGAAAATTGTCTTGAGGGTTTGGCAATCTAATGACACATGTGCTATTATTCCCTCGGTTAGAGAAAAGAAGTTGAAAATCACTTATTACTGGCAAATAAAGTTAAGTGAATACATAACTGACATGCAATTAATGTGGTAGGTAGTGAAAAGGACTTTATAAAATAAGGTTTTGGCTCCATTTCATTTCACCGTGATTTCAAACTTTTAGAGAGCGTGAAGATTTCCGAGCTAAGGCATTTCGAGAAAGAAGCAAGCACACTCCAAGCAATCATCCATCCAAGATAGAAAAAGGTATTTTATCATGGCATCCACCTCTGCAATTGAATACATAGTGAACCCTACTATTGTGGAAGTAATTAAAAGATCTAGGCCTATATTTTAGTTGGTCCCCGAAATAGCAAAGAAGGATGATACCTTAGGTGCATTTTCTCAAATCCCTAAAGGTGTTGTATATGCTGAAGACCCTAGAATGTATATTCACTGCAATATTGAAGAGTTAGGAGATGAGGAAATCAAAACCATGTACAAAACCAAGATATGTGATGATACTGGCAATGTCAAAGCTGAACACAAAATCATTGAAACCCTAGGATTCACAGAAATCCTTAGCATTCCCGAATTTCCTAAGGATGTGATTAGGATAGTATTAAGAAGAGTTCATGGAGAATTTTTTTGGTTAGATGCAATTCATAAGATCACCAAGCAAGCTGTAAAGCTGTCACAGGGTTACCGGCCACCGGTAAAAGACCAGACAAAAACAAGAAAGTTTCAAATGATTTAGTCATAGACCTAACAGGTGCAACATTTGATAAAAGATCTTTAAGGGTTAATGATGTAAAGGATACAAATGTAAGATTCATAAGCATGATATTAGGTTACAAAGCCACTCACGCCAATAGACTTAACTCAGTTTCAAGTTTATGCATTAAGAGTGCTTATGACATGATAACAGACAATGCAAAAATTGACATCTGTGAATGGTTAAAGGATGAACTAATAGACAACCTTGGAAAGATAAATAAGGATAAGAAAGGAACCTTCAGATTTGGAAATCTGTTAGTGTGTCTAATGCTTCATATAACAAAACAAGTTCCCATTATAGGATATAAAGAACTTGGATATGACATACCGGTAGGAAAGAAACTGACAGAACTGTTCAATACCATGGGTGAGAATAAGGAAAACAACATTCATGACTTTTTCCAAGCACTAAAGACAAAAATGAAGAAAAGGACAAGGTTATCTCAGGACATTGTAGATAAATACAAAGATATATGCTTTGTTATCAAAAAGGATGAAATATGGATGGAAGCAGTCATCCCAAGGACAATCTGGGTAACAGAAATGGGCTATGAGACAGATGACCACATAGTTGAAACTTATGCCAAAGCACTTCTGGAAGCCCCCAATGAACCTAAGGAGGAAGCATTTGGTAGTGTTGAAACAATAGAAAAACAAATACAGTCCAAGAAAAGAGTGAAGAAGGTAGAAGCATTTGTGAGAAAAGGATCCAGACAAGCAAAAGCCATTAAGGAAGATGTATTAAAGAAAACTGGCATAACTGAAGATGAGTTGGCAACCCCACAACCTGAAGCTCATCTATCACCGGTAGGTACTTCTTTAGAAGGAGACATCCTAACAACCTTTAAAAGAGTTGTTAGGAAAAGAGATCCATCACCAGCAACCACTCCTTCACCTAGAAGGACAAGGCAGAAGCAACAAGCTATGAGATCTCCGGTCAGAAAGGTCACACCTAAAAGGAAGCTGACCCCTAAGAAAAAGAAAAAGGCAAAAACTGACTTGGCACCTCTAGACATTTTGCTAAATGAGATCACAGAGGAAGGAAAACTGAAGAACATAGGGAAAATTTATGACACCCTATCAGTTGATGAGAAAGGGCAAGTTGAGGAGAGTGTAATATTACACATGGACATGTTCAAAATTTTTTTGATGGAAGTCATAAATGAAATTCCTGATGACTTATACAAAAGACTTGAGGCTAGAAGGCAAGGAGTAATTGAACTGGACAAGAAAATAAAAAATAGAAAAACTACTTGCTGTATATCCGGTAAACTCCCCAAAAGAAATTGATGATCTGATAGCTCAGGCTAACCAGACAGTTTTTTCCACTGCACACCGGCATATTTCACTGATGGCAGGTAGAGTTACAGAAGTTTTAGAGGAAACAGAAGATGGTTGGGACATATTTTTGGTTGAAAAAGAGAAACAAGAAGAATATAGGAATCCCAAGCCTATTAAGGTATATCAGAAGGATAAGGACAAAGGGAAAGGAAAAATTGGTGGACCTCCAAGCATAAAGGTTAAAGATAACCTACCTCCACCTATAAAATTTACAATTCCTGAAAACCAACCGGCAGCTGAAAGCATGGATGCACAGGATAGAAATAAAAATCCTGAAGTCCTATTCACTGTAAATGTTGATACCCAAAAGATCAACATAACAGTTGATAAAGACACAAGTGAAAAATCAGATATGGCTAAAGAGCCTCTGGTAACAGGAAATACAGAGAAAACGACAGAGCTAAAGGCTCTAGAATAGATGCCACCGGTAAGCAATGAAGCAGGAAAACCAGTGCTAAAGGAAATGCAGACACAAACTGACCTACCGAAGGTTAATACAAGCATGGTCACTTCCACCAGTACTCAGTTTGTTGGGTCACCATCAAGGTCAACAAATGTGACTGAGGTATTACTTGAATCCATCAAGAAAATAACTGACTATAGTTCACAATCTTACAAAACAATAGATGATTCAATACCAATTTTGAAGATAATTGCTCTTGATTGTAATATAGATAATAAAGATTCTTTAGGACAGTTGGATACATTATGTAAATACATTTCTGGAAATATTGAGAAAATAAAGGAAGAATCTGTAAAGGACATTGTAGAAAAGGAGAAACAAAAATTCTTTGAGGAAGAAATTAAGAAGTGTAACAGAGACTTTGACACACTTCTACTAGAATTGTGTAGTTTGTTAAAAGAGTATAAAAACCTGTATAAAGACACATGAAAAACAAACTTCCTGACTGTAGATATTGACAAGAAAATAAGCAAGACACAGGAAGAGATAAACAAGCTTGCAAACGATTTTGTCAACTCACCGGATTTACTATCTGTTTTTGAAGATAAGTTAGCAAATTTTGAGGCAGAATTACTTAAACATGAGAAAGAGAAAGAGACAATAATAAATAAGGCAAAACACTTGAGATCTAAACTGAGTCCAAGATTGGACTATCTAGCATCTCTATGGAAGGAAATCTCAGAGGCATTAACACCGGGAAGTAAAACACCGACAAAACAATTGCAGCATCTCACCGGTACTATGAAGAGGACTGAAACAATAATAAAAGACAGCAAAAAGTTTATGGATAGTATAAACTTAATTTTGGGCGATCTTTTTCAGACAATAACTACCCAACTACAAGGTTGAGGATATGGATCGGTATAACTACAAACTCTACTAACATCTTGACAACCTTTGTCATTGATGCCAAAGGGGGAGTAGTAGGATGAGAAAGTTCAAAGACAAGAATCATATGCTCAGGGGGAGCCCTTCATATTTTTGGTAAATTTTTTGTCTACACATTTTGGACACCTTTTTGAAATTTCTCATGAGTGTTGCCATCAATGCCAAAGGGGGAGATTGTCGGCATATGGACACTCCAATGAGACATTGTGTGTGATTGAAGGTTTTGTCATTGATGGCAACCTTGCAATCCTATGGCACTAACAAGACATCATACTGACAAAGCATTATTCAAGAAAGACAGTGCACCGGCATCAACAAGATCACTCTACACCGGCACTGGCATAGAAGAAAAGATGTATACCGGCACAGAGGCCGACATGATTTTTGATATGTAATATTTTGATTATTATTGCAAGCTGACTTGGCAAATTGTAAAATGACTCTTGTATATAAAAGAGATCATTTTAGACATTTGTAAGGGTAAGGAAGTGAACAAAAAGGAAAATTATTAGGCAGACCTAATGTGTGAATTATAGGTCAAGGGTATATGTAAAGAATAGAGTTAGAATCGGTACTGAATCTGGCATTGGAGATGCTATTATAAAGTAGTACAGATCATTGGATTAGTATAATCCTCATTGTAAGTCAGTGTGACTTCTCATTGAGCAGTGAGCTCTAGGCAATTGGCCTTCTTGCATGTGCAAGCCCCTATTGTAAGTAATATTCTCTTATTGGCCAGTAAGTGAATATTGTGGCTCACAAATCCCACCAAGGTTTTTCCCACACCGGGTTTCCTCATTAAACATCTTGTGTTATGGTGTTCTTTTCATGGGGATGTTTTTTATTCTGTTTATTACATTAATTCTTGCATACTGGTACACTGCTACTTTATGTTCTGCATGTTTTAACTTAAGAAAATTTGATTACCGATTAGATATTGATTCAACCCCCCCCCCTCTTAGTATCTGTGGGAACCCTAATAGGATAAACTTGTTGGGACTATGAGGATTGACTTTCCTCAGCCCCAATAACTTTTCCATAAATTTTGGGAGGATAATTTGGTGGTCCTAATCAATTAAAATCCCACTCCGTGCAAATAAATAACAAACTTAAGTTAGATTTTGATAAAATTCAAATCTAAGATTTCATATATAAGGCAACTCACTTCCTCATTTGTGTTAACTTTTGGGCATTTTGGAGAGCAACAATTATGGAATTGAAGGTATTCTAATGAAGTCAAAGTGCTTCTTTAAAGGATTCTTAGATCTAAAATTCAATCAACTCTTCATTAACATTCAACCATGGAAGCTTCAAGAGACATTAGAGGATGATAGGGAATCATTGACTAATGACTAGCTTGTACCTCTTCCTAAGGGACTTGGTATGATTTCATGTTGTTCTTATGTTTCTACCATTAAGCTTCAAATCTACATCATATTTTCAAATTTACATTATTGCTTTAGATCTACAATCTAATTGTGTGATATAAAGCATTTTCAATTCAATCATTATCATTTAGGGTTTTTCTTTAACACATTTGAGTAGGACTCCAGTTTACATATTAGACATCTTATCTCATAGAAATATTAGACAAACTTAAGATTTGAGAGCACACACTTTATTCCAATTTCAATATTGGCTATCTATGGAGGTGGAAATCACCAAAATAGGGAGTTGACCAAGGAAAACCTCTATATATCCACCACCATACCATTTTATATCTTGTAGGTGTGCAACTACAAGTACCCAATAGATGCAAGAAGCCCAAAACAACATTTGGAGACTATCCCAAAACCGCTCATAGAATTTAGACCTAATTTCTCAAGACTAGGGTGGTTGGGGTGCCCCTATCTAGACTAGCGCATTAGTGGTGCCCCTATCCTCAACCTTTTTCTCTAGATTTGATAAGAAGCTTCTAGATAGCTTCAAGTTGTAGATTCTTAGACAACAACTCATACTTAGAAGACCAAGGCAGTCTGAGCACCCTAGACCTATAGATTCAACTTCATTTTGTAGTTACAGGTGCACAGTTAGATTTACCATTCATTTTAATTTTTTTATAATATTTTTTTTGTGTTTGTCAATCAATTATAGTGACATAAGCCTTCATTTACTTCGTACTTTAGTCATAGTTTCGCATTAACTCAAACAATTTAAATAATTTTTCGTAGTTCATTCACTTTCTAAAGAAAAAAAGGAATAGAAACCCTACAAGTGTCATTTGACTTTCTTGTCCAAGAGTTAGTCAAATACAATTAGTCCTTTAGGTGATTTTGTAGTCTAATGTTGGTATGAAAGTGGATCTTGGCCTTATGTGCTACCTGGTTCCATTTTCATCCAATACATTTTGGTGAACTCGACTCTTCTTACATTTACATAAGTTCTAAGTTTTATTTTTATATCTAATTTTTAAATGTCATTAGATGCATGTATTCATTACTTATATACTTGCATTGTTTGCATTGCTTAGTTCATGGCTTAGTTTTTGCACTTGCACTTTTTAGCTAATCACTTCATTGCTTCATTAAATGCATATGTTTGGTCTAGTCATCAATTTTTGTTTCTAGGAATTGTTTGTTTCATTGCATTAGACATCATTAAAAAAAAGACATTTTAAAATCTTGAGATAAAATGTGGGCCTTCGACTGACTTGCCTTTGAAATGTGTTCTTCCTATTAGTAGTAAAATGAATAATATTTTTGTGTGTGATGTTTCTTTAACTTCTCTTATATCACCTTACACCTCTCCCAAGCTTTCTATCCTCAATGAGGACATTTTTTTGCAAGAAGATATTCTTAAGCCTTCTCTCAATGATATCTCTCTTTGAGTTGAATCATTAGGGAATGTTGTTGATTCTTCTCCTAATATGTATATCACCCATGAGGGTTCCTTGGTGAAAGAGGATTCTATTGTGGTACAAGATGATGATATATAATCCTCTTAATCAATATTTACCTTCTTTTCATTTCAATAACCTTCTCTCTAGAGATGAAGAATTAATGAGTGATGTTTGTGCCTCTCCTAAAGATTGTTTTACTCATAAGAATACCTTAGAGAAAGAGGATGATTACACATTAAAGGATGAAGAATTTATGACTAGTACTTGTCCCTATCCCAAAATTGATCCTATCCATGATGACATGTTGGTGCAAGAAGAGACTATCAACTGTTAGATATTAGGTTAGCCCCAAAGACACTGAGAGGGGGGAGTGAATCAATGTCTAACTGGTAGATGAAAGATTTAAATTTATTTCCAACTTTACAACTCAAACTAATATACCGATAAGCAAATAATAATGTAGTAAAGAGAAACAAAAGAATAAACATCAATTCACACCATAACACATATATTTTTGGCGAGGAAACCCGGTAAGGGAAAAACCTCGGTGGGATTTGTGACCCACAATATTTACTCACTGGCATATATGAATAAATATTACTTATTACAATAGGGGCTTGCACATGTAGGAAGGTCAACTGCCTAGAGCTCACTTCTCAATACAAAAATGGAGTCTCACTGACTACACAATTGGATGGTTAAATCCAATAACAATGTACTGATCAAAATAGCATCTGCAATGTTAGATTTAGTACTGGTTTAAGCTCTATTCTGATACCTCTGCCAAAACCTTGCTTCGCTATGCTCTGCTCTTATTCGCTGTAAAGATAAATACATCAAAGTGCATGAACAATTATCCGCTATCATAACCTATCACATATTACCGCTTCCTTACATTACCTATCATATATTTCCATACATTACAAATGACCTACAAGATCTCATACATATATGATTCTTTACAATTTACATCATGTTGACTATACAAATAATATTAAATTACAATACATTTCACATAAACAATATTATTTCCAAGTTGGCTTGGACTGTCGGTATAATTTGCTGCTGGTGTAACTGGATTCTAGTGTGAATAAACCTTGTAGTGACTATTGGTGTCGGTAGGTGAAGTCTGATGCCGGTATAACCTTTGAACCCTGTTACTAGTTGGTTTCCATCAATGACAACATCAACCATTCTCATCTGAGTGTATAATGCCAACAATCTCTCCCTTTGGCATTGATGGCAACACTCATGAGAAAAATCAAAACTGATATCAAAATTTGAAGTCCAAAAACTGAGGGTGCTCCCCCTCAGCTAGTGATCTCCTTCTATATATTTTTCTCATTACACTACTACCCCTTTGACATCAATGACAAAGGATGTCAAAAGAATCCAAAATCCAAAATTTACCTAGAAACTTGTAGTTGGTTATGTACAATCTGAAAAATGTCTGCCAAAACCAAGTTAAGACCTTGCAAAAACTTTGTGCTATCAAAAATTATTGTCTTTGTTTGTCGGATCATTCCAGTGAGATAATGCATCTGTTTCTCTGGTGATCCATCCCATTGAATAGTTACCTTAGATAGCTCATTCTGGTGTGTTACCAAATTATCCAATCTAGGACCAATCTTGTTCTTTAACTCTTGGGTTTTCATCTTCAACCTTGCCTTTTCTCTTTCTAGTTTCTCAAATCTTCTCTTCATAAGTAGCCATCTCTTGATCCAAAACTGATGTGAGATCCGAAGAACCAATCATATTGTCAGCAATGTCATCAATTTCTTTATGTGTTTTCTTTATTTGCTCATGAATATCTTCTATTAGGTGGTGAGGTTTGCATGCTTCCCTGTACAATTCCTTGTATTTCAGAATGGTGGAATTCAGTGCTGGTAACAATGAGTCAATCTGTCTAGTACAATCCTTTATTGTTTTATCAAATAATTCATCCTTCTCCTTATTAAATCTTTCCTTAATAGTCTCCTCATTTATCTTATCTATAGACTGAATGTTAGAAGAAATGAATTTGGACAATGTGTCCAATTTGCTTATAGACCCAACAATGTGATCGACCTTGCACGTCGGTGCAATCATCTGCAAAATTGGTAAAGAATCATCAATAGCCTTAAATGCTAAGGCGTTGTATTTTGTTATCTTCTTAATGGAATCTAATAATACATCAGTAACATTTGTTGGTCTGTAATCCATAGTAGAAGTACTGGGAGGAGTGCTAGGTTATGCAATATTTTTCTTCTCTTCTCCAAATACCTTAACCTCTTCTTTATCCACTTTCTCTTTCTTATTTTCACTCTTATGCTCATTCTTATTGACTGTCGGTTCTAATTTTGTCTGTTCTTGTTCCTTTTATGTTCCTATCGGTATCTCAATATTCTGTTGAGTGTCAACAGTCTTGACTGGTGATTCAGGTTTCTCAATATTAATAGCTTCAGATTTCTTTTCCTTTGGAGTTTCCTTATCCATTATAATGTTGATATCCTGAGTGTCAACATTCATTGTGAATAGAATGTTTTACTCGGGATCAATGTTATCTTCTTTCACTTCCTCAAACTTATTTTCAGGCTCATTTTCCATTTCTGTCGGTGCCTCTGATACTACCGGTGGGGTGTCCTATGCTAGTGGAGGTAAGTTGTCCTTAACTGTGATGTCACGTACACTACCAACCTTACTTTTACCCTTGTCTATTTTATGATATACTTTAGTAAAGGGTTTATCAACTTTCAGTCTATCTTTCTCTTCCCTTTTCTCCTTTTCAACAAAGAATATATCCCATTTATCAGTTGTTTCATCTGCAATCTCTTTTACTCTGTTGGTCATAGGACTAACTTTCCAGTGACCACTCACAAAATAGTCCTGTTAGCTTCAGATATTAAATCATCTATTTCTTGTTTATAATTAACAGGATGAACAGCTAACAATGCCTCAACCTTCAATTTCTTATCTAACTCCATAATAGACACTCTCTTTGCTTCAAGTCTCAAGTATAAATCATTAGGAAGAACATCTATGACCTCAATAAGAACCTTCTTATATATATCTAGATAAAAAATTATACTTTCCTCAATAGTATCCTTATTTGAATCCTTAAAAGAATGATAGAATTTATTAACATTAATACTAAGATTTCCTTCTTGAGTTATTTCATTTATTAGCTCTGCCAGTGAAAGAGTGTCTGGTTCCTTTTGTTCCAGTTGCTTCTTTGGTGTGACTTTCTTCTTCTGACCATTGGGCTCTCTCACAACTTGTTGTTTCTTCCTAAGTGTTCTAGATTTCTTTGGTGATGCAGCAAGTGTCGGTGAGGGTTTTCTTTTCTTTCTATCCACCCTTTTGAATTCAGCATCCTTATCATTGTCAGAATCAGATGAGGTACCCACAGGAGAAATATGTGCTACCGATTGTTGTTTTGATTTTCTTTCTTGTTCAACAACACCTTTCATCGGATCCAGTTTCAGTAATCCCTTCTTAATAGTTTCAACAAACTTAGAAGCATCCTTTATTTCTTTTTCTCTTTTCTTCCTCTGCTTCAGCATAGTAACATCACTTTCTATAGTTTCAACATTACCAAAGATCTTTTCAGTGGGTTCCAGTGGAGTATCTAGGAGTATCTTGGCATAAGATTCCAAGATGTGCGAGTCCACTTCATAACCCATCTCGATTATCTAGATAGTTCTAGGTCTAACTGCCTCCATCCATACTTCATCTCTTTTCACAACAAAGCATATATGTTTGTCATATTTGTCTACAATGCTTTGGGGAATCCTTTCCCTTTGTCTCATTTTTGTTTGAAAAACTTTGAAGTACTCTTTTACCATTTTGTCACCATCTGAGCCTATGTTGGTAATTTCCTCCTTTATCTATTTTCCAACAGAAATATTATAGGCAAAGTCCTTGTGTCCAATACCAGGAATCTCCTTTGAGAAATATAGCATTAAGCACACAATCAAATTCCCAAACTTGAAATTTCCCTTCTTGTCACCTTTGATCTTGCTCAAATTTTCTAATAGTTCATCTTTCAACCATTCACATATGTCAATTTTAGCATTATTCATAATCATCTCATAGGCATTATGAATAGATAAACTTGAAACAAAATTCAGCCTATTAGTATGAGCAACTTTGTATCCAATAACCATACTAGCATATTTGACATTGTTGTCAGTTATATCACTAACCATAAGTGATCTATTGTCAAATGTAGTGCCAGTTAAGTTAGATGACTCCATTGGTGCATTTTCAAAAATCCTAAAAGGAGTTGCATTTGTTGAAGACCCTAGGGCATACATTCATTATAACATCGAAAAATTTAGGGTCCGAGGATTTAAGGAACATGTTCATGAATGTTATTACTGACTAGGAGTTGCGTTTGTTGAAGACCCTAGGGCATACATTCATTGTAACATCAAAAAATTTAGGGTCCGAGGATTTAAGGAACATGTTCATGAATGTTATTACTGACAGTTGCGTTTGTTGAAGACCCTAGGGCATACATTCATTGTAACATCAAAAAATTTAGGGTCCGAGGATTTAAGGAACATGTTCATGAATGTTATTACTGACTCAGTAATAACATTCATGAACATGTTCCTTAAATCCTCGGACCCTAAATTTTTTGATGTTACAATGAATGTATGCCCTAGGGTCTTCAACAAATGCAACTCCTTTCAAGATTTTTGAAAATGCACCAATGGAGTCATCTAACTTAGCTATCTTAGGGATGATTTTGAAGACTAGTCTAGGACGCTCGACATTTTCCACAATAGTAGGGTTTGCAATGAATTCAGGAACAAAAGATGAAGAAGCCATGTCGTAAGATAAATACCTTTTAACTGAAAAACCTTGGATGCCCTGAGAATCTTGCTTCTTTGCTTCTTGAATGCTAGTGCTCAACTCTACGCTCTTTGAATGCTTGAATGCTTTGGTAAGTAGAAATGAGAAATTCAAGTGCTTTATAACCAAAAAGTTTAACTTACAATTGCATTAAATGTTTCATCGGTGAAGTGAATAATCAACATATGTGCCGGTAAAGAAGAAATGTGACTTCTTACCACCAACTGAGGGTAAATGCATGATATTCAACTATTTTCCTTACCCCTAAGGATTATTCCTTAGTTAGATGAAGAATCTCCTACCGGTGCAGGATTGCTCTGTTTTATCGGTGCAGTGACAGATTCATCATTCCTCTGATCTCTCTTCCTGATCCATTATTTAGTGAATTCTTGTTTGATTTCATTCACCTTTTCTTTTCCTTGTCATTAGATCCTCTATTTTTTGTTAGTACATTCTTGCTTCTACAAAATCTTATAATATGCCCAATCTTGTTACATCCATAACAGGTTACATTATTTCTTTGTATAGCTTTTCCATAACCTTGACCGGTTTGAGTTTTGCATTGATTAGATAGATGTCCAAATCTACCACAAACATAGCATTTCACATTCATTCTACAATTTTCTAAGTTATGACCATTTTTATTGCATTTGGAACATTGACCAATGGGTGAGTTTGTATTCTGATTATTCCTAAATCTGCACTGATTTGCTCTATGACCAAATTTGTTGCAATTAAAACATTTTCCATTGAATTTATATGCATTAGGTTGCCTTACCGGTTTGTTGTGATCATGATTGTTTGTAGTTTCAGAACTTTCTCCATGTTCAAATCCAAGTCCAATTGTTTCTCCATCAAGTTTTTGACTTTTCAACATAGCATCAAGCTTATCTGAACTATTCTTGAATTTGTCTTTGTGTTAATTTGCAGCGACCAACTCACTTTCTAAAGTACTAACTTGTCTCATAAGTTCCTCTTTGTCATGTTGCATGTGAATCAAATCTATTTTAAGCATATCATTTTCATAACCAAGTCTTAAAGATTCATCTGATCTTTCATTAGGTCTTTTGGCCAAATCTTCCTCATTCCTCTTTCTATCTTCAATATCCTTACATTGTCTCATGGTTAAATCTTGCATCTCATTCCTCATGTTACTGTTCTCTTGTCTTAGTTTCTCTACAATATCTCTGAGAGTTTCCTTTTCTTCATCATCCTTGTTTTGTAGTTGCACATGTAATTTCTTTCTCTTATTCTTTGCTATGACCAGGTTTTCTTGAAGTGCTTTGATGAATTCCCAAGCAGTTCTAAGTTCATCTTCTAGTTTTATATTCTTCAATTTTTCTACATCAAAATATTCAAGAGCTCCTTCCAACTGTTGTCTCAAAATTTCCATTGGTACTGGTTTCAGAATCTTCCTCAAGTTGTTAGGCTTCTGCAAATAGAGGACTAGGCTCTGATACCAATTGTTAGATATTAGGTTAGCCCCAAAGACACTGAGAGGGGGGGGGGGGGGGTGGGTGAATCAGTGTCTAACTGGTAGATGAAACATTTAAACTTATTTGCAACTTTACAACTCAAACTAATATACTGGTAAGCAAATAATAATGCAATAAAGAGAAACAAAAGAATAAGCATCAATGCACACCATAACACATATTTTTGGTGAGGAAACCCGGTAAGGGAAAAACCTCGATGGGATTTGTGACCCACAATATTTAATCACTGGCCAATATAAATAAATATTACTTAGTACAATAGGGGCCTACACATGTAGGAAGGCCAACTTCCTAGAGCTCACTGCTCAATACAAAAATGGAGTCTCACTGACTACACAATTGGATGGTTAAATCCAATAACAATGTACTGCTCAAAATAACATCTGCAATGCTGGATTTAGTATCAGTTTAAGCTCTATCTGATACCTCTACCAAAACCTTTCTTCGCTCTGCTATGCTCTTATTCACTCTCAAGATAAATACATCAAAGTGCATGAGCAATTATTCGCTATCATAACCTATCACATATTACCGCTTCCTTACATTGCCTATCATATACTTCCATACATTACAAATGACCTACAAGATCTCATACATATATGAGTCTTTACAATACATCATGTCAGCTATACAAATTATATTACATTACAATAAATTTTACATAAATAATATTATTTCCAAGTCGGCTTGGACTGCTGGTATAATCTGTTGTCAGTGTAACTGGATGCTGGTGTGAATAAACCTTGTAGTGACTACCGATGTCGATAGGTGAAGTCTGATACCGGTATAACCTTTGAACCCTGTTACTAGTTGGTTGCCATCAATGACAACATCAACCATTCTCATTTGAGTGTATATTGCCAACATCGACACTTCTTTCAAAAGTCTCCTTCCTAGGACTTATGTTGATCTTTCTCCTATAATGTACCTCCTTTGTAGAGATACTTTGGAAGAAGAGAATTATCTTAGACTACAAGGGTTCAATATCACTAACAACCCCCTCTATGATAATTTCCCTTTCATTCAACCCAAAGACAATCTTATTCATGAAAAAGTGTTTAAAGTTGATAATCCTCTTTATGAAGTACTTGATGACTTTAGCTCTACTAGACCTCCCTCAAATATTCCTAAACCATCTTTGATCAATATGACACATGTGAATGGTTATGAAACCCCTCAACCTCTTAATAAACCAGTTATTACGGTTAAAGGTTCTTATAATCATGATACTTTTTACACTCATAATAAACCAATCATTAGTGTGAAAGGAGGTTATGCTACTAAAAGTCCTTATGAATATGCCAAATAAATCATCCAATAAAGTTACAATATGGTTACTCACACATATAATACAAGAAACAATAGGCAACCTAATCCTCTTCAGGTTATCCCAACTTCTCTTTCTATTTCCCAGTCAATGCTTCCTCCAACATCTCATCTTTCTCAACATCTTAGAAAGGAAAATGATCTTATTGAACAACTTCAAGCTACTTCTACCAAGATATCTATTTGGGAGTTTATTCAAACCTCACCCACCTATCATGGAATGCTGCAAGATGCTTTAAATAAAATAGATGTCCATCCACTATGACACTTACTAATAACATAACTTCTTTGATAGATTGTATGAATGTATGTAATGCCTACCAAAATACTCTAGAGAAATAAACCAAAATATACTAACAAAAGGGAATAATTTTTTTCTTCTTTAAGGTAACTATCACTTCTATGATATATCTAACATTCCATTAATGCAACATTAATACCAATATTCATCAATGCACCATTAACAATTTACATGAATGCATAAATCAACATGAACATATTCATAGAATCTTAATACGCAAGCAGAATAACCATTTAACCATTAACATTTCTCATACAATGTATCCAATCCCTAGGGTATCTCAATGTCACTACTTGAGAAAACCCTAAAACATCATATATCCACCTTAGAACATCTTATACTATCATTAATCATTTACTTTCCATACAACTTTGATAAATAATTAGCCCACTTTCATAACTTGACCACATAACATACTTTTTTATATTCATTAGGAAATTACCAAACCGAATACTCCTATTATTCAATCTTTCATTCATCATAAAAGCATCACAGTTTGTATAACCATTCTCTTCTATAAGACTAGATTATCCTTCAAGTTTCATTACATATGTCTAAGACAACTAGCTCATTTACCTAGGTAACATAATCCATTTCATCTAGATAACTTTCATTTCTTAAACAAGATCTATAACAGCAACTACTACTCTTCCAACTTAATTTCCGTAAGATTATACATACAATCCCGTCTTACAATTTTGATACAATACAAATGTATACATACCAATTCTTTCTTAATCCACACAAAACACATAAACTAGCATTACATAATGAATAACCAATACACCAATGAATTTACCATGAGAACTTCTCCTAAACTCCTACATCATATTCCCTTATCAATTACATTGACAAATACATCAAGATACATAACATATAAGCGTATATTAACTCTTTTACAAATACAAAGCATTATGATACAATGTTTATTTTCCAAGTACATATAAATCAACTCCAAATAATATCCACATAACAAAGAATCCAAGAATCCATTCCACACATGTTATATCTCAATGGAAGAAGGCATCAAACCACCCAACCATGTGGAACCAAATAGGAACCACCACCATGCTAGGAGATGACATAAGGTTCCAAACCAAACTCTAGACCTAAGATGACACGTAACAACCATAGGATACAACATGACATCACAAGACTCCAACATAAGAATACAACATCAAATCGCATCACATAGCTAAATCAAAACAATCAAACTTACAAAGGCACAATCAACAAATAAAGGCATATAGATAATGGACACATGTAGGGAAAGAGTGCCATTGCATGATACCCTCACAAAGAAGGGTCTAAGCCTCAATCTGATAGACATGTGGAACCATCTAGACCTTGGAGCCATTCAAGGTAGATCGATTTACTGCTCCAACGGTCTTCCCAAGCTCATCCCGAGCATACACTGGTTCTAGGGCTATAAGGTGGGGCCACAAAACCAATCTCTATCTTGTTTAGGGAATTCCTAAATCCCAAACCCACTAATCAATTATTAAGATTATCACTTGCATTTACAAGAAAACTCTTCATATGGTTCCATAGGTCTAGACCCCCTTCTAGAGATCTAATGCTCATGACCTTCGTCCTACACATGCAAGAGCCCACTCTCTCTATCATGGACCAAAACCATAGGGTAAAACATAATAAGATACATCATAACACCAACATGAAGCTCAACTTGGAATGGATCCAAAACTCATTACAAATCTACTTCAATTGATTTACAAAGATAATCATCAACATGCAATCCAAGAGCCACTTATCAAGAATCAACCCATAAGCTCAAAATGCTAAAATGCAACAATAAAGAGAACCTCAAGAATGTCAAATGCACATAGATAAGGGAAATACATGAATCCAATAACATAGAACACTCCTCCACAATAAGGCACTACATATCCTCTCGCTGGAGCTGCAAATTATCCTTCCTTAATAGCAAGGACACACTTAACTTGCTGGAGCAACAAATCAATACCTCAACAATTAAGCACAAAACCACTTGTCGGAGACAAAATGGATTCATACGCATCAAAATGAATAGAACAGTGCCCAAAACCATAAAATATGAAAATTCAAGCCTTTGGAGTGAAAATCAAGCCAAGAAATCAAACTGAGAACTTCAAAAACTGCTTTAGGAACTGTTCGGTCTTCTTGTAGCTCTTTTGTCACAGAGATGCAACTTCAAAAAACAAGAAAATGAAGCAATTAAACTTGCCCAGATTTGGGCAGGGGCTCAATCAGGGTCTGTAATCAACCCCAAAGACATTAAAATCCACCACCAACACATAATAGGGTTTGCAGAAGATCAAAAAGATCACATATACAAGATAAACAACTCAACCGATGAATATTTGCACAAAAAAGATCACAAATACAACCACATCTGATCCAAAACACACCAAATAATCATCAGACAATAAGAGGTCCTGAAAAAGGATTTCTAAGGCAATACAAGCCTTCACAAATCAAAACCAACTCTTAGAACATTCGCAAGGAGATTATAGCCATAAAAACCACATATCATGAAACACCCATTTCCTAGCACTGCATACAATAAAAAATTCCAGATTCGAATTACAACCTTTTCAAAATTAATTTTCTTTCAATCAACTCAATAGTAAAACAACTGAAATCATTCCCATAATTTTCCCAAAACAATCTTTTGGCAAACACCCACAGACAATCTTTCCTAAAAACTCAAAACTGAGAATAGGAAGTCAGATCCAACTTAGAAAAGAAGTAATGGCAATTAAAAATTGATGAAGAAATCTCCAAATCCAGCAAGCTCCAAGTGCAATCCACAATCAAAACAAAAATCCAAATCCTTCAAGTAAATATGAAAATTTCTCCCAAAAGCCAACCTCTCATGAATGCACAGGAAACAAAAGATTGTTAGGATTAGTGATAGTCCCAAAGATATTGAGAGGGGGGGGGGGGGTGAATCAGTATCTAATGGGTTAAGTGATTTTCTGACCTTATTAAGTATTTTGCATTCCAAAAAAATGTATCGGTAAACAAGAATTAATGCAGTAAATATGAACAATAAAGACAACATAGAAATCACACCATAACACAAGATTTTTGGCGAGGAAACCCGGTGTGGGAAAAACCTTAGTGGGATTTGTGACCCACAATATTCACTCACTGGCCAATGAATGGATATTACTTACAATAAGGTGTCTGCACATGCAGAAAGGCCAACTGCCTAGAGCTCACTGCTCAAATACAAAAGGGAAGTCTCACTGACTTACAAAATGGATTATGAGAATCCAATATAATGTACTACTACAAAAGCATCTACTATGCCAAGTTCAGTAGTGGTTTAAGCTCATACAATAACCATAAACCCTTCTACAAAATCTGCCTTAATATTCGCTCTACATATCCATCATATCTATCCTTTATCATGTATATCACCAAAAATGATCTACAAGATCTCATACTTATATATGAGTCTTATTACAACATGCCATGTCGGCTTACAAAAAGATATTACAATTAAATACAAAATACAATAATCAAAATCCTGTCGGCTAGGGTGCTAGTAAACATTATTGTCGTTGTCGGTGAAGTGTCTGTCGATGTCGGTGTCGGTGTCGGTGCCTATAGATATCCACAAGGTTGTCGATAAGTTTCCATCAATGAAAACAACTTCAATCATCTTCAATTCTCATTGGAGTGTGCAATGCCAACAAAGATATACTAAAAATTAAACCTCAGAACTTTAATAAAAATTGACCAATAAGAAAAATCCTCAAAACAATATATTATACCAACCCTCACATAGTTTGAGGGAGATAATAAAAAAATATATTATTTACCTACCTCCCTCCATTCAACCAATTAGATAAAATGGTAGGTAGATTTATAATATTTCAAATTAACTAAAGAGGGGTAAAAAGACAATCGATTAAATAATAGTTTACACACCCCACGATAAAATATTATTCACGAATAGTAATATTATTTATTCTCCCAATAAATAATAAACCACAACATAAATTAAATAAATAACCATGGATAATAATATTTACCCATTAATAAAATACCAATGCCTTGGTTAAACAATATTAATTAATTAAATAACAACAATTAAATAAATAACCATAAATAAATAATAATAGAAAATCCAAAAAGGGCATCATTAAAGTAAATAAAATAAAATAAATATAAAATCCAATAATCAACACTTGATAAAACTCAATTAAAATATAAATAAATAAAAGTTAATTGACAATAAATAATAATTAAGCTCTTGATAAACAATAAATCAAATGTTAAATAAATTAAATCAAATTAAACAATAAATAAATGATAGATCAAATAAATAAAATAAGCCAATTAATTATGAAATCTCAACAATAAATTAAATAATCATTTAAACACTAAATCATAAACTAAAGTAAAATAAGATAAACTTCAGAACCAGATAAATAAATGATCAGATTATATTAATATCTCAATCTAGCCACTTAATAAACTATGCAATAGAATCAATTATTAATTTAATTAAATAATCATACCCACAAGACCACATAAGAAGGTCCTAACAACCACCGTGCGCCACAAGACAATACTATCATGATTTAATTGACATGGTGACAACTTAAGCCTAGAGTGTGCAAGGAAAACACATGCCATCTCCAACAACTTGCCATTGGGATAGAGATGCACTCAAACCTATGAGACTAGGTGGAGTCGATGTCTAGTACCTGCAAACTTGCATCCACCACTCAACACAATGTATACACTACATATACATCATAATAATCAGACAGGTGATAGATAATCGCAACAACATATCCTTCTCGCAATGAGTGATATGACATCATCTCTACTCACAAAGACAGTCACACAATATAACATCAAAACATCATATAGAATCATGATCATGAAATAGGGTTAGCTCCATCATAGCATCATAAGTCATAAAATCCACATGATCAATTAACACATATAATCCATGTATCATATAAATCCATCCATCATAGCGATACTACGTACTAACATCCACAAGAATCATCAAATGCTATATGTCATATAGTATGTCTAGCGTCATCAGTCATATAAATCTCCAAACAACATGAGTCATATCAAATAACATAAATCCACATAGAGTAACTAGCATCATCAATACCATCTAAGATAACAATAGAGTCATAAATAACCATCTAAGCATCAACCATATGTCTAAATAAGTTTATCAATATGTAAATCAAAATGCAAGCCTAGGAGGGGCACTACAATGTAACTAAGATTGCTATTGTAATTTATCAAGATGAGTTACCTTCTAAAGACATTCAAGATCAATATGATCATCTTATGATTGTTGTCCTTATTAATGGTAATGTTATAAGATGAACCTTAGTGTACAATGGATCCAACCTTAATGTTTGTAGCATTAATTTGTTGCATAAGATTAACATGGATACTTCTCTTATTCAACCTGATTCTCTTTCTATTCGTGGATTTGATAATGTTGTTAGAGATTCTTTAAGTACTATCACCTTACCCATTAAGGTATAACCTGTTATTTCATCTACGCCTATCCAAGTCACGCTTGATAATAACCTTCTTCTAAAAAGACCTTGGATTCATGCTATGAAAATATTTCCTTCAAATCTCCATTTCCAAATCAAATTTATTTATGAAAATGAGATGTATACTTTGCACACTGACACAAATTTACAAGCTTGCTTGCAAACTTCATCTGATTTTAACTCTCCTTTATATTCTTCTACTCCTTCTCTACTTCAAGTTGAAACACCATCTCCTCCTGAAGATACTTTTCATTCGAAGAGGTACTCTTAGAATATGATTGGGGGTCCTTATATTTTACACCTTCCTTTGTAGGAGAATATAAAATCCCCCCAATAGAGCCTAAGACTAAAAAGGAAGATGATATGGTGGAGCCCAAAATAGATTCAACTTTGTCCAACAACTTAGTAACAATTTTGTGGCTACTTTTAATACCAATAATTCTTCAAAACCTTTTTCTGGTCCATCTACTTATGACATTGAGACATATTAGGTCCCAACATATCTTTTCGATGTAGCATCCCTTAATGGTTCGGGTTTCCACATTTTAACTAAAAGTGGATACAATGGTGTTGAACACCCAACAAGACTGTGAGGGGAGGGTGAATCAGTACAAAACTTCAAAAACAATTATTAAATTACTTATTCATTATTAGTACTTTAATCATCAACACATCAAACAAAAACACATAAACACATGAACACCAGATTTACGTGGAAAACCCAAATAGGGAAAAACCACGACGAGAATCTAACTCACAATATGAATGACAATGTTTACAAATTTTTAGGCTTGTAGCCAAGGTGAACCAACACCTAAAGGACTTGAAAAACTAAGGCACACTGCCTTAGGCAAGATACAAAAAGACTTGTACAACTGAGGAACACTTCTTCAGGACAAGATACAAACTATTGCCAAAAGACTCACTGTTAATCAGTAACAAATGAAATAGCTAAATTGAAAATGAGAAGGATTCCCCTAATCATGAAATTTTCCTTGAACAATAATCAAGCAACCAATAACGTGGAAAATTTCTCTAATTCCTTCCATTGTCACAACACCCTATCTGTCAAAATATATCAACTTCAAAGCTCTTCCCCAACTAAATTTCACATTACCAAAAACTCAAATATTCTTGCAAATCATTTGTATACTTTTATCACACAATTCAATTCTCATCCATACTTAGTTCATCCTTCCACATATCTTATATATGAGATACAACATTGAAATCTTAATCAAGGGTTGACCAAAATAGAATGAGCAATATTACACAAAATAAGCCACCCAAACCTAAAATACTTAGATTGGTCCTCTCTAAGAGAAAGAGGAAACAAAGATATATCACAATACATCATCCCATGAATGATCCAACAAAATTCACACAATAATACATATACCAGAAGATGTTACAAAGCTTAATGTGTAGATATAATAAACTAGTTGGCCACATAACCACTTCCAATGCAAAATACTCCATGTGGATCTCCACAAACCAAAGTGAGACCCAAATAAACATCTCAACACATATTCTAGCATATATCTGGACCAAAGGAACATGATCCACTAAACTAGAATGCAATTAACAACATATCTGGAGGGCACCAAAAGCATTCTAAACAACCCTAAATATAAGATGACAAAACCAATACCAAAATAGTATCCAAAACAAACTCTATCTAGATGACCAAGGTCTAATAAAGCATATCTGAACCAATATCCATCTAGATAACTAGGTTTGAAATTAATGACAACCATGCAAGCTCATGCTAACAACAATCTCCAACAAATGGTAATGGTTGTGGTGCAAGTGAACTTGAGGGATTAGAGTTCTTTTAGAAAATCACATACCTGAATCATCATTTGGACTTGGATAAAATCCTTCAAAGCCCACTTGAGCATCCCATAGACCATCTCAAAATTTGAATTTTATATTTCCTTTTCACTATTTTCCTCTAGTCAATCCTCATCTCAATAATGACTTCATCTCAATTAAATCATCATTAACATTTTTGACAACTCATCCCACTCATTAGGAAATTGTGATGATTAGCAATCCCCTTTATGAAGATTCACAAGAGGTTGATAGGATTAACAATCCCCTTTATGAGGCTTTCCCTTATATTCATTAAAATACCCTCCCTTATAAAAATAAGGGCCTAATGAATTATATTGGCCCCTCTCCTAAAGTTTCTCTTATGCATGTGAAAGTTTGTGTGCAAGATGAGGATACCACTATCATTTCCTTCAATGAACTCCCTCTTGGACTTGAAGCATTGAAGAATGATAAATCTCCTCCCAAATATAAACTCCTCCATGAGAATACTTTGGTACATGAGGAACATGACTTAGAGTCCTATTATTCTTGTGAGATTTTGCCAAGATCAAGGGCACAATGAAAAGTATAAAAGAGAGACAAAAGAATGACAAGAACAAACTGCATTCTCATCAATATGCAAATGATCAACTGGATTAACCAATACAATGAATATGGGTCTGCTTATATAGGCAAGGCCATATGGATATATGAGCACACAATCATGACATGTGGCTCAATGAGAAACAAGGGTAGGTAACAAATAGTAGGGGTAGGTAGGAGAAATAATATAATATTCCACAAGAGGTGGATGACCCACCGAATGTGGAGTGTAACAACAAAATAAGACCACAAAAGGTGGAATTTCTCCTACAAGCTATATCCCTATGTGAACACTTCCCTAAGTGTCTCAAATCCAAACTACAAAGAGATGCATTATCCTAAGTTAACTTAAGTAAAGTGTAATAATATCCATAATGAATATTTATTTACACCAACACCCCCTCTGAAGTGCAACTTAGGGGAATGAAGACTCAAGTCAACAATGTAAGATGGGTCCCAACTCCCCCCCAAAAGAGAGATGAATGTACAAAAGACTCTCAAAGAAGAAGGACAAAACCTCAAAGAGAAAAAATTCCCCCCCATAAGAGAGGAAGGAGAAGTTAGCTAACCCCCCCTAATAAGACATCCCGCACCCCCAAGAGAGCTCACAACTGTTGGAACTTACTCTCATTGAAAGGTTTGGTAAAGATGTCTGCAACCTACTCCGCTATAGGACAATGCTGCAAATCAATGACTTGCTCCTAAATCAGCTGTCAGATATAGTGCATATGGATCTTGATGTGTTTGGTTCACTGGTGCTGGATCGGGTTCTTCGAGATCGCAATAGCCCTCTGGTTGTCACAATGTAGAACTGTTGGCCATGGAGTGGTGAACCCAAACTTTGTTAGAATCTGCTGAAGCCAAATGGTCTCAGTCACTGCATTAACAACTCCTCGATACTTAGCCTCAGTCGAAGAGAGAGCAATAGCATGCTACTTCTTGCTCTGCCAACAAATGGGGCTTGAACCAAGGTGAAAACTGTAACCTCAAGTAGACTTGCGATCATCAAGATCGCCAGCCCAATCAGAGTCTGTGTAACCAACCAAGCAAAGTCCTGTGCCTGCGGCATAGTGAATCCCATAGTGATGTGTACCCTGGATGTAATGAAGGATGTGTTTGGCAGCTTTCCAATGAAGCTCATGTGGTTCCTGCATGAAGCGGGAAGCCATGCCAACTGCAAGTGAAATATCAGGGTGTGTATGAGTCAAGTAGATGAGACTACCCACAAACTGACTATACAATGTGGCATCAACTGGTGGAGAACAACACTGAGCCTCAAGCTTGACTCCTGAAAGAAAGGGAGTCAGTGCAGGCTTACAATCAACCATATGAAAGTGTGCAAGTAGATCAAGAGCACACTTGGGCTGCAATAGTGTAATCCCGGAAGGTGACTGTGAAATCTCTATCTCGAGAAGGTAGTGCAAAAGACCCAAGTCAGTCATAGAAAATCTATCATGCAAAGCAGATTTGACCCTGCTAATGATGGATGTGGTGCTCCCTGTAATGATCAAATCATCAACATAGAGCACAAGTATCAAGTGAGAGTCATCCTGTCGCAAAATGTAGACATTCAGATCAGAATGACACCTAGTGAACCCTACTGAGAGAAGAAAGGAATCCATCTTGGCGTACCAAGCCCTCGGGGCCTGCTTAAGTCCATAGAGAGATTTCCTTAGTCTGTAAACCAAGGAAGTATCCTAGATGAAACCTTGTGGCTGCTCCATATAAATCTCCTCATCAAGATCCCCATGAAGAAAAGCACTCTTCACATCCATCTGATGTACAACCCAACCATGAGTTGCAGCAATAGCAAGTGTCAAGCGAATGGAGTTCATCTTGGCTACGAGCGCAAATGTCTCAGTATAGTCAACACTGGGAACCTAAGAGAAAACTTTTTCAACAAGCCGAGCCTTATACTTATCCACACTACCATCCGTTGCAAACTTGGTTCCATAGATCCACTTACATCGAACCATCTTTCTCCCCTTAGGGAGATGGACTAAATCCCATGTGTTGTTCCTCATCAAGGAACTATACTCTTCCTCCATAGCTTTGTCCCACTCAAGAACCCCTGATGCTTCCCAAAATATCTGTGGATGGGAAGTGGTAGCAATGAATGCATGTGGAAGATCTTGATGTTGTGATTGAGTCCTCTGTGTATCTGAAGGATCCCCAACAAGAGAACCCGCTGACTCAAGTGTCTGTTGATCCCAATGAGGTCTAGGTGGAGGTGGAGAATGAGGCTCCTCAACTGCAAGTGGACCCTATGGAGGTGTAACCCTACGAGTCAGAGTTGAAGGAGTCTCATCATCTGAATCACTAGCATCACTATCCATAATGGAGGAAGGTGGAGGAGGTATAGAGGCCAAGCTAGGAGAGCTTTCCTCAAAGTGAACACTCCTCTCAATAAACACCTCATGTGTCTCAGGATCCATCAATCTATATGCCTTAACACCCTCAGGATATCCAACAAATATGCAAGGTTGACTTTGAGGTTCCAATGCCTTGCATTTCTGCAGAGGTATGCGAGCCCATGCTGGACACCCAAAAACTCTAAAATGTCTCACAATCGGTTTCCTACCAGCCCAAGCTTCAAAATGAGTAATATCTTGCAAAGCTTTGTGAGGAACCCGATTCTGGATGTGCGTGACACAACTGATAGCCTCTTCCCAAAAGGCGAGATCAACAAAACATGCATGTATCATACAACTAGCCACTTCTTTGAAAGTTCTATTCTTGCGTTTTGCAACTTTGTTCTGTTGTGGAGTGTATGCAACATAATGCTGAAGATCAATCCCCTCAAATGTACAAAAATCCTCAAGTCTGTTGTTCACATATTCTCTTCCATTATCTGTATGAATAATCTTGACCACTTTCCCGAATTGCTTCTCCACACGAGTCTTGAAGTCCTGAAATCTGTTAAATACTTCACTCTTATGAATGAGAAAGTAGACCTAAGTGAAGCGGGAGTAGTCATCAATGAAGGTGAGGACATAGCGGGCCTTGCTAAATGAAGGTGCTGGAAATGGACCTACTACATCGTTGTGAACAAGTTGAAGAACTTCCAAAGCTCTCCAAGCTTTCCCTTTATCAAACTTCTTCTCGGGATGCTTGCCCATGAAACAACCTGAACATACACCCTCTGAAAAATTGATTCGAGGTAGACCTATGACCATGTCTTTAGTGCTGAGCTGTTGAAGATGGCGGTAGTTGAGGTGACCAAACCACTCATGCCATAGCTTACTTTTTGAATTTGAATTAGTAAGCAAGGCCCTAGAAGGAGAACTTGGCACAAAGTGGGATAATGAATAAATCCTTGAGTTGTCATTGACTTGTCCCACTGCTACCAAGGCATCATCATCAAGTTCCTTTACCACAACTGAATCAAGTGTAAACTCATCCTTTTTCCCATTCCCATAGTGAGTGATTTTGTAGATGGAGAGAAGATTGGTAGACAAGTTAGGAACATAAAGAACATTCTCAAATGTTCCATCATCCATGTCAGCAAAACCTTTCACTTCAACCTCTACTTGTGTATCGTCACCTATGTAAATGTGAGGTATCTTAGATGGCTCCAATGAAGAAAACTGATCCTTTATAGAACCCATGTGATAAGAGGCACCTGAGTCAAGTATCCACTGCTATGAAGAACCTATTGTTGCCACAAAAGCTTTCCCTTTTCCCTTAGACTGTGAGGAACAGGAAGGAGATGAATCCTTCTTTGTGTAGGCAGATGGCAAGTTGATGTTGTTTTTCTTAAGAAGATTTGTCAACTCATCAACTTTCTTGGTGTGGCATCGATGCTCATCATGACCATACTTCTTGCAATATGCACAAGTTGGTTTATCCTTCTTAGGTGAAGTCCCCTTCTTGGAAGAGGATAAAAAATCGCCTTGTGATGGAGAGGATGATTGCCCTTTTTCCTGTTGTGTCTTTGACTCAGATTGCTTCTTCTTCTTGTTGGAATCTTTGCCTTGACCTCCTTGATTCCCTTGATTAGCCACCAAAGCCTTGGACTTTGAAGACTTGAGAAGCCCCATGTTCAACAACTTAGATTGTTCCAATATCAACATTTCTGTGAAAGCATCAAATGAAGGAATAATGTAGGAACTCCCCACTATCAACGATGAGTTTGGAAGCTAGATACAAATGCTGCATATTCTAGTGCAAGCTTGTCCAACAAGTTGAATATCAACTAAGCATCCTTTTTGTCAATTCCACAATTCTTAAGCTTTTCTCTTAGCTCATTTGCTTTGGTGACATAATCTTGGATTGTATCAAAACTCTTGAGATCCAAGTTGGTGACCTTATTGTCAATCTTGTAACCTCTGATTTCATCAACTTGACCATAAAATTTCTGAAACATATCCCAAGCCTCTTTGATTGTAGTACACTTCTCAATGTGAAAAATGAGGTCATCTGATAATACTTACGCAAAGTTCCAAGAGCCATGCAATTATTAGTGAGCCATTCTAAATGAGCATTAGGATCAGCCTTAGGATTAGGTGGTGTTGCTATTGTTCCATATATGTAATGCATGAGACCTTTTTCCATTGATTTGCTCCATACTTTAATTTTCCATGATGCATAATTATGTGGAGTTAAAGGTGGAAATTTATAGGACGCATTGCAACAAAAATGAAAGAGCACAAGGAAAGAGAGGAACAATCACACAAGACACCCCCCAAATTCACTCAGTCAAAGAATCCCCCACCAAAATGATGATTTGGCACTTTATACTTAGTGCGTGTACAATGGGCCACTTGCAAAAAATGGCAAAGTGGAGTTTTGATTTCAACTTTACAATAGCCTCAATAAGGCCAAAATAGACTCAAACTAATAGTGCAAGAGATCTAAACTAAGATCCAAGCAATTTACAAGTATCAAATAGGCCAAATAAGACCAATATTTGAAATTACAATTTACACTCAAAATCTCTGAAATCTAATCATAGATTATGAAACTAGACAAAAAATATGCACTTTAAAAAAAAATCAGCATCTGAAAAGGAGCTCGTATGAGCTCAAACGAAGCCTTTGAGGTTGTAAAATTGAGGATTGGACATGTACAACTGAGAGAATCCAAAAATCTCAAAAAAATTGTGCCCCAAAATCAGAAAATAACCACACCACTGCGAAGAGCACGAAAAATTAGCCCAAATAAAAAAAATTGCACCAAAAAAGGAGCAAAATGGAGCAAGTTATGAGCCTCCAAAGTTGACCCAAAAATCCAAACTGCTCAACGGAGAGGGGTCTAAAATTTTTCAAAAAATGTTGACTAGGTGTTGACTGTGCGTTGCTGACTAGGCGCTGATTGTGTGCTGCGGACTAGGCAGAAGGTACAGACTCGCAAAAAAAATTATTTTATTTTTTTTTTCAAAAAATCTTTTTCAAAACTGGAAAAAAAATTTTAGAATTTTTTTTTTTGAGATCCAAAAATTTTGTACTGTACCGCCCGAATTGGGCAAAAAATTTCTCCAACACCCAAAAATCAATTTTCATCAAAATAGGTCAAGTTTATACTTGACTTTTATGGAAATGGCCTCCCGGATGCAATGGTGAGGTCAAAAACGCTCTAAGATGCCTCCAAAAAGCGTTGTTCCTCAGATCCAAAAAATAGAAGCCTTCCAAGATGTCTCCAAAAACCAATCAATGAAGCCCCAATGGCTCTGATACCATGTGAGATTTTGCCAAGATCAAGGGCACAATGAAAAGTATAAAAGAGAGACAAAATAATGACAAGAACAAACTGTATTCTCATCAATATGCAAATGATCAACTAGATTAACCAATACAATGAATATGGGCCTGCTTATATAGGCAAGGCCATATGGATATATGAGCACACAATCATGACATGTGGCTCAATGAGAAACAAGGGTAGGTAAGAAATACTAGGGGTAGGTAGGAGAAATAATATAATATTCCACAAGAGGTGGATGACCCATCGAATGTGGAGTGTAACAGAAAAATAAGACCACGAAAGGTGGAATTTTTCCTACAAGCTATATCCCTATGTGCACACTTCCCTAAGTGTCTCAAATCCAAACTACGAAGAGATGCATTATCCTAAGTTAACTTAAGTAAAGTGTAATAATATCCATAATGAATATTTATTTACACCAACAATTCTCCTAGAGACTACTTTGTTAATCAAGACATTTTAATGCAACATCATGATACTTGTCTTCTTAAAGGCATGAAGGTTGTTAATAAAGATATGTCTCCTCCAATAAAGATCAATCCTTATTCTTCCATTCTCCCATTTGGTGTTTCAAAATATGCTTACACTACCAATATTAATAAGGTTGGCGATGAAAGTCCATTCCCATTACAATTTCATATGCAGTGCAATCTTGATTTTGACATTCTTTCTCAACAAGAATAGAGTGGACATGATATAAAAATCAATGTCCCTATATATCTTATATCTTATGGCATAAATTTCCCTACTTCTATCTCGTGTCCACACGTTTCTCCACATGACATGAGAATAGTGCCCAATCACTCTCCTTTCTCTAGAGAACACCAAATCTTGTTAAGAGACTATTTGATCTCTCTTTCATCTTTACAAATTTTGGAACTTAACAAGTCGATTATACAAATTTCTTCTTTTGTGCTTATTATCTCACAGATGGTCTTACTTCAATTGATTGTAGAGAATTTAACATGGAACATTCAACTTCTTCATCCAATCTACCATGTAATTAAATAACATTAGTGGCTATTATGTTTGCTCCTCCGTATTTGACATTAGTAGCTTACCTATTGGGGGCTCATTGTCATTCATGGTGGTACAATTTCATGTGCAACCATACTTTGGTAGCAACATAATAGCCTATTTTTGTATCTTCTCATCTCTATATTGGGGGGAAACAATCCTTCTCTATCATTTTTCCTTTCTTAAGGATAAAAATTTCCCTTTGTTGAAGTTGTGTCTTCTATAAGGATCTCTTCTTAATTGAGGTGTGTATCCTTGTTGAGGATCCCCTCCCTCTTATTGGAACAAGTATCCCTGATGAGGATATTATCATTTTTATAGAAATATGTATCCTTAATAATTTAGAATATGAAAGATCCTAAGGAAGTGATTCAATTTGACTAGCTCTTGTGAATGAGAGTCAAGGAATAATTTTAGGGTTTCTATTCCTTCGTCGATATGAAATGGAATACAAAAAATGTAGGAGAATGATAAACTAAGCTAATAGGATGAATGAAAACAACTAGAAAAATAATAATAATAATCTGATACAGAAACAAAATTGAGACAAAAAGAATAGACCTAGAAACGGGAATCTAATATGCACCTATGATAGAAAATTGGGCTTGATCTAGTAGGACTAGGACACTAGACACTCTAGTCTCAATGAGTGTACTGATCTACAAACTAGAAATATGCAAAATGAGATTGTCTAAAACATGTCTACAAAATCTAGGGCTACTTGAGGAGGAATAGGGTATTGGATGTCCTGGTCAGACTAGGGCATTTGACACCCTGGTCTAGGCACTTTCTGCTAAAATTTGGCTGGATACTCTGTCTTTGATCTTGAAGTTGTTATGATCTTCCTAGCTTCATTTGATACCTATGGCTGCATAGAAGAAGGAAATAAAGGGGGTTATGGATAGGGGTTTTCCTTAGGTCAAACACTCATCTTGGAATCAACCCTGATTGAAATAGAAATTGAACTTGAATTGAGTTATAAAAGCTAGCCTTTTGAGGCAAGACTGAAATGCTTGAATGTAAATGATTATACCTTCAATAGGTGATGAATATTCTCTTAGGATAAGTCCTTCACGGGTTTATACAATAACATGATAAATCATAATATCAATCATGAAATAAAAATTTAAACATAATGTGAAGATGCCTTGATGTAATTTGTTGCTCCTTGAATTAGATCTTCTCTTAAGGAAGAAGAAATTTTCTCTTGGATTGATGATCATGTTAGCATAAAGTGTGATTGTGAAAATGAATTGAGAGGAATGCTTTATATAGGGATTTTATAATTAAAATCACCATTAGGTCGACTTAGAATTAATAAAAATTAACACAACGTGGGATTTGAACATTATAATATCACCAAATTAAGCTCCCGAAATTGAGGGGAAAAAGACAGGACCAGAATGCTAGCATTTTGGTCTGACCGACTTTTTTCTAATTTTCTAGGGATTGAAAGATCATGATTATAAATTCAAATCCAACATGGTAGGTCAATCCAAGGTGTTTACATATGCAAAAATGTGCTTTGAAGATTGAAATAGGACATTATTAAGATTAATTAAAATAAAATAAAAGAGGCGTGCCTAGGATTAAGGGCCCAATTTTATGATATGTGAATTATTTAGAGAGGACTTTAGATTTAATTAAATTAATAATTAAATGTCTAAAGGAGCCTTCTAAATGCAATGGGACACACTAAGGAAAGTGCTAGCCTAAGCGTGGAATTGGACAACCCTAATTAGGGGTGTATAATTTACGATGCTACAATAGCTACCCTCAAATCTCATCACTCTTAGTAAGCATTCTAGGAGATTATTTATTTTAACTAATAAAGTGGTTTTGTATAATACGGTTCCTAACATTGTGTTGTAGGTACTACTACACTTGGGGCTTCGTTTGACACTTGTGGAAATATCATTTTTTCATGAATGTTTCCTTTTTTGTAATTTAGCTTGCATATGCACATGGTGTCATATGGCCACTGAAGTGGGGGCTAAATGTAGTTTCGTAAATTATACACCATTAATTAGGGTGTCCAATTCCATGCTTAGTTAGCACTCATTTTAGTATTTCTCATTATACTGTAAATTATAAGGCTTTCATATGCATTTTAATTAATTAATTAAAATCTGAGTCCTTTATTATTTCAAATCACATCACACTTTATAATTTGGACCCTTGATTATAGGTGTGACCTTTTATAATTTAATCTTGATTTATCCTTAATCCTACCCTAATTGGAACTTTTAAAACACATTTCATATATCTATATATCATGGTTTGAGCCATCAGGCTAGAATTAGAATTACAACCTTGTTATCTTGCATCCATATAAATTCAAGATAAAGTTGTTAGGACCAGAACAATCTGCTCCCCTCGGTCGCAAGAATTTTTCCTCAAATTTTGGGAGGATAATTTGGTGGTTTTAATCAACTCAAATCCCACTCCACACTAATAAATAAAAAACTTAGGTCAGTTTTTCATCAAATTCAAATCCTAAGATTTCATATATAAGGCAATTCTTTTCCTCATTTGTGATAGGAATTTGGGCATCTTTGGAAAGAAACAATTATGCAATTGAAGGTATCTAATGAAGTGAAAGTGTTTCTTTAAAGGAGTCTCAAATATGCAAATCAATTACTTATTCTTTAGCATTCAACCATGAAAGCTTCAAGAGACATTAGATGATGATTGGGAATCACTGATTGATGGTTGGCTTGTATGTCTTCCTAAGGAATTTGGTATGATTTTATTTTTTTCTTATGTTTCTACCATTGAGCTTTAGATAAATCATATTTTTAGATTTACATTATTGTTTCAGATCTATATTCTAATTGTGTGATTTAAAACATTTTCAATTCAAATATTATAATTTACACTTTTTCTCTAACACATTTGAGTAGGACTCTATTTTGCATATTAGACATTTTATCTCATAGCAATCTTAGACACACTTAATATTCAAGAGCACACACATTATTCTAATTTCAATACCAACTATTTGTGGAGGTAGAAATCACCAAAATAGGGGGTTGACCAAGGTAACCATTATATATCCACTACCATACCATTTTCTATCTTACGAATGCAAATACAAGTACCCAATAGAGCCAAGAAGCCCATAATAGCATTAGGAGACTATCCTAGACTTGCTCCCAAAATGTAGACCTAAATTCCTAATATTAGGGTGGTTGGGGTGTTTCTATTTAGACTAGGGAATTGGGGGTTCTCCCGTCCTCAATATTTTTTCCCGAATTTGACACATAGCTTCTAGAAAAATTTAAGTTGCAGATTCTCAAACAACAACTCATACTCAGAAGACCAAGATGTTTTGAGCATCTTGAACCTGCATATTTAGCTTTATTTTGCAGTTATAGTTGCACAATCATATTAACCATATATTTTTGTGTTTGTTACAACATTTTTGTGTGTTTATCAGCAAATTATAGTGGTGTAAGCATTCATTTACTTCATAATTTATTCATAGTTTATTCATATTTTATTCATAGTTTCACATTACCTCAACTATTTCCATTTATTTCCATAGTCCTTTCACTTTCTAAAGAAACAAAGGAGTAAAACCCCTTCAAGTGTCATTTGACTCTCTTTTACTAGAGTTATTCAAATATGATCACTCTAGGTGATTTTTAATTCCAAAGTTGGTATGAAAGTGGATCTTGGTCTTATGTCCTACCCAATTCCATTTTCCTCTAATACAATATTAGTGACAATAATTCTCCCAACCATATTGACTCCCAAGTTGTAGCCACAACAACCCTTATTGTAGCTCACTTTTCTTCCAAATTCAAGCATCACAACTTCACTCCCCTTTCTAACTCCTTGCCCATGCTTCAATTGATTAACAATAATATGATAAAGCTTTCCCTTATTCATCACATGGATATTTTTGAACCTTTTCCACTTTCTTTTGAAATCATTTTGTCAATACCATCGTCAACCCAAGAATGGCATGGAGAAATGTATGCATCTAAAACATTAAATATAAGACCTCATTGATTCTAATGTTATAGTGGTAGATGGTGTGAATTATAAAGGAAATAAATCTGTGACACCTCCTACTCAAAATTTACAAATCTTTACTAATCCTTTGCCTTCCCATTCTACCAATGTTGTTGATCATAATAATAGAGGATTTATAGTGATTGATGATATATATAATGAAGCCAACGATATTATGAACTTGATTGATCAAGAGAAACCTAAGCCTATGTGTGAACCTAGTATTACCTTTACCTCAAGTGATATCAAAAAATCACTTAATGGTCCATTATACTTTACTAAAAAAATCAAAGATAACCTCTACAGAGGATTTTTTTTAATCTAGTATGTATGGTAGATGTTATAATGAAGAACATCTTGACACACAATAATTTCATCAAAATACATATGATAAATCTGATAATTGAATTAAGGTGCATGATGGTTTCACTTATCCCACCATACGTTGCATCACCCTTCTGATAGAAGTTGGTATTAAGTGCTTAGATGTTACCTTTTTCATTATCCTTATCTCAGATTAATTTCATGTAATTTTGGGTCATCCTTGGCTCACATCCATAAAAGCAATCCCTTCTATAATTTATAGGTGTTTGAAAGTTCCCTCATAATGGGAAAGTTATAACAATCAATTGTAGTATTTTCTAGCCCTTAGCTAATTGTGGAATCTTTACCTTTGCTTGATTCTGGACTTTGACTACTCTCCCTAAGGATCCTTCATTGTCTATTGACATGGAAGTAGCAAATCTTGCTCCATATCATAGACCAAGGTTCCTTCCTACTCCTTCAATTCCTCCTATGTATGTTGCAATTCCACCTCCCAAATCCTATAAAGGATAGAGAGGAAAATGCTCAACATCCTCTATCTCTCAACCTAGTGTGGTTCCTTCCATTCCTTATTTTTTTCCTAGAGTAAAGGAACCAATGTTGAGTGATCCTCAACCTTCTTCTACACAGGCTTTGAGTCGTAACAAATGAAATTGTAGTGCAAGAGAATTTCAATAAAGATGTCTGCCAAAGCTTGTAATCTTGTTTCCTAAAGTTATTCTTCTCATAAGTAGTTTAATGTTGATTTTATCTTGTCTTCCCAACCTTCACCTAATCATAGAGAAGAGATTTACCTTGACCAACCTTGCAAAAAGTTGAAGTTGTTGATACAAAAAGATTCTTCTTCTTCTTGTAACATGAGATCTTCTTTTTTTATTAATTTAAATGATGATTTTGATGATAATGTTGACCCTTGTGAGGATATTGTTGTGCTTCACAACTCGCACTCCATTTCACTAGTTTACTTAATGGGGACCTCCCCTTTTTCCTTTTGTCTCTTCCCCCTTTTCATCCTTTTCTCTTTTTTTCCTTGGTCTTTTTTTGTGAAAATTCCTTTTAGTTCTTCTCTTTTCCTCATGTTGTTGTTTTTTTGGTTCATGTCAGAGATCAAGGTTCAACCTTTCTTTATTCCCCTTTAACTAGGAAAATTAAGAATAGTCAACCCCTGACCCACAATCCCTCTATTTTTTGGGCATTGGGGCTCGAGGGTATAATTTTCACTTGGTGACAAGTGAACATCCTAGGTCCATGACCCCCAAGGTCTGGTCTCTTGTGCTTCGCATCCCCAATATTGAACCCTAATCTAAATGAATTTATTAGCATAGGTTGAACCTACATCATCCTAAAAGCCTATAAAAGGACTAAAGCAGAGGTCATGTTTATCATTTTATTTTTTGATTATGGTTGAGTGCAACCCTACTCTTAAACTCAATGATAGTGAGCATTGTGATTCAAATCTTGGATTATTCTCTCTTCATCCTTTGACATGTAGAGATTGGAATTGTGCTGGATAGGATAGTCTTATTTCTTTCTTTGTCTTCATTCTATGCTTTGACTTAGGTTTGAGGGTTTATGGCCTTGGTTTTTTATGTTTTTGCTTCTTTCTTTCTTCTAGTTTTTTCATTTCTTCTTCTCACCCCTCATCCCTATCTTCTTCCTTCCTTAATATATCATCCTAATTGTTTGAATACATTTGATTAGCCTAGGTTAGGACTGAATTGTGGATTGTGCCCCAAGATCCCAAAAATTAATTTTCCTTAGGGTTTTGTAAACCTTTTTTTGCAATTAGATAAAATCCCTAAATGAATCATAGTAAAAGAAAATATAAGGTGAGAAGACCAAATTTGTATGATTATAATGAGCATATAAATTACCAACCATTCAAAAAACTAAGTTATGCATACATCAGGCATCAGATTTGGTTTGGATAAGATCAAAAAAATAAATGGACACACCATAGTCAGACCTTGACCCCAACTTTTTTGAAAAACAATGACCTAAAATAAACTAAGGCTATCAAGGATTGGGGGAGCCTATTGAAAGGATATAATCCAACCCCTGAAAGAAATTTTGATCAAACTAGCATGCACCGTGTTTAAACCTAACATGGATCAGGGCTAAGAAATACAAGTTTATAAGTTAAACCTATGAGTTCCTTTAAAATTATGACCCCCAAACTATGAAACACTTCAATTTATTTGGTGCATTTTGTTTATTGGGGATTGAGGGTGAATCATGCGATGTTTGATAGAGAAGTTGATTTGTCTTAGAGCCTTATCTATCATCGGTGATTGGGGTGTCTTAGACATTGGTCTATAACAAAAACACTTACCACTTCAAACCGAAGCTAGAAGCTCGAATCTCAATGTAGGTAAAATATCTACAAAATTAAATGAGTAAGATATCAAGGATCAAGGGTAGATAACACTTTTTTTTTCAAAACTAAAGCCAAAGAGATAGTTCAACATCGAATCTCGACCCCTAAAAAAAGGTGTCTCTTGACTCATGTAAGAATTGAATGAATCAATCATTTTTCTCTAAGATTTGATTATCAAAATGGTTTTTAAATTGATGAATTAAATTTTTTCTATCCATTCATTATGGAATAAAAAGGAGATAATAAGATGATATATTAATTAATGTTGAAAATTTTATTTTTCTAATATCACTTTTATAAAGGAAATGGTCAATGTTGATTCAACTTTTTAAATTGAATCAATACAAAGTGAAATCTATGTTTTGAATTTTGAAATGATGTAAACTAATAAAATATATATTCTTTTGTGTATTTTATGTTTGTAATTTTTATTAAAAATTTAAAAATTATTTGAATATAGTTTTTTATAAAGTAAACACTATAATTTAGTTGTTGATAAAATACTAAAATTGAAGTTACACACGCTGCCACACTTTGTTTAATAAATTTTACCTTTTTTCTTCAATTTTTTTGTGTATATTGATAACTTGAAACTTTAATGCATGGATATATTTTTAACTATTTTTTTCAACAAATTTGAAAAGTTGTGTGTACTGAAATATAACTCTTTCCATTTGCCACCACCTTTTTGATTCATTAATTATCCAAATTTGAAAAGAATTATATCATCTTGACATAGATTCTTTTCTCTAGTGCATCATATTTATTTCAAAAAATTTAAATAAATTTTAGTATTTTTTCTTGTCAAGATAATCAATGTTATATTTAAGTGTCAATGACCTACTTTCAATAAAAATAAAATGAAAATATAAAAATAAATTAAAATATTAAAAGAGATATAGTTTGGAGTTTTCACTTGTAGATCTACAAATGGGTATTTTTACATTTCAAAAAAATATTATTTATAAGAGTAGGAGTTGTTGAAACATTGAATTTTAAAAAGAAAAATTAAAAAATTGGTAATTAGACCCAAAGTGATATAAAATGTGCATTTAGTAGCCACTTCCAATTGGAAAAGTTGTGGCCCATATATAACTTATCTATAATGAATCTATATAGACCATATGTTTGACTAAAATTAATTTTTAGTTAGAAAAACTTAAATTCACTTTTGTTGATAAGTTGACTTGAAACGTGACACAGTATTGTACTTTTACCCTGGAGCATGTTTAACTTGCAAAGGATATTATGTTGGAAAGGAAATAACTGAAGGCTCCAACTATGAAGTATGAGTTCCTAGGATACATAGCTCCATTCAAGATGTTATCTAAAGATGTCAATATCATAGACACTAACTTGGGGTATGTTAATATGAGAGATTTCTTAAAGAGAATCATAAATGAGACTAAGAGGACTCCTTAGGCCACCTCACTGGCCAAATCAAAACTTGTCCAATTTGTTTCTTTTCCTACACCCATTTTGTCTCCTAACCTAGTAATATATTTTGTAAAGAACTATAATGATGCATAGAGAAAAGTGTTTGGACCTATGAGAGAGATGGTTTTAGATAATTCTCCTAGCAATACTGAGAGTCTTTGGAATATGTAGCTACAATGACTAATCTAACATTACTATTGAGTGAGAAAATGAGTACTATGAAGAGCTTAGTGAACCCACAACATGGATCAACAAGAACATGTTAGAAAAACCAAGGAAAGTGCTTACCAAGTTAGCAAAGATTATTCATAGATGTGTGTTCCATGAGGATTTAAAGGATCAAATGACTCTTTTGAGTAGGTTTATGAGTTTACTAAATATAAAATTCTTTCACCCTAATATGCTCCTCTTATTAAAACCATTCTTGCTCAAAAGGAGCATATTGATTGGGACACCATCAATTGTGATTGTCTACATGAGTAGCTAGTAGCAATTATGATTGACCCAAAGTTTTATCTGAAATATTACTTGGTTTATTTGCTTGTTTCTCAAACAACATTTCTTGGATTAACTATAATGAGGTCAAGGAGGAATCAAACTTTGTGAATCTATGGATATTACCTACAATTGACCTTGATTGGAAGCTAAGAATATTATTATACGGTGAATGATGCCTTTACATTTGTCATAATTAGACACCTAGAATGAGATTTTTCCAAATGAATATTTTTGGATACAATTACAAAAATCTAGAGGTTTGACAGTTACTTTATCCATTTTAAAACATTCACATATATTAGAGTTTTAGGATGCAACCAATTTCCGAATAGATTTCTTAGATGTCCAAGTGATAAGTTGCTCCTACAAGAGCTATGTAGGCAAATGGGAGAGGCTCAAAAGCTCATTGTGAAGAAACACAATCCTTTCTTTACTTTCCCAATTGAGATTGGTGCTCATAGATATTTAGATACGAAGAAAAAAAAGACAACAAAAAAATAATTGGCTACTTATCATGTGAGGACTTTGCTTATGACAATGGTGGGGGGACACTTTGAACCTATTAGAAAAATCAATCCAATTATAGGAGCATACTTTAGACATGAACCAAAAGTTGAAGATCATTGGTCAAATTTTATAGATGATTATGATGTCAGAGTTAATGAATTTTGTAAAATGTAACTCAAATTAGCTCACTTGGCTATAGGAATATGGATTCTAGATAGCACGAAGGAAGATGGAAAAAGGCTCAATCCTTCCTATGAGGAAATAAAAGTGTACAATTTTGCTTATTTTAATGTTAATCCTAAAATGAAAGAAATGGAGGAACCACATATAAGGGAACAAAAATTCCTTCAGAGGATAAAGAGGTGGATAGATTAGGCTTTCCCAATGTTAGAGTTACCAAGAGAACAACCAAGATAGAAAAAATAGGAAAATATAGTTCTAAGAAATGTGGAACTAGTGCTAAGAAGGACATACCACCTCTCACAACAACAACCAACATAGTTGTGTCCCCCAACACTCATGGGAGGTCGATCATAGTAAGAATTCACAAAAATTTGGAAAGGGAAACTAGATTACAAGAGGCTGCAAAATCTACAACTCCATCCCAGAAAAGGACACTGATAGTTGCTACTTATTTAGTAGAGACAAGGACCTCTAAGAGAAAGGATAAAGGAAAAAGGTGTGTGGAGCCCCAACCTCAGATCTACAAGAGGAAGAGAGCACCTCAAAATCTGGATATACAACAATCTTCAAAAGAAGAGGAAGAGTTGGAAGAAGAAGTACCATTTCAGAGAACAAGAAGGATAAGAACTTTGAGTTAAATCCAATAAGAAATAAACCTCTCTTCTCCTTCCCCTTTTCCTATTGCAACTCATTCATCTCCTTAGCAACAAAAGCAACTTTATTCACCACCTAATCAACATTATCTATCACCTAGAATACCTACATTGTCAACTAAAAAAATACGTTCTCCACCTAAATACACTACTCCACCTTCGTATACCTAAGGAAGGTGAAGTTCCCGATAAAGAAGATGCAAAGGCTAGGAATAACCAAGAGAAACAAGAAAAGGAGAAGGATGATGAGATTTAAGAAAAGAGGTAGGAACAAGAAGAAAAAAAGATAGAAAATGTATAAGATGAAGACTAAGGACAAGGAGGAGAAAAAGAGGATCACAACCAAAATAAAGAGAAAAAGGTAGGTGAAGATATACCTTAGGTTAATATTCAACAACACCGAGAAGCAAAATTTGGTGAAGAAGATGTTTTTGGGGAAAGAGAAGAAGATTCTTTAAAAACATGAAATATTTCATTTAGTGATGAACCAATAAAATTATATAAGAGGTTTTTTCTACTTTGGAGAAAACAATCAAGACTCTTCAGCCAAAGAAACAAAGTAAATCCAAAAATATTTTCATGGTAACAATTGTTTCTCATGGCCATCAAAGAGCACAAGTAGTTGTTTCCATCATTGAAAAACCAAAAGATGAAATGTGTAGACGTATAAAAATGACCACATTCCTAAATGAATATTTTATGTTCATTTCTCTATTTAATTAAATCCAATTTAATTAAATTATCCACATTCCTCTATTTTATTAAGTAAATTACTCAATTTATTTAAATAAAATTCACTATACCCATTTGACGAATAAATCATTTTATTCAATTAAATCCCTTCTATCCACTTTTAATTAAATTCAAATTTAATTAAATAGTTATCCTAAATTGAATAAATCCAATTTATTTAATTTCCCCAAATTGCAACCAAATTGAATTAAATTAATTCAATTAAATTCTATTATTCCCCCCATCCACTTGCAAAATACCAAAACCCTTTCTAATCCCTTCTAGAATCTTCTAAACGCTTCTAATTAACCTAACCCTCCTATAAACTTTGTCACATCCCTAAGCAAAGGGAAGTCACTTCTTAAAAACCTTAAAGTCTTTGATAACCATTAAAGGTTTTCAACCTTCAACCACCAAAACCCTTAAAGTCTTTGATAACCTTTGAAAGCTTCCAACCTTCAACCACTTAATCCCCAAAGTCTCCAATAACCATTAATGGTTAATTAAAACCCTCCCACATGGTTAAAACATTTGTTTTGACTCAACCTCTATCCAACCCAAGGGTCTCATCAGGCCATTAATGCTTTGACCATGATTATCTCTTACTCATTTGCACAAAGGTTTATCCTTGGATTAACTCCTAATCTAGTGGGTAATCCTAATTTAGACTTGACCCTTAGCCTTTAGATAACCATGAGGTCTTCTCAGGCCTTTAATGCCTCCAACCTCTTCTCTCAACCCAATCCTATGTTGACACTTGTCACCATTTCATTGGTGCCAATTGTGCACATGGATCCCCAACTTTCAAACTTGACCCTTGATTAAACCTTTCAATCTTGACCATCCATTGCCCTATTTATGCTATAAATAGAGCTCTCATTCCTCCATTCCTAACAATCATCTTTCAAATTTGAAGCATCACACTTATGCTCAAATTATTTCAAGCTTTCATTTCATATATGCTCATCATTTAGCCTCTTTTAGATAAAAAATTAGACTAAATATGCATGTTAGAGTAATTCTTTTATCATTTTAGTTCAATCTGTAGCATACGAAATAGGAATCATCAAAGCAATATATAAAAAGACATATTAATCATTATTAGCTCAATCACAAACACACATTGCAATGATGTAATCCTAAGCACACTCAATAGAGACATGAAATAAAACATTCAAAAGCAAAGACCATGCAAACCAAAGATGGGATTCAAATGCTCCTTCATGCGGCTCCATTGTTCTTCTTTCTTCTCCAAATAGGTTTGTTGTGGATCTCACCTTCAAGTGCATACACCTAATTGTGAAAGCAAGATTGACTTTGACACAAGAATACTCGAAGTGTAAATTCAATAGTCTGATTAAGAATTCGCAAAAATTAGGGCTTGATTGTAGAAAATCATCCAATTTATAGAGAAATTGGAGAAATGACAAGATTAGCATGATCCAATTCAAATGGAAATTGCAAATGAATATGACAAATTATGACAAATTATGCACTTTCTATGCACAATTTGTTGATTGATAATTTATGACAAAATATGACACATTCTATGTCAAAATTGATTGATTGTCAATTATGACAAATTTATGACAAATTGACATGTCATTTCCATGAATTTTGGAGAGAAATAGGAGGAAATTGAAATTAAGAATTAGAAAATTAAGAAATTAGGAAATGAGGAAATAATGAAATTAGAAATTAGGTAAATTAATTAATAATTTGTCATTTATTAATTAATTCACAAAGAGGAATAATTAGCCAATTAAATAAACATTTAATTGTGACAAGAAGACTTAGGATAAATAAATAAATTATTTAACCTAGAGGGAAAATGCCAAACAAGATTAAATGAATAAATCATAAAACCTTGGAAGATGGATTAGAAATACAAGGACGACAATTAGGTCTTGACAAAGGATCGTTGATATTGATTCGATCATGATTTTGAATTGATAAATGACCAGTGTTGATAAATGATTTGATTGAGATTGGTTGACAAAAATTAATGACAAATTGACCAAATTCACATGATTGGAAAGGACAAGGATCGATGACGAATCGATCGCAATATGACAAGATTGACAAGGACAAAGATCGACCAAAATCATGACTGAAGGTTGTTGTCGACAAGACCAAATTCGAAGGCGAGATGATAGAATAATGACTCGATACTTGCAAATGATAAAAACCAAGTGCGTGACATAGGAGAAATGTTAATGCGACGCAAAAACCTAAAATGAGGCAATGCGCAAATGTTAAAGTATGACCCTGCAAGCGTTGACCATTTTTAGGTGTCTACATTTTGCCCCTCTTTGAGACAATGCGATTTTAAGCGTTGTTTCAAAGAACAATAATGAAAATGCCCTAGACAATGATAATGACATATGCATGCCCCCTCGAGGAATTGGCCGGAAACATGCAGAAAAGAGGCTAATTGATCGATAAAAATGATAGGATCGAACAGACTGACAATCAGAGATCGGATTGCATGAAGGACAAGCAATTGAAGATGCAAAAGACCGCGACCAACATAAGATGGACAGGATGCACGTCCATCTATGGACTGACAAAGAGCTATAAATGAGACCAAGAGATGGAAAATTGCTCATTTGCACTAGCTAAAGAGGAAGATTTGTTGCTCTGGACAAGGACACTTGCAGAGAGATGGCGAACATTCCAATGGCGGATCACCTTGGAGAATGTGTACGCACATTCAGATGATCAGACGGCGCAGGAGCAGCAGTATGGATCTCAAAAACCCATGTTTTCAATTTCATGAATTTGACTCGCTTGCGGGACATTGCGGGGCCCACAGGGGATGCAGAAACTGACTTCTGTGCTTGTGTAAGGTCTTCTGCGCTTGTGTGAGGTCTTCTGCACTTGTGTAAGGGTACACAAGCACAGGTTACATGACACAAGCGCAGGTTCTTTGACACAAGTGCAAGAGTGCATGGAAAACCCTAATTTTGGTCAAAATAACATGCAAATGATCCGAAAAGGGGGGATAAGGGTAGGATAGGTCAGAATGGATGAAAAACACCCTGAGGTGGACATGAAAATGAGGAAATGTAACCCATAGGAGCAAACCCTAAAACTAAGAAAATGTGCCCCAATTGTGATGCAAAGTCGACAGTATCCGTTGATCACGCGGGAGAACTGACCTGATTGCTTCATGTTACGACATAGACTCAAAAGCACGGACAGAGATACAATAGCAGGACTTGGTATAGGAGGGACATCATCCTTGAGACATGGCAGGGATGAGGAGGATAGAGGGAGCACCCAGTGACAGAGGCACATGCTCCTTATGACAGATAGTGGACATTATGTAGTGTGATATTTTGTAGTCAGCCTGCGGGCCATACTTAGGACAGACAGTCCAATTTTGTACTCCGATATTATGATGATATATGATATGCATCGATATGATGGGATGCAATATGTTATGACATATGTTATTTTCCATGTATGGATGACTTATGCACTGTTGATGTACCATTGTGGAACATATATGGATGCATTTTTTGTTTATGTGCTTTTGATGCATTGATAGTATGAAATGGATAAAATGCTTGATATGATGCTTAATGTAATGCAAATGTACTAACGAAATGGATGCAGGATGTAGTATATGTGTGCGAGGAAATCGAAGCACTAGACCAAACTGACTATCCGAACTGACAGAAGAAGTGTTAGTAAGAAGAAAATGAGACAGAAGACAGTTAAAGATGAAGAAAACTTGCTTTCAGTAATGCACTTTGTAGGTGAGAACCTTTATTTTTATGTAGCAAAATGGATGCGTAGCATCATGGCATGGAAGGCCAGAGCTGAAATGCAACCCTTTTTGCAAAAGATAGACACATCACAGACAAACAAAAATCACAATCAAAAAAGAAAAAGACCATGAGCCATCCCGGTCACTCTAAATCACTCAGTGACATCATCGAGCAACATAGGAACATGACCGAAGCTAAAGATAAATCAATAAAAAGATAAGATGCACAAATTCCAACAAATCAAACAAACATCTAGATCTTCGTTGTCAAAAGTTGAAAGTGCTGATAGGACGATCATGTTGTCTGGTTTCAGGACATGCGGTACCCCATCTAAGACAGGACACAGTCTGGTTTCGAGTATGCCACACCCTGTATAAGACCCATGATAATGTGCCAAGGACGAATGATTTTGAGGTTGATTGATATGACAACTCAGATTAGTTTGAATGTTTGGTGTTGATTGAAAAAGTTCATCTATTTAAGCATGATTTCATTAAAGCACAATGTTTGATTGTGAGCTGTTGGATGTATACTCAGTGAGCTGTCTAATGCACAAAAGGAATAATTATTTGCAAAATTTTTGTTTTTTGTTTTTGGAGTTTTACAATTTTTTTGTGTTTTTTCAGGACTTTATTTGATTTTTAGAGATTTTTTCAGGACCTTTTTCAGTTTTTTTTTTAGAGATTTTTTTTTTTTCAGGACATTTTTCAATTTTTATGATCTTTTTTCAGGACATTTTACAATTTTTATGAGATTTTTTAAGGACATTTTTCAATTTTTATGATTTTTTGCCCCCAATGTCTAGCAAGGCCAGGAATATGACAGGTGAATAAATAGGCTTTTTGAAATGATGGTGGATAGAGGGAAGACAAAGGCCTTTTATCATGGAGACAATACGGATGCAATTTTCAAGGGCTATTACGTGATGGGACAAAAAACTGGATATGACAATGTAAAGCAGGAACATGGCATGATGGACATGTCAAGAGGTTTTTGAAACCATGTTTAAATTTGGCGTCCTTATGTCAGATCAAGATCAAGGAATGAAAAAGAGTGTATGGATAGTGATAAGATATGGATAGGATAAGCAAGACCAAGAATGGATAAGGGACATGGACTGAAGGTTGGGATAGGCTAAGGGATAGTGGCATAAGCTAGGGAATATTTTTTTTTCTTTACTTTTTTTTTTTTCTTTTGTCTTTTTTTTTCACTTTTTTTTTTGTATTTTGACTTTGTCAATAGAAGATGGACACATGATAGGGGATGGAAGAAGGACTCAAGCATCTTTTTTTTTTTTTTTTTGGATAGTAGCCTTGAAATAAATGGACCATGACCTTTAAAAGTATGCTCAAAGATGTTGGTAGGATAAGGACATTGAAAAGGAGATGAAACTAAGGCAAGGATTTATGCAAAGGATTGGACCAAAGGGATGGAAGGATGGAAAATATGCATTGGATAATGGATAGGGTATTGGAAGAATTGTGCTTCAGTGGATGGAAATGTTGGCAAGATCAACATTGGCACACACCTTGAGGGGTGATGGACTGATGGAGGAAAGACGTATTTTGGATATTGAGATTTGGATGGAGGAATAGCTTGGGATTTTGGGACATAAGGGCCCAAAATGGATGAAGAAGGTGATGGAGGAATAGACTTGGAAGGTTTGGATGGAGGAATAGCAATTTTGGATGCCAATTTTGATGTTTCTTTAGGCTTTTGTGCTTCAAGGAGCTGCTTAGGGATCCACATGGTTTTTGATTTTTCATGCTTTTGTGGTTCCTTGGAGTGCATTGCTTGCACAAGGGATTTAGGAACCCATATATATTTTGACTTTGCTTTATTTTGCTCAATGGGCCTTTGTGGCCTTTTGGATATTTCTTTTTCTTTATAGATCATATTTTTCTTTGTTTTGACATGTCGATTATATTGGACATGTTGATCCTTGAATACATGTGGATTTTTAGACTTATGAATTTTATACTTGGCATCCAAATTGCTTGGAGAGGGAAAGGAATGCATGGATGGATAGGAATGAAATGGATTTCTTTTGTATGGATGGAATTTACTCAAGGATGTGTGCCTTTGCTGATGTTGCATAGGAGATGGAGGGATATAGGGACCTAGAATGGATGGAAGGGATGATGGGGAAGGTGGACATTTGGATTTTGACTTTGAAGGGATACCAACGCCTTGAGTGTGAGCTTTGTAGCCATGACCATTAGTATATTCTTTGATATGAAGGGGTTCTTGCTCATGGAGGTCTACTCCTTTGCCTTTATGAATATCTTGACTTGTAGGAGACTCTTTTCTTTGGGACGAAGACGCGAGTCCATTATGAGGTGGATATGATATGAGAGAAATAATGAGATCTTGAAGTGGATCGGATTGCACCAAAGTGGAAGAACCCATTATGCATGTCGAGGGTTCATGAACATCTTGCACTGACACGTTAGAATCATGAGGGGGATTAGGATCATGAGGGGGATTAGGATTGTGTAGTGGACATGGTTCAATGACAGGCTCTTCAAGAGATGGAATGGGATCATCAAAAGAAATGCGATCTTGGAGTGTATATGCTCGATTAGGATGTGGAGATGGAGGAACAAGTGGATCTTGTGGAGGATCTGAAGGAATGATAGGGTCTTGTGTTGGAAATGAACTTGGAAGGATACTTTGATCTTGACAAGGAGGAAGATCATTGGATTCCTCTTTAAAATTGCTTTGCTCTTGACTTTTAATGGGATCATCAGAAAGGATAGAAAGGATATCTTGATCTTTCTTAGGAAGTGGAATGTCAATGGGATTTGAAAGGACATTTTTTTCATGAAATGGAAGGGGATCGTTTGGGATTGGATGAATTGGGATATCTTGATCTTTCTCAAGGAATGGAGTGTCAATAGGACTTTGGATAGGATGGACAAGAATAGGGGAATCATCGTGAGTGTCTAGGAATATGGGGTCCTGGTCAACAATTGGATGGGACGATAAGGTTTCGGGATCTTGATCTTGATCTGTTTCAAGACACATTTCTTCATGCTCTAAATTATCCTCTTGACATGGGGTTGGACTTTGGATATGCATGGAGGATTCTGACGAGGTATCAATGCTTTGGCACGAAGGGGATGCACTTTGAACATTTGTGATGGATTCTGACAAGGAATCAATGCTTGAACATGAGGAAGAGGGACTTCGAATGGGGTCCTCTAAAATAGGTAATGGCAATAAAGTGCATTGTGGCATTGGGTCTTGTATTTCTGAAACATGACAAGGATGTGCATCATGAATTGGATTATCTTGGCAATCAATTATGGATAGCTCTTGGGTAATTGCATCCTTGGGTGTATTGTTTGATGAGGACAATATGGAAGGTTCTTGTGAAACTTCTAGAGGTGTAGGGATAGATGCCACTGGAAAGTCAATTTGTTTGTGAGGGGATGAGGCATTGCTAGACATAATTGTATTATCTTGATCTTCCTCAAAGAATTCACTTGGTCGTTTCCTTAAGATCATTGCAATAAAGCCACCTTTCTTTCGAGGTTTTGACATAGTTGTATTTGGAATTTGAACTTGTTTTTGATTTGATGTCATGTTTTGATATTGGACTTGGTTTAATTGTTCTGACATGTTTGAAACTTGGGTTGGTGTGTGTTGCAACCTTTGTTTTTGAATGTTTGGTTGTTGTTGTTGACATTGATATTCCACCATTGGTTGAACCATTTGTTGACATTGTATAGTTGGTTGGACATATTGTTGAAATTGGACCATTGGTTGTGTTGGTTGAATATGTTGGACAATTGGTTGAACCATTGGTTGTGATGGTTGAAAATCGGATTGATAGCAAACACCTTCTTGTTCTTGTTGTGGAGGCACATAATGTTGAAATTGATGTTGTCTCTTTTCTTGAAATTGTTTCATCATCTCTATTTGGGAGAGGAGAGCTGGTATGTCTGATCTTTCGATAAGAAACCTTACATCAATTGGCTCAATATTTGGATTTCGACCTGGAATTTTTTGAAACATTTTGGACATTTGTGATCTATTCTTCACAATGTTTTTCACTCTTTGTTCCAAAATCTCATTTTCTTGAGCTAGTTTCGCCTCTAGTTTTTGTATTTGGAGACTTGTTTCATCATAAAAAGTTTGATCGATATTGCCTTGTTGTTGGGTTGGATAGAATTGTGATTGCATTGTCGGTTGATATGTCAAACTTTGTTGCATCATTGGTGCTTGGAACCTTGTTTCAATAGACATGTCACTATGCAAATGCAATATTTTTGGAATTTTTTCAAGGATGATGTATGATATGCAACTGAATGCGAACTAAATAAATCAAAATGCAATCTATGGCAAGGATGCAACCTATGTTTTTATTGTTTTTTGAGATTTTGACAAACTTTTTGGAATACAATTCTAAAAATGAGACCCTTAGGAAATTGAAATGATGTCTAGACCTCAAAGGACAAAAGGACCAAGTGACAAAAGGACAAATGACAAAGTCTCCCCTATATGCTTGGATACTAAGCTAGGTTTGACCAAATGACAATAATGACATAAAAAGAAAAGGTTTGACAAGGTCTAGACCTCCTAACAATGACTTAGGGTTTATCAAAGATTTGGATTACTCAAGTATGACAAAACCTAGTTTTGACACTATATGCTAAGGGACAATTAATATGCAAGTGACCCTAATATGATATGACAATGACCTAAGCTTAATGAAGAGACTTAGGGTATGCAAATGCAAATGTATGACAATGGTATGACTTTAATGCAAGAGGACACATGCAAATGGATGACCTTTATTGATATGCAAAGGAGTATGACTTAGGCGAAACCTAACCTTGGTACTTGACAATGAACTTTGCAAAATACAACCTAGGATGAACCTAAATGTAAGTGACATGAATGTTAAGACAAGATTTTGAACAATGTTTGACAACCATGTTTGAAGGTGTATTGAACTTTTGTTGGATGAATGTCTCTTGTGTTTAACCTTGTTTTGAATCAATTTGTCTTGTTTTTGGAATGATACACAATTCAACTTTTGACAAACAAAGAATACAAGATATTGCAACTTAGACTCAAGACTATCATGCTCATTTCCAAATTTCTTATGGTAGGCAAAGACATTAGGTACTTGAGAGGTAGACTCATTATGGGATTCAAGGAGAATACATAGATGCTTGACCCCACGGGCTCCCCTCCACAACACTCACTTCTCAGGGCAGCCAAGCATCAGTCCCCATGGAAATCTCCCCATGGTGAACTTAGTATCTCTTCCAAGTATCCGAACTTGTCCTTCTCAAGCAACTAGAAGGGTTTTTGGCCTCTAAAACAAGGTGTTTAGTAAGGATTTCTGTTAAGCATTACTCCTTGATGTCACGCAAGTGTGATTGAGGCATTAAGCCCATCAAGATACCAAACAAATGTAGTCATGCAAGAATGATTTAGACCAAGAGGCCCTACTTAGATGTTGATATGAGAAAGAGTTCAAGGGTCATCACTTCCCAAGTAACTGCAATTCCCACGTAACACTTCCTTCAAAGCTTTCGCTCATCGGGTATTTTTTTATAGTGAGTTAGAATGCCAAGGAATTCTAGCCGTACTCACTTTGGGTCGTTCCCTTCTCATGATTATCACTTGCTTACAAAAGCAAAGTGGTCGGGAAGGCAGGCCCTCTAAATGTGACACACAATCAAAGACAAAAGCATGGTATCGAAGATCTGGATTTCTGATCACCCTAAGAAGGATGAGAGCATACTCTCCTACTCCAATGTCATACTTAACAATCAAAGAAAACAAATGTTCATTCCAACCTATTTATAAATCACTAAGTGCCTAATTAAAAATCATAAACACAAAAGTTTGGTTGTTTCTCCAAGGCAACCTGCAAAACCCAAGTTAGAGGTTTGATTTGTTGTCTTTGACCATCGATTCTGCATAACACTTGTTAGTAGTTTGATTTGTAGTCTTTGCCATGCATATGCCAACATTTTGCACAGATAATTAGTACCAAAATCCAAAGCACAGAAAATAGAATGCAAAAACACAACAAATTTCAAGTAAACACTGCATTTTTTTACCTCTGTTCTGGACTTTACACAGGCGCAGAAGTCATGACACAAGTGCAGAATGTCTGACACAAGCGTAGAATGTCCCCTACACAAGCACAGAATGTCTGACACAGGCGCAAGTTGTCCTACACAGGCGCAGAAGTCTCCAGAATACCCTGCACGACCTTGTTTTTGGGTTTTTGGCCTGCAAAATCAACTTGAAAGCACTCCAAAACACAGTTAGAGGGTTAGATGGTTAGTGTTCACGTCGGGTTCACCAATTAATGTAGCATAGGAAATAGGAATCATCAAAGCAATATATAAAAAGACATATTAATCATTATTAGCTCAATCACAAACACACATTGCAATGATCTGATCCTAAGCACACTCAATAGAGACATGAAATAAAACATTCAAAAGAAAAGATCATGCAAACCAAAGATGGGATTCAAATGCTCCTTCATGCGGCTCCATTGTTCTTCTTTCTTCTCCAAATAGGTTTGTTGTGGATCTCACCTTCAAGTGCATACACCTAATTGTGAAAGCAAGATTGACTTTGACACAAGAATACTCGAAGTGTAAATTCAATAGTCTGATTAAGGATTCGCAAAAATTAGGGCTTGATTGTAGAAAATCATCCAATTTATAGAGAAATTGGAGAAATGACAAGATTAGCATGATCCAATTCAAATGGAAATTGCAAATGAATATGACAAATAATGACAAATTATGCACTTTCTATGCACAATTTGTTGATTGATAATTTATGACAAAATATGACACATTCTATGTCAAAATTGATTGATTGTCAATTATGACAAATTTATGACAAATTGACATGTCATTTCCATGAATTTTGGAGAGAAATAGGAGGAAATTGAAATTAAGAATTAGAAAATTAAGAAATTAGGAAATGAGGAAATAATGAAATTAGAAATTAGGTAAATTAATTAATAATTTGTCATTTATTAATTAATTCACAAAGAGGAATAATTAGCCAATTAAATAAACATTTAATTGTGACAAGAAGACTTAGGATAAATAAATAAATTATTTAACCTAGAGGGAAAATGCCAAACAAGATTAAATGAATAAATCATAAAACCTTGGAAGATGAATTAGAAATACAAGGACGACAATTAGGTCTTGACAAAGGATCGTTGATATTGATTCGATCATGATTTTGAATTGATAAATGACCAGTGTTGATAAATGATTTGATTGAGATTGGTTGACAAAAATTAATGACAAATTGACCAAATTCACATGATTGGAAAGGACAAGGATCGATGATGAATCGATCGCAATATGACAAGATTGACAAGGACAAAGATCGACCAAAATCATGACTGAAGGTTGTTGTCGACAAGACCAAATTCGAAGGCGAGATGATAGAAGAATGACTCGATACTTGCAAATGATAAAAACCAAGTGCGTGACATAGGAGAAATGTTAATGCGACACAAAAACCTAAAATGAGGCAATGCGCAAATGTTAAAGTATGACCCTGCAAGCGTTGACCATTTTTAGGTGTCTACACAATCATAGACTAAATATAGTATGCTAGGATAGTATTCATACTAATCTTGTCATCTTATCATTTATTTTATTGCATTTTAGCATCATACATAGCTTACAATACATCTCATACTAAAATCAATCAAAAGCATCTCTCGTTCTCATATTTGCCATCCCTAAACCATTTTGCTCAGTGATCTGAGAGCAAAAACGTTGGTTTGAGGGACATTGTGAGATAGAGAACCATGGGACCCTCCTTGGGAAGCTGAGTAACACTACGTTACTCCATAGCTTGCATCAAGAAGTCCTGTGTGTGTGTGTGGACTAGTATTTAACTAAATTTTCATATATTAAGTTTTATTCGCCCACTTTTCCCGCATACATTTCTGGCGCCCACCGTGGGGCTCGACCCCAAATATCACATCGGTTTTTGAAATTAACCTCTTTTGCAGACACGGGGGAAAAATGAAGTAGCGCTTTCAGTTCACAGTTTAGCGCATCCAGTAAACAGTCTAGCGCATCCAATCCACTGTTTAGCGCGTGGGCCTTATACTTTAGTGCGTGCAGTTCATAGATTAGCGCATGACTCCTTCTAACATTTTTCTGTAGGTCTCGATGCGAGAAAATCATAGAGTAGCGCAGACAATAACCAGAGTAGCGCATACGATCCACAGTTCAGTGCTTTTAGTCCATCATTCAGCGCGTACGATTCAAACATTAGCACATCAAATTCAAAATTTCCCTGCAGGTCTCAGTAAAACCACAGAACAGGGCTTCGAAGTTGCAAAATAGTGCATTCATTGAATAGTATAGCATAGAGGAGCATAGTTTTAGCACATCTGACTTTTATTGTAGCGCGTACAATCAATTCTGTAGCGCATCACAGACAGAAACAAGAAAATTTTTTGTAACCGAATTAAAATTTTAGACTTGTAGAAGTCCCCCAAATCACGTGACGCTTTATCTTTATTGTTTGCTTGCAGGATGCTAACAATTTCTTGCAGATAGAGCGGGGGATTTTAAGTTAAAAATGAATTCTTTTGTTGACCTACAAATCAGAAATTTTGCTTTGCTGACCATTTCTTTTCTATAGATCAGACAATCTTTTCTTTTAAAAGTTAAAAAGAACATCATGCTTGTTGGAGCAACATCTCCAAATAGAAATTAGAAAATCATTGTCTTGAAAGCTAAAAAGAACAATTGATTGCTCTATCTCGAAAGTGGTAGGAATATGCTCTCCCCTTAACTAGGTGATCAAAAATCTAGCCCACTCTTACAGCTTTCATTATTTCAAGCATTTACATCCTTTAGCAGGCCTACCTTCCCGAGGAGTTGCAATCAACTCTTAAAGTCGTTTATGGCCGGTGTGAAGGGAACGACCTAAGTGGGGAACAACTTTGACGCCAAGAATTCCAACCCACTATAATCAAATGTGGAAAGTGATGAAAGTCCTTTTCAATGGTTGTGCGCAGTGATTAGCCTTCCCCCAGTATCCTTGAGATACGTAAAGCCTTTGTTCTAAAGGTTGGGAAGCCTCCTGAGGGAGTTTATCACTGACGGCCGAATGGGAAGCCTGATTACGAACTTTAGCATTAGAAACTTTGAGCTGAGTCAGTAACCGAACATTTGTAACATCATAGTGCAAGGGTGGGGAAGAATCCACCCCCAAGATTACTCACCATATATCTCCCAAGATAACTACTCAACTGTGAAGAAATTCACTTTGGGTTAATTTCTGGCAAAAGGCAAAAAAACAGGCGCCCTCTAGAGGGTGACACGGCTATTTGAGCTGACGGAGTATCGAGACTAGTGGGCTATGATGTTATTTATGACCCTTGAATAAATAGTCTTTCTGAAGTGTATTACTTGTATCCAAACCTGTTAAAACATTGGGGATTTGAAAACATCCTCGCAGAACATACACTTTTTGTTAGATTAGGCAAAATGGTTGTACTTTTTGTGCCGTGCTTGCAGTTATTACTTCAGAAAATCATCCATCGCACTTGAAAATTTCTCAACAAAAATAAAAAACTTAAAAAAATCACCCAAACAGAAAAATCAGGGCAGTCTAGCGCATAAGAACAACATCTTAGCGCGTGGAACACTTCTATTAGCACATCCAAACCTCACATTAGTGCATGAAATTAAAATAGTAGCATTTTATCCTCAGGCAAAAACAGTCATAATCCTTTAGCGCATCCACAACACAGTCTAGCGCGTAGCAGCAATCCCTTAGCGCGTGAGAACCAAGAATTAGCGCATATACTCCAACAGCTAGCGCGTGTAAAGCCTAGTGTAGCGCGTAAATTTTTCAAAAAATTCAACAATGAATTTCAAACAGTCCTAACTTTAGCGCGTGGAAGAAACAGCTTAGCGCGTAGAAACAATATTTTAGCGCATATACTCCAATAGTTAACGCATAGATTTTTCACCAGTTAAACAAAAATTTCCCAGAATCCAAATTTTAGCGCGTGTATAGGGGCAGGTTAGCGTGTGTGCTTATTCCTTTAGCGCATCAGAGAAATTTATTAGCGCATGTAAACTCTGTTTTAGTGCGTGATCCTAGGCCGAAAAACAGAGAGTCCAAAACTGAAAAATTTTGAAAAATTTCAAAAACATTTTAGAAGACTTTTTTTAATCAAAAATCATCTTTTATCAAACCAGAGTGACAAAAACAAACTATTCAAAACTTTTCTCAAGCTAAATTTGTGTTAAACAAAGTTGTCCAAATCCTAAACAAATCGCACAATAGAGGATGTCTCTCCTATCATAATCCGAAAAATTTTCATCATCAGTGTCATCAAAATCCTTTACATCTTACGGATTTCTATCTCAAAAACACTTGTTTAAAATTCTCAAATCGTCAAATCCAGTTTCCATATCGGGAAGCTTTTATCCATATCATTTGACACACTTTGTCGGGAAGGGGCATCTAAACCTTCGCTCTGATAAAGTAAGATTTGAAATTTTTAAAACAAGAATCAACTAAATCCAAACCAATCAAAGGAAATCATTGATCACTCTTGCATGACTAATCCCCTTATTCTGAGAAGAAAGAACCTCTATTGTAACATCACGTTGAAGAAACGACAACCTAGTTTTTCCAAATTCATCAAGAGAAATAAGTTTTTATACATCAATCGTCAACTCTTCAAATCCCATCGGGTATTCCTTCATCACGTCAAACGTTATATCCAAAACAAATCTAGCAAATTTGACAAGGAACCCTTGAAAACAAGAGCATACTGTCAAAAGTCTGCTTTTAATCAAACCATAAACCGAGGCGGGAAAATCAATCCAACATTCTTGCCTGACGAGTGCATCACATATAACACATCTCGACCAGAACCACCAACACCTGAGCAACACATCGAAGAGGCTTTTGTTCCTTTCATCACTGAAAGCTTCTACTAAAATGCCTGTCACTCGCTCTCAACGAGATAAACAAAGCGAGACACACGCAGAATCAAGTATGAATCGCAGATTATCAAATCCTTTTGAAGTTCCACCCGTAGAAGAACCTGAAATTACTGACGCACTTCTTCGGGAATGTCAAGAAAATCCTTCCTTCCAAAAACTTGTCGAAAAGCTCATGGAAAATGACAAGGAAAAATATCTGTTGATGCTCACAAGTAAAGGCGTTAAAATTCCAGAAGATTTTGACCCAAACATTTTTCAAACTGGTTCTCGACAATATACATATCAAGAACAACACAGAGAAGAAGAAACTCACATACCTGAACAACATAACTTTGAACAACACATTCTAGAACAACGCATACCAGGAATGCGTATACCTGAGCTAGAGACACTAGAGTAACATATACCATTTACCACACCTCTTCAGCTGAGAACCAATACAAGGCAAGAACTTTTTCCTCGACAAGACAATATACCCTTGGCGGCCCTTACTCAACAAATGCAAATGTTGCAAAGGAAAATGCAAGATATGCAACAAGGGACAATAGTGCGGTACTCTTTAAACGAGATCTGTCCTTATCCACTTGACCGAAGCTTAAACATGGTGCCTTTTCCTTTGAACTCGGACGTTCCCAAATTTGATAAATATGATGGGAAAAGTGATCCCAGGGATCATGTTCGCGAATTTTGCACACTGAGCCTTGAATTTTCTCATGATGACACCTATTTAATGAGGTTATTCCCCAGAAGCTTGGGAGGGAAAACCACGGAATGGTTATCCAAAATCTCACCACTTGTCAGATCATTTGATGAGTTGGTTAACAAATTCATAACCCACTATTCCTACAACATCCAACATGCCATAACCATGCTAGATGTTTGTAATACCAAGCAAAAGAACAATGAAACATTCATGGCATTCCTTCAACATTGGCGACGCATGGTCTCCAGATATCCTCAAGATATTCCTGAAAAAGAGAAAATGGAAATCTTCATTGATAACTTGAACGGCGAAATGAGTTACAGACTAAAACTTCAATGCATACCATCTTTCGCTAAATTGATTGAAAATGGCATTCAAGTGGAAGTGGCATGTGTCAAAAAGGGAACACTCAAATTTTACAAGGAAGGAACAAACTCATCAAACTACAATAACCAAAACAACACCAACTTGGACAAATCTCACTTTTGGACTCGAAACAGAAATGAAGGCAACAACGAATCACATGATCCTAAATCAAAGCATCCAGTGCTTGCATTATCTGGAAATCCCCAGAACACGAAAAATACTAAAAATGCTGCACCAAATGCTAACACATATACACAAAACACTGATCAAGGACAACTCAATACAAACAACACCAACGATACTCAAAGAAAAAACATGAATCCAGGACCTAACAACAATTCACGCAACAACACGAACAACTTCCAAAAGCGCATCTTCACACCACTGGGACAATCATTAGAATCCGCATTCAGAGAACTTTTGGCAAACAAGATTCCGTCTTTGCCTCCAATCAACAATTATGAACCCCCAATCAAACCACCTTGGTGGAATGATTCACACTATTGTGATTTCCATCGCAATAAGGGTCATAGAACAAACGAGTGCATGAGATTGAAACACATAGTACAAGACATGATTGATCGAGGTGACTTAACAGTTGATGGACTTAAAACAAATGGTGATCACGAAGCCTTTAAAAATCCTCTCCCAAATTACAACAGAGATGGATCATCCACTTCAAATGATACACGCGGAGCTCGCATTAATCACATCTACAACAACACCATCAACCACATATCAGCTGAAGATCATCAAATAAATGTCATCACCATCCGAGATCAGCGTGATCATGAATCTGTCAATGTCACAACCCGAACTCAGAAATATGTCTTGAAGGGACATACTGCACCTATAACTACCACACCAAAAATCCAGTATGACTTGGTTAGCCAACTATGCAAGACTCCAGCTCAGATATCTATACTAGAATTGCTGAAACTATCACCGAAGCACAAAGACATATTAGAACAAGCACTATTGGAAACAAATGTACCTCAAAATCTGGATATAGATAGATTTCAAGCCATGGTTGCTCATATGACAGGACCTCATAACCTCACCTTCTCAGAGCATGACAATACCTCATTGAGTCATCCACATAATACTCCTCTCCATATTGAAGTCATTGTTTGCAAACACCGAGTCAAGAGAGTCCTAATAGATGGAGGAGCCGGCCTTAATATATGTACTTTAAAGCTTATCCGTGCATTAGGCTTCTCAGAAGAATCTATTGATCCTTGCAAAAAGATTACCATAAAAGCATATGATGATGAAGAAAGGTCCTCTAAAGGCACAGTGATATTACCTATTCAAGTGGGCCCCGTACAAAAGGATACTATTTGTCAAGTCTTAGATATTGATCTAACCTACAATATTTTGTTAGGATGACCCTGGATACATGAAATGCAAGCTGTACCTTCTACATATCACCAGTGTGTCAAGTTTCCTTATGATGGACAAGAAATTTCCATATCTGCTGATCAAAATCCTTTTCAACATTGCAATACAATGGGGGCAGCCCAGGACAGTTTGGTTCCTCATAATAGAGAAAAGAAGCAATCTTCAATATCAGATCCACACACAACAAAATCCAACTCCTTATGGGGAGACTTCAAGCAGAAAATGCAAATCAAAGACCAAGGCATAGGAGAATACTCTCTAGAGCCTTTATGCTTGGCCAAATTGCCAACATCACCTAGATCACATGGTTTGCCTACTACATCAACACAACTGGCCACTTGGCCCATCACTAAATTTGATGGTACCTTCATCCAATTAGGTACTCTGGCACATGAATCAGAAGACAAAGATGTTCTTAGCTGGTTATACAAAGATGAGGAAGAAAATCATAGAGCAGCCACTCTGGACATTGTTCTACCCACACACCTATATGGAAAAGGTTACTTAATCATGAAGCAAATGGGATATGATGGTAAAGGACCTATTGGCAAATGCAAAGAAGGAGTCACTAAACCTATAGATCTTCCTTCACAGCCCAGCAGAAACAAAGCAGGATTGGGTTCCAAGCTCACGTTCCTATTAAAACGACCGCCACACCTACCTATCAAACCTCAATGGAAAGTAAAGACAAAGTACAAAGAAGAATCCTGGCAGGAAGCACTCTTTGAATCTGCAGAAACAATCTTCAAGGCATGGGAACGTTAAGATCAGAAGTTACATCAGGAAAAGCTTCTAAATCATAAGAAAGCCCTGGCTGCAGCAGTAGCTCATATTCAGACACCAGTATCTCCAGAACGAATCATGTCATCTCCAGATACCGTTATTCCTCCCCGAGGAAGCACAGTCTATGAACAAATTCAGAAAGTAGAGGATGGATCTGACACAGAATCAACAAAAACCACCAAAATGGTATCCACCATCAAAGATTTGTTTTCACCCTACAACATACCTGTTTACAGCACAGATAGAATCTGGGATGAGGCCTATGAGACTGATACCAATGAATATGAATGGGGTACCTACTCCAATGCTACTACAGACATCTCTAGTGATACTGATTCTATATCTATCTCCCAAGAAGAACATAATGCAGAAGATAGACCTCTAGAATTTGGACCGTAGAATATCTATGACGTCGAGGAAAGCGAACAGGAACATTATGAGCAAGTATATGTAGAGGATAATACCATCGAGGACCTTGACAAAATCCTGCACTTCTTTAAAACCAAGAACCGTCACGATGAAAACTCTGTCCTAACACTCACAGTAGCCGAATTTGATCCACCTAACGATTCCTTACCACTTGTCTTTCCTGACCTCATCGACTGGGATGAACCTGAAATCCATAATATACCAATTTTCCCAAATGACGAATCTATTATCCATTACCTATCTACCGTAAATCCGGAAACAGGCTCTACCAGTGAACAAAATAATGATGTCTACAAGCCAGGGAGTGCCAAGTCTCTCAATCGCAAAAATGAACCAGATAAAGGATCGGATGCTGAAAACCAGTCAATGGCAACTCTAGATCATAAAAAAGTAAAAATAAAGGACGCATCGGAGGGTGAAAACCTTTTTAAGGCACCTAACGATGGGAGACTTGACACTCTTCCTGAGCACTTTCATGAGCGATCACCCATATTGATTGAGCCCACTCAATCAATCAACATTGGTACCACAGAAGCAGTTAGGAACCTACACCTTGCAGAATCTCTAACAGAGGAAGAAAGATCAGCGCTCATCATTTTCTTTAAAGAACATCAAATCAACTTTGCTTGGTCATATGCTGATATGCCTGGAGTGGATCCACACTTAATCATGCATCATCTGTCCATTTCTACAGGAGTTAAGCCAGTCAAGCAAAAGCTACGAAAGATGAATCCACAGGTGGCACTCATGGTCAAAACTGAACTAAAGAAACTATTAGACGTCGGATTCATCCGACCCATTGACTATGCGGAATGGATTTCCAACATCGTTCCAGTATCAAAACTAGATGGTAGTATCAGAATCAGCACTGACTTCAGAGACGTCAACAAAGCTTGTCCAAAGGACGACTTTCCTTTGCCCAGTATCGACATCATTATAGATCTCACAGCGGGCCATGCCATGCTCTCACTAATGGATGGTTTCTTAGGCTATAACCAAATCAAAATCTCCCCAGAAGATCAAGATAAAACTGCGTTCACCTGTCCTTGGGGAACGTATTGTTGGAATGTTATGCCTTTCGGCTTAAAGAATGCAGGGGCCACTTATCAAAGAGCAATGACCACAATATTCCATGACATGATGCACACATTTATGGAAGACTATTTGGATGACTTACTAGCTAAATCTTTCACCAGAGCAGAACATCTTGGCATCTTAACAAAGATTTTTGATCGATTGGAGAAATTCCAAGTCAGGCTTAACCCTAAGAAGTGTGTCTTCGGGGTTACATCAGGCAAGTTACTAGTCTACATAGTCTCAGCTAAGGGTATTGAAGTAGATCCCGCAAAGGTACAAGCCATCATGGACATGCCACCACCAAAGAATATCAGTCAACTCAGATCTCTGCAAGGACGACTTCAATCAATCAGGCGATTCATCGCTTAGCTAGCCGATAAAAGTCTACCATTTAACCATTTACTACACAAAAATGTACCGTTCAAATGGGAGGCTAGGTGTGCAGAATCTTTTTACCAAATCAAACAGTACTTAATGAATCCACCAGTTCTAGTACCTCTGGTCATAGGAAAGCCTCTTATTTTATATATCTCAACTACAGAGATATCACTGGGGGCATTATTGGCACAAGAGGATCAACAAGGAAAGGAACGTACCATATATTACATCAGTAGAACATTGAACGGCTATGAACTCAACTATACATTCATTGAAAAGGCTTGCCTAACAGTGGTATTTGCATCACAAAAGTTCTGACATTATATGCTAGCACACACCATCAAGCTAGTGGCAAAAATTGATCCTCTTAAGTATCTACTCAGCAAGGCAGCTCTTACCAGTCGATTGGCTAAATGGGTCATGATTCTCAGTGAATTTGACATCCAATACATAGAAAGACGAGCCATCAAAGGACAAGCAATCGCAGATCAGTTAGCTGAAGCACCCCTATCAGGAAAGCACACCATGGAGGTGGAATTTCCAGATAGAGATGTTCTTGCTCTTTCTACCAAACAATGGACCTTATACTTTGATGGATCCTATACACAACATGGTTCCGGTGCTGGTATTCTATTCATCACTCCTGAAGGACACACTATACCAAGATCATACAGACTTATGTTTCCATGCACCAATAATGTGGCTGAATATGAGACACTGGTCATAGGCATCAAAATGGTTGTAAAATGGAAAATCACAGAGTTAAAAGTCTATGGGGACTCGCAACTGGTCATCCATCAAATCAACAATGACTATCAAACAAAGGACGACAAGCTCTTACCCTACAAGCGAATGGTGGATGACTTCAAACAATATTTTGTGCACATCACCTTCGAGCAAATACCAAGGTTGAACAACAAAGTAGCCGATGCAATGGTTACTATCGCTTCATTACTACAAATTCTAGAGCAACAGAGTCGTTATGAGTTCCTGGTAGAGCAACTGTTCTCCCCCGCCTATGACCACTCTGAATCCCGTGTTATCTATGCCTTAACTGGTTCCGATTCTCCGTTATATGGACCAATATACGACTACCTCAAACACAATATCTTACCCATTGACCAATCCTGTAACCAAAAACCTAACTTTATCTGACAAGCTGCCCGTTATACCCTTACCGCTAATACTTTATATCGTCGAGGTCTCGATGGTACTCTTCTTCGTTGTCTTGATCGTAATGATTCTGATTCTGCTTTACACGAGCTTCACGAAGGTATTTGTGGCACACATTCAAGCGGCACTACTCTTGCTAAAAAGCTTCTAAGGATGGGATACTACTGGCCTACAATGGAGAAAGATTCATATCACTTTGCCAAGAAATGTCCTAAATGCCAAATCCATGGTAATCTGATACATGCACCAGCATAAGAACTGCAGCCATTTACAACATCCTGGCCCTTTTGTCAGTGGGGACTGGACCTCGTTGGCAAAAATATCCTTCATCTTCAAATGGACACAAGTTCATTATAACAGCAACAGAGTACTTTACCAAATGGATAGAAGCAGTTCCCATGACCACAGTGACCGGGAAACAAATTGCCTCTTTTATCCTCAATTATCTAATCTGCAGATATGGTATTCCAAGTTCAATCATTACAGATAATGGACGACCTTTCAAAAATCAAGATGTACAAGAACTATGTGAAAAATTCAAAATCCAACATAGGTTCTCTACACCATATTACCCACAGGGAAATGGTCAAGCAGAAGCATCTAACAAGACAATACTGAAAATCCTCAAGAAAACAGTGAATGATGCAGGTAAGGATTGGCATGTACAACTCAATCTAGCACTTTGGGCATACAGAACCAGCATCCGCACACCTACCGGAGCAACACCATACTCATTGGTTTATGGATCAGAGGCTATTTTACCCCTGGAGGTAGAGATCCCATCTCTCAGAGTCTCTTTGAAAGGCTTAATCCCAGATGAAGAGTATCGAGTTAATCGTCTCCAAGAACTTGAGCTATTAGATGAAAGACGTCAACATGCTTATACCCATCTCAAAGCATATCAGCAACGCATGTGCAGGAGCTACAATCACAAAGTCATTCCCCACAACTTCAAGGCTGGTGACCTAGTACTCAAAGAAAATCCAAGAAATCAGCAAGATCGAGAAAAGAAAGGGAAATTTGAGCCTAACTGGTTGGGTCCCTATGTTATCATATCAGTTTATGGATCAGGTGCTTATCAGCTAACAAATTCTGAAGGAGATGTGCTCGACGACCCAACTAACAGCATCCATCTGAAAAGGTACTATACTTAAAGTAAGCCTAGTGCACGGAAAAAGCCCAAAACAAACAAAAAAATCAAAAAATCCAGAAAAAGCAAAAACAAAGTACAATAAAAACAAAGGGTGAAAACCTAGTAAAACAGGCACTCTTGTGAAAGAATGGCTCCTCCATCTATATCCACGCCATTTTATCCCTACAAACACTATCGGCCATCGCCCGACACTTAGCAAATATCCATTCAGGACATACTTAGCATAGTCACTATCCTGATTTGTCTATATATATCCTCTTACCACTAATCCACCATGGCTTGGAATCCCTGTATATATTCACATCAAGAGGCACACTTAGCTAGGGGCATATAAATCATATCAATATTACAAACACTCAAGACATCCAGACTAGATGCAAAACTCACCAGCATGACATCCAACAAACAACTACGCTTCATTGCCAAACAAAAACTACACAAAACACAAAAACTACCAAGGATGGATGGATGATTTTCTGAAGTACTGAATGTTGCGCTATAGCATAAAATCTTAACTAGTTTTGCATTTTGAACTTTTGGCATTATTGGATTCTCTTCCTTGTCTCACTAAATGCTTCACAGCTAGAGGTTAAGGGGAACTTCCAATATTTTCTTAGTCTTCTGTCTGGGAGGTGATCACTTGTACTGTGTGAATACTTGCCTCGAGATGTGATACATCGAATATCACTGAAGGCCTGATTCCAATTCACGCATACAAATAATCAAATCTTGTCTGTTTATGCAATACGCACTCAGGTCGTCCTGGTTCAATTATACCTTGACGCTTATGCTACCTTGCAAAATTAAAAATCATGTAAATTTTTCTCAGGTCATTATGGTTCAATTATACCATTATGCTTGTATAAATTTTCAACATATCCTAAACAGATCAATGCTCAATGATGATATCTACAAAGAAAGCAAAAACATGGTTCTATCGGATGGCAAATACAGAATGAGAGATGCTTTACAAACAATTAGTTGCATACCATTTTACAATTAGTTGCACATCATTGCATATCATTATTGCATGTCATTATTGCACATCATTTAACATCATTTACATATCACAATACATGTAGCAGCATATTAAAACATACATCTTATTTTCAAGATACATCTCACAGCATATAAAAAGCATTCATCCTGCATCATGCATTACATCATATATTGCATCATCGCATAAAATATCTCATATAATCATGCATCCATATAAACACATCACATCGATCAAAAATGGTGCCATATATATATCTCAAAAAATGATCAAAATCTACAAAATGTGTCTCAACACTATGTCCAGTACAAAGTATAACAAAGATCCAAAAATACAACAGAGACCCTGTCTCTCAAGTATGACTATCTCCTGACGGAGATGGTCTCGCTCTAGATGCACCCGCCCCTGGATCTCCAGGAGGGTCCTGTCTCGCTCCAGATACGCTCGCCCCTGGATCTCCAGGAGGGTTTGTCTCGCCGGCCCCGTCACTCCTCGGCTCTCAGATCGTGTACCAGCAGTTCGAGATCGACTTGATCTTGACTGTGCAAAGCTCTCCACTCGCCGATCTCTGGGTACTGCAGCCTCATAATGCCGCCTATAATACTCTACCTCCTGCACTCTCCGTGTCAGCTCTCTAAGGGTGTCTCTCAATGGACCACCCGCCGCTACTCTCTGTACACTAGCCAATGCCTCCTCCGCTCGTCCTCACCGCTCTATCTCAGTATCTCTCTCAGTGGTCAACTGAGAAATCTGTCGCTGATATGCCAAAATCTGCGCTTGCAGCTGCTGAATGGTAATCTGCAGGGTCCGGATCTGTGCATCCTCCACATGACCTGGCACTCGAACCCACAGTGGTACCTGTGCTGGAGGAACCCCTCCCACTCGCCCTGTCCTCTGTACTAGAGGTGGGAGTATATCTACCCTCCTCCTTTGTGCTGGTCTAACCATCTCCTCCTCGCCCCCCACTACAGCTAGCACCTCTGTCACCCTCCCCTTTCTCCCGGCTCTGATAGCCAATCCTCCTCTCCCCCTCTCAATCCTCCCCTGTCATACCGCTCTCTCCACACCTCTACCTCCCCGCCTCCCTCTAGCTCCTCTACCTCCTCCATCCTCTCCATCATCTCCATAATCTCCCCCATCTCCCTCCTCCCCATCAGAGTCAAATGCCGGCCTCATCTCCTTTGGATCTGAGATCCTCGCCACTGCCCGCGCAGCAAACAAACGGGCAAACTTGTCTATCATCCCGACGTCCTGAATCTCTGGGGCATAGTCCCAGATCTGCCCAGCTATCCCCACAAACTCCTCCATGGCCACCGCACTATCAATAGTCGGCCCCCAATCGGCCACATCCTGCTGTCTACGTGCATACAGGAACGCTCCCTAAGGAATCCCCTGCTGGCGCTCGAACTGTCGCAAAACTCGGGTCACCACAAACTGCTCAATGACAAACGGGGTCCTCCCAATCAGATATCGGGTCATAAAAACAAAGGGCATCTCCAGTCCATCCTCCGCCCATACCTCGCAACCTGTATACGGTCTCCAGGTGACCGTATCTATATCATCAAAAACCCTCCTCCAATGCTCTAGCTTGCCCAGCTTACGCTGGACAACTAGACCTTTATAACCGTAGGCATATGCTGCACCTACGGGCCTGTCTCTATCTGCCAATGGCCTCGCTGCTGGAATGTGCTCCCAGCACCATACCTATAATAGGGTCACACCCACCGACAAACTGTTGTACCCGAGGTATACTAGCTCATGTAAACTCCTGTATAAATGAGCCAGCATCGCTGACCCCCATGCGAACCTCCTGCCCTGCGTCACCATCTCCTACAAAACCAATCCCCATCCCACCGAGAATCCCTTTGACCTGCGATCAGGACAAAGGAATCCCCCAATGAATCTTGCCAGTACAGATGGCAGCGGTGCATACCCCAAATCCAAAAACTCTTGCCAAGGGATCTCATACCCACAAACTGTGTCATCCTGAAAAATGCAGCGCAGTGCCTCTATGCCGCCCTCCTCTGACTGCTCATAGGGAAGTAGTGCCCCTACTACAAGAATCCGCAAAATCCGGTAGCAATCCTCCGGTGTCATTGTCATCTCTCCCGTGGCAAAATGAAAGGTGTTCGTATCACTATGCCACCTCTCTGCCAACGCTGTCAAAAGCCCCCGGTTCACAATGAACCGAGGCATATCCAGAAGTGAGGTCAATCCACATCTCTCTATGATATCCAAATCTGCCTGTGATAGTCTCGGTATCAATGTCCACGGTCTCGAGAATCTCTCCCTCGACTGAACAACCCCCAATCGCTCCTGTCAAAACAAACAAAACATATCCAATATCAGTTTCCACATCAACACAAAGATATCAAAATCAAACTTACATCAACAACATGAAACAATTTGCTTCTCTACAATCAAAGTTCAAAATCCTATCATTTCATATCAACTTGTAACACAACTCAAGTTCTCAAAAACCATATCAAAACTTGTAAAACAACTCAAATACCAAAATCACATAAACTTATAAAACAACTCAATTTTCCCACCCATATCAGCTTGTAAAACAACTCAAGTTTCCAACCCATATCGGCTTGTAATACAACTCAAGCTTCCCACACATTGAATTTGAAACAAAGCACGCAAAAACATCATATTCTGATTAACAAAACATGTTGATATCTATACATAACTTGGAAAATTGCACATCAAAACAAGTTATACATATACTCATCTTGGATATATTCATCAAAACATGACAGACAAACAAAACAAAATCTTCAAATCGGCCAACACTGCAAAAATTTTCTGATGCACTAAAACAGATCTTCAATGCGCTAAAACACCCCCACGCGCTAGGTTGTTTCTCCTACGCGCTAATCTATCTATCCTATGCGCTAGACTCTGTCTACGCGCTACTCTTTTCCTCCATTGCGCTACCTAACCTGTCCTATGCGCTAGACTCTGTCTACGTGCTAATATATCCCTCCTAGGCGCTACCCTTTTAGCCCTATGCACTAGGTTAGTCCTACGCACTAAACCCCCTTCACTATGTGAACCTCGGTGGCTCCTATGCGCTAGGTCACACCTACGCGCTAACCTGTTGATGCGACGCGCTACCCGACGCTTTCTATGCACTAGTCTCCATTCATGCGCTAACCTAAAAGTTTTATGCACTAGCCTATATTTTTCGGACGCGACCTCTAAATTTAAACGTGATGCGCTACTTCACACTTCGTATGCGCTACTGTTGACCCTAGATGCACTAAAACGAAATACCCGAACTTTGAAATTCAAAAAATGACTAAAAACGACAAAACAAAAAATCAAAAAGGGGTCAAAAATGATGACTTACTGGTGGTCCACGCACTACTGGTCTCTGGTACCTCCGAACGCGCTCAAAACGGTGTCTGTGATAGGGAATAGGCATTTTCTCTCCAGAGCAAATTCTCTTTCTTCAAAGTCAACAAAGCATGAATGAACTTAAATCAAGCCCTTTTCCCCTTTTATAGGAGGAAAATGAAATTAGGGTTAGCCGACTGGCCCTGTAATATGGTCGCGGTTTCCCCTTAACCAAAACGGTTGTAACTTATCAGGAGATGAATCAAACTGCACACTTTTTACATGCACGAAATCATACACATCATACGAACTTCATCAAATTAAATCATAAATTTTTTCAAAATTGATTCATCTCCCGAGGGGGCATCATCATTAAATATCGAATCTGGGGCATCAAATCAACATCGGGGCACGACTGGCAAATCAAAAGAACGACACAAAAATTGCATTTGATCATAAAATCACAAAAAAACACATCATTTTCTTTGAAATAACATGTGCACACACGTCACTTCAAAGAGGGGCAAAATGTAGACGTATAAAAATGACCACATTCCTAAATGAATATTTTATGTTCATTTCTCTATTTAATTAAATTATCCACATTCCTCTATTTTATTAAGTAAATTATTCAATTTATTTAAATAAAATTTACTATACCCATTTGATGAATAAATCATTTTATTCAATTAAATCCCTTCTATCCACTTTTACTTAAATTCAAATTTAATTAAATAGTTATCCTAAATTGAATAAATCCAATTTATTTAATTTCTCCAAATTGCAACCAAATTGAATTAAATTAATTCAATTAAATTCTATTATTACCCCCATCCACTTGCAAAATACCAAAACCCTTTCTAATCCCTTCTAGAATCTTCTAAACGCTTCTAATTAACCTAACCCTCCTCTAAACTTTGTCACATCCCTAAGCAAAGGGAAGTCACTTCTCAAAAACCTTAAAGTCTTTGATAACCATTAAAGGTTTTCAACCTTCAACCACCAAAACCCTTAAAGTCTTTGATAACCTTTGAAAGCTTCCAACCTTCAACCACTTAATCCCCAAAGTCTCCAATAACCATTAATGGTTAATTCAAACCCTCCCACATGGTTAAAACATTTGTTTTGACTCAACCTCTATCCAACCCAAGGGTCTCATCAGGCCATTAATGCTTTGACCATGATTATCTCTTAATCATTTGCACAAAGGTTTATCCTTGGATTAACTCCTAATCCAGTGGGTAATCCTAATTTAGACTTGACCCTTAGCCTTTAGATAACCATGAGGTCTTCTCAGGCCTTTAATGCCTCCAACCTCTTCTCTCAACCCAATCCTATGTTGACACTTGTCACCATTTCATTGGTGCCAATTGTGCACATGGATCCCCAACTTTCAAACTTGACCCTTGATTAAACCTTTCAATCTTGACCATCCATTGCCCTGTTTATGCTATAAATAGAGCTCTCATTCCTCCATTCCTAACAATCATCTTTCAAATTTGAAGCATCACACTTACGCTCAAATTCTTTCAAGTTTTCATTTCATATATGCTCATCATTTAGCCTCTTTTAGATTAGAAATTAGACTAAATATGCATGTTAGAGTAATTCTTTTATCATTTTAGTTCAATCATAGACTAAATATAGTATGCTAGGATAGTATTCATACTAATCTTGTCATCTTATCATTTAGTTTATTGCATTTGAGCATCATACATAGCTTACAATACATCTCATACTAAAATCAATCAAAAGCATCTCTCATTCTCATATTTGCCATCCCTAAACCATTTTACTCAGTGATCTGAGAGCAAAAACATTGGTTTGAGGGACATTGTGAGATAGAGAACCATGGGACCCTCCTTGGGAAGCTGAGTAACACTACGTTACTCCATAGCTTGCATCAAGAAGTCCTGTGTGTGTGTGTGGACTAGTATTTAACTAAATTTTCATATATTAAGTTTTATTCGCCCACTTTTCCCGCATACAAAATGCATGTTAAATGTTATCAAATACAAGCAATTGATTTAGGAGAACAAACTCTAGAAGGAGAGAAACATTCATTGCAACAAGCAGTGACCACTATATATCAGAGGATGCATAAAGGTGGAAATTCCAATAAAGAATATAGAGTGCACAAATAAAGGAGTTGAAGAAATACATCAATCATCTCATAGGACCATTGGATCCATTTAAACCTTCCACAAGCCTATAGGTTTCATTGGTCCTTAAAAATAGGTTTCATGGTAGAGATATTTTTGTTTCAGCTACACTAGAATGGAGAAAAGATATTGAGACAATGGATAAAGAGATAATCAATAAGACTCTCAATTTGTACCATACTATAACAAACCAATTGAGGATTTCACACAACATGATAATAGGAGGATAAGATGGGACTGGTATAGATGAAACTATCCTCATGTGGGAATATTGTCTCTCAACACTTCACATCATTAAAATCACCAATGAAGACAAGCTACTGAGGACATTCGTGTTAGATGATTCAAATAAGAAAATACCTAAGGAATGGATAAGAGCTATTATAATGATTATTTCTTAATATAATAAGGAAATAGGACAATAGAAAATTGTAATGTATCCAAAATCTTATTGTAGAGAGTTAATGAATTTGTTTCATCCATTTCATGCACATTGTGGGAAAATGAGGCCAAGATGAAGGATGTCCAAAATGTTGTGCAAGAATCCAAAGATAGCTTGCATGAAGAGTAAAAAGTAGAGTATTGATCATATGATTATGATAAAGAAAGAATTAAGAAATATGCATCTTGAACTTCCTCAATTCAAGGATATGTAGAAGAAATTGAAGAAACTTTTGAAAACCCTCTTAGTTAAACTTAAATAAACCAAATCACTAGACTTGGAAGAGTTGAAATTAGTCATTCAAGAATTCTACCATGCATTTCCTAAAGTTGTGGCTCATCCATGATTATAATTTTCCTTTGCTTTCAATGTATCAACAAGATTTTGGAGACCGATCAAGGCATTTTGGAGAAGTGTGAATGTTCAAAACACACTTCGTCTCTTCCCACATAGTAGGAAAGGCACATAATTTCTAGCTTGATCTACAACTTGTCCACACAAATTTAGTGCCTACAAGCATTGTCCTTTGAAGCAAAAATTAACTCCAAGATTTCAGCATGGAATTAGGGCCAAAGTCACCATAATTTGCTTCCATACATCACATTGGAACAACTACTCATTGAACTCTAGTGTTGGATGAAATAATAGGAAATATTTCTTCAATTTGGACATAATAAATCATCAACAAATATCCTACACATGGTGCAACTTCAATTCTCTTCAAGTTTGGAAGTAGATTTAGTGTAGTTTACTTTAGTTTCATTTCCAGTTAAGTTAATCAAAATCTAATAATGTTGTTAGTAAACCTAACAATAGGTTGGCAGATTTGATTTGTAAAACCCATATAAACTCTTCATTTTTCTTTGTTAAGGGTTGGAAAATACATATGCAGACACTATAGTCGAATTATATTACAATTTTAGTGTGTAATTTGTTTCTAAACATTATGAATATTGAGTACAAAAATCAGATTTAGAACATTTTATTGTTTGTATTTGTGTTCCAAAAAAATCCATAGTTTGTATTAATGATTTCATATTTGCTTGAATTGATAAATTGGTTGGATCTCATTTCAAAGTACTTGAACAAGGATTCATCTCACATGTGTGCATGGGTAATGGCCTCTAATTTGATGAATTCTAAAAATTAATTAGTATGATTTCTCCTTTGGTGTTCACACTTATTGGAGTTGAGGAAAAATCAACTCTACAACTCCCAAAGATCACCTGAATGCAAACCTATCACAGAAAGAGAGAAACAAAAAAGCTATGGAGGCCAGAATTTAGAGATCCAGAAAAGAGGAGTCATATTGATTGTGTAACAAAAATGCAATTCAATAATTATAGTTGTTATGAAATTACAAAGAGAGAATCCTTATAAAAGGATACTCGAAACCCTAAAGGTGAAAACCCTAAAGAATTATAAGATTCCTAAGTTTACCTTAAGTATAGAGTATAATAGACTAATAATTAATTAAATAATTATTAGCTAATAAAAGATAACTCTAACACCCCCCCTTAAGATGAACTTAGGGAGTAGCTAAAAAACAACTAAGGACTAAAAAAGCATGTAAACAAAAAATGTATGAAAGAAACAATGGGTCTCGACAACTAGGCCTGATCAGGTACCCAAGTACAATAAAATCTCTATAAAGTGAAGAAAAAGGAGAAAACCTTGTGGGAACAAAATCCTCTCCAAGAAGAGATGGAAGCTCAAGTGAAGGACTAAGAAGCCTCCAAACAAGAGTGTTCTAGAAGATAGGAACAAAAAGAAGAGAATGAAGAACACCACTGAAGCATGAAATAGCTGCAAACATTGTCGAAGAGTAACTACTGATCTGAAGAACCTCCACTGAAATAGAACAAGACTAGGTAGAGAAGACTGTAATCTGCATGAGTGCCCTCAAATGACACTACTTGAATCTGATGGAAAACAAAGGCAAAAAAATGAAATCAAAGATACAGATGGCATGAAACACCAAAGCTTGAAGAGTTGATCAATCAAACAAGCATTAGAACAATATTACAAATGTCCCCATAATGCAAAAAAGGGAGAGGGACAGGTACACTGAAAAGAATGGCCAACAAGAACTGCATGACGAAGAACCAGGAACATCGAAGGTGTAGAGAAAGTACATAGTGTCATGGAAGGAACACTCACTTGACACACATCATGAGGCTAATATCATGGAAGGAACACTTATGTGACAAAGGTAGATGGAAAACAAAGGCAAAAATCAACCCCCCCTGGAACTTTATAAGTAGTGCATCTACAATAAGGTAAGGCACAAGATGTGCAAGATCCCAAGTATACAATGCATGGAGGCACTTTATCTCACTACATTTGCATAAATAAAATGCTAAAATGATCATAAGAGACATAAGATTGGAAACAGAAAGAACAACCAAAGATGAGACATCCTACTCAAAAAAAGAGATCCCAGGACCTGAAACATCCAAGATATTTATCTAAGTGCTGAAAAGCAAAAAAATGAATAAAATATAGCAGGAGCAAAATCTTGAAAGAAAAATCATATGAATGGAAATAACATAGAACAAGCTAAATTTTTCAAAAAAAAGAGTTCGGATGCTCAAGTTATGTCTCCTAGAGTGCAGAAATAAACCTCTGGCTTTGACAAAAAATAAAAAGCCATCAAAAAAGAAAAATCAAAAGTTCAAACCTCTAGATCTGAATAGAGATTGGAAAGAGATTTCCGACGATATAAGGTTTTGCAAAAAATGACTCCGTTTGCCCAAGTTATGGCAAAAAAACCATTAGCTTGTAAAAAACCCTTCAAGAAAAAAACCCCCCCTGCTGGTGGCAGGGAGGTGGTGTCTGGGTGGCGGTCGAGCAATGGATGGGAGGTGGTCAGATGGAGGGCTGGTGTCCAGTGGGTTGTGGAGCAGGCGGCGATAGTCGGGCTGGGCTGGGCGGGGGCCAAGCGAAGCAACAGTGATCGGGCTGGGCTGGGCGGGGGTCGTGTAGAATAGGTGATCGGTAGTGGAGCGGCTGGCAAGGGCGGCGGGGCTAGGCATTCGAGTGGAGTAGGTGGCTCTCGGGGTGGTGGTTATGGAGACTGCCATGGTTATCGGAAGCGGGGGCTGACGGTGTAAAGACCGTCGGGTGGTGACCACCTGGAAGATCGACGGTAACCGCCAACATGGCCCCAGTGGTTAATTGACCGACGGTGGTCCATGTTGACCCCATTAGATTGGGTAAGCCATTAAACTGCACCCCTAATTTTTTAATTTTTTTTCTTTCTCAATCTGCTTGCCTGAGGCCATATGGCTTGGGCCTAAATTTTGTTTTGCCTCCCAAAGACCTGACACCAAAATATATCGAATTTTATATCAAAATTAATGGAAATAGCCTCTTGAATCCAAGTGTGAGGTCCTTTTGGTACCAAAATGTACCAAAAAATTAGATACCCCCATAAATAGAAAAAAAGTAACTGTACAAACCCCCGAATACACAAATCTAAAGAACAAGGCCCAAAAACTCTCATGAAGAGAATAGAGGCATGCAGATCTGGAGCTCTGGTACCATATTGGAGTTGAGGAAAAATCAACTCTACAGCTCCCAAAGATCACCTGCATGCAAACCTGTCACAGAAGGAGAGAAGCAAAAAAGCTATGGAGGCCAGAATTTAGAGATCCAGAAAAGAGGAGTCATATTGATTGTGTAATAACAATGCAATTCAATAATTATAGTTGTTATGAAATTACAAAGAGAGAATCCTTATAAAAGGATAATCGAAACCCTAAAGGTGAAAACCCTAAAGAGTTATAAGATTCCTAAGTTTACCTTAAGTATAGAGTATAATAGACTAATAATTAATTAAATAATTATTAGCTAATAAAAGATAACTCTAATAACACTATGTGTATGAATTGTGGTTTCCTAATTTATGTATATGTGGTTTGTTTGATTCAATATAATCATTTAATGCAACAAGTTGATATGTAAATTGTCATTATCCAAGTAATTTGAAGTTTATTTCATTTTACTTCTTGTAACACTCTTCTCTTTTGGTATTTATTTCATGATTAATATTTGAATAGGCTATTATAATAGAATCATTTTTCTCTTAGACTTGGTTTTCTAGATATTTTAATTGAAAATTCCAAAAATATACTATTTGTTGGAGAGAAATATTCGACACTAATTTTTCAAATTGGACAAAAAATTTAGGGATACCAACAAATGACCTTTGTTAAACAATCACATTGTTCTAATTGACTTATTCTATATGGTTAACACCTAGACTCACATAACATTAAGTTTTCAAATTAGACAAAACATTTGAGCATACCAACATATGGCCTTTGTTAAAGAATCACATTGTTCCAAATGACTTATTCTACATGGTTAAGACCTAGACTCACATAACCTTTGAGTGAGATTTCATTTTTCAAGAGAGGAGATTTGTCTTCTAATTCCCTATCATTGTAGGTGCTACCACCGCAGTCAACAAATACTAATGATGATTTAGATAACATCTTTTTATTCTAGCTCCTAGTGACACACATAGTGATTCATCATTAGAGCATGGTCCTTTTTTGGCCGTAGAGATAACTCCATCTATTGTACTAGTTGCGGCTCCTTTATCATTTTTCCCACCATCTCTAAATGATGTTGAGAAATATTGGGAGGTGGATGATCTGCTAGACTAACTTGTTCATGTAGTAGATTTTTTTTATTTATTTTTATGTAATGTGATCCTCATAATGATTCATTAAATGTGCATATTGGGCCTATATAGTGTATCTTTTATGTGTTCTTTTCATGTCTTGTGATTGTCTCCTTTTATTTGCCTATGTTTAATGACATTTCATTATTGTGATGTTTGTATGCTACCTCAAAGTAATTTCTCCTAGTAAGGCATGCACAATGGCTTTAACATGTGCCATACACTCTACTATATGTTACACTTTGTGTACATTTCATGAAGTTGGTTTGTACACTTTGAACACACAACATTATATGATTAGTGCCACTATAGCACCCATTTTGCAGTCTCGTATGAAAAAAAATCTTGGTGCACATTGCAAAACCCATTTTGAAGTTGTATTTTTGCATTACCTAACAAAATGAGGCTTTTTTTATAATAATTGTGTTTAGTGCACTTTGCAACACCCATTTTGTAGTTGCTTTTTGTCAGTTCATCTAAAAACCTAAGTTTTTTCTTTATAATCTTTTGCAAGATTCAACCAGCATAAAACACCTTGCTAGGCCTTGTAATGAGGTGAAAATTGGATTCACAAACTTAGTTATGCAAACAATTAATTGACCTATTTCCAAGAAACATTACATTAAGGAGAGATGGGATCAATAGATTCAACCTTGATTATGTGAAAAGGGTTGAATGCTAATTTGATTCCACCTCTCTTTATTTGAGTTGAAATGGATACTGCAAAGATATAACTTCAATACTAGATCTAGGGCTAAATATGGAAAAGTGATGTAAATTAACATGAATCGGTAGTTTGCAATTTGATATGCAAATATAAACACAAATATGGAATGAGGAAGATGAGTAGAACTTGTGACTGGAATTTGGGCTTGAAAATGTAGGGCAAGGATGCTTTGGGTGACCCTATCCTTAGAATGTTGGATGCAAACAAAAGTAACTTTTTTGGTGTTAGGTTCAACTAGGAAAGCTAATGTACTGAGAGGGGAGGGGTGAATTAGTACTTCAAAACTTTTCTTCAACAACAATTTTACAGTTAAACATAAATTGAATACTGCTGATCTCATAATATATAACGCTGAAACATAATCACAGAAATAACATTCATTCAAATTTCACTCCATAACAAAAAGATTTTGGTTATGCAAGAACTCTTGGTTAGAGAGAAAAACTGCGATGGGGATGACACCCACAACTTCACTACTGCAATAATCAAGATTGCTCAGTTAGAGCTACATGTTTAGCTATTTCTGATAGCTTACCCTGTTAGGAGTACAAAGATCTTTAGATCTGCCTTGATAAAGGATTTACAAACACTTTTACAAAATGATGTACCTGGTTAAAGGCTTTACAATTTATAGACTTTGTTAGAATCTTTTACCCTATTAAAGGTTTCTAACTTAACTCAAAATAATTCAATCAAAATCTTTACAAAATATTTGCAACTTTACATCTAAAATGTTATAGCAGACTCTATGTGCTCAATATGAAATTACCTTGCTCATAGCATACCTCGGTATTTGATAAGTCAACTCAGTGACCACTTCTGTATACTCTATCACTAAAACTGTTCTCTGAAAAACCTTCTCGGTGACCTTTGAATATCTCTATTAATCTTCACATCTTATCTTCTCTCAAGATTTTCATATTCAACTCATCATTTTTTCCTTTTAATTAGATACTCAAATAATTTTGTATATATAGATCTCTGAAATAGTGATCTTATTCATGCATCGATCATACAAACATGTTTTATCGAATGAATAAACATAGAAATTACTTCATTGGATAAACTCCCTCAAAATCATACAAAATCTTCAAATGCAATTTCCTATGTAATAACGGTCTATGTTCTCGAATCTTGTAACACGTTTCACATGTGTCTAGGTTCATTGAATCTAGTAACACATTTTCACTCGATTCAGATTGACTCGATATACCTTCTTTGCTGCTCGATAGACATAGAACTTTACTTGGTAGACAGCTCGGTGTGTCTCATCTCGGTGACTAGCCTTTCTCTGTAACCGACACCTTAGTAATTACCGACTGGACATTTCGGTGGTATTAACTGACTAGAGTATATAGAATGACTTTGGGCATAAAACTAATGACAACTTAGTAAATAGCAACAATCTCCCCTTTTGACATTAGTTTGGTATGTTTGACAAAACTCCTTTCAAAGTCATAATACAAAATCTATATACTATACAAAATAAACTGAAATGGCAGTATATACATTTATTCAAATACATACTCAAATGCATACTCCCCTTACCAATATGTTGTATTACTTGATGATCTATAATCTGTATTTCATGCTCTTGATGTTCTATGCTCCCCCTATCAATTTCAACTGTACACTCAGTATATATATTATTAACTCTGTACACTCAAATACTCTGTATACTCAGTACACTCCCCCTTTTTGACAAACATCAAAACTAGTTACCATTTGGTGGGGGCAACTGGTCAAAAATAGATTTATCCTTTGTACGAGCATCTTTGAGAGCATTGGAAAGTGCATCCTTGACACTTTCCATTAGAGAATTCCAACCTGTGATATCAACATATAGTGAGATCAAACCGTCTAAAGTGCTTCCCTTTGCTTGAGTGGACAATTGGGTAGCTCGGTTGATCTACTCTTGAGCTGATGATAAATGGGGAATAAATAATGTCTGAAGAGTCATGATATCCATCCTTATTTTGTGCTTTGCATTCCGAAGTTCTAACTATTGAGCCATAAGAGTTTGTAGCTTTGTATAAAATTTTTGAATAGAATTTGGCTCGGTAGTCAATTTATTTGAGAGATCGGTAATCTCTTTTTCAATGACTTTGGTCTTATTCTTGATATCTTTGATAAAGAATGAGAATGTACATAACTTCTGAAATAAATAAAGAATATTCTTGAGTTGAGGGGACAACTCAGCAATGAATCCAATAAGCTTAGTTTTACCTATAACAATTGCTTTCTGCACTTCTTCAATCATCTTGGCAGTTAGCTCTTTTTCTTTCAATTTGCTAAGGTATTCTGATGCTTCTACCCCTGATGCTTCCAATTGAGTAAGTAGTTCATCCAGTTGCATATGGATGGCAACATCTTTATTTATGGTAGCTTTAGGTAGCATGTCTGTCAATAATGCTTTAACCTTCTGAAGTACTCGGTTCTTCTTTTGTATAGCTATCTATTTTTCCTGCTCTACTTTGGCTTTACAAAGCTCACCGAATTCTATCAGTGCTTGCCCTTTTAGTTTTGCAATGTCAACATTCAACAACACAATAGGCTTTGACAAATCTATCTTGAAACTGTGCTTCTTTACTTTCTTCTCCTTTAGTGATGATGCCTTCACCAATTGAATGAGGACAATGGCTTTGGAGGCTTGTCCTTCCTCGATAAGTTGCTCGGTGGAGGCAACACTTTTGTCGGTTCCTATAGCCTCTGTTGTATCCTTCGGTATTTCCTTGCTTGGGGTCTCAGTGGCAACAATTTCAGTGTTTGAAGGTGCTTGGGAAGTTTGATTGCCAGTGGCCTAAGAGGTAGATTCACCTTGTGTAGCCTTTTGACCCTCTTTACCTTGATCTGTGTTATGTGGTTTCTCGGTTGAAACTTGTTGGGTTACTGGAGGATAGGACTTAACTTGTTCCAAAACTAATTCACTTGATACCAGTTTGGCATAGGCATTCCCTTCTATCATTGCTTCTTCCTTTGCCTCAGTATCCATGACATCCTCATCTAACTGAATAGTTGAAGCAGGATTTTGCTCGGTGATGTCAACTATCTCCACTTCACCTTGAGGTTCTTTAGTTTGAATTCTGAATATTTCTTGCCATTTTTCTTTAGTTTCATTCTCGACTTCAAGATAAAGGCCATTCATCATTTTCAAGGCCCTTTGCTTAACTTTAAAATTTGTCTGGTAGTTTTTCAAATGATCTTTTATATCATCTACCGACATATCTGGAAAGAGATGTACCAAAACTCTTTCTCTAATTTACTTCTCCGAGTCCATAGCATATTTCCATCTATTGTCAATATGAGAGTACAATTCTTTTGGAAGAAAGTCAATTACTTTCAATGGAACTACTCGGAACTTGAGAAGTGTACACACTACTGACTCTTCTATTTGCCTCTTCTCTTCTTCTGTTATGGAGTCATACTTTACATATCTAAATGACCCAAATCCACCATATTGTTTTAAATTTGCACAAAAATTATCAACACTGTGTACATCTTCCTTAGTGCTTTTTACAATCTGAAATTTATTTGCATCTTCAAACTCTGTGTCACTTGACTCTTTATTCAAAATTAGTCTTCTATTCGTCTTTTTATAAGTTTTTGTAACCTTAGGCATTTCAACATTTTTCTGCCTCTTACCGGGTGACACAACAAATCATCTAGTGATCAGTCGCTTTACTGGCGGGGTCGATGATATCTTGGTTGTATCATGTTTCTTCCTTTTCAAAATTTTGCCTTTTGGCAACTCGGTGCTTAGTGTAATTGCTGCTTCTTGAGCTTTAGATTCTTCCTCGATTGAAAGTTGATCACTCTTGGTAGGAGTGGAGGTATAACCTTCTCCAAACTTTTCAGTTAAATCCTTTATCATTTTAGTGGCTTTTCTGGTAAGCTTAGGTACTACAATGCTCATTTTTACTTTTTCTTTTACCTCTTCATAGGTTCCATACCTGATCTCGGTAGAATGCCTTGGAAGTGCTAAGAAGGCATCTATCTACTGTTGAGCAATGTCAAAATCAATCTCATAACCCATAGGTGGTAAAGATTGAGTCCTGGGCTCTACTGCATTAACATAACAGTAGTCGGTATCCTTGTACTTTTCCACTAGCTGCGGTGGGATCCTGTACTTGCTATGCATCTTATTCTGAAAACTGTTAAATTAATCATCCATTATCACATTGAAATTATCACCTAGCTGATTGATGAAATCATTTATCTGATGGGTGATTGGTCGGTGTAATTCCCAATAAATGTTACCGACTAAAGGAAAGAATTTCTAAAAATAGAAGAACATACACACTAAGAGTGACCCAAACTTTAGTGTGTTAGCAGTATTATTCTTCTTCAATTTCCTTATTGTGCTGAGATTTTCAAAAAGATTCTTCAACAACACTTCACATAAGTCAATTTTCATACCCTTTTTCACAATTTTATAGGCCAAATCTACAGTTGCACACGGTACATTATTTTCTCTTGTCGATTGGAAGAAACAATAACCAATAACTCTAATAGAAAAGTTGAGTTCTGCATTAGTTACATTGTTCAACTTAAGACCTCTACAATCAAACTCAACTCCGGTTAATGTTATCAATTCCTTTTGTGAAATCATCTTTTGTGCTCGGGAATGGTCAAATATAGGGTATCTGGTTATTATGTGAATAATCTCCTTGGTGATCTTGAAAGGTTGATCTTCTAACCACATAAAATTGTCATGCACTCTGCTTAAGACAAATTTGACCCATTGGGGTTTGAAGACTCAGGGATAGGTTAGGGCTTCAGTTAATCCTTTAACTTTGATGTGCTTAAACTTGTTATCCAGGATTCCATCGGTGCATAATTCATCATACATATCCTTAATTTCAGTATGACCTAGCTCTTCAACATGACACTTAGTATAAAATCTGACATTTTCAATCAACAAAACCCTATCCGGAATAAGAGAGAATGCAGTTTTCTCATTGGGTTTGAATGCCACTTTGGGAGGTAAGGTGTATTTCACTGACAGCTTCTCAATGGTCTCAACTACAATGGGTTTTTCACCTTAGGAGCCATTTCAAACTTGGAATTCTACTTTATGGAATAGCTTAGGGTTTCAAAAAACCAGAAAATGCTTCCAACTTAGTAAATACAATGTAAATATTCACAACTGATTTTGATCGGTTAACTTGCTTGAAAATGCGTTTAAGATTGTGTAAAATACCTTGAATTTGCTTCTGGGAATGTTTGATCACCTTTAATTCACTTAGCTCTGCTCTTTGAAAACTGGTAAGTGAAAAATGACCGCGTAGAGTACTTTAAATACATCCTTTTGACCTTATCGGACTTTGTTCTGTGAGGTATACTAAGCATTAAATGTACTCGATTCCACTAAACCGACTATCTCCCTTATACGCTTTTACCAACTAGACAAGCTTAATGTATTTTCCGACTTCTCTGGTAAATCAAAAAGACTAGATAATTTTTCAAATTTTCTATTGCATCTTAGCTATACAGATCTTGGAATTAAGTATATGATTAAATAGGAACTGTTAAAATCTAACCTTGTGAGAATGCAATCCCTTCATACCTTTATTGATTAATTGGAAGTAGATGCACCTAACTCGGTAGGTAAGGTGCTTTCTTCATTGGTTGACAAATTTTCCTTCTTTTTCTAGAATTGCTATAGTTTGCTTGTTATCTCCTCAGTATCTCCTCTGGGTTGATCTCTGCATTCTTTAGCCAAGTGTCCAACTTTGTGACAATGAAAGCATGCCATTCCAGGATTTCTCCATGATCTCCAGTTGTTCATTCCAAACCTTATCATACAGTTAGCACTTATATGTTCGTATCTTCCACAAAATTCACACCATATCCTTGTATTTTAATCCCATGGTACTGCAGTATATTGATGATTGAGATCTATGTGAGTTCGACAGCTTCTGGTATTTGCTCGGTGTGGAGACCACATATGGTTTTTCTGCTTAAACCAACACTTTTTGGTATTGTGTCCATATCTATTGCAATTTCTGCAAAACCCCTTGAATTTTTCCTTTTGATAATTGTTAACAGACTTTGTCCTATATTGTTTAGATGTGTGACCATACTTATTGCAATTGTAACAATAACCATCAGACCTAGTTACATTCAGTTGCTTACCTTTTCTAATTCGCCAAACGTTGGCAGTATGTCCTTGTTTTCCATAGTAGTTGCAGATAGGCTTCTTGTCTTTCAACTTATCTTTGTTTCCAGCCTTCTTTGATGATTCTCCTTTCTCGGTGGTGTTGATCCCTTTCTTGATAGAGTTATTTCTTTTATAACTGAGTCCGACAGATTTGTTAGGTGATCTTAAGTTTAGTTGCTCATCCAACATTCTTGATGCTTCATAACTTTTCTTCAGTGTTTCTTTGGACTTCTTTTCTTCTTCTAGTTCATCGGTCAATTTATACAATTCAAGTTTCAATTCTCGTTTCTCATTTTCTTTTAGAGTTGCTTCATGATGTGCATAACCCAACTGATCAGACAGACTATGTTGAACTCCAGTCATCCTTGATATTTCAGCATTCTTTTCAGACACCATTGCTTCTAGCTATTGTTTTTCTCTTTCTACATTTTGAATATTATCTTCAGCTATTCTCAATGCATCAAGATTTTTAGTCATTTGTGTGTTGAAATACTCATGTTCCCTTTTCATTGCTTTTAGCTGTTCATTCAGTGCTTTGTTCTTTTCTCTCAATTCTACAATCATTTCTTCAGACTCTTCTGATATGCTATTCTTAGATGATGTCTCAATTTATTCCACCAATTCTTGTGAGTCTTGTAAATCATCAGATAGCCTTCTTTTGACTTTCAATGATCTTTGCTTTTTCCTCTGCATATCTGCAATCACTTGATTAGCATGATCCAATTCTTCTTGAAGATTCACAATTCTGCGAGATTGTTTGTAGCCTTCCATTGATAGGATCTTTCTCTTTAGGCTGTTAAACCCTTTACCAAGAGTAGAGCTCTAATACCAATTTTTAGGTCCAACTAGGAAAGCTAATGTACTAAGAAGAGAGGGGTGAATCAATACTTCAAAACTTTTCTTCAACAACAATTTTACTGTTAAACATAAACTGAATACTACTGATCTCATAATATATAATGCTGAAACATAATCACAGAAATAACATTCATACAAATTTCACTCCATAACACAAAGATTTTGGTTACGCAAAAACTCTTGGTTAGAGAGAAAAACTACAGTGGGGATGGCACCCACAACTTCACTACTGCAATAATCAAGATTGCTCAGTTAGAGCTACATGTTTAGCTATTTCTGATAACTTACCCTATTAGGAGTACAAAGATCTTTAGATCTACCTTGCTAAAGGATTTACAAACAATTTTACAAAATGTTGTACCTGGTTAAAGGCTTTACAATTTATAGACTTTGTTAGAGTCTTTTACCCTGTTAAAGGTTTCTAACTTAACTCAAAATAATTCAATCAAAATCTTTACAAAATATCTACAGCTTTACATCTGAAATGTTATAGTAGACTCTATGTGCTCAATATGAAATTACCTTGCTCATAGCATACCTTGGTAATTGATAAGTCAACTCAGTGACCACTTCTGTATACTCTGTCACTTAAACTGTTCTCTGAAAAACCTTCTTGGTGACCTCTGAATATCTGTATTAATCTTCACATCTTATCTTCTCTCAAGATTTTCATATTCAACTCATCATTTTTTCCTCTTAATTAGATACTCAAATCATTTTGTATATATAGATCTCTGAAACGGTGATATTATTCATGCATCTATCATACAAACATGTTTTATCAAATGAATAAACATATAAATTACTTCATTGGATAAACTCCCTCAAAATCATACAAAATCTTCAAATGCAATTTCCTATGTAATAACGGTTCCATGTTCTCGAATCTTGTAACACATTCCACATGTGTGTCAAGGTTCATTGAATTTGGTAACACGTTTTCACTCGGTTTAGATTGACTTGGTATACCTTCTTTTCTACTTGGTAGACATAGAACTTTACTCGGTAGACAGCTCGGTGTGTCTCATCTCGGTGACTAGCCTTTCTCTATAACCGACACCTTAGTATTTACTGACTGGACATTTCGGTGGTATTAACCGACTAGAGTATATAGAATGACTTTGGGCATAAAACTAATGACAAACTAGTAAATAACAACATTTGGAACTATAATGATGCTTGGAATCTACCCGATAAGTTTCATTAGAAATTTATCAAACATAGATGTGTGGGTTGACCTTTTCCTCTATTTTTAATGCTGAATAATACACCTTAGATCTACTATAGATTATTGAAGTTTGATGATGCAATTCTCTTTGAATGTGATCACAAGTATTGATGCAATAATATGACATAACATGATAATACATAGATGACCTAACCATAAACACATTCTTTCTTGATGATTGATGTAATTTGATGCTCCATAGTGTCTAGATCTTGAAGAATGCTTAAAGGATGAATTGATGCTTTGATTATCTTTGAATACTTTGTGTGATTTCTTAAAATAGGATGTGATATGATGAGTGTGGATGTAAAAATTAATTAGAAGAGTGCTCTTATATAAGGTTCTCAAGGTATTTCCCTGATTAGGCTGACCTCCAATGGTCAAATTGAGACATCGTGAATTGAAACCAATAGGTGGGAAGAGAGCACCAACATGTTCAAATTTGGGGGACAAGGGCACCACTGTTCACCTAAAACAAGGTGAACAGGTTGAGGATAAGGTACACACAACCCAAGATAGAGGTCTAGACCATAATTTAGATATATGACATCAATTTTGGGGTAAAAGGTCAGAAATAGGCTTGGATGAGAGCTAAAATGGGTCATAATAAGTCAGGGCACAAAAGTGGTGTAAATTGTAAAAGGTTATAATTTGTGATTCTACATTTAGGCCCCACTTTAGTGAGAGTACAAGCCTATGCGCATAATCATGTCAAAGTAGAAGAGAGAGAGAGAGAGAGAGAGAGAGAGAGAGAGAGAGAGAGAGAGAGAGAGAGAGAGAGAGAGAGAGAGAGAGAGAGAGAGAGAGAGAGAGAGAGAGAGAGAGAGAGATTACAAGAAGATAAGACATAAATAAATTTGAGGGAACGAGCCTCAAAACTTAGGATCTTAACTCACACCATCATATCCAAGGACACACTAAACGAAACAAAAACAAACAAAAGGAAAAGAGACAAGAAAAGAAATAGTGACACACAAAAGGGGATTGGTACTAAAAACAAAGGCTACAAGTCAACTACTTAAAGGTACCTCGATAATCAAAATGTATCAACCACTAATATCATTCTCAAAATATTATTGCAAGAGCACAAGTGGTCACATGAAAAGAGAGAGAATGTATTGAGTGATGAAACATGATCCAATGTCTAGCAAGGTATGTTATGCTATGAGCTCATGGGGAAGGAGAAAGGAAACATGGATTCTACAAGCTAGCAAGTTTTATTATGCTAGGTGATCCATGCAAGAGAGAAGAGAGAGGAAGGGAACATGGACTCCATAGGCTAGCAAGATATATTATGCTAGGTGATCCATGGGAGGACAATTTCTCACAAGACAACAAGTTGTGTTATGTCAAGTGCTTTGTTTAGAAAGACTCAAAATAGTCTAGCAATCTATCATTCATCCTACAAAGGGGTGCCAAGCAAAGTTCTTTTATTGCAAGGCAGTTGATCAGTGCAAAAAGAAGAATTTTGCTAAGAGAATATTTCTTATCACAAGGCAAGCAACTATAAAGGTGTTACTGGGAAACCACAATAAGGATAACCAAAAAATAATAATATGTAAGGAAATCATGAACGAGGATAACCAAGAAAATAATTGTATACAAGGAAATCCAAAACATAAATTTAAAAAAGGATAACTAATAAAAGCATTGTATGCAAGGAAATATGCAACAAGGATAACCAAACAAAGCATAATATGTAAGGAAAATCCTACAAAATTGAACAAGGACAACCAATAAAAGAATAGTATGCAAGGAAATCCACAAGGATAACAAAATAAAGCATAGTATGTAAGAAAAACTTGCAAAATTGAACAAGGATAGCCAATAGAATCATATTATGCAAGGAAATCCACAACAAGGATAACCCAAAAAAAAATATTATCTAAGGAAATACTACAAAATTTAATAGAGCATGAGCAACAAGGAGGTTGAATATATGCCCCCTTTAGATGTAAACACAACCCTATGTTGATGTCTAAAGGTAGAAATGAGAGACAAGGATAAAAATCTTCTACACCAAGGAGATATCCTTCAAACAACAATGTAGATAACTCCAAGATAAAGAGGCATAACTCTTTTGAAGAAAGGGATAGATAGTTGTAAAAGAATATCTTGCAACAAGTGTAAAGGGATCCTTTTGAGGGATGCATAGTAAAAGGAAGAAGATATATTTTATTGAAGATATCTACCCCCCAAATAGAGGATAACTTTAATAAATATGACATATTTGAAAAGGGAAAGAAACTAATACACACCCTTCCCATTGCTAGGTGGAAGTGGATTCTTAGTGAAGGATTGCACACATTCACTAAGGATATATTAATCATAAAAGACATGCCATTTCAAGCAAGAAATAAGTCCAAACCAAGCAACGCACATGTACTTTCATGGGGGATAATTCTATGCATGAAAGGATGACAAGTTATGAAAGATGCAACTTAACAAAGAAAAAGGAAATCCTTGAAAATAGATAATATTAAAAAATTATTATAGTCCCCCAAGCACAGAGACAAGAATAAGAAATACTATTATGTTGCTAACCAATTATGATTGTACATGAAATTGTACCACCACAAATGACAAAGATCCCCAAAAGTAAGCTACTAATGTCACATAGCGAGGAGCAACATAATAGGTAAAGGAAGTGCTAATGCACTAGCTTCAAATTTGGATTGAGAAAACACATGATATTTGGTGTAATATGGATACTAGCTATATTACATAAGTCTTGGATAAATATTTCAAAAGCTTTACAACTATCAATAAAATGAGAATAGCTATGATGGAAGAGGAAATAAACCATATCATCTTTGTTCTTATAATTATTGATATATCTTACAAAACGAAATGTGATATTCTTTTCATATTTGAGTCTCGAAAAGATTATTTTTGCTAGCTTCTCTTGATTGTGAACATGGATAGGTCTTGCCCCTTGAGGGATTGAAGGACAAGGTTTTGGTAAAAGAATTATTGAATGATGAGAGATTTTTGTCATGATCTCTACTAAAATTTGTTGCATAAAGACATGTTGAAGGGCCAAGGGGACAAATAGATGAGGAAGGAAGAAACTTTGTAGTAAGATTCTCATTTCTATCAAGTCACTATTCATGTCCACCTTGTCGAGTGGGGAAGAAGTATTCTCATCATCTAAAGTTTCATCTCTACCCAATGTTATGTTAGGAGATAGGTCATGAATAAATTTTATTGAACATAATATTGCCTCAAAATATGTTGATGATTATGATAATCTATAGGAGAATAAGGAGGATATAGAGTGATAGATGTACTAATATTAACATGTTTACCTTCTCCATCTTGCACTAGAGTATATTTGTGAGAAGAGGATGGTTCAATATTACTCTTCAATGTTGCATCTCCATTGGAGTGATCATTGATAAGAGTATTGATCCTTTCCTCACAAATAAAAAATACCTTAGGAGAGGTACAAGTATGATTAACTTCAATATCATCTTTAAGATTAGTTAGGGTCTCATTTGAAATATCTACAAAATCTTTTATGAAATCCAAATATTCCATTAACTTCTTTAAAAATGTCATCATTTAGCAACATGAAATATAAATGAAAGCTTTGAGAAATTATTTAAATGTAGGAAAAATGTTTGAAACCCTTATAAAGAAATATAATAAATTTGTATGAATGAATGAAAGCAACACGTAGTGGAAGAATCTATTATCCAACACACGATATTGATAAAAGTAACTAATGAGAAATGTAATCGCATGTGAAATATCAAACCAATAAAATTTCTTAAATTTCGTTATAAAAATAAGAAAAAACTCAATAAAAAATATTCCAAATGCTAGAAGCTTTGGGTTAACTAAAATGCTATGAGGTGGAAATAGGATTCACAAGCTTAGCCATGCAATTAATGAATTGACTTATTTCCAAGAAACATTACATAAAGGAGAGATGTGATTAATAGATTCAACCTCAATTATGTGAAAATTGTTGAATGTTGATTGGATTCCACCTCTTTTTGTTTGAGTTGAAATGGATACTGCAAAGATGTAAAATGAATGCTAGATATAGGGATAAAGATAGAAAATTATTGTAAATTAACATGAATCAATATTTTCAAATTTGATATGCAAACATAAACACGGATCTAGAATGAGGAAGATCAGTAGAACTTGTGACTGGAATCTGGGCCTAAAAAGTGGGACAAGGATGCTCTAGGAAACCTTGTCATCAGAATGTCGAATATCGACAAAAGTAACTTTTTTGGAACTAGAATGATGCTCAAAATATACCCTAGAAGTTTTATCAGAAATTTGTCGAACATGGGTGTGTAGGGCAACCCTGTCATATACTTTTTGCACCTGTAAAAGTTGGATCTAATCATCTCTATCTACTCTGCCTAATTTTGTAATTACAACTTCTAAACCTATAACTTGTACCTACATAATAGAGAAATATGTTGGGAATAGCAGTTTTCCTAGGTCAAAGCTAGGGTTTGGAATTAACCCTTGAAATTGAATTGAAATATTGAAGTAAAATACTGGATCATATACCTTTGATCTACTATTGATGATTGAAGGTTGATGATGTGTACTCTTTGAATGTGATCACATATTTTGATGCATTAAAATGACATAACATGATCAGCCATAGATGACCTAATCTCAAACACATGCTTATATGATGATTGATGTAATTTTATGCTCCATGGTGTCTAAATCTTTAAGAATGCTTGAAGGATGAAATATTGCCTTGATGATCTATGAATTCTTGAAAGAGGATGTGATATAATATATGTGGATGTCAAAATGAATTAGAAGAATACTCTTATATAGGATTCTCAAGATATTACCTTGATTAGGTTGACCTCCAATGGTTAAATTGAGACATCATGATTTGAAACCAACAAGTAGGAAGTGGGCTCCAACATTTTCAAATTTTGGTCTAGTTGTTGTTATATGGAGCCTAATCAGACTTGGAGGTTAAAATTTCCCTACTTTTATTGGTGTAGTTTCCCCCCTAATTATTCAATGGGGGTTTCTGGGTAGTGCCCCGCAAAGCTCAAATGACTTTTATTATATTATAAAGGCATCAGGTATTATTTTTCTATTGGCTGACATATTGTAACCCTATTTTTTGTAACCTACATAAGTCTTGTTAAGACAACTAAGGGATAGGGTTTTCAGTAGAGATTTCTGTAGAAATTTTGTAGCAGTATTGAGTTGCAAGGGATCACTGATTATAATCAGTTCAATTTTCTCTATTTGGTGGATGTAGCTCAAGTTTGGGTGAACCATGTTAAATATTATCTCTTTGCTGTTATTATGTATGTTTTTTTCATTCCTCTATTTAATATTTATTTGCATATGATTGGTATTTTTTGCATGTAATTCCTAACACTAGTTTTGGGGGACAAGTGTTCCCTAGGTGCCATTGTCTAGGACAAGGGAATCTCTATAGCTATTGTCTAGGACAAGTGTATCCCAAGTGCCATTGTCCACCCAAAACATTGTGAACAACATGAGGATAAGGTACACACAACCCAAGATAGAGGTTTAGACCAAAATGAAATATTAAATTATTTTTGAGGTAAAACACTAGAAATATACTTAGATGAGAGATAAAATGGGTCACCATTAGGGGCACAAAAAGTGGTGTAAATTGTACAAGGTTACAATTTACGATTCTACAGACCTATTTGAGTCTCCACTTCTCTTATGGATTCTAGTAAGAATCCCTTATAAAACCTAAATATTATATTATTTATTTGTTCTTACATGCTTTATGCGTGTATAACCTACATTGATCATGTTGTTTTAGATTGATAAGATTCAAAGTCTTACATTCTTGGTGTTGTCTTTTCTACTCAATGTCTTGGTGAAAGTCTTTTGATGTAATGCCATAAATTGTATTCTCATATAATTCACACCCACTTAGGGCTCACTTTGGTGGTTTCCCCTCATGCTCCTAATTCTAATTGATTATGCTCAAGCCAATGCCAAATGTGGAATCTTAGCACCTTTCTATGCTTACTAACCAAGATTTTGGCTCAAGATGCTAAGTTTATGGTGCATAATTTCCTAGTCCTCATAGACTACAATTTAGGTAGTGTCCTATACATGTAGGTCTATGGCGCCTAGCACCATGGTGCTATCAAAATGGACCCAAACTCAAACCTCCAATGGTTGGGAAGTAGTTGAGTGATAAATTGCTCACCAAAATCAGCCTTCAAAATTTCAACATGTTTCTTGAGGTCATGTATAAATACAAGTCTCACTCCCTCATTTGAACATCTCTCTATAAGACATTCAATTCCAATTGAGTAATTACAATCAGGCATTTTCAAGGTTGTGAAGGAGAGATAAAGCATTAGAGCATTCAAGTTAGCATGTATGATCATGTTTGTGTTTCCTCCATGAATGAAGGCACAAATGAACTCCTATCAAGAAACATCAAACTTTCATGAGGCTTCAAGGAGAGAAGATTAATAAAAAAGGTATAACATTGTCAATTTTACATTTCCTTGGTGTTTTCAACCTCTTCCCTACAAGGGTAAGTTCTCTTTCCAGTCAATCATTGATGTAGTGGAGGTTAGCTCCTATCTAGGGTTTGACTTAGGAAAGCCCCTATACAAACCAATACTTTTCCTCTCTCTTTTATGTATAAGTGACAGATCCAATGGTAGAGAGTTGTAGATCACATTTCTAGATCTTACCTTATTTCCTAATTTACAATCACGTGTACCTTTCTATTTATGTTGTTTCTTGTCAGAATCCCTAGTTCTTTCATTATTTCTCATTCTAATTATATCCAATCATATTAAAATAAAAATATGATAATCAAATAGACTATCTAGCTCTCCCAAATGTCTGGAGTTGGGCCTAAATGGTTATTCTCCAATGAATTTTGATGAGATTGGGTTTGAAACCTAATGAGACCCATTAATGTCTTGAGTTTACTTATATTCCTACTACCTAAACAAACTTTTACTAGTTTATCATTAGACTGATTATATGTCTTAGTCATCCTTGGAACCATATTACTGCTAATTATAATATATATACATATGTATGTATGTATGTATGTATTTATATATGTATGTATATATGTGTGTATGTATGTATGCATGCATGCATGCATGTATGTATGTATGTATGTATGCATGCATGCATGCATGCATGTATGGATATTGATATGGATATGTTGTTAAATGTCATAATTATTAATTCATGTGGATTATTGTCATTACTAGAAATAACATGCAGAAAGAAGTACAAGCTAGTTGTAGTCAACATATCTCAATTCCATTTGCATCCGAAGAAGGAGGAACTCTATTAGCACATACGGGAAAAGAAACATGAAGAAAAAGAGTCCCAGTTGAAGAAGAGTCCCTTTGACTCTATCTTTTCAGAAGGCATCAAATAATGCATCATTAATAATGGATTAATGTAGCAACCATGTTCCTAGTTCTATGTTACTACTCAATAAAAGAGTCTATTGTGAAACAAACTCTTGTAGTGTTAATTTTTTAATATGTTTTTCTTCTTAGAATAAGTCACCTTAGTGTTAGGGAGAAGTGACATTTGGCTAGAATTAGTTTGAAGAAGTTAATGGCATGCTTTCTCTAAATGCTTTAAATAGGGAAATTGTCATTTTAGTTAGAATTTTCTCCTACTATTAGGAATCAATCTAATTTTGTACTTATCAATTGAATATATAATGCAAATAATTTGGATTGTGTTATAGCTAGATATTTTATGTAATCACTATCTGTTTGTTCTGAGAACGAGTTAATAAAGATAGAATGATTAATGTTTTGTAAGTTCAAGCATACTACTATCCTTCATAGAGATTACATTCCTCAAGAAAGGGCCACTTGATGTAATGTGAGACTCCTTTCTTCTTTTTGTTCTTTATTGCTATTTAATAATTATTCTTAATCTTCAATTGTTAATTTTTGTTCAGTAATATTATGTTTAGCTAAGAGATCTTGTTGCAACCAACTTCTAGTTTGTTCAATTACATTGGTAAGCTATAGCTACAACCTGAGCTATTCCTAGAGTTACCCACAACAACTACTATGTTAGTTAGTTTCTCATTTCAACATTGTTCATGTTTATTGTTTATGTCCTTAGTAGATTGGTGCATTCCTTTTATGCAATGATAGAAATATTAGGATCCTTGTTGCATATACAACACCAGTACCATCTTTAAATATATGTCCCTGGTCAATAATTAAATGAGCCTTCACTTAGGAAATAGGGTTTCCCCATTGAATACCTCAAATGGGTCGTGTGTATCACAAACTACACCAACTCAATGGATATATTGGAGACCAGTCAATTCCTAGTTTGCATGTTTAAACTAGTGAACACCCATTTCTAATACATATAAAGAAAAAACAAACCAATATTCAACTACTGAAAAATTATATGATGAACTCTTGACTAGGTTATGTGAGGAATTTTTAGAAGGATTTTGTTAAATATTCTATGATACCATGTTGGTGTTTACCAATATCAACAAAGAAAAATTAGACTTCTAAAAATTATGAGCACACAAACCCAAATGAATAATATCGCAGAGTTGGCTTGAATGTACAAAAGACTTGGTTTGAATGTACAAAATAAGTTTGCATATATAGACAAGAAAGTTGATGTAGGCAAGGTAGACACAGTGATTGACTATCCTTCCAAGGATGAGACACTTGTTAACTAACTTGACAAGTGCTATAGTAAGTGGGTAATGTATATACAATAGGTGTCTCACTAAGTGAAGACACATGTATCAACTAGATGAAGTAAGATAAAATATTAAAAGTCCCTAAATGGAGACAAACAATGTGAATATGAATATCTCTAGGTATGGTATAAGCTAACTAGTTTGATAAAGTCACTATTTACACCAATACAAACTCTACACAATTATACACTAGACAAACTCTCTCCAAATTTTCCTTTATCATTATTATGCTTTGAAAAAAATTGAGAATAATAGTGAAGTATTTTAAGTATTATTTTTCTTTCAAATGATACACGTCATGATAAATGATGACTTTAACCATTATAAACACATTTTCCATAATTACTCAACCAACTTATTATTATCTCATAATTTAGCCATTGATGTATAGCAAAAACAAAGTGTTTATCTTCAATTATAAAGAGGGGGAGATCATTATATATAATTTATCAAAAAAATTAAGTGCTTGAGATGAAGACAAATATATGATAATGACAAAGATTCAATAGACTCAAGTTGAAACAACAATATAACAATTTGTGTGTTTTCAAAACCATTTAATATAATTTAAGTCTTAACATGTTTTCCATTAAAAGACAATATCTATGTTTTATAGTAATACATACTTTACACTTAAATGTAGGCCAACTTGGAACTACCAGCTTTCAAAAGAATAGTTAAACATATCTCATATCATAGATATGAAAAACACAAAATAGCTCAAACCAAAATCATTGATTAAAAAAATTAAGTAGATCATCTCTACTACATGGAAAATAAATTTGGATAACAACTCACCTTTCAATAACATGGACATTTAAGACAATGTACAATGTCTAAAATGACACAAAAAAAAATGCGTCCAATTATTGATGCATAAGACTATGTCATTTATGAGATAAAGAATTTCTAAGGGCACTCACCATGCATTAAGGCTTTAAATTCTCAATCTTGTTCAAGAAGCCTTACTATTATCAAGGAATATAGTGAAACATAATATAGGACCGATAAGGAAAATGTCATAAGTATCTCAAAAGATCGAGACTATCTAAGTTATCCATATAAAATGGTATGCATTATCTAAAGGCTTTCATTCATTTTGAGTACATATTAAAAACTATGACATTTTTGAAATGTAATTGATAATATGATTTCAAATTGGGAAGTAAAGTTTGTTATAAATTTGTCACTTGGTTACATTGTATTCAACCAAAAACTAAAGGGGTTTTGGGTCTCTTGGACCCCAAGATACAAGGATAGTTCTAATGGCCAAATGGATAGTTAGAATCATATCAGGTGAAAAACCATGTAAAAATCTCATTCGTCTAATATCATTCTTGCTACAACTAATAAGAATATTCATAAAATGTTAGAATGTTACTTGCTCCTTTCTTTCAATTTGAAGATTCATTCCCACTTTAATACATATGGAAAGCATGATAGCTTACTAGTAAGTTCTTATGGTAGAAATATGCTTCCTTACAACATGGATTCAATTTTGGACATTATTCTATCTAGTGGAATAGGCAAGTGAGATATCATGGTTTACTTTTTGCTATTATATTTTCCAAGTAGTTTTTAATTGTTTTAAGGAGTCCACCAATTTGGTGATGTTTGGAAATTTAACTCTTTTGATTGGACTTCTTAGCCAAAGTTGAAGGACACATTTAAGCTAAATAATATGGCTAAAATATTTCTGACTTTTGTGAAGTCATTGGTGTTAATTGGCCTTTTTATGAAACTTTGTACCCCTCTTCAATGTGATTTTACTAGAGATTGGCTTTGTTTATTGAGATACCATTTTGTTAGTTTACCCTTAAAAGGGATCTATTTAAAATTGCTTCCTAATTTGTCACTAAATCTCAAATTGAATAAGTATTGAAGGTGTAAGTTTAATGAAATAAAGTAGAGGAATTTGAGTGGGCAAATATGGAAGATTAAAGCGGAAACTAATGCTTAGATTTTTGCATGGAAAGTCTTACATTACAAATTGTTGATTGGAGAGAAGTTGAAATTTGTGATCCAATATGTCAAATGCTCTATAGTGCCCCTCCCTAACTCATCCTTAATGAGAGAATACTTTTAGATTTGTGCTCTGATAGTCTCTTTGATATTAGTGGATTCATTATGATTTATGTGGATGAAGTTATGTCTTGGACTAATATGTTGATTAGGTTTATGCACTCGCTATTCATGTATGGATTATATTGCTTATAATGTTGTGATGTTATCTTGATTATGCTAACCCTATTCCATAATTATGATGATGATTGTGATTGTTTTCTAGTGTCTTCATGATAGGGACGATGTCATACCAATCATTGATAGCATGATATGGCGTTGCAATTATCTATCACTTGCCTGATCATTTATGATGTATATGTATCGTACATATGTTGTATTGTGTTTTAGTGGTGGATGCATGATTGCAGGTGCTAGACATCGACTTCACCTGGTCTCACAGGTCCGAGCGTGCCTTATCCCAATGGCAAGTTGTCAGAGATGGAATGTGTTTCCCTCTAATACTTTAGGCTTAAGTTGATACCCTTGTAAATTAGTGTCCTAGTTTGAGTCATTGGTCTGCGTCATGTGGTATGTTGCTCAACCTTGTGTTAGGCTGCTTTGTGAATTTGTGATTATTTATTAATTAATAATTAATCAGTTTATATAGTTTATTTAGTATTAAATTAAATTAATGGATGGCATTAATATTTGATATTAATGTGTGAATTATTATTATTAGAAATTTATTATTTATTGATGTTTATTTCATGAATTTGTATTTACTTGGTGATTTTATATTATTATTGTTTTATGGTCTAATGTTTAATTGAATATTTATTATATGACATTTTGATTTATTGAATTATTGTTTATTTATTTATTTATTAATTATTGGTTGAGTATTTATGCCTATTTGTACATGTATCAACTTAAGTTTCACCTCAGATAAATTACATACAAACTCATTAGTCCATCATGCAAATATAACTCAAGCTTGAACCAATGAAACAACATGAAATAAAAACAAAATAAAAGATTATACCTTCATGATCTATGTCTCATTGTGTCCTAACCCCATTGTTCTTGGTTGCAGATGATTTTTCTCTCAGACAAGTACTGGTAGCTTCCAAGATGGCAAGTGTGGAATAGACTAGTAGATAGTATGATATGCAAAAACTAATGCTATGACAATGATTTAATGCTAAACAAATGAACTCATAGATGCAAAGATAAAGACTCCTGATTGACTATGAGATTAGCTATTAGTTTCAAAAATGGCTTAGAAGACCTCTATTTATAGATTTTTGAGTGCATAAGCTTAGGTAGTAGAGATCAATGGTCATGATTAAATCTTTCAATTTGGATGGATATGAGCAAGAGGTTGAGATGTGAGAGATAAAGGTGGAAGATGTTCCTCCTACACCTATAGGATGGAGGAAAAGGTGGAAGGATAAGCCAAGTGTCAGAAGGCTCACCTTGACTGAGGAGAAGACTTGAGAGAACATAAGATAGTTGGAGAAGATTTAGGGATAAGAGGACAAGTGGACTCAACTCCCTCCAAAGATCTAGGAAGGTTGGAGAGAATATAGGGAGGCTGAGAAATGTTTGTATGTACACATTATTTGAAGAATAACTTGAAAGTTGAAGATAATGATGCATATTAATATTTAAAATATTAATATCTTTAGCTACATGATTGATGAGTTGGCAAAGAAGAAGATTATGTGAAGATGAGGGTGAGTTGGAAAAGGAAGATTAAATTATTAAGAAATTATTTAGTTGATGAGACTATAGGATAGTGGATAGAAGTTTATTAAATACTAGATATTTAATTAATTGGGTTATAAGAAAGGGATATAATGAATTAATTAATAAAATGTTTCAATTAAATTAATTAATAGAAGAATATGAAATGAATTAAATAAATTAATCTTTTCAAATTAACTATTTAATAGAAGAATAATGATTAAATAAATATAAATTATTTATTTAATTTCTCATAGCCAATTTTGTGTGTATACATTTTGCCCATTTTTGAATAATGTTGAGACACCATTGTTTCAAAGATCAAATCAAGTCTCAATAATGCTCCTGACGAAAATCAAAATCCTGATTGTGTGCCCCCTAGGGAGATTGAGTGTGAAATTGTTGGAAAATTTGATGGAGCGATTAATTTGGCAATAATTGATTGAAAAGATTTGAAAATAGGCCCCTCGATTAAATTGATTTTTGAAAAATAAATAAAATTGCCCCACTAAAAAAATTAATTACCCCTTCAAAATTAAAAAAGGTAATAATAAAATTAATCTTGATCAATTTTATCATCATTTGCATTTTGTCACCTTTTGGAGAAAAAAGAGATTGGAGTGTTGAGCTGGCAAGATGGTGATCCAGTACGAGAGTCATCAGTTTGAGCGCGTCCGCCAATACTAGAGACCTATTGAGTACGACCCACTGGTGAGTGACCTTTCCCAAGCTGTGTTTTGAATTTTCGTACAAGTTTTCATGTTTTTCGAATGATTTAGGGCAGTTTTAATTTTTTTAAATTTTCATGTGATTGTTTTCTCACATTTGTTTGGTAGTTTAGCGCATGTATTGATTTGGGTAATGCATTTATTAGTTTAGCGATTTTATCATTTTTGTCCACGCCTGTGTCATAGAGTTAAACACTTTTGTAGGGTTAGCAATTGTGCTGTATGTGTTCGTACATTTGTATTGTATGTTAGCACATTTGATAGATTTCACACTTTCACCTATTATTTTTGCGCAAATACTTTATGGTTTAGCACAAATACTTTCTGGTTTAGCGCATTCGGCTGACTTAGCATCTGTGTCTAATAGGTTAGTGCAAATGTTTAGGAAGACTTATCATCTATTTAAAGTTGAACTTTTTTTATTTTGTCAATGTTAAAGTTCAATGAGATGAATCTGATTAGACATTTCATGTGTGAATTTGATTGACTGATAGATAATTGATGATGATGATCAATGATTTGATTGATTTAATTTGATAGATAGATTATTGATTGATTGATGAGCTGATAAGAAGCTCGAAGAGACTGATTTAGTCTTTGATAAAAAGCTTGATTTGTTGATCATTTGATTGATAGCCTAATTTTCTTGATAGAAAAGATTTGATTGAAATGATGATTTGATAGGGTAGATGATTGATAGACAAGTTGTTTGATTAAACAAGAGAAACTAGATGTTCTCTAGTGTCGGAAAAATTCTCGGCTATGCACCATTTTGTCCCAGAGTTGACTCGGGATGAGATTAGACATATTGATGCATCTGGATTATGTCACCTCTTATACATGCTAGATATTACACATAATAGGGGTCTCTTGACTGCATTAGCTGAGAGATGGCATAGCGATCACAACACGTTTGACCTACCCATTGGTGAGATTAGTGTAACGCTCGAGGATGTCTATAGGATCCTCCACATCCTTGTGACTAGCGAGATCATCTAGTATGATTACCAAGATCTAGGTGGGACCAAGTCATGCTGAGCGGTGTTTGGAGATGATAGCATTGATGGGGGAAGGATTCAATGGGAGGACATGATTATGCACTATGATACTCTCCCAATGATACTCATTGGCTTGGTTGGTGGATTTATCTCTCCTGATAGGAGATCTTAAGGGTTTGTTATTAGATGGGGAGGGATTTTGCATAGCATGATACAAAATCATACTTGTTATGCATGGGGTGTTTGTATGCTTGCACATCTTTATCATGATTTACATAAGGTTGTGTATGATGGTGGAGTGAGTCTGTCATCTGGATGCACACTTCTGTAGGTATGATATTGGGAGAACATTGTTGTTACTCGACCGATACATGATAGAGTTTGTGGCGATGGTCAACCATTTGTATATTTGTACAAAGGTATCATTACTCAGCCTAAGATGGGTAAGATCAACTTTTGGAGATGGGTATTGGATTCCATGGATACTTTGATTTGGAGACCATAAATTCATTGTGAGCCTTGGTTGGAGGACACTCATATTTTTTCATTGATTTTGTAGAGTAGATATCTAATTGACTGCACTCCTTTTATCATTTAGAGGCGGTTATTTGGTTGCATTTTGAGATAGTTTGGTATCATTCAGTACATGTCATCTGGTGTTGCTATGTATACACAACAATACAAGGATAGACAAGATTGGGGTCCTTCTTTGTCTTTTGATATAGCATACGTAGATTTTTTGGGCGTTCCCATTATTTCTTACGATTTGAGACCATACATTTTAGATGTTGGGATCACAATAGATTATGCACAGTATCTTCTTCACACCCTTTTCTTCATATCACTGTTCTTGCAGACCCTCCTCCCATCTTAGGAGATGAGGAGTTAGGTTCAAATGATCCTATTGTTAGGCGTTGGAGATGGAGGCAAGATCTTAGATAGTCGAGGAGGGAGATGAGGATGAAGAGGAGGTCCGGTTAGAGTCCAAAAAGGCCCTTCTAGATAGGTTGGAAGGATAGGCAGGGTTGGGAGATTACTTCCTATGGCAGGGAGAGATGCAGGTCTGATTGGAAGGGATGTAATGAGGGGATTTCCTTCTCCTAGATTGCAGAGGTGGAGGATTGGAAAAAGTTTGAGGGAGGGGGATTGATTTTGGGCAGATCCGTCCAAATCCAGGAGTGATAGGAGCACATGGAAGTTGGGATGAGGGGGAGGAGGACTCAGAGGATCATGTGCCACTCATTCATCATCAGACTATGAGATCTACTCAGGTAAGACTGCATTAGGTGGAGAGGGAGGTGGGGATGAGGTTATGGAGGATGTACCCCAGTAGGATGTGCCATAGTAGGAAAGCATATATGACCTTAGAGCACATATTAATCAGCTCAAGGTATAGGTATAGGTGCTCATTGTTGAGAGGGATAGAGTTGTGAGGAGATACTAGGATACACAAGCTACACTTGATCACATACAGGAGGTTGGATCTGGCACTCTCTGAGCTGACACTATTAGGGCATTATTCTAGGCTGGAAAGGAGATGACATATTGGTGATGATTATATAAGGATCTGGTTTCAGAGAGCCAAAGAGCAGGGAGCTATGTGACTACTCTTGGAGCCGAAAGGATGGATACCAATAGTGGTGGAGTTATGGGACCTCCTCAGAGAGATCAAGGAGCAGGGCCATCTGAAGGATCTTCTCATCCACAACCACAAAGATGGATAGATTCAGGAGGGAGTGGCAGAGGACATCGTTGAGACTTGATTTTATATCATGAGACTGATAGTTTTGATACTAATTATAAATTACTAATGCTAATAGCTAACAAGATGAGAGGGGGGCTGAATCATACAAACTTAATAATCCATAAAATCAATAGATTCAAGCTTGGTAACTTATACTTCTACAATATAACCAAAAATTGCTAAACATGCAAACTCATAAACATATAATCATCATAAAACTCATAACACTAGATTTAACATGGAAACCCAAATAGGGAAAAACCACTATGGGATTTCGGACCCGCTAAGAAATATACTCTTCTAGAGTATGCTCAGTTAAAGGCAAATCCTATTAAAGATTACAAACACATTGCTAGATGTGACCCGATTAAGGGATTTCCCTCAGATCTGTTAGGATCTTCACTTTGTTAGAAGTGACCTTGTCAAAGGATTTCAAACACTCATTTAGAATGTTACCTTGCTAGAGGGTTTACAAATAAGACTGTTAAGTCCACTCGGTTAAGAGATTTCCTATCACTTACAAAATAATAGTAATAAAATATATCTGCAACTTTACATCTAAAATGCTAAAGTAGATTCTTATTTGCTCAAAACAATCTTGTCATAGGACTTATCTTGTCCTTCTGTTGGGCTCTCTACTCTATTATTCAAACAGGCCTTCAAGCTTCTATGCTTGGTAATCACTATGTAGCATCCATGTGCTTACACTTGCCCGCATACATTGTTCATCAATAATTTCTTATTTATAAATAATTGCTAACCGCTTAATCTCCTTGATGACATTTCCCATGATCAATCTTAGCCATCAGATCTTCAAACTTGACCAGGTTCAATGTATCCTTCCAATTTGAAAATGTTTTACCTTGCCTCAGGACTTGCATTCCTTTCTAGGAACTTGCACAAGGTTATTGCGGTTCAATCTGCACTGTAGATCTTCATGCCGATCTTTCATTGCCATAGATCCTTAACAAACTTCATGAGCGGCATACCAATCATTTATAACTCTCTAGCTAATCATTTTCCTTCATTAAATAATGTTTTTATCCATCCAATGTGCACTATCATAACTCAGTTGCAACTCGGTAAATACTAAACTTTACTCGGTAGACATTCTGCCTTCATTAACCAATATCAATAACCTTAGGGTTTACCGACTAGGTTCCTTGCTCGATGACATAGTATAGTATTAACCTTACAATCAACAACATATGTAGGATATCAAAACAATCTAAACATCATGATCTCATCATTGTCTAACTCGGTAATAGTTGCCCATTGAATAGCTTATTCCTTCTCTTTCTTATCACATTCTTTCTGTGTCTTTTACCGACCACTTAATTTTCTTCAAATCAATCTTCTCAAGATATGGCAACATCATACTAAATCAGAAAATCAATCTCTTGACATCAATGACAAAATAATGTTATAAAGATAGTTATCACCCTTCTTCAATTATATCAATAATCTTCAACAACCTTCTCAATATCCTTAATGAATATCAACAATCTTTCTTTCTACTGAAAATGCCAACAATCTCCCCCTTTGGCATTGATGGCAAAACCAACAATTAAATGGTAATACCAACAAGATATTCAAATTGATTCAGATTTAGATTGTTGTTAGACTTCTATTATCCTTGAGCTGTTACAATCTTCTGAAGTCTTCTCCTTTTGTATCCTTCTCCCCCTGTCATTAGTCTTATGTTATTTTCATCATTGAGGGCTTTACCATTCATTCAACCATTTAGTCTTCTCCCCCTTTGACAACAATGCCAAAAAGTAAAAGAGCTAAATCATGATTTCTTCCTATGTGAAGTGATTTGCCTTGCTATGTATCATCTCAGTCTCGGTCAGAGCAACTTGTCTCTATTCACTATTTTCTGCACACCTTTAGAAAACCTTCTAAAGTGTGTAAATCAGCATCAATCCACACATAATATTTTGTAGATTCATCGAATTGATGCTTTCACCAAATGTTGTCAGTGAGTAGAAGATAGGAGTAGGACCCCTAACTTGCTTATGAGATATTCAAAAGTGTCCGTTGGTAATGGCTTTGTGAAAATGTCTGCTAATTGCTCCTTGGAACTAATACATTCTAGCACAACTTTCTTCTCTTGAACTTCTTCTCTGAGATAATGATACTTTATAGAGATATACTTTGTCTTAGAGTGCATTATAGGATTCTTTGAAATGTTAATGGCACTCATATTATTGCAGAATATAGTTACTGGCTCGGTCACTTTCTCATTTATACCTTCCAACAGTTGTTTGATCCATGCTATATTAGTACAATTCAATGTTGCAGCAACATATTCAGCGTCAGTTGTTGACTGTGAAATGCATCCTTGTTTCTTACTAAGCCAACTTACAAGTCTACTTCCTAAGAAGAAAGCTCTGCCACTTATGCTTTTCCTGTCATCAATGTTGCCTATCCAATCAACATCAGTGTAAACTTTTAAATCAAAATCATTTATCTTTTCATATACTAAGCCATAATCTTCAGTGCCTCTTAGGTATCTGAAAATTCTCTTGATTGTTGTCATATGGGTTTCCTTGGGATCTGCAGAGAATCTTGCAACTATACCTACTGCATGTGCTATATCCAGTCTACTATGCATAACATATTGCAACTTTCCAATCATAAATCGGTAAAGTGTCTCATCAACATATGTAGATTCATCATTCTTTGATAGTTTACAGTTAGTAGTCATAGGAGTACTTACTAGTTTAGAATCCTCCATTCCAAATTTCTTCAAGATTTCTTTTATGTACTTGGATTGAGTAATGAAAATCTCATCTTTCATTTGCAATATCTGTAAACCTATAAAATATTTTATCTCACTGATTGATGACATCTCAAATTATTTGCTCATTTCATTTCCAAAGTTCTTGCATAAGGAGTCATTACCACAAAATATAATATCATCAACAAATATGGCTGAGATCAGTATTCCATTGTCCTCATTATTCTTCATGTACATATTGTTGTTTTCACTTGTCCTTACAAAACCAAGCTTGATCAAATAAGAGTGTAGTCTCTCATACCATGCTCTAGGTGCTTGTTTCAGACCATATAAAGCTTTGTTCAATTTGCATACCTGATCTTTACTCTTGTCTTCAACAAATCCTTCAGATTGTTCAATGTAAACTTCTTCTTCTAGTATACCATTCAAAAATGCAGATTTAACATCCATTTGATATACCTTGAAATTTTTGAAAGCAGCATATGCCAACAATGTTCTTACTCCCTCAATTCTAGCCACAGGTGCAAAAGTCTCACCATAATCTATTCCTTCTTCTTGAGCATAACCTTTGCAAACTAGTCTTGCTTTGTTGCGAATGACCTCACCTTTTTCATTTAGCTTGTTTCTGAAAATCCACTTTGTACCGATTACATTTTTGTCCTTCGGTCTTGGGATCAATGTCCATGTGTCATTTTTCTTGATTTGATCAATCTCTTTTGTCATAGCATTTACCCAATCTTCACTGTTAAATGCCTCTTTTACTATTCTCGGTTCAAATTCAGATATCAAACATGTGTTTAGTCTCAGTCTGTTCCTTGTCATCACTGGATCATCCTTATCTCCTATAATCTGACTTGATGCATGATGTCTTCTAACATATTTGGCTAATATAGGCTCGGTAGACTCTGTATGATCTTCTTCATCACTCAGTAACTAGACATTATCTTCATTTTCTTTAGCATCTTTCTTAGTAGGACCTCTTAGTTGAACATAAACAAATTCTTCATAATCTTTTGGTTCTTTAGAATTTCCTTCATCATTTCTTTCTGCAAATTCATCAATTTTCACATTTGCACTTTCCACTATTTTGTTAGATGATTTGATCAGACATTTAAATGCTTTACTTCTAGAAGAATAACCTAGAAATGTTCCTTCCTCACTTTTCTGATCAAACTTTCCATTTTTGTCATCATTGTGAACATAGCATCTACTTCCAAAGATTTTAAAATAACTTACATTAGGTTTCTTGTCATACCAGATCTCATATGGTGTCTTCATAGTTCCTTTCTTCAGTTGAACTCAGTTCAGGGTGTAAACTACAGTGCTGATTACTTCTCTCCAAAATGTTTGAGGTACCCTATTTTCTATCATCAGGGTTCTGGCACAGTCAACAATTGATCTATTTCTTCTCTCGGCTATCCCTTTTGCTGAGGTGTTCTTGGTGTAGATACTTGTCTTTTTATACCATGATCATTGCAGAATAGGTTAAATTCATTAGAAGTGAATTCTTCTCCTCTATCAGATCTAAGACATTTCAGTTGTCTTCCTATTTCATTTTCAACTCTTGCCTTGTGCCATTTGAACATTTGAAAATCTTATGATTTTTCTATTAAAAACATAACTGACATCATCCTTGAGTAATCATCCACAAATAATATGAAATACTTATCACCATAATAACTTTGAACTTTCATAGGACCACAAAGATCAGTATGTACTAGATCTAAAATTCCTTTAGAAGTGTAGGACTTACTTGTAAAGCTTGATCTTGTCATCTTACCCATCTGGCATCCTTGGCACATAGCATTCTTAGGTTTTTCAAGACTTGGTAGACCTCTTACTCTGTGCTTCTTGCTTATTTTAATCAGATTATCAAAATTTACATGAAAAAACCTTTTATGCCATAACCAGGTATCATCTATCTTTGCATAAAGACATTTGTTCCGAGTTGAGTCAAGATGAAATGTATTACCTTTTGTTTGTGTCCTGGTAGCAGCTAACTTTCCATGCTTGTCATGAACTTTGACAATTCCTTTCTGAAATTCTATTCAGTATCCTGTATTATTTAGCTGTGCTACACTCAACAAATTATATTTCAGACCTTCAACCCAGTATACATCATCACATTTTGCTTTGTCAAGAAGTGTTATAGATCCTTTACCTTTCACCGGACATGGTGCATCATTACCAAATCTTACATAGCCTCCATCATAGTCTTCTAATTTAACAAACTTGTGTTTATTACCTGTCATGTGATGTGAGAATCTACTGTCTATGATCCAAGAATCATTATTATTTATGTGAGCTATTAGAGATTCTTCTTCATACCTTTCTTCATCAGATCCATCTTTAATAGCCACATAAACAACTTCCTCAGTATCAATTTCATCAAATTCATCATTGTTGGATTCCTCATTAGCTACTAGGCATGTCTTTCTGTCTCTTCTTCTGAAGTCTCAGTGTCCTCTGTATTGGTTGTCTTTTTTCCTATCTTCTCGGCAATCTCTCTTTTCACTAGATTCTTTATCAGGACAGTTAGAAGCCATATGTCTTATTTTATCACAATTGAAACATTTTAAAGGTAGCTTTCCTTTATACTTACCTTTTCCTCTCGATAACCTTCTGACTAATAGTGCTTCAAACTCTTCTTGCTTCTTGATTTCCTTATACAGTTTGTGCACTTTTTCCATGTTCTTGCGAAATCTTTCACTTGCTCCACTATGATCCCCTTCAGAGTACTTACTCATTCTATCATTGTAATCATTAGATTCACCTATATGAAAAGAACTGAATGCAGATTCTACTTTATTTACCGAAGATCCACTGTTATCAAAATTACTTAACTCAAATGCATGTAGCTTACCAATAGTAGCATCCAAAGAAACTGGCATGTTAGGTACATGCCTTAATTCATTGACTACAGAGACTTGAATAGCATAAGCTGGTAGAAGGGTTCTTAACAACTTACTTGTTACATCCTTTTCTTCAATAGTTCCTCCAGCTCCTTTAATTTGATTTATAGTCTCCTTTAACCTTATATTGTATTGGGTTATTTTCTCACCTTCTTTCATTCTCATGGATTCAAGTTGTCCTCTTAGACTATCTACTTTTGCTCTTTCAACATGTTCATCACCTCCATACACAGATATGAGTTTAGTCCACATTGCTTTTGCATCCTTACAACCTTCTAGATCATTAAACTCTGAGTCGGTCAATGCTGATGTTATTTCAATCATAGCTTGGATATGTTCTTTCTTTGCCTTTATCTCTTCCAAGGTCAAATGATTGGTTCTCAGTGGAATGTAATCATTCTCCAAATAATATGTTGCATATTCTCCAATTCTTGATAAGTGCAGCTTAATCCTTTTTTGCCATGTGGAGAAACTTGACTTGTTCAGCTTTGGTGCATCCCTTTTATACATCTTCGGATCTTTGCCTCAAGTGCCTTTAAACTTTTTCTTCTAGAGTCCAAAGCTCTGATACCAATTGATAGTAACACCAGATTTAACCTGGAAACCCAAATAGGGAAAAACCACTGTGGGATTTCGGACCCACTAAGAAATATACTCTTCTAGAGTATACTCGATTGAAAGTAAATTTTGTTAAAGATTACAAACACATTACTAGATGTGACCCAGTTAAGGGATTTCCCTCAGATCTATTAGGATCTTCACTATGTTAGAAGTGACCTTGTCAAAGTATTTCAAACACTCATTTAGAATGTTACCTTGCTAGAGGGTTTACAAATAAGACTGTTAAGTCCACTTGGTTAAGAGATTTCCTATCACTTACAAAATAACAGTAATAAAATATATCTGCAACTTTACATCTAAAATGCTAAAGCAAATTCTTATTTGTTCAAAACAATCTTGTCATAGGACTTATCTTGTTCTTCTGCTGGGCTCTCTACTCTGTTATTCAAATAGGTCTTCAAGCTTCTATGCTCGGTAATCACTATGTAGCATCCCTGTGCTTACACTTGCCCGCATACATTGTTCATCAATAATTTCTTATTTATAAACAATTGCTAACCGCTTAATCTCCTTGATGACATTTCCCATGATCAATCTTAGCCATCAGATCTTCAAACTTGACCAGGTTTAATGTATCCTTCCGATCTGAAAATGTTTTACCTTGCCTCGGGACTTGCATTACTTTCTAAGAACTCGCACAAGGTTATTGTGGTTCAATCTATGATGTAGATCTTCATGCCGATCTTTCATTGCCATAGATCCTTAACAAACTTCATGTGTAGCATACGAATCATTTATACATCTCCAACTAATCATTATCCTTCATTAAATAATGCTTTTATCCATCCAATGCACACTGTCATAACTCGGTTGCAACTCGGTAAATACTAAACTTTACTCGGTAGACATTCCACCTTCATTAACCGATATCGATAACTTTAGGGTTTACCGACTAGGTTCCTTGCTCAATGACATAGTATAGTATTAACCTTACAATCAACAACATATGTAGGATATCAAAATAATCTAAACATCATGATCTCATCATTGTCTAACTTGGTAATAGTTGCCCATTGAATAACTTATTCCTTTTCTTTCTTATCACATTCTTTCTATGTCTTTTACCAACCACTTAATTTTCTTCAAATCAATCTTCTCAAGATATGGCAGCATCATACTGAATCAGAAAATCAATCTCTTGACATCAATGACAAAATAATGTTATAAAGATAGTTATCATCCTTCTTCAGTTATATGAATAATCTTCAACAACCTTCTCAATATCCTTAATGAATATCAACAATCTTTCTTTCTACTGAAAATACCAACAAAGACATTGTATGTTATTGATTATTTCTTTGATATCATTGTATACTTAGACTTTTTATTATTTTATGATGATATGCAGACATGGACTCTATATGATTCTTATGAGTCATGATTTATTATGCATGCTACTTATGATGATGATGATGACCTATTATGAAATATATATAATGATTACATGGATGATGCTTTGATGATCTTTACCTTCCTTTGTGTTTCATGATATTCTCTATGCCTTGATGATATGATGATGATCTATATGATGATGATGTTGTTTCTATGATGCAAAGATTTAAATGATTAAATGCTTATAATGATCTATATAAAAGAATGGTTATAATGAGGAGTTGCCAAAATGATACTATTGAAATACATTTTATTTTGATGATTTTGAATGCAATATGATGCTTATGGATGCAAATGCTTATAATGATTAGATGATGAAATATGAACAATAATAATGTAATAATATGGTTAATGAATCCAAATGCACAAATCCAATTAAATAAACCTAATGGATAAATGATTCTAAAGAAACCAATGTTAACTAGATGCAAAGATGATAATGATAAATAAGTCTAATGCAACTAATAATGATATGACCAATGCCGATTACTCTAATGAAATCCTAATGCAATTAATGAATGATGAATGATAAATTTTATGATGATTATTATAACATGCAAACCTAAATAATTGAATGCAACCTAATGCAACTTAATATGATCAATGCAAATTGATTTTGTTTGTCCAAATATACTCAATCTTTATTTCAACTGTTGATCTCGAATGAAATGAGATGAAATGCTTATAATGCAACTGACAGTGAATGTTTATAATGCAGATGATAATGAATTAATCTAAAATGATCTAACTTAAATGATACTGCCATTCCTGACATGATTTCTTGCAACAGTGCTTGATTTCATCATTGAGCTTTTAAATGTTGTAAGAAAATACAAGTTGTCGTGTGTGTGAAGTAGGGTACATGCAACTGTAACACAAACACTCAATAGATCATTACAAGCATGGTTAGCAAATTGAAATCAAATGAAAGATAAATCATGGCAAAGAGAACTATTGCCTCCTAAGAGATGGATTTGCTCTCAGATCTAGATGAGCAATCCCAGTAACTTGACTACACCAAGACAAAGGATTTAAAATGATATGATGTGCAAGCTAGATGGATGCATGATTAAAATAGATTGATCCAAGAAGCTATTTATGCTAATGATATGCATGACTATGCTAAATGATAGATGCAATTAAGCTAGATAAGAGATTGATTATGCTATATGATAAAGCAATTATGCTAGAAGATGATCAAATTAAGTTAGATCTAAGATGCAATAAATGATAACAATACTAAACTAGAATGCTAGAAATGATATTCCTATAATAACAATTCTTGAGATCGGATCCATTGTGCTCCAAAGTGGGGGATATTTATAGGATTTCCAAAGCCAAGGGTGAGGTGGCAGGAATCAACAGTCAAGATTGAGTCTAAAGATATCAAGGGTAAAATTTGAGGAGGTTGGAGAAGAGGTTGGAGGGAGAGACACTTGTCATCTTTGTGGTGGCAAGTGTCAAGGAATCTTGTTCACAAGAGGGCAAGTGTCCAAGGGAAGAGACACGTGGAAAAAGTGCCATGTGTCTCAAGGGGAGAATATCCAACTCATAGGAGGTTAGGATAAGGAGGTTAGGATGTGCAAGATAGGATAGGGTTAGCTAAACCCAGGATTAGGTGGAATGGGTTAGGTGGCTAGAAGTTAAGAGGCATGTGGGGAATTTGAATTTAAAAATTCAAATAATAGGAAAAGGCTAATTAACTTTCAACAAATTCATAAATTGATTTGTTTTAATTAATTGGGGGATTAGAAGAAATGAATTTAATGGTGGGGGGATTAATCAATTTAGATTAATTAATCAAAGGGACTATTGAAAAGAAATTATTAAATAAATCCTTAGATTTATTAATAAGCAGGTGAATGGGGAATTTAAACAAATTGCTAATGAATTCAATTAAATTGGGAAGGGGAGTTCGTATTTAATTAATTATCTTTAGGCCATTTTTAGATATATACAGAAGCAGATTGACATAATGATTCAAGCTGACCTGAGTGCTTCATACATGGATTTTGATGTGGCAAGTTAATAAAAGCAACTTGATATTATGAATCAAGCTAACCTGAGTATTTCTTGTAGAACAGACAAGGATTATCCCTTTTCATGCATGACTTAGAATGTCCTCTGTGATATGTTGTTGATCATATCCTTAGACGAGTACATACCTTACTAAGAGATAAACCGCAGATAGAAAACAAAGAAAATAATCATGCCCCATCATAGCTCCTCTAGTCATGGACATCATCGAGTTTCATAGGGTACATGATCAATAAAAAATCAAGATATAAACATTGAATCATGTATGTCGTACATATGTTCTCATGGTCATTAACTAATATAATCATATTGATCAATGATCATTGATAATCCTTCATTACTTCCTGGTTGAATCTTTATATTATGAGTTTCACGATTCAGTTGTTACACATTTCTTGATCTTCGTTGCATTGTTGTTTATCGTCTGTTTCAAAACCCTACATGTTTTATGGTTTTTCTAAGTTTTTGAATGTTTTTGGATTTTTTGAAGCTTTTTAAGATGCCCTTAGCAAAAGGTTTTAGGATTTTACCCCCAGCGGAAACAAACTTTATTATGGATGTACGAAGGATGATCCAAAACATGGTGGGATGCGATGCAGATATGATTGATTATGATAAAATCCAAGACAGTGACTATGATAAGTATGTCAAAGATTGATAATTGTTGATAAGCTGCATATTTCCTGCTAATGGTTCGAAGCAATAGATGCTAAAGATGAAATGAATATGCAAGGATAGATGGATGAGAATAGAATGGATAGATAGGCTAGGATGGATAGATGGGAAAAGCAATCTCATAGATGGACGAACCCCCTTTTAGATAGCGCTTATTTACTAGGTTTTCACCATCTAAATTTATTGCATTTTTAACTGTTTTCACTGTTTTACACTTTTTTGTGTGTTTTTAATGCTTTTTAGGGATTTTTGCTACTTTTATGATTTTTAGGCTTTTCTGCTTTTTCACTATTTTTTTTGGTATTTTCTACTGATACTTTTAAGCGTAGAATTTCTTCAAATGCATAGTATTGATAGGCTCATCGAACCCATCACCTTCTAGTGTAGATAATATGTATGCTCCTGAACCATATGCTGCTACCACGACAAAAGGACCCAACCAATTTGGCTCAAATTTACCTTTCTTTTCTCGATCATGCTGATTTCATTGATTTTCTTTTAGGACTAGATCTCCAATCTAGAAAATGTGAGGCTTAACTCTGTGGTTGTAACTTCTCACCATCCTCTATTGGTATGATTTTAAAAGATCTGAAGTATTTTGGCAACATTTCTGAATCAACTCAAGTTATTGAAGAATAGAGTCTCATTGTTCTTCCTCTAGGATAAGACCTTTCAAGGATACTCATACGAGAGGCATCTCTTCCTCTATTGGTAATATAGCTTCTGATCCATATACTAGACAATATGTATTTTCCCTTGTTGGTGTGCGAATACTGGTTTGGTATGCCCATAGAGCAGGATTTAGCTGAATATGCCAATCTTTACTAGCTTCATTAACTGTCTTCTTCAAGATCTTTAGGATTGTTTTATTTGATGCCTCTCCTTGACCATTGCCCTGTGGGTAATATGGTGTAGAAAACCAATGTTGGATATGGAATCTCTCACATAGTTCCTTCATGTCTTGATTCTTAATGGCCTCCTATTTTCAGTGATGATGGTCATAGGGACTCGATAGCGATAGATTAAGTAGTTTAAGATGAATGATGATATTTATTTTCCTTTCACCTTTGTTAAAGGTACTGTTTCAATCCATTTAGTGAAATAATCAATAGCAGTCAAAATGAATTTATGTCCATTAGAAGATGAAGGATTTATCTTACCCACGAGATCAAGACCCCATTAAGAAAATGGCCATGATCCTACCATAGGATGCAGTTATTATGCTAGTGCATGGATGAGGTTCCCATGGATCTGACATTGTTTGCATTTTTTGACATGTAAATTAATCTCTCTCCATAGTAGGCCAATAATAACCCAATCGAATAAGTTTCTTAGCCAGTTTTAAACTAGTTGAGTGCATGCCATAGATAACTACATGGACGTCATTAATAACTTTCTCAAATTCCTTTTGTTTGAGACATCTCAGTAGAGTGCTATCTAGAACTCGTGTATATAAGGTATCAATAATGATAGTATAGCGAGATGACTGGCGGATAAAATTTCTTTTCTGATTGTGGGATAGGTTAGGGGGAAGGATATTCTCTTTTAGATATCGATAAGTTTGGCTATATAAGGATTGATCAGTTCTGAATATGTGGCAAATCATGTGGGTATTCTGGGATTCAATAGTAGGATGCAAGATATCTTCCACCAGGAATTCGTAACGTTGTTGATTCTCTTAATTCTGCAAAAGAGATGCTATTGTAGCCATTGCATCTTCCGCTTTTTTCTCATTTATTGAGATCTAAGTGAGTGATATTTCTTCAAAGTGTTCTTTAAAATCTTCAACCAGTTGTTTATAGGGAATCAGCTTGTCATCCTTGGTTTGATAATCATCATTTATCTGGTTGATTATGAGTTGTGAATCTCCATAAACATGCAATTCCTTGATGTTTCATTCAATGGCCATTTTGATCCCAATGACCAATTCCTCATACTTTGTAGTGTTGTTCATGCATGTTGTTACGGGTCCCATAGATACTGAGAGGGGGGGGGGGTGAATCAGTATCTGACCGGTGATAAGATTTTCTTAACTTAAAACATGCAAAACATAATATAACAGTGTACTGGTATGGAAGAAATAATGCAATAAACAGAATCAAGAAGATGTTAATGAGGAAACCCAATGTGGGAAAAACCTTGGTGGGATTTGTGACCCACAATATTCACTAATTGGCCAATAAGAAGTCACACTGACTTACAAATAAGGATTATACAAATCCAATAACTTGTACTGCTTTACAATAGCATCTTCAATGCCAGATTCAGTACCGGTTCCTGCTCTATTCTTTACATATACCTCTTGACCTATATTTTGCACATTAGGTTTGCCTAATAGTTTTCTTTATGCTTCTTCATCACACCTACAAATGTCTACAATGATCTCCTTTATATATAAGAGTCATTTTACAATTTTCCAAGTCGGCTTACAATAATAAACAAAATATTGTATAACAAAATCTTGTCGGCCTCTATGCTGGTATACCTCTTTTCTTTTGTGTCGGTGCGGATGTCCTGATGCTAGTGTAGAATGTGTTTTGCAGATGCCGGTAAAATGTCTTTGCCGGTGCCATAGGATTGCAAGGTTTCCATCAATGACAAAACCTTCAATCACATACAATGTCTCATTGGAGTGTGCATATGCCAACAATCTCCCCCTTTGGCATTGATGGCAACACTCATGAGAAATTTCAAAAAGTGTTCAAAAGTGTGCAATCTGAAAATGTTACCAAAAATGTGAGAGCTCCCCCTGACCATATGATTCATGTGTTTTGAACTTTCTCATCCTACTACTCCCCCTTTGGCATCAATGACAAAGGTTGTCAAGATGTCAGTAGAGTTTGTAGTTTTAGCTATCCGTAAACTCAACCTTGTAGCTAGGTAGTTATAATCTGAAAAAGATCTCCCAAAATAAAGTTTATACTATCCATAAACTTCTTACTATCCTTTATTGTTGTCTCAGTTCTCTTCACTGTGCCGATGAGATGTTGCAAATGCTCTGCCGGTGTTTTGCTTCCCTGTATTAACGCCTCAAAAATTTCCTTCCGCGGAGATGCTAAATAGTCCAATCTTGGACTTAGTTTAGATCTCAAGTGTTTTTCCTTATTTATTATCCTTTCTTTTTCCTTTTCCAATTTGAGTAGTTCTTCCTCAAAATTTGCTATCTTTACCTCAAAAACTGATAGTGTATCAGGTGAGTTGACAAAACTGTCTACAAGTTTATTTATCTCATCCTGTACCTTGCTTATTTTCTTGTCAATATCTACAGTCAAAAAGGTTGTTTTATAGATATCTTTGTACAATTTTTTGTATTCTTTCAACAAATTACATAGTTCCGATAGAAGTGTGTCAAAATCTCTATTACACTTCTTTATTTCCTCATCAAAGAATTTCTGCTTTTCAATTTCTACCTTATCCTTTATTAAATCTTCCTTTATTTTCTCAATATTCTCAGAGATATATTTACACAATGTATCCAAGTGTCCTAAAGAATCTTTGTTATCTATATTACAGTTGGGAGCTATTACCTTCAAAATTGGTATGGTATCATCAATTGCTTTGTAAGCCTGTGAGCTGCAGTTAGTTATTTTCTTGATAGAATCAAGTAATACCTCAGTCACATTTGTTGATTTGTATGCTGATGATGATCCAACAATCTAAGTACCGGTGGAAGTTACCAAGCTTGTATTGACCTCTGGTAGGTCAGTTTGTGTCTGCATTTCTTTAAGCACTAGTTTTCCTACTTCACTGGTTGCCGGTGGCACTGTTTCCTTGTGTACCTATTCCGGTGATTGTTGTTCTGGAGCCTTTTGCTCTATTTGTTTCTCTGTAGGTTTTATTTCCTCAATCTATGACTCAGTCTCTACCTTTTTCTCTTTATCTTCTATCGGTTTCTCAGTTTCCCCTGCTACCGGAGGCTCACTAGCCATCTCTGACTTATCAGTTGAATCTTTGTCTACTACTATGTTGATCTTCTGAGTGTCAAAATTCATAGTATATAGGACTTCAGAATTAGGATTAGTATCCTCTACATCCATACTCTCATCTATCGGTTGATCTTCAGTGGTTGTTGTTTTCACCGGTGGATTATTTAAAGAAGGTGGGGGTAAGTTGTCTCTAACTTTTATGCTTGGTGGTCCACCAACTTTACCTTTACCCTTATCTCTATCTTTTTGATAGACTAAGATAGGCTTGGGATTCCTGTACTCTTCTTGTTTTTCTTTCTCAACCAGGAATATATCCCATCCATCTTATGTTTCCTCTGTTACCTCATTAACTCTTCCTACCATTAGTGAAATATGCCGGTGTGCAGTAGAGAATATTGACCGGTTTGCTTAAGCAATCGAATCATCAATTTCTTTTGGAGAGTTTACCGGATATACAGCAAGTAGCTTCTCAATTTTTATTTTCTTATCCAATTCTATCACTGCCTGTCTTCTTGCCTCAAGTCTTTTGAATAATTCATCAGGAATTTCATTTATTACCTCCATCAAAAATTTCTTGTACATGTCCATATGTAATATAACATTGTTCTCAACTTGCTCTTTCTCATCAGCTGTTAGAGTGTCATATATTTTCTCTATATTCTTCAGTTTACCTTCCTCTATGATTTCATTTAGCAGTATATCAAGAGGGGCCAAGTCTTTGTTTGTCCTTTTCTTCTTCTTAGGTGTTAGTTTCTTCTTTGGTGTGGCCTTTCTAACCGTAGATCTCACTGCTTGTTTCTTTTGCCTTGTTCTTCTAGGTGAAGGTGTGGTTGTCGGTGAGGGATCTCTTTTCCTTACAAATCTTTTAAAAGTTGTAGGCATTCACCTTCCAAAGAAGTACCTACCAGTGATAGGTGAGTTTCAGTCCGTGGAGCTGCCAACTCATCCTCTGTTATGTCGGTTTTCTTTAATACATCTTCCTTAATGGCTTTTGCTTGTCTGGACCCTTTCCTTACAAATGCCTCAACCTTCTTTACTCTTTTCTTTGATTGTATTTGGCTTTCTATAGTCTCAGCACTACCAAATACTTCTTCCTTAGGTTCATTGGGGGCTTCTAAAAGTGCTTTGGCATATGTTTCAACTATGTGATCTTCTTTTTCATATCCCATCTCAGTTACTCAGACTGTCCTTGGGATGACCGCTTCCATCCAGATTTCATCTTTCTTGATGACAAAGCATATATCATCTTTGTATTTGTCTACAATTTTCTGAGATAACCTTACTCTTTTCTTCATTTTGGTTTTTAATGCTTGGAAAAAGTCATGAATATTGTTTTCCTTGTTCTCACCCATGTTATTGAATAGTTTAGTCAATTGTTTTCCTACCAGTATGTCATATCCAAGTTCTTTGTAACCTATACTGGGAACCTGTTTTGTTATGTGTAGCATTAGGCATACTAACAAATTTCCAAATCTGAAAGTTCCTTTCTTGTCCTTTTTGATCTTTCCAAGGTTGTCAATTAGTTCATCCTTTAACCACTCACATATGTCAATTTTTGCATTATATGTGACCATGTCATAAGCACTCTTAATGCATAAACTTGAAACTGAGTTAAGTCTATTAGCATGAGTAACTTTATAACCTAATATCATATTGATGAATCTCATATTGACATCTTTTACATCATTAACCCTTAAAGACCTCTTGCCAAATGTTGCACCAGTTAGGTTTATAACTAGGTCATTGGAAACCTTCTTGGTTTTATGTGGTCTCTTACCGGTGGTCGGTAACCCTATGACAACTTTTACAACTTCCTTGGTGATCTTATAGATTGCATCTAACCAGAAAAATTCTCCATGAACCCTGCTTAAAACTATCCTAATCACATCCTTTGGAAATTCAGGAATGCTAAGGATTTCTGTAAATCCTAGTGTCTCAATGATTTTGTGCTCATCCTTTATATTGCCAGTATTATCACATATCACAGTTTTATACGTGGTTTTGATTTCCTCATTTCCTAAGTCTCAATGTTGCAGTGGATGTACATCTGGGGGTCTTCAGCAAAAACAACTCCCTTGGGGATTTGAGAAAAAGCACCTAAGGTATCATCCTTCTTTGCTATCTCGGGAACTAGCTGAAATACGGGCCTAGGTCTTTTTATTACTTCCACAATAGTAGGGTTTGATATATATTCAATTGCAGAGGTGGATGCCATGATTAAATACCGTTTACTGCCTTGGATGGATGATTTCTTGGAGTGTGCTTGCTTCTTGCTCGAAATGCCTTAGCTCGGAGTCTTCGCACTCTCTGAAAATTTGAAATCTCGATGAAATGAAATGGAGCCAAAACCTTAACTTTATAATGTTTCTTCACCATCTACCACATTAATTACATGTCGGTTAAGTATTCACTTAACATTGTTTGCCGGTAATAAGTAATTTTCAACTTCTTATCTCTAATCGAGGGAATAATAGCACATGTATCAATAAATTGCCAAACCCTCAAGGAAATTTTCTTCAATTGGATGAAGAACTTCCTGTCGGTAGAGCACTGCTCTATCCTTCTGGTGAAGTATCACTCTATCCTACCAGTGAAGCATTGGTTTGTTCTACCGGTGGAGGAGTATTCGCAATATTTAGATCAGCTTTTCTAATCCATTGTTTTGAGAATTCTTGCTTAACCTCTTCAACTTTTTCTTTACCTTTCAAGCTAGAACTTTTGTTGTCTACTATTGTTCCTTTACTTCTACAAAATTTAGCAATATGCCCAATCTTGTTACATGCATAACAAGTTACATTATTCTTTTGAATAGCTTTCCCATAGCCTGTGCCAGTTTGTGTTCTGCATTGATTGGATAAATGTCTAAATCTTCCACAAACATAACATCTCACATTCATTCTGCAATTTTTAGAGTTGTGACCTATTTTGTTGCATTTAGAACATTGACCGGTGGGTGTGTTGATATTCTGATAATTTCTAGATCTACATTCATTTTCTCTATGACCATACTTATTACAGTTAAAGCATTTATCATTGAATTTATAAGCATTAGGTTGTCTTACCAGTTTGTTGTGATCCTGAGTATTTGCAGTATCGAAGCTTTCATGAACTTCAAAGCCAATTCCAGAAGTGTCACCTTTAGGTTTTTGATTCTTCAGCAAGGTGCCAAGTTCCTCTGAGCTTTTCTTGAATTTTTCTTTGTGTTGATTTGCAGTTTCCAGTTCTCTTTCTAAGATTTCTTTTTGTCTCATCAGTTCATTTGAGTCATTCTGAGTATGCATCAGATCTGTCTTTAACATATCATTTTCATAGCTAAGTCTTGTGTTCTCATTTGCTACATCACTTAGTCTTCTGGTCAATTCTTCTTCATTCTTTTTCCTATCCTCAATCTCTTTGCAAAATCTCAGTCATATCCTGCATCTCATTCTTTGTTGTCATGTTCTCTTGTTTCAATTTTCTTATCATATCATTAAGTGATTCCTTTTCATCATTCTCATTTTGCAATTTTTCACAAAGTTCTCTTCTCTTATTTCTTGCAATAGTTAGATTTTATTGAAGTGCCTGAATGATATCCTGAGCTACTCTTAAATCATCTTCTAGTTCGATATTTTTCAACTTTTCTGCATCATAGTCTTAAGAGCTCCTTCCAGTTGCTTCATTAGATTTTCCATCTTTACCGGTGTCAAGATCTACCTCAAGTTGTTAGGCTTCTGAAAATAGAGGACCAAGTTCTGATACCAATTGTTAGGGGTCCCACAGATACTGAGAGGGGGGGGTGAATTAGTATCTGACCGGTGATAAGATTTTCTTAACTTAAAACATGCAGAACATAATATAATAGTGTACTGGTATGCAAGAAATAATGCATTAAACAGAATCAAGAACATCCACATGAAAAACACACCATAACACAAGATGTTAACGAGGAAACCTAGTGTGGGAAAAACCTCGATGGGATTTGTGACGCACAATATTCACTCACTGGCCAATAAGAGAATATTACTTACAATAGGGGCCTGTACATGCAGGAAGGCCAACTGCCTAGTGCTCATTGCTCAATGGGAAGTCACACTAACTTACAAATAAGGATTATACAAATCCAATAACTTGTACTGCTTTACAATAGCATCTTCAATGCTAGATTCAGTACCGGTTCCTGCTTTGTTCTTTACATATACCTCTTGACCTATATTTCGCACATTAGGTCTGCCTAATATTTTTCTTTATGCTTCTTCATCACACCTACAAATGTCTACAATGATCTCCTTTATATATAAGAGTCATTTTACAATTTGCCAAGTCGGCTTACAATAATAAACAAAATATTGTATAACAAAATCCTGTCGGCCTCTGTGCTAGTATACCTCTTTTCTTCTGTGCTGGTGCCGATGTCCTGATGCTGGTGTAGAATGTGTTTTGCAGATGCCGGTAAAATATCTTTGCCAGTGCCATAGGATTGCAAGGTTGTCATCAATGACAAAACCTTCAATCACATACAATGTCTCATTGAAGTGTGCATATTCCAACACATGTAGATCGCAATCTGTATGATTTTGGAAGTGTGTGACCTTGAGGTGTGATGAACAATATTCTAGCACCTAATCCATGCTATGTATAGGAGCCATCAAAGTATAACTCCCAAAAATTTGTGCTAACTGTCAAAATATCTGCATCAAGAAATTTGATGTGCAATGGTGTATCGTCTTGCAGGGGTACTTCAACCAATTGATCAACAATGACATGTCCTTTGATAGCTTTCCAATCAAAATACTCTATATCAAACTCACTTAGTATCATGACCCATTTAGCCAATTTGCCTATCAAAGTTGTCTTGCTTAGAAAGTACTTCAGTGGATCTATTTTTGCTATCAATTTCATAGAATGAGTTAGCATATAGTGTCGCAATTTTTGAGTTGCAAATACAACTAGTAGGCATGTCTTCTCAAATGATGTGAAGTTCAATTCATAGCCTACAAGTGTCTTGCTGATGTAACATACTTCTCTTTCTTTTCCTTCTTCATCATGTTGTGCTAAGAGATCTCCTAGTGATACATTTATTGTTGAGATGCAAAGAAATAATGGTTTCCCTTTGATTGGTGATACGAGTACTGGAGGATTTTCTTGATATTCCTTTATTTGCATAAAATCTTCCCCAAATTTATGATCCCATTTCAATAGAACATTCTTGTCTAATAGATGAGTGAAGGGATGACATCTATCGACTAGATGAGAAATGAATCTCATGATTGATTGCAATCTCCCTTGTAGAGAATGCAATTGGCTTGTGTTCTTAGGTGACTCCATCTCCATGATAGCTTTAACTTTTTCAGGGTCTACTACAATTCCACGAGCTAATATAATGTACCCAAGAAGCTTTCTAGAGGTAACTCCAAATGCAAATTTATTTGGGTTCAATCTTAACTGATATTGTTCAAGCCTATCAAAGATCCTGCCCAAGATATTAATTTTTTCTTTCCTTGTATGAGATTTTGCAAGTATGTCATCTACATAATCTTCCATAAATGTATGCATCATGTCATGGAAAATTATTGTCATGGCCCTCTGATAAGTTGCTCCTACATTTTTAAGCCCAAATGGCATGACATTCTAGTAGTAAGTACCCCATGCACAAGTGAATAGGGCGATTCTTATTTGATTGTACCCCAAGAATCCATCCATTACGGAAAACATCTTATGACTTGTTGATAAGTCTACAATTATATCAGTGTTGGGCAGTGGGAAATCATCTTTGGGACATGCTTTCTTCAAATCTCTGAAGTCAGTGCCGACTCTTATGCTTTTATCTAACTTTGACACTAGCACAATGTTGGAGACCCACTCTAGATAAGCAACATGTCTTATGAAACCCATGTCTAATAGTTTCTTTAGCTCTGTTTTGACAAGGAGAGCGATATGCGGATGCATCTTCCTTAGCTTTTTCTTAACTAGTTTTTCTTTTGGATCTATATTGAGATGGTTCATGATAAGATCTGGATCAAGTTCTATCATGTCTGTGTAGAACCAAGCAAAATTTATCTACCTTTGTTTGAAGAATTCTATGTAGTCTTTCCTTTCTTCATCTGATAATGATGCAGCAGGATGAAGGACCTTGGGATCCTTTGGTGTACCAATTTTTATTGCTTCTGTTGGCTCTATCAATATAGAAGATCTCTCCTGAAAAATATGCAAGGAGGGTGTCAAACTTTCCATCTTCTAGTGCCTCAAGGAGGTTTTCACTATCAGATATGTCCTTTATTTTTTCTCTTGATTGATCTAGTGTTGCCATGAAATGGTTTTCAACACTAGGTCTTTTTCCTTGTTTTATTTCAATTTTGCGACTAGATAGTTTGGCACTCTACTGACTACAAGAAGCATTAATCGATTCACTGGTAGAAGATATCTTAGGTTTGATTGGTTTAACGACATTAAGATATATGACTAAGTCATGACTATTGGAAAAAACATCCAATTCAAGGTTTTCTAGGTTATCCCAATCAATCAGTTCCAGATGAAGCAGGGGTAGGTCATAGTCATCGTCATCATTGGTTATTTCAAGGTTCATGACATAATAGTCATAGTTTGGTGTAGAGTATGTAATGTCATAGATAGAACTCTCTTGAGGATAATCTCTCCCAAGTGCTCTCTAATTAGTTCTAACAAAATCAGGATGGTTATTTTGTGATTCGCTCTTAAGTGACTCATCATTTAACGTTGGTCCCTCAAATGAATGGATTATATCAACACATACATCTTTGATACTACAGGTTCCCCCTGGGTCAATTTCATTAGATTCACTTGTGACTTGAAGTTGACATGCTTGTGCACATGGCATCGATGATTTTGTCACTGTTTTCTTTGCTAGCTTCTGTCTTCTCTTGAACTCAACTTCTTCAGGACTAATAGTCATTCCTTCTTGACTTCCTATTAGTTCTTCTATAGTTCTTTCATACATTGGTATCTCTTTCTCAATGGTTGATATAGATTTGATATTCTATTGATCTCCTAATGATTGATTAGTGATTGTTTGTGTTTCCTATGGTGTCACTTCTTGATCTTTCTCATTCTCTTTTCTTTGTTTTCTTGCATATGCCTCTTTTCTCTGAATCCAAATTTCTTCTTGCCTTATTTCTAGCTCTATTCTTTGCTTTGTAAAAAGTGTGTCTTCACTTGTACCAGCAGTTTTCTCCTCATCATTTTCTTCACTTGATATATTGGATAATGGATCTAGATCCCATTCATATTTGTTTGAATTTGTTTTTGAATTATTGTCTAGAATCACACCACTATATCTGATAGGGATGTTATATGCTGAGAATATTTCTTTGATTTTTTCCATTTGTTCTTTCACGATTTCTAGAATATCTTGACCAGGTTCCATGCTTTCTTGTACTCTTTGGACTTGTTTGCAAAATTCTTCTTCTTTTTTGATAGCAAGCTCTTCTTGTTTTTGTTTTTTGTCTACTATATCTACTACTTGATGTAGCCATTCTTTCCATGTTTCTTCTTTAGGGATTGCTTTCTTTCTCCACTTTGGATGTTGATAATTATGGTGCTTTTGTTTTGATTTAGAATACTCGAGTCCTGATTTATCTTCCTTAGATTGTGTGTGAGGACAAATGGGTTCTAAAATACCTTCTTGATGCTTTCCAATTGGTCCTTTTCCTTCATATCCCTTCCTTTGCATGATTTTGTAACCATTTCCATATTGCTCTATGGGAATACTGACTTCTACAGCTATTGCTATAGTTTCATTTTCATCTTTATACAACCAGCTAAGAATGTCCTTTTCTTCAGTTTCCTCTGAAAGTGTTCCAACTCTAACAAATGCTCCATCAAACATTTGGACTGAGTTTTGTTGGATCTATGGTTGAGTATTTGTAGTTTTTCCATAGGACTTAGGTGAAAGTGGTAAAGCGTACTTTCCCATTCCTTCATCATTCAATTTGAGCTTTTTCTCAAAGTTCTACCATAAAATTGCTTGAGTTTAATTGGTGGGATATACTGCTTCTCTATTATGTGGAACTCTTGTATCTTGTGATGGTTTTCAATTATTACAATATTGGCTGGAGTTTGCTGCTATAGTGATTTCTTGTCCATTATGAGGAAACTTAACACACTGATGTTATGTAGAAGGAACTACTTGCATGTCATGAATCCATGGTCTTCCCAGGTGAATGTTATAAGATAGATTCAAATCTAGAACCTAGCACAATGTATCTCTTTCCACTGGTCCTATTTTGACTAGAAACACCATAGTCCCTTTAGAAGAACGCTCTTCTTTATCATAGGCCTTCATAGTTATTTTTTTCTTTAGATCTATTGCATTCTTTGAATATCCCAAAACCTTTATTAAATTTAATGCACAAATGTTCAAGCTAGCTCCACCATCTATGAGTATGTGTTTGACATGGGTTGTATGAATGGTGACTTCATTATGTAGGGGAGAATTATGAGGGTGTTGTAAGGATGCATCATCATTTTCAGAAAAGGATAAGAAATGAGGGGCTATGAGGTGTCCCACCATGTTTTGGAATTTATCCACATCTAGGTCTTTTGAGACCGTTGTTTCTGCTAGAGATTTTTCCAATATTTCCTTATGCATAGGTGAAACTTTTAGGAGCTCCAAAATTGATATTTGGGCGGGTATCTTTTGTAATTGTTCCACTAAGTTGTATTGTTGTGAAGTGGATGTTGATTCATTTGTTATACCAAGAAATGTAACCTTCTCTTTCCTTCTTGTAATGATGTTGATTGGTTCTGAAGGTGCTTTGTCTTTGACAATGATGACATTGACCACATCATCATAGGTGTAAGTATAGTTTACCTTGGCTTTTCCCTTGTCATATTTTGAGTTGGACTATTCACCTTTTTCATAAATTGGGAGTGGAGTTTTGAATGCTAGATGTGATTCATTCATATTATGACCATCCATTGTGATAGTTCCATTATCAATTAAGTCTTGAATAAGGTGCTTTAATCTTTGACAATCATTAGTTTGGTGTCATTTGTTTCGATGATAGTTGCAAAAATGATTGTCATTCCACCAACTCAGTTTGACTTGAGGCTCATAATTTCTTGATTCTGGTAAGGTAATCAATTTATTCGCAAGAAGATTCTTCAAATCTGATTCCAATGGTTCCCCAATGTTTGTGAATTCCCTACAAGGATTGGAGAAGAAAGACTTAGGTTTACTGTTCTCTTGATTGTTGTTGTTTGGCACTTGAATTGATAATTTGAATATTGTTTAATGTTTGGTAGCATTGTTATCATCATTTCCTCCATTGGTAAGGTTCCTATTCTTTGACCAAAATTTAGGTTTGTCGTTGTTATTGCTACTATTGTTGTTTTTGTTGTTGTTGTGATTGTTGTTATTGTTGTTATAGGAGTTGTTGTAGAGTTTTAACTCTCCTTTATTTACCATCACATCCTCTATCTTTAGACCATTCTCAATCATTTTAGCAAAAGTAGGAGGACATTACAGTTTGAGATGATAACTCATTTCACTGGTAAGGTTGTCAATGAATATGTCCAATTTCTCTTGATCTAGTACATCTCTTGGATATCTATTGAATAGTCGTCTCCATCATTGTAAAAAGACCATGAAAGGTTCACCATAATTTTTCTTGATATTGTATAGGTCTAGCATTGTTATCTCATTTCTTATGTTGTAGGAGTAATGCAAGATAAATTTGTTCACAAGTTCTTCAAAAAATTTAATTCTAGATGGTAATCTTGAGAACCATTCCATTGATTGTCTGCTTAAGCTTATAGGAAATAGATGCATTAGGTAAGTTTCATTGTGTACAAAATTCCCTAATCTGATCTTGAGGATCAAATTTCCCATCATATTTATCATATTTAGGGATTTCACAATGTTGTGGGAATGGTATCATGTTTAATTTTTTGTCAAAAGGATATGGATAGATATCCTCCAATGAATATTTCTTGGAACTTGTTCCATTCTGCATATCCTGTATTTGTTGTTGCAAGGTTTGCATTTGTTGAGTAAGATTTAACAAAGGATTATCAACACGGGCTCTCCTTGCATCTTCATATTCTCTTCTATCACTATGCTCTCTTCTTGTTTCATCTTGGTTCCTTGCATCATCATGGTCTCTTCTTGTTCTATCTCCTCTTGTTTCCTCATGATTTACTTGATTTACATCATCATCATTGGCATCATCAGTTTTTTGATTATTACTTGTTCCCGCATCTTGTTTCAAACTTTCCATGTTAAAATTTTGTGGAAATTTAGCTCCTGAATTTGCCAACATTAGAATGTACTTTTTCTTTTGTTTTTCTATTAGTTTGCCAAATCTAGAATCTTGTTCAAGGCCTCTAATGGTGTTATTGATCGCTTCTTCATCAACGTTTGTGTACCCAAATGCATGAAATATTGAATTGTCATCTTCCATTTGTTTTTGTCTTCTCAACTGCTCGTGTTGAGCTCTAGTCCAAACTGGCATGTGATTGATTTGAAAACTTCCAAAGTTTTGATTTTATTAATGTAACTCAATAGGTGATCACTGGTTTAGGAAGATAAGCTAAGTTGATTTTACCACCCCTATTAGTGCATTGTGATAAGGCATCTTGTTGTTGAAAAGCACGTGCTTGTAAAGTTTCTTCATCAAAGTCTATTACGTAACCATGTAAATAGTGACAAAAATGGTGTAGGAATGTTCTATTTCTCAACAATATTTTGTGATTGATATATAAGAATTTCCTCTTCTTCAAGATAGCCTTCCAGCTTGGTTTTCTTTTCTTGAGGTGATATCTAAAAGTCATATAAGCATCTAATAATTTGCAAGTTGTTTGATTCCAAAGTGAGTGCAATCTTGGTTTTGATATAACCTAGGTCCAAGTAGTAACAATATATCTAAGATAATAAACAAAGGTTGATATGATCAAGTTTCATGATAAAGGATTTGATGTATCCTGATAAGAAACTGATAGTGATGTTGATTTGCATTTGAGATGGTTGAATCAATAACTTGTTGGATGTTTATGCTTATGAAAACCTTTTGAAAATAGCCTTTTTGATTGATAATCTAATTGTTTGACTAGTTTAAAGATCTGTGACAATTGAAGACGAACCTCCTCAAAAAATGTTATTTGAAAGTGATGTTGAAATTTTGGTCGGATATGTCGAAATGCTCATTGTTGTAGATGCAAGAAAAAAAATGCGCTAAAATATTAATCAAAAGTGCTAACTTGCGCAACAAATGCGCTACTCTGTTGAATGAAAGCATTGTTCTGCATCATAAAAGCGTGAACCTAAAGTGCAAAAGTGTTGTTTCAGCTGTAAAAGCGTTGTCTTGTTGAGAAAATGTGTGGTCCTAAAGGTCAAAAGCATTGTTTTAAGATGTAAAAGCATTGTTCTGCATTGCAAAAGCATGATTTACACTGTGTTGAATGGATTTCTTAGTTTCCCAGCAAGTTGTTGGATTTTTGACTCATTTTAGGATGATGATTATTCAAGTTTTTGACCATTTTGAGAACATTTCATAGACACAATGTTTGGAAATCAAAGTGCACAAGCAAGCACAAGTCTTATGGTAGGTCGAGACAATAATTCTTGAACCTCTCATGGGGTTTCCCTCATGGCTACGCTATTCAAAGCAGATATTTAGGTGCTTGATCCCACTAGATCCACCCTTGGCACTCACTTCTCTGGGCCAACCAAGCACCAATTTTCATGAAAAATCCACATGGAAAACTACATATCTTTACTAAGAACCGTATGTGTGTGAGGTGCTTCAGAGATCCGACCTCATGCGCCAACAATTAGAAGGATTTTTGGCAACTATACAAAGGGTTTTTAGTAAGGGCTTCCAGTCATGTGGCCATACATGTGGCTCTTTACACTCTATAAATACAGGAGGTTCCTAGCCTATAAAGTTTGTGCTCTATAAGGTTTATGGGGAAACATAGTTTCGATATGAACTAATCAACACATGTTGTCCATGACTTTTGTCATAGACACAATTTATTTAAAGTGGATCAGAAGGACTCGATATTATCCTGCTTCCACTTGGGTCGTTCCCCTCTCTCTGGCCCCCTCAAGGCAACTCAGGAAGGCAGGCCCTTTAAAGGTAAAACATGAAATAAAATTAGGTCTAGCTTTCTAATCATCGTATTAGGGTGAGAGCATACTCACCTACTACTTCTAAAGAAATACGGTAGACAATAGTTCTTTTACCCTTTAGATTACCTATGTGCAACTACCTTACTAAATTTACACATGATGCAAGTTGCATGTTGTTCATTAACTCCTTACTTAAGCTAGGTGAAAGATATATGATATTTACTTCCCAAAAGACTCCTAGTTAAACTAAGTGAGAAAATACATTAAAGTTGCTCAAAATAAAACCTACATGCACACAAGTTAGTAGTTTGCAAAAATCAGTCTTGGACATCAAACCTGCAAAGATTTGTTAGCAGACAGATTATAAAATTTCAAATTTTTGCATACAGAAGGTATGAAAATGCTAAAACAACAAAAGCGTTAACCTGTGCAATGAAAGCACTAAACTATGTAATAAAAGCACTATTTCTCAAACAAAAATGCTAACCTAGGAAATAAAAACACTAACCTGGATGATGAAAACGCTAACCTATAAAACAAAAGCACTAAACTAAGAGTCAAAAGCACTAACCTAGGTTGTAAAAGTGCTACCTTATTTCACATAGGCATGAAACAAGTTTACAAAGGTGTTAATTCATTCTATTCTAGCGAGAATTAGAGAGGATATTAGAAAATGTGATATGCGAGGCTTGAGGCCCACGGTGGGTGCCAAAAAATGTATCAACTTAAGTTTCATCTTAGAGAAATTACTTGAAAACTCATTAGTCCATCATGCAAATATAACTCAATCTTCAACTAATTCAAAACAACATGAAATAAAAACAAAATAAAAGATTATACCTTCATTATTTGTGTCTTATTGTGTCCTAACCCCATTGTTCTTGGTTGTAGATAATTTTGCTCTCAAACAAGCACTGGTAGCTTCCAAGATGGCAAGTGTGGAATGGACTAGTACATAATATGATATGCAAAAACTAATTCTATGATAATGATTTATGTTAAATTGCTCAAAAACTCTAAAAATGCTAAACAAATGAGCTCACAGATCCAAAGATAAAGAATCCTGATTGACTATGAGATTAGCTATTAGTTTCAAAAATGGCTTAGGAGACCTCTATTTATAGATTTTTTAGTGCATAAGATTAGGTGGAAAAGACGGTCATGATTAAATCTTGCAATTTGGATGGCTATGAGCAAGAGGTTGAGATGTGAGAGATAAAGGTGAGAGATGTTCCTCCTACACCTACAGGATGGAAGAAAAGGTGGAAGGAGAAGCCAACTGTCAGAAATCTCACCTTGACTAAGGAGAAGACTTGAGAGAATATAGGATAGCTAGAAAATATTTAGGGAGAAGAGGACAAGTGGACTCAACTCCTTCCAAAGATGTAGGAAGGTTGGAGAGAATATAGGGAGGTTGAGAAATGTGTGTACATACACATTATTTGAAGAATAACTTGAAAGTTGAAGATAATGATGCATATTAATATTTAAAATATTAATATTTTTAGCCACGTGATTGATGAGTTGGAAAAGAAGAAGATTATGTGGAGATAAGGGTGATTTGGAAAAGGAAGATTAAATATTTAAGAAATTATTTAATTGATAAGACTATAGGATAGTGGATAGAAGTTAGTTAAATATTAGATATTTAATTAATTGGGTTAGAAGAAAGCAATATAATGAATTAATTAATAAAATGTTTCAATTAAATTAATTAATAGAAGAATATGAAATGAATTAAATAAATTAGTCTTTTTGGATTAACTATTTAATAGAAAAATAATTATGTAGTACCCCTACTCGTTTGAACTCATTAGACTCATATTTTATTATTGTTTGTTTTCAGTGGATACATTACCATGATATGTTATTCAGATTTGTATGACATTATGCTTTATCTGAAGATAAGATGTATAATTTAATTTCAGTATTTCAGTATTTGTGATTTATGACATTTTATGGATTATTGCTATGTACCGACATTTTACTTTATCTATGCAATGTGTAATTTATGTTGTGTGTTTGCGAGTGTATTGGATACAAAGGGACGATTTTCCTTCACTCATTTCGGTGAGATAGGGAACGTCGCGATTCTCCTTCATCGGTGTGTATGCCGTGTTTTCTATATTGTATATATATGCATGTGTGGTTCAGTGATGCAGGATATTACAAGTACAAGTACCGGGTAGGTACGGGGTATCATCTCCACCTGGCTTCACAGGTCTGAGCGTGCCTTATATTTTTTGATGGAAGTGGATGAGATAGTTGTTGACCCTATTTTACTCAGTTACACTCGTATGAGCATCGTCAGTTGGTCGTCTTGTTAGTTTGTTCGGCCTTCGTATTTTGTCGTTTGATCTTTTTATGGGTAATTGCTTGAGATTTGTTCAATTTGAGTGTTTTAATGGATTTAATTAATTAATTAAGTTTATGGAATTATCTCATAGTTGAATTGTTTATGCATTGAGATTATAAATTTAGTTAATTAAAAGAAATTATAAAATTAAGTTGCAAGCTGCATGATATTAGAAATATATTTTTATTTAAATTTTTGTGGAAAAATAAATTAAATTAATTGTATTTATTATTTCCTAGAATTTTAAATAAATGAAAGAATAAATAAATAAGAGAATAAAAGAATAAATGGATAAAAGAACTAAATAAAGAATTAAAGCATTTATCCTTGCCGTAGGTCTGAACTGTTTCTCTACAGTGCTAGGTCATGGCTAGGAAAGATAGGGGAGGATGCAACGAAGATGAGTTGTATTCTTATTTGTTTTAGGCTTCCAGGAGTAAGCCTAGTTTTGGGGGGGAGAATGTAGTACCCCTACTCGTTTGAACTCATTAGAATCATATTTTATTATTGTTTGTTTTCAGTGGATACATTACCATGATATGTTATTCAGATTTGTATGACATTATGCTTTATTTGAAGATAAGATGTATAATTTAATTTCAGTATTTCAGTATTTGTGATTTATGGCATTTTATGGATTATTGCTATGTACTGACATTTTACTTTATCTATGCAATGTGTAATTTATGTTGTGTGTTTGCGAGTGTATTGGATGCAAGGGGGTGATTTTCCTTCACTCATTTTGGTGAGACAGGGAACATCGTGATTCTCCTTCATCGGTGTGTATGTTGTGTTTTCTATATTGTATATATATGCATGTGTGGTTCAGTGATGCAGGATATTGTAGGTACAAGTACTGGGTAGGTACGAGGTATCGTCTCCACCTGGCTTCATAGGTCTGAGCGTGCCTTATATTTTCCAATGGAAGTGGAGGAGATAGTAGTTGACCCTATTTTACTCAGTTACACTAGTATGAGTGTCATCAGTTGGTCGTCTTGTTAGTTTGTTTGGCCTTCGTATTTTGTCGTTTGATCTTTTTATGGGTAATTGCTTGAGATTTGTTCAATTTGAGTGTTTTAATGGATTTAATTAATTAAGTTTATGGAATTATCTCATAGTTGAATTGTTTATGCATTGAAATTATAAATTTAGTTAATTAAAAGAAATTATTAAATTAAGTTGCAAGCTGCATGATATTAGAAATATATTTTTATTTAAATTTTTGTGAAAAAATAAATTAAATTAATTGTATTTATTATTTCCTAGAATTTTAAATAAATGAAAGAATAAATAAATAAATAAATGAATAAAGATCATTGTTCAGTTGAGACCTTGTGGTCATTGTATCAAACTTTTATGTAATCTTGATATTGTAACTTGTAAATCTGTGGCATTATTGGAAGCCATGTATTTATGGATATTGTAATAGTATGTTGGTGGAATGTATGTTTCAGTTGCTTTGTTCTGATGTATAAATGATTTATGGAAAATTGAATGCATTGGAATACTTTGATTTCTTCATTATGGAATTTAGATGTATGTGTAGTTTTTAACTTAAGCATTTATTTTATCTAGTTAAATAAACAATTGGATTAACTATGCTATTAATATAATCTATGAATTAATCTTCGTTGGTAATCCTTAGGAAATCATAGGTTAGACTTCCACTATGTTATTAAACGTGCAATGGTTGTAGCTAATACACTTAGTCTTTAAAAAAAAAATTTATTTCACCCTTTAGTTGCCTAGTTGTGTTGTTTTCCTTTAGGGTTCCTGGCGGGGCATTACAAATTATTAAATAAATATAAAATATTTATTTAATTGCTCATAGCCAATTTTATGTGTATATAGTACATTTGTTTATTTATCTTCTTTATTGTTTATTTATTTGTTATTATTTATGTACCTACCCCTTATTATGATTGGCCCTCTTGGGAGTTGTGATTGTGAGGATATTATTATTTAATTATTTGTGGTTTATATTTAATTGTAAGATTTATTTATAATGCCTTTGATTTATTTTATTGTCCTTCAATTTATTATTATTGTTTATTATATTATTATTACATTCTCTTGTTATTAATTGAGTAATTAGATATTAATGTTTATACCTACCCTATTATTTTATTGGTTGAGATTTGAGGGTAAGTAAATAATATTATTTTATATTCTTACCTCGATTTTTGGAAGGGGGTTGGTATAAAATATATTTTATTGAATATTTTGATTGGAGGATATACTTATGTAGGTTTGAATGGTATTTGATTATTGGCTTGGTGAGCATTTTTGTGGGTGTGCTTCTAGATATCTTTCTACAAAATTTGGATTTTCAAATTGCTTGGAGTGAGAATTGCTTGGTTGGATTGGATTTTGGAAAGCTTGCTGGTTTGGATTTTTTCTCTTCTAGGATTGCATTACCATCACTCTACTTCCAGGTTGGAGATCTTTTTCCATTCTTGCATTTTGATCGTTGAAAAGAGTTGTTTTCTTCGTGACTACTAAGAGATTGCTTTTGGGAAATTTTTTGGAGTGATTTCAGTTATTTATTATTGGTTTAATTGAAAGGAATTAAATTAGAAAAGCTTGCATTTAAATTTAGAATTCTAATTTTTAGCAATGTTGGGAAATAGGTGTTTTGAATGTGATTTTATGGCTATAATGTCCCCGTGAATTTTTTATGCAATGGTATTTGTATTGTGGAGGCTTGTATTGCCCTTGTATATCCTATTTAAAGTCCTCATAGTGCTTGGAGTCCTTATGTTTTGATTTGCATTTGTATGGTTGTCTCTATGATACATTTTTGTTCATGTAATTGCTGGTCGAAGTCAAATAATTGGTTAAAAGGTCTTGTTGATCTCTTGTAAACCATATTCTGCATTTGTGAGGGTCTCTTATGTGTTTTGGGTCAGTTTCAGACCCTGATAGTGCTACTATTCGAACCTAGACATGTTTTATTTGCTTCTTGTTTTGTTTTCTTGAATGTTGCACCCAGTTACAAAAGCGCTAAAACAAGTGACAAAAGAGCTTGTTGACCTTTTTATGTCAAATTAGGGTCTACTTTCTTGCATAACCTGTATGTTATGTGTGCTTGCATAACCTGTGTGTTATGTGTGCTTGCATAACCTTCGTGTTATGCACTCTTCCTTGTTGAGAACCTGCAATGACGAGGCTCTAATTCCATTTTTGAGTTGACTGGGTCGGTCGGTCAACTCACTTAAGTCTATCAGTTGGAGCATTTGATGGTCGATGGTGAACTAGTTTCCCCTTTTCCTCTCACTAGCTAATGGTGGTTTTTTCTCAGCGGCAGTGGGGCATTCACCCTTATCCCACGAGGTAAAATGAAGGAGTGCAAAGCGTCGTGAGATAAGGATGGTCGATGGTGGGAGGGCTTTTGACTTATCCTGTGAAGTTTCTAGGGCAGCGATGGTATCTCGCAGGGTAAGGAAGTATTATGGCAAAACTCAAATGGCTTATCCAGCGGGGTAAGCAGAGATAACAAAGGATGTCGCGGGATAAGAAAACATGAAAAAACAAAGGCAATGGCTTATCTCGTAGGGGTGAACCAATAATGATGTCATATGTGATGTCATCCCAATGGATGCATGTCATGTATTATTGGGGAGGCCTTGGCAATATGACAGAAAGGTCATGCATGATGGGGAAAGGAATACATATACATTTTGGAAGGAGGGATTGAAAGTCATCTTATTACCCCTTAAGGATGTAGGGGAAGATAAGAATATGTTGTCTGAAAGAGAAATTGTTAAGGAGATGAAGGTGACAAGATTATGTTATGCATTAATGGTACAAAAGGAGGAAGGAGGAGGGATACCAATACCTGCTAAAGTAGAAAAGTTACTCAAAGAATATAGTGATGTTATACCTGATGAGCTACCTGATGGTCTTCCACCGAAGCGAGATATTCAACATCATCTTGATCTAATTCCAGGAGCATCTTTACCTAATCAGGTAGCATATAGGATGAGCCCTACACAACATGTAGAACTCAACAAGCAGATGATGGAGCTTTTGAAGAAAGGTGTTGTGTGAGAAAGCATGAGTCCATGTGTTGTACCAACATTATTAACACCAAAGAAAGATGGTACATGGAGGATGTGCATAGATAGCCACACAATCAATAGAATTACCATCAAATATTAGTTCCCTATACCTTGCTTGGATAACATGATGGATGTTCTTGTAGGGGCCCAATATTTCAGTAAAATTGATTTGAGAAGTCGGTATCACCAAATTCGGATCCGAGAAGGGGATGAATGGAAGACTTCTTTCAAGACTAGAGATGGATTATATGAGTGGATGGTGATGCCATTTGGGTTGTCTAATGCACCCAGTATCTTCATGCGACTGATGAATACAGTGCTTTGACCTTACATTGGTAAGTTGGTTGTAGTTTATTTTGATGACATTTTAATTTTTAGTAAGAGCAAAGAGGAGCAATTATAGCATTTGCGGATCATATTGGATGTGTTGAGGAAAGAGAAACTTTATGCAAACCTAAAAAAGTGTAGTTTTATGCAAGAGAGTTTGGTATTTTTGGAATTTATTGTTTCTACAGAAGGTATCAAGATGGATCCAGAGAAGGTTAGAGCAATTATGGAATGGCCTAGTCCTAAGAGCATAACAGAGGTAAGAAGTTTTCATGGTCTAGCCACATTTTATCGAAAGTTCATTCAAAATTTTAGCAGTATTGTTGCACCCATAACAGATTGTACCAAAGGAAAGGAATTCAGGTGGACCAATGAGGCTAAATAAAGTTTCAAGTTTCCAAAGAAGGTAACTGAAGCTCCCATATTAGCATTACCAGACTTTGAAAAAGTGCTTGAAGTTGATTGTGATGCCTCACATGTAGGTATTGGAGTTGTTCTTAGCCAAGCAGGTAAACCAATCGCCTTTTTTAGTGAAAAGTTGAATGAGGCAAGGCAGAACTATTCCACATATGATCTAGAGTTTTATGTACTTATGCAAGCCTTGCGACATTGGAGGCATTATTTAGTTCCAAAGGAGTTTGTCTTGTTCACAGATCACATCGCATTAAAATATCTGAACACACAAAAGAAGTTGAGTAGTAGACATGCGAAATGGATTTCATTCTTACAAGGCTATACATTTGTTTTGAAACACAAATCAGGAATGCAAAACCAAGTTGTAGATGCATTAAACGCGTTGTACTTCTAACAACAATAGAGAATGAGGTAGTTGGTTTTGATGCAATCAAATATTTGTATGAGTCTAAAAATGACTTCTGGGAGATTGTGGAACAGTTGAAGAACCCAATAGCTGGACATATGTCTGATATTCAAGGTGAATACTTTATGCAAGATAGCTATCTCTTCAAAGGGAAACAATTATGCATTCTAGTTGGTTCCATGAGGGATAATATCATTAGGGAATTTCATAGCAGTGGTTTGGCTAGAAATTTTGGCAAGGATAAGAAAATAGCCTTAATCAAAGATAAATACTACTGGCCAAAGACGAAATGACATGTAACCAGATATGTGGCAATGTGTAGGATCTGTCAGATTGCTAAAGGACACTCACAGAAAACAGGGTTGTACATGCCACTTCCCGTATCTCTAGAACCATGGACAAATTTGAGCATGGACTTTGTTTTGGGATTGCCAAATACACAATGAGGTAATGATTCTATTTTTGTGGTTGTTGACAGATTCAGTAAAATGGTTCATTTTATTGCTTGTAAGAAAACTAGTGATGCAACACGAGTGGCCGGATTATTTTTTTCAGAAGTTGTTAGGTTGCATAGTGTGCCAAAAATAATTGTCTCTGATAGAGATACAAAGTTCTTAAGTCATTTTTGGCAAACTTTATGGAAGAAGATGGGGACTAAGTTGCAGTTTAGCAGTGCCTATCACCCTCAAACCGATTGGCAAATAGAGGTAGTCAATCATAGTTTGGGAAACCTGTTAAGGTGCATTGTTGGAGAGAAGCCCAAGTAGTGGGATTTGGCATGGCCCCAAGTAGAGTTTGCTTACAATAGCTCAGTGAATAGATCTATAGGTAAATCCCCATTTTAAATTGTTTATGGTAGGAAACCTAAGGGTGTTCAAGATTTGATGTAGTTTCCCCTTGGCGAAAGAATTAGTGATGATGTAGTAGCATTTGCAGAACACCTTCACCAATTGCAGGAAGAGGTGACACAAAAGTTGCAGGAAAGTAATGTGAAGTACAAATCTATAGTCGATGTTGGTCGACGACATCAAGTCTTTAAGGAAAGTGATTTAGTGAAGGAGGTGCGGACCCAGGTGCCAAGTCAGCTATCAATGGTCATTGGATCTTCATAAAGATTGATCCAACAATGATGTTTTAATCTTGTGTTGGCATTTGAATGCACTTACATGCCAAGATCTTGTGCATCCATCTGTGCACAAGATCTCTTGATCAACAACGATGGTTCAAATTTAGAGTGGTCGTTGGAATTTAGTTTCTCTATGTGGGGTGGTTGTCGACCCATTGGTTGAGGACATTTTTTACTCAGTTGATGCCCGATATTGGTCAGATTTTCTTCCAACCACCGATTTTCAGTCACCATTACTCCAGAGGTGACTTCTATGGGTCGATTTCAAGTGCCACCATGCCCTCTTTAATGCAGAACAGATACTTTTGTCCCTATAAGTGTGCTCCTTCATGCTTGTCGGCAGGGTTTTCTTCACCAAGGCATGGTTTTCACTTTTCCAAAGGTAGAGGACACTTCTAGAGCTCGATGCAACATGCCATCAGATCAAACTTTGATCTGATATTTTTCTCCCCTCTTGGATTTTTGTAACCTAACCTAGGCAGGGTTAGGGTTTTCTCAATTGTAACCCATCTAAGTTATGCCTGAACTATAAAGGCAATTTTATAACATTTTCTCAAGATCTTCTCCTTTGTTCTTTGGCAGTAATCCATGATTTTTGCAACTGTAAAATCACCTTGCCTCTCATTAATAAAATTTGCTTGCCTTACCTAGTTTCATTTTATGAAAATAGAGTATTTTCTTTATCTAGTTGTGTGAATGCATCTTTTCTTTCTTTCTTAGCATCTGTAATAGTGTTGATCCCTCTTGGAGTGGAATCTAAGAACATTGTTTGTTCCTCTGCCACAATGTTAAGAATTCCAACCTTAACTCAGTCTCAAAAAGTTAGACTTAGATAGGATCTAGTGTATATTTGGGCAGTTTTATCAATGTCTTGTGCAGTTACAAGTGGGGTAGATCAACTTTTAGTCTAGGTGTGATCCTTATTTCCCTTCTTTCATGCAACCCTTCTCCCTCTTCTTTTTCCCTATCAAATCATAGGTTAGTTTTATCAGTGTTGGGTTGGTCCAATACCTGCATCAAATTGGAAAGGAAGTCAACCTTCTCCGGAGATTCAGCCTCACTATAGTGCAAGGTCCCACACTTGAGAGGTTGTTTCCATGTTTTACAAGGTTGGTGATCAAGCCTAATCACCAAGGGTGAAAAATTTTGTGAGAACAGTTTTTGGCACACCTGGTGGGACACAATTTCAACATACCTACTAAGGATTCAGTGTTGCTCTTAGAAACCCATCCTTTGGAGGCAATCGATCAAGCACTTGGCAACTCTAAGGAACAATTTGGACTTTTGGTGAGGACTAGCTGCCATTTACATGCCAAGAATTCAAACTAGAGCATCTTCTAGAGGTAATTTCCAATACTCTGATCTTTCATATTCAAATTCTAGAAGAACTAGAGGTAGGCTTTCATTGTCACCGACAAGGGGAACTCAAGGAGAATCACCTACACCCTTAAGGTCTTAGGCCCTACCAAGAGCACATATTGTTGTCACCTTCAATGGTGGTAGTCCTTTAGTCATTTCTCAAAAGTGATATTCCAGTAGCAGCCTTGAAGGCTATACCATTTTTTCACTAGAGAAACATCTACCTTCCCTGAAGAACATATCCAGGACATGGCAAGTATCTGCACTATGTTTGATGTCACTGAGGATAATGTTGTAGTGAGTCTTCTTGCCTCCTCTTTCAAGGGAAAAGACCTCCAATGGTATAGAGGGCTAGCTCCTAGCTCCATTCATAATTGGGATGAGTTAGGAGAAAATCTATGGAAGCATTTTGAAGACAAAAGTGACCATCTATCACTTATGGAGCAACTAAATACAATAAAGAGAGCACCCCATGAGTTCATGGGTGACTTCAATTATAGATTTAAAAAGACATGGGATAGAATCCCATCATTAGTGAAGCCTTCATCAAACCATGCTTTTCTATATTATCTTAAGGTTTTGAATAGTGACATAGCTGCAATGATTCAATCCATGGGGGTAAATAATCTCCCATTAGCTTATGAAACTATCATAACAACATAAAATTGCTTAATATAGGTAGAAAAGTTGTCTCCTAGGCCCCCAATACCCTTATTTGCAAAGGCTCTTACTCAACAACCTATTTTAGCACCAATACCAATGTCTTCTTCAAGCCATTTACTTACACCTACACCTTCTCCACATTCCAAGATTCAAGAGCTCAAGGTTTTAATGCAAAATATTAGCCAATAGATGCAATGTGTGTAGGGGGAAAAAGTGAGACTAAGAAAACAAGCCCTAATCCTACTCTCATGTACACACTGTGGAATACAAAAGATCCTAGGGAGGAAACACACTTTGGCTACTTCTTATGAGAAAGATAGAGCCAAGGATTACCTCTTAGGGTTTCTATTCCTTTTCTATAAATGGGTAGAAGTGATGCAAAGTGCAGATTTGAATTATCAACCTAGAATGCAAGTATACACAAGCAACCCTAATATGAAAATGCAAAACTAAAACTAACTGATATGCAGCTCAAAAGTATAGATTAGGAGATGAATTCAAAAGTGCACCTGTGCCAGAAATTTGAGTCAAAATGTCCAGGACAGGGGTGCCATGCCCCTATCTTGATTCTACAAACTAGAAGTTGCAATTGATAGGCTAGGATCTGAAGGTCCTAAACAACTGCCCTACCAAAATCTGCCTAAAACTGAGAGGACCAGGGTGCCACACCCCTGTCCCAGTGACTTCTGCTCAAATCTGAACCTTGGGACTATATCTGTGTGCTCTATTGGTCTTGAAATTTGTAGCGAGGATCAAATTCAGTACCTGCACCTGTAGATGAAAATAGGGTTTTGGGTGGCTATATGGGGTTTTGCCTTATTCAAATCCCTATTTTGGTGATTTCCACCTCAACAAATAGCTGATTTGTATAGTAAATTAGTGTGTGCAAGACCCTAAAATGATGAATGCAAACAATCTAGAGTAACCCTATACTTTCAAGAGTAAACCCTAAATGCTTGTAATTGATAGAGTAAATGCTCTAAATCAATGATGTTAAGTGATTTAAAGAATTAATGTAAACCAAATTGATGTAATTAATCTCATACAAAGATATGGAAACAACATGAAATCACATGAAATCATACCCAACCCCAAGGGAGGGGTACAAGTCAATCTTCAGTCGGTGATCTCCTATTGCTTTCCTACATCTTCAAAAGCCCCCAATTGATGAAAGAATACTTGATGAATTCTTGATAGATGTTGTTGAATGTTGTTGAAAACTCCAAAAGACCTACTCTTTCACTACATAGAAGGCTCCTTGTAATCGCTAGCTCTTTTTTTATTAAAAACTTCCAGGCCTTCAAATGAAGAAAGAGAGCTCTTATGTATGAAACCCTAAATCTTAATTTCATCTTTAGGCTGACCTAGGATTTGTATTTTCTTCCAATTTATTGGGGTTAAGCATTATAGTATCATAGAATTATGCTCCCAAAAATTTTGGAAAAATGGTGGGGAGCATGTTGCACTTGCACATGGTCTGACCAACTTTTCACTAAATTTTTCAGGGCCATTAGATATGATGATATTAGAGTGAATCTCAAAGTTAAAGCTAATTTTGAGATGTTTTGAAATATGAAATAGGGTCTTAAAGGTTGAAATAAGACATAATTAGGGTTTATGATTTAATGATTTATTGGAGGAATAAAATAAAAGGGGAACACTTAAAGTAAAAGGGCCCAACTTTATAATGTATTAAGTGATGAAATATGAATTTATATTTAATTAAATTAATTAATTAAATGCTTAAAGGGAATTAGAAATACAAGATGCAAAACACACTAAGGCGGGTGTTGAACCAAGTGTGTAATTGTACCACCCTAGCAAGGGTTTACGATTTATGACGTTACATTTAACCCCCACTTTAACGGTCATATGACACTACATGCATATGAAAGCTAAAGTACAGAAAAGTAAATATTATTTGAAAAAGAATATATCCATAAGTTGTTGGACGAAGCCCCTAGCGGTATCTGTAGTACATAGTTAGGAACCGCACCCTACAAAACCACATGTTAGATCACAAAAAAATCACCTAGTTCTTACTAAGGAAGATAATTAAATTCATAGGTAGCTATATACCCCCCTATTTCGGCTTGCTTACTAGTGAACTGAAATAGGGTATCATGTTTACCACAACGAATTGTGATAAAGACCTTGAAGAGAAATATTCACAATAAGGCTTGATTATACATAGAAGTTCTTTATGAAATAAATGTAGAGTAAGAGAGCGAATTCATGATCCCAACGCTGCCGATAGCACAAAAATCGGAGCTCCCTAGCTCAAGTTATGATAGATTAAGTGAAAAGAGAAAAATTAGGGTTATTTAAATTAAAATTATAAAAAGTTAAAAAGCGCATACCTCATAAATATGAAATTGACACCTTCATTTGTCACTTTTTGCACTATTCATTATAGAGGAGCCCACGTGACAACTACCATGCCTCGACGTTGACCTGAGAAACCCACACGGATGGAGATCCTGTTCTAGGGTCCTGGCCAATGGAGCGCTCGATGAGGTGATTTGACCATCCATTGACTTTGTGTTGACCTTTCTGTTGATTTTGACTTTTAGAATGATGATGTCAGTGTCTTGATTGTGCACATGCCCCCTGTTCAGGCACCATGGTCCCATAGGGCACCTTGGTCCTCCCTGGGCTCCTTGGTCCCATATGGGCACCCTGGTCCCTGAGGGGCACCCTATTCCTTGCTTGGGGTGATCGAGGGTTGCATGGGATCAAGAATCTAATGTTAAGAATAGATTTTGGATTAGATGATGGTGATTAATGAACAATTACTCATGATTGGATTGTTTTATTTTGCAGATTCTCCCCTACATGTGAGAGCACACTGGTGGCCATACATTTTGGAGCCTTCAGAGTCAAATTCTGAGGCTCATGCCAGAGGATAGAGAGATGATACACGTAGGACTATGGTATGTGATGGTCATGCACGCCATCAATTTTCATCCCTCAATATTGATGGCACTAATGGAGAGATGGGATGCAGATACTTCCACCTTTCTCCTACTCGTGGGAGAGATGACGATCACTCTAGAGGACGTGCATCACATACTCCCTCTTCCTATCAAAGGGGAGATGGTGAGGTATCAAGCTGATTGCACTACTACAGACTACATGAGGGAGAAGATATATTGTGTTGGGAGAGAGATACCTGGTGAGACGAAAGGTCATATTATGATCAGTTGGCTTCTACAATGCACTGGTGAGGTACCATTAGTGAGAGGAATAATGATAGCTACCATAGCATTAGTTGTCTACCCTAATGGGCATGAAATACACATGCATGGAGGTCCCACTTATGTAGTGAGAGCTATGGAGAGACATAGGAGGGTATTCTCCTAGGGATGGAGCATGCTAGCCCACCTCTATCATGACCTAGGAGATTATGTTTTTGGACAGGGATGTAGCCTGATGACCTACACATTGCTACAGATTTGGATGCTTGAGCACATCATGTGCACTAGACCAGCTGGAGTTCCCATTGATTTGGTTCCAAAGTAGCTTAGGGTATTCGTGTATCCTCTTACCCGAGAGTGGTGGTTCAGAGACTTGCTTCATTGGAGGGTGAATTTTGATAGATTGATGACAAATGTGATCAAATGGAGGCCCTACCTTAGGATGTACATGTGGGTAAGTATACATAGGTAGCTATTTGTCATGCAGAGAAACCATCTTTTGGAGGGACAATATAGCCACATTGTAGTCCCATTCTACTTTGACCAAGTTTGACGATAGTTTGGGTTTGAGCAATGTGTCCCTGCAGGCATGCCTATTTACATCCGACACTCATGTGTGACCCTTGGGCCAGGAGCTATTCTGAGGCCTACCAATGACAAGATTGAGATGACATATTCAAAAGGGTTTGATCGGGATGTCACAAATGACTATACTGATGATGTGAGCGCACACCAGTGGTACGTCACATGGTGGGGTAGGGTATACCTTGGAGCTATCTTTCCTGCACACTTCCCTAGAGGGAACCTTGGACCATGGATACATGTAGGTGGTGAGGATGACTCTGATTCTTTCGAGGACCTTAGTGAGGCAGACATAGATGATCAATAGGATGATGCAGGAGAGCGGGATGATAGTGGTGATGGAGATGATCCTAATGCAGGAGAGGAAGATTGGGTTGGTGATGATGAGGAGGATGAGGAGGATGAGGATGATGAGTTAGATGCAGTTCCACATCACTCCAGAGATGACACCATATCCCTAGATCCACTTATTCCGCCATCCCAAGGGGAGAAGGACCCTATAAGGGGTCCTGATTCCAGCTCCCACCATCCCACACCTACTATATAAAGACATTATAAGCGTAGAGAGCCTAGTTGTTCCCAGTCACAAGCGGTCTCTTTTCATGACCCCTATTGGCGGGATGGAGATCCAAGTAAGGTGTTTTATGATTGTTTTAATTTATGCATTTAATTATTTAGATTTGATGATATAGAAAGTTACTGATGAAAAACCTCTTCTCATCTCTGTAGTTGGTGTTCAAGAGTGGCACTCCCTCATCCAGAATGCAATGATAGACATCATCACCACCACACACATTCCTAGCTCCTCACAGATAGTGCATATAACTCAAAGTAGTTTTGAGCGACACGAGGACCTGTTCACCCCCTTCCGAGTGGAGATAGAGATTAGACGAGAGAGGGAGAATACTTTTCTAGAGAGATTGTTGCGGATAAAGCATGATCTAGCAAGGACACAGGCAAAGGCGGCCACATATCATGAGATTGTGATGGATAGGGAGCATAGGAGCTCCTCACGGAGTCACTCATATTCCTCATAACGATACACACCCATGGGTCCACCCCTACATCCAGACCAGGAGGGGACAACCAGTCACCATCCTCCAGTTGCTAGAGATGACTATGTTGTATTATGGGTCACTCTTTAGTGCATAGTGATGTATATGTTTTTACACTCATTGATATGTATTTATAGATGCTTATACTTTTATCTCAAACATGTTATCTTAGATCTTGAAACAATGTATGCATTGCTTTGATTAAAAGTGCCACATTTGGTAATGAACATGTATGTCTAACTTAATTTCCATGTGATTGATTTATCAATGCTCCATGATTAAATTGATACATGTGTGATTTTACTACCTTGGTGATGTAGAAGAAAATGTGTTAAGTTTAAGAACTATATAACTAATGTGATTTAATTAACTTTAATTAAACACAACATGATATAATCCTACTTAATGCATAAGGAATTGTATAACATGCTAGCACCTATAAAATGTAAATCTATTACAATTTACATAAATGAATCCAAGACAAACCATAAAGTGAAGAAACATGTTTGTCAAGAATGAAGCAATGTAGACTAAACAATTAAATATCATTTAATTATAGATACTTCAAAAAAGATATGCTAACATATTATCTAATTTTAAGAAAGAAAAGGCATAGGGAGAGAGAATAAGCTATAGAGAGAGAGAGAGAGAGAGAGAGAGAGATTAGGCATAGAATCTACGAAGGTGCATAGAATTTATAGGTTCTTTGAGAGGTGTACCTTCCACATTGGCTATCTTGTAAGCACCTGATCCATAGATCGCGACAACGATGTATGGTCCCAGCCAATTAGGACTGAATTTTCTTTTTTCCTTAAATAAGGAATTCACATTGCGCTGATTCTCATAAAGTACTAAATCACCTATGGAGAAGGAACATTGAATGAATTTATCATTGTAACTTTTTTGTAGAGTTTAATGATATGCTTGAATATGCTCAAGAGTGTTTGTGCATTGTTCATCAAGCATCTCAAGTTGTTGGAGCCTTTTTTTCTCTATAGGAATCATCATCCATTATACCCTTAAGAGAAACTCTTAAAGATGGAATTTATAACTCCTATGGAATAATATCATCAACACCATAAAAAAATGATAAAGAGTAGAACTCGTAGCAACACGTATGCTCATTCGGTAAGCCCAAGGAGCGTAGATTAACTGAGTGTGCCAATCCTTACCATGCTTATTCACTGTTTTACGAAGAATTTGTTCGATTATTTTATTTGAAGATTCAGCTTGACCATTTGATTGAGGATAGTAGGGTGTAGAAAATCGATGTTGAATACGATATTTCTTGAGAAACTTCTTCACATCTTTGTTTTTGAGTGATGTTCCATTATCCAAAACCAAAGGGGAAGGTATTACAAATCGGGAAATAATATTATCTAAGATAAATTGACAGATTACTTTGGCAGTAGTAGATCAAAGAGGAACTACTTCTACCCACTTCGTAAAGTAATCAGTAGTGATTATGATGAAATTATGTCCTTGAGATGAGGGAGGAGATATTTTACCAATGAGATCCAAACCCCATGTAGAAAAGGGACATGGCGCTACTTGAGATTCAAAGTTCTTGGGTGGGAGCATGGATCAAATTACTATGATGATGACACTGATGACATTTCTTAACAAATGCAAAGGAGTCCTTTTTCATGGTTTTCCAATAATATCCCATTCAGAGCAACCTTTGAACTAAGGATCTGCCCCCAAAATTCCCCCGACAAGCACCTGAATGTGCTTCCTCAAGAGCAATAGGGATTTCAACTTTGTTAAGACATCGAAGGAGGAGACCATTATAACCCCTTCTATAGAGAACATTAGAAAGGATAATGTATCTAGTGGCCAACTTGCAAATCTTAGCCCTAATATTCTTGTTTGTATAGTTGGGAAAGGTACCATCACTCAAATATCTCATGATATGCAAGTACCATTCATCATAATATATAACGCAAAAATATGCCACATCACTAGGATTTTCTATAATAGTCGGGGTAGTGAGGTTGTGAATAATAAATTTGAGATCTACCAAGGGGTCCTCTAAAGATACAAGGGAGGCCACACATGCCATTGCATTAGCATGTCAATTATATTTTCGAGGAACAGGCTCCATGAGATAAGAATCAAACTTTTGCAACAAAGATATAGCTAAATCTCTATATTGTGATAATTTATCTTGTTTAGCTTGGTCAATTCTTGTCACTTGTCTTATGATTAATTAAGAATCCCCATAGATATGATGTTTCATATTTAATGATAAGGCTTCTTTAATTCCATCTATAAGAGCCTCATATTCAACAATGTTATTGGTACATAAGAAATTGAGATGATATGATAAAGGGATAGGTTTGTTTTTAGGAGAGATTAAGAAAACACCTTCCCTCGATCTTGTATGACACCTAGAGACATCAAAATATAATTCCCAAGTTTTATCAACCTCAGCAGAGTGAATGAATTCATTGACAAAAGATTCTTGGTTAGGTATGGAGAAAGGTGAAGGAGCCTCAACTAAGTGGTGGGTGAATGCTTGACCTTTTATTTCCTTCTACGAAAAAAACTTAAGGTCAAACTTGGTCAACATCATAACCCACTTGGCTAGCATCCTGAAAGGTTAGTTTTGGAGAAAAGATGCTTCAGAGGGTCGAATTTAATGATAACATGAAATTCAACATTCAAAAGGTAATGCCTTAATTTTTGGGTTGCGAAGACTAAAGAAAGACATTGTCTTTCTATTGCAAAAAATTGGACTTCGTAATTGAGTAAAGTGCGACTTATGTAATAAATCGGACATTCTCTACCATCCTTATCACATTGTGTGAATAATGTTACAAGAGAATGAAGGGAAGTAGCTGTGTATAGAAGAAAAGGTTTGGAAGGGTCAGCGGGTTGAAGAATGGGAGGATTGGCCAAATATTTTTTTAAGTCTTCAAATTCTTGACGACAATCCTCATTCCATTGAAAGGTGATATTATTTCTAAGTAATTGGGTGAAAGGAAGAGTACGATCCGCAAGTTGGGAAACAAACCTATGAATAGCTTGAACCTTTCCTTGTAAACGTTTTAGCTGGGAAGCAATTTTAGGAGGTGGCATGTTAACAATAGCATCTATCTTATTCGTATCCACCTCAATTACATGATGCGAGACTATGAATCCTATTAGTTTTCCACTATCCACACCAAATATTCAAGCGCATGCTATACTTACAAATGCTTCCAAATATTTGATGAAGGATCTTAACATGATCTATGCGAAGAATGGATTTAGCTAAGATGTCATTAACATAATATTCAAAGATTTTATGCATGTAATCATGGAAGGCGAGGGTCATAGCACGTTCATAAGTAGCATTTGTATTTTTCAATCCAAAAGGCATCATAACCCAATAAAACGTGCCCCAAGGGGAGGTGAAAGTAGTTTTGAATTGATCTTGAGGATTAATGAAGATTTGATTATATCCTAAGAAACCATCCATGAAGGATAACAAAGCATGGCCTACTATAGGGTCCACTATCATATCGATATTTGGGAGAGGGAAGTCATCCTTCAAAGAAGCTTTATTAAGATCTCAAAAATACATACACATCCTAATCATGTTATCATATTTAGCCATAATCGCAATGTTTGAAATCCGTGGGGAATAATCGATAGGACAGATAAATCCAACATCCAATAAATTTTCAATCTCAACCTTAACAAGAAATGCTATTTTGGGATTCACCTTTCAAATCTTTTTTTTCACAAGTTTAGCATCAGGAACTAAGACAATGTTATGAGTGACAATGTTAGGATCAATGCCAGGCATATCAGAATATATCCAAGCAAAGATTTTAGGGAATTCGTGTAATAGTTTAGAATATTATTTTTTGCTCTTCTTCATCCAAGAATTTTCTTATCTTAATGACTTTGTCTTCAATACAAGGATCCATTATGATATCAATAGTGTCACTTATAAGGAGATTGCTTTGTTGAGGAGTGTCTTTCAATTGAGGGAATTCTTTAACTATCTCATCATTATTTATTTTATTCCCAAAGTAAGTTTTTTTATTTAAACAATAGGGAAAACCACGATTATGGTAATAATGAGGAAGGTTGTCATAGGCTCCTAGGAATTCAGCTAAGGAATCATCAATGGGAAAAAAATACAAAGTAAAGACACTAGAAGAGTCATGGTCAATATACTCTGGATACCTTATGGAGAGAAAAGTAGAGATAACATTAACACTAATAGATGGTCTCATGGAAGCTTTAGTATTCTCAAAAGGATCACAACCAAGTCCAAATGTTGTATCATGGAAGTTATTTTCCAAGGGAACTTTTATCCCTTGTTCTTGGGCTCCATAACCATTACCATTATATCCACACTTAGCTAGGATGTGAAAACTAGGACCATAAAGGTTAGCCATTTGTGAAAGAGGAGGGAGGTTTTCATAAAGTAAGGGATTAAAATCCTCTAAATCAGAAACAAGGGGAGATGAAGTTTGAGAAGCCGTCACAATGTTATTACTCAACGACTCGGGAAAAGTGGGCTGCTTTTTAGGTTCGTTTTCTTCTTTCTTCTTTTCACCCTTGGGTTCTCTAGGGGGAACTTTGTATTGTCCTATATAAGTAGGATTAAAGTCAATGGATCCCCAATCATCTTTTGCAAGAATATTTTCAGGAGAGAAGACATCCTTAGTGGTAGAATCAAGTTGAGAAGGTTTTTCTTTAGGAACCTTAAGTTCATTTGAGGAATCAATGGGAGATGAACTAGAGATAGGAGGTATATTTGAGGAAATAGACACATTAGTAGGAGGAGAGGTTTTGGAAGAATTATCTAAGATAGTTGGGGAAGAACCAGTTGAAGAGGATTTGAATGTTGATGTTTGTAAACAAGCTTGGGCATTGGTATCACCTAGCAAGGTATATGTTTATTGTTATAAATGAATTTAACTTTCCTATGCAATGTAGAGGGGAAAACTTGCATGCTATGAATCAAAGGTCTCCCTAATTACAGGTTATACGTCAAATTTCTAGGCATGACATGAATAGGTGTGGATAAAGTAACATGACCTACCTTAATAGGCAAGGTAATGATACCTAATGAAGATTTAGTAGCATTATCAAAGCCTCAATTAGTAAGAGAATCGGGATTAAGGAGAGATGTATTGACATTGATTTTATGCAACAAGTTAATGCTACAAACATTAAGGTCAGAACCATTGTCCACTAGTGTTCACCTTATTGCACTATTATTTATGATAACCACAATCATTAAAGGAACATATTGATGTTGAATTTCACTATTAGGTAACTCATCTTGTGTAAACCCAATTTGAGCCTTAGCAGATGTGATAGAATCAATCAAGGAAGCCATATTATTGAATGTCACTATAGGTGAGACATTCAAAGTTTTCAAGGCATCTTGTAACATTCCATGATGAGCTGAAGAAGTTTGAATTAAATCCCAAAGGGATATCTTGGCAGGGATTGCTTTGAGTTGTTCAATAAGATCATATTCTTTACCAACAGTTTGTGAAATGCGAGGTGCTTGAGGAAGAATATGTTGAGGATCAAGAAGAGAGGTTGGGATGACCAGAGGAGGACTTGGTTGCCTATTGTTTCTTGTGCTATAAGTGTGTGCAACCACATGATGACTCTCCTTAGTTAGTTGTTTAGCATAACTATAAGGACTCTTAGTGGGATTTCCTCCTTGCATAGTAATGATAGGATTGTTAGGAGTACTAAAGGAATCAAGACTATATCCACCTTGAACAGTGAAAAGGGGTTGATTGGGAAGTTGTGAAGTTGAAGAAGGATAAGCACCTTGGACTACAAAAAGAGGTTTGCTATGTTCATTCACATTTATCATGTTGTTTAATCTTTTAGACGTATTATTTTTATTTCAAGATTTTGACAAAGACATAAAGTCATCAAGGGCATCATCCAACAAGGCATGGTCATATCGGTTGAAAGGTTTATCCTTTGAAGAATGAGACATATCCTCATAGAGGGAATTGTTGTAGACAAACATGTTGCTAAATTTAATGGAGGAGTTGATAGGAATGTACCCATGAGAGGAATCATTCAAATTATCTTTCTCATCACCACGAAATGGCATAGTAACAAGGTTGATTAGCTTTTGACAAAATGAGGGTTTAGAAGGCTTTGGGTTCAAAAATTCATCTAGAGCTTCATCTAATTCATCCTTAATAAACTCATAATCAACATAATTGCATACATCATCAAAAGTATGAACATATTACAAATAAAAATATAGCATTTTAAAATGAAAATTGAATGAAATTTAAATACACAATGCAAGCAAATAGAGGAAATCTTTTTTTCTTTTACTTGAATTTTTCACCTTTGTTTTTTTTGGAATTTTATGTTTATAAAGAAAATGAAGGATGCTAAATATAGATCTAACAATGCAATGTAATGAAAATAATATTTTCTTCACGTCAGGTTCACCAAAATCTGTAGGGGAAAAAAGTGAGCTTAAGCAAACAACCCCTTATCCCACTCTCATGTACAAACTATGGACTACGAAAGAGCCTAGGGAGGAAACACACTTTGGATACTTTTTGTGAGGAAGAGAGAGCCAAGGATTACCTCTTAGGGTTTCTATTCCTTTGTTGTAAATGAGGGGTAGAAGTGATGCAAAGTGCAGATTTGAATGATCAACCTAGAATGCAAGTATACACAAGCAACCTTAGTCTGAAAAATGAAGAACTGAAACTAACTGATATGCAGCTGAAAAGTATAGATTAGGAGATGGATTCAGAAGTGTACCTATGCCAAAAATTTGAGTCAAAATGTTTAGGATAGGGGTGCCATGCCCCTATCCTAATTCTGCAAACTAGAAGTTGCAATTGATAGGCTGGCATCTTAAGGTCCTAAACTGCTGCCCTGCCAAAATCTACCTAAAATTGAGAGAACTAGGGCACCACGCCCCTATCCTGGGCAGAACCAGGGTGCCAAACTCTTGTCTCAATGACTTCTACTCAAATCTGACCCTTAGGACTGTGTTTGTGTGCTATGTTGGTCCTGAAATTTGCAGCGACAATCTGATTATGTACTTACACCTGTAGCTAAAATTAGAGTTTTGGGTGGCTATATGGGGTTTTGCCTTAGTCAAACCCCTATTTTGGTGATTTCCACCTCAACAAATAGCCAATTTTTATAGTAAGATACTATGTGCAATAATCTTGTGTGTGTGCAAGACCCTAAAATGATGAATGCAAACAATCTAGAGTAACCCTATGCTTTCAAGAGTAAACCCTAAATGCTTGTAATTGACAAAGTAAATGCTTTAAATCAATGATGTTAAGTTATCTAAAGCATGAATGTAAATCAAATTGATGTAATGAATCTCATACAAAGATATGGAAACAACAAGAAATCATACCCAACCCCAAGGGAGGGGTACAAGCCAATCTTTAGTCAGTGATCTCCTATTGCTTTCCTACATCTTCCAAATCCCCCAATTGATGAAATAGTGCTTGATGAATGCTTGATAGATTTTGTTGAAGACTCCAAAAGACCTAGTCTTTCACTCCATAGAACGCTCCTTGTAATCGCTAGCTCTTTTTTTGCTAGAAGCTTCCAAGCCTTCAAATGAAGAAAGAGAGCTCTTATATATGAAACCCTAGATTTTAATTTCATTTTTAGGCTGACCTAGGATTTGAATTTTCTGCCAATTTCTTGGGGTTAAGCATTATAATATCATAGAATTATGCTCGCCAAAATTTGGGAAAAATGTCGGGGACCGTGTTGCACTTGCACATGGTCCAACCAATGTTTCACCCAATTTTCAGGGCCATTAGATATGATGATATTAGAGTGAATCCCAAAGTTACAGCTAATTTCAAGATGTTTTGACATACGAAATTGGGCCTTAAAGGTCGAAATAAGACATAATTAGGGTTTATGATTTATTGGAGGAATAAAATAAAACGGGCACACTTAAAGTAAAAGGGCCCAACTTTATAATGTATAAAGTGATAAAATATGATTTTAGATTAAATTAAATTAATTAATAAAATGCTTAAACGGAATTAGAAATGCAAGATGCAAAAGTCACTAAGGCGGGTGCTAAACCAAAGCATGAAATTGTACCACCCTAGCAAGGGTGTACAATTTATGATGTTACACAAGGGTTTGGAAATGATTTGGTCTCAGTCAAGAGATAGTTGTCGTAGGCTAGCAGTAGGCCTTATCAGCCCCAAAACCATAATTATCATTAGCAGAAGCCTAATTTTCAAGGGTAGAACCGATGGAGTAATTCTAGGCCCTTAAACAGTTTGAATCCCCCAGCTCCGAGCACCTCAAAGGCTATAGTGCTAGTTTAGAAAAATCTTTCTCAAGAACAAGATTGGTGTGTTCCATGCAATCAGCCCCACAATCAGGCCTCATGTCAGAGCGGCGAGTTTTCTCAGGCCCTATTAGTACAAGAGGAGCCACAAACATGAAGGCACCAGCAATTTGTTGAGTGTCCCAGTCAAACATAAGGGGACACAACTTTAATAAATTGGCAAGAGGATGGTTTCTGCAGAATCAATTAAACAAGTGGAGACAATGTGGCCAACAAAAAAAGATCAAAAAGGAGGACCATAGATCCTAGTACAAGTTCTGCAGCAGTAGCTCAGACTCCATCTGTAGCTCAAGCTTTTGAACTCGTCCTACAGACTACAATGCCAAAGCCCCCTGATAAAGTGACTTCTCCAAACAAAGAGTGAGACTTGACACAAAACTTCAAGAAGGGAGAGCCACCTAAGACCCCTATAATATCAAAATCAGACCTTGTTGTGGCAAAGGTCCATGCTAAGGCTGTCATTCCCTTCAATATTACTCAACATATGAAGATGGTAAGTCTCAATGTATCTATGTGGGATACTCTTGCTATCCCATCTCAAAGAGACCTACTTCAAGAAACCCTAAAGTGGATGGATGTTGCAGGAAGTACCAGTCAAAGTTGGAATTCTTCAACTTCCACAAGCTTTGTGCAACCTTTGGAGGTAAATAATTTAAAGCAAATCAGTAAGCCTCCTCCCTTTTATCTATCATTAATCATAGGAGATAAACTTGTTCATAATTGCATGATAGATAATGGGGCTAGTAGGTCAGCTATGCCAAAGGGGATAGCTGACCACCTAGGTATCAAGTATGAACCTAAAACAAGAGGGATAGTGCAGCTTGATGGCATGTCAGTTCAGACTATGGAAGTCATTAAAGATTTAAATCTAACCTTGTATACCTGCTCGGGTAATAGTGTGTTTCAAGACATCTTAGTGATTGACCTCCCTGCTTATTTTGTCATTTGTTTATCTAGGGAATTCACTGCCAAGATAGATGGCTACCTATCTTTTGACTGGTCTCACATGTTGTTTAGGACAAGATATGGTACCAAAGACACCATTTGGGATGAACCTGTTGCCAATGATCATATAGAGGTCTATACCCCAAGTCCTATCAACATGAATTGTACCCTCCATGAGGAGAAAGAATAAATTTTAGTAAGAGAGCCTACAACTCAATTAGATGAGGTTCCTAACTTCCTACTTGATGAGTGGGCAAATGAATTTCAGTTTGACCCTATTGATGAGGTCAATGGTACCAACCTTGGTACATATTGTATACATGAAGAAGACACCCCCATCTCCAATCTTTCAAAGGAAGATAATGATATGCAAGGATATGGGACATGTTCTTTGATGGTTCAAGGAAAAAAAATGGTGCAGGAGCCGATGTATTGCTAATATACCCTAGGGTGAAAAATATTTCTTTTCTTTTAGACTTCAGTTTAGTTGCACTAACAATGTAGTTGAGTATGGAGCTTTGATCTTGGGTCTTCAAATAGCATAGAGCAGAGGGTTCAAATCTTTAATTGTGCATAGAGACGGTGATTTGGTTATAAATCAAGTCAGAGCTTAGAATATGACCAAGAGCAACCTTGTCAAGTCCTACAAACATAGAGCATGAGACCTAATTGAGGGATTTGAGGCCTTCAATATTTCTAGTGTCTTTAGAAATCAAAATAAACATGTCGATAGACTAACAACAGTAGGTGCCCAACATGACATTCCATCTCATGTTGTAGCAGAGAAATAATAATAGATCAAACTGGTGGTGAGACCTATAGTGCCTGATAACCAAGTGAATTGGTAGGTCTTTGACTTTGATCAGTAGAGTGTTAGCTTCCTGCAGGATGAAGCAGAGTTCTCCCATAGGAATCAGGGAATACTACAAGACTAGTATGGAGATCAAATCATGCACCTCAGTTCTAACAATCTCCCCAAGGGGTTGATCACCCTGTAGGGGATCTTCAACCATGATGATCAAATGAAGGGGAGAGAAATGAGCCCGGTTACCAAGAATGGAGACTACAAATCAATAGTCATGGTAGAAGGAAAAGCTCTCAATTTGGGTAAGGTATGTGTTAATAATCTTTCAAAGTTGTACGTGAGCAATATTTTGGTTAAGTGTTAGCACCTTCCTTTGTTTTTTGGCTAACTCTCTCATTCATTCATGCACATGCCATGTGGTGTCATGACGTGGCTTTAAGCGGTTCACTTTTCTCGCCTTGTGTTGAGAGAATGTGGAGCTGCCGCGTGGCGCAGCTTTTTTCCTTGGTGTATGTTTTTCGGCCCCACCATCTTCCATGTTCTGGTAGTGACACTTGGCATCTTTATGTTGCATGTTCTGTTTCCCTTTTTATATTCGACTTCAAGTCTCCTCCGAGTTTCCGCATGTCCTCTTTGGTGGTTCATGAACCAGAATGTTGTTGGCATCACAGTTTTCTTGTTTTGGCAGGTATAGGGGTCGCCATGACACACTTAGAATAACAACATCAAAGGTTGTTTTAATTTTTTTATTGCATATGCCTCTATGGATGCCACGTGGGGAGATTCTTGATAGGGAGCGGTTGCTAGGATTTTTTCTTGTTCTTTCCTGCCATTTGTTAAGGGTCGAAGGCTATCTAGAGGCCTTCTTTCTGCTATTTTAGGGGTTTACACTTTGATAGAGATTATTAAACTTTGGTTCTGTGAAATAAGCCTTTATGTTAATTATATTTCATGGATGATGAACATATTAGACTGTGCCTATGGCCTTTATAGTTATTTTTTATTTGAAGCTTAATAGATAAACTTTTGTGCTATGTTCTAATTCAGTGACTTCTATGATATATGTTGTGAGACTCTACGGATTAGACTATGTCATTTAACTTTTTATCTATTAGATGAATGGTGTATGTCATATTATGTTTAATGAACCTTGTTTGATTATCTTTTCAAATTATATTGGGCATGTAGATCATTGAATGGGCCTTAAAACTGCAAATACTTGGGTTTTTTGTGCTGCAATTCTGGTGAATCGCCTAATTAGTGTAGCTTTTAAGTTTTCTTTTTCCCCTTTTCTCCCCCAATTATATGAAGATCCGACTTCTCAAACCTAAAGGTTATTTAGTGAATCTTGTGCAAAGGTCCCCCATCACTGAATTTCCCATAAGGTTATTAGCATTTAATGCAAAATTAGTAGTCAACAGTTATTTTTCTGGCATGCTCAGTGGGACATAATTTTGATCAGGCCTAAGCAAGTTTATGAGCCACAGACCTATTACCAGGAGTCAAACAACTTCAAATCCTAGTTTACTTCTACCATCCCTGGTAAACATCCTTTCGTCCACAGTCATTTCTTCTCAGAATTCACCTGTCATCCTCGCGGTACCAATCCTCATAGTAATGGCTCATGTTCCTCTGAGAAATTTCATGACTTTGAATAGCGGTAGTCCCCTCATTCCTCCCATTTCACCCACATTATGGGGGCCAATTCCTACCTCTGTGCTAAAATTTGTCCCTAAATTTACCGAAAAATATTCCAAGATGTTGGGGGAATACCTACAAGATGTAGCCGATGTTTGCATAGTCCATAATGTTACATAGAAAAATGTAGCCCTAAGATTACTTGTACACTCATTTAAAGGAAGAGCTTTAGATTGGTATAGGTCTCTCACTCTTAATTCAATAGCTGATTGGGATCATCTTGGAGACCACTTCCAGAGAGATTTTCCAACAAGGCAGATATATCATCTCTAATGCAGTAGTTGATTACTATCAAAAGGGCTCCTTATGAAGTGGTGACAAACTTCAATATGACGTTCCAAAGGACCTTGTAGAGGATACCATTGTTCGCTCGTCCTCTCACAAATATGGCATTTGTTTTTTATTTGAAAGCTTTCAATCTGGATATATCTGTGATGATCCAATATCTTGGAGGTAGCACTCTCCCAGATGCATATGACTTGGCAGTTTGAGTAGAGAACAATTTAATTGATGTTGGAAAGCTTGCACCACGACTGCTCATGTCAGTCTTCCCTAAAATATAAAATTAAGCTCATGAGCCTATCACGCCTAATACTTCCGCACCCCAATCCATGTATGTGTACCCTGGTTCCCAACAAGCCACTACATCCTCTTCTTCAGCTCTGGCTACAGAAATCAACGATATGAAAATTTTGTTGAAATCCTTTTCAAATGAGATCATTAACCCGAAGAGATCCCAAATTCCTCCTATTAGACTACCTTTCTAGCAAAATTTCCAAGGCAATAGACCCCCATATCAGCAAAACCAATATGAAAACAACCGAGCTTCCTTGAGTTAGATGAATGGCCAAATAGTTACAGTGCCCAATCCACCACAAACCGTCTATCCTAGTACCAGTAAATAATTGACTATGGGACAAAATAATCTAGCAGATGACACCAATTCTTGGTGTTCCCATGTAATAATGCCCATGCCCCAAGAAACTTCCTGAGAGGCAATTTGCAACAAAAAATTACAAATCAGCGAAGTCAAGGTGCTACCTCAAATGAGTCGTCTTACGCTTCCCTTGGCATGGACAATGAAGCCCTCATCGCTCAGATGCAAGGCATGTCAATGGATAAAGAAGTAGAGATAGCTCTAGATCATGATTTATTCTCTTAGATGGAAGATGAGGATACTGTACTCATAATTGATGCAATTTCATCGAGTTCGAGAGCTCCCCAAGTACAGTCAGACTACAACCTTTGGTCAAAAAGATGGTTCATAGGAGAGCATGTAGGCGCACAAGGAAAGTTCAGATTGGAAAAGACTCTTGGACAACCTTCGGTTTGTACCACATATCAGAGGAGGAGTTTATCCCCTATAAGCCGAGAGAAGAAAAAGCATTGATGTCGTTAGTATTAGACATGGTAGAGTAGCTAAATAAATCCCCAACTAATGTCTCTTTATGGGATATCCTTAGCATTCTAGAGTAGAAGAATCGGTTGAAAGAAGCTCTGGTACAAGCTAGTCAAAGACCTGCCAACAGGAATGCTACTAGTTCTTCGTGGGCTAATGAGGAAAGATTCATGACCCCTGCAATGCAATTACGCCTGCCAGTTGTGTTGACAAATGAGATCGCACTAGCTAGATCCCAAGAAGAGGGTAAGCCTAAACCAAATCTTTTCTATTTGACCCTCATTGTGGGAGACAAGTTGTTGCATAATTCTATGATAGACTCCAACGCTAGCAAAACCATCATGCCAAAGTGAATTTTTGAGGTTTTGAACATCAAATATGAACCTCTAAATAGGGGTGTTATGCAACTAGATGGAAACAAATCAGACTATGGGTCTTATTAAAAGTCTTCCGCTAACACTGTTTGCATGTCGTAGTGTCATCGTATCCCAAGAAGTAGTAGTTATTGATATTCCCCCTATTTTCAACCTCTACCTTTCCCATGACTTTACTGCTAAGATAGGAGGTTACATGTCCCTAGATTGGTCCCATCTCATTCTCTGGACCTAGCCTAGTGCCAAACTCAAAATTCTTTCAAAACCTCTGCATACCAAGCATGTAGCTGATAAAGCTATGATCAACTTTGAGCCCACCCATACCTCCATATCTAATGAGGAGAGAAAAAATGTAGAGATTTTAAAGGCTGAAGAGGTGATTGGTGACATTACACCAAAACAAGAGGTTTTCCTTAATGAAATCAAAAAAATTGATCCATATTCCAATTGCCATTCCTATTGTATTTTTTATGAACATTAGATTATTCCAAAATTGACTAAGGAACTGCTAACCAAGGAGGAGTTGTCATCTATGCTTTGGACCTTGCACATTGATGGTGTCAGATGCAAAGTAGGTTTAGGTGTTGGAGTTTGCCTGAAATTGCCTTCCAGTGAACAAGTCTTGAGATCTTTCCACCTGTAGTTTGCTTGCTCAAACAATGAAGTAGAGTATGAGGGACTAATTCAAGGATTGAGCTTAGTAGAGAAGATGGGGATTAAACAGTTGAAAGTCCTGGGAGATTCTAAGCTTGTAGTGCACCAAATTCAAAGTATCTTGAGTGCCAAACATATTAGCATGAGATTATATCACCACAAAACATGGGATTTGATCAAAAGATTTGATGCTTTCAACATCTAGAGTATTCCTTGAAAGAAAGATGCAATCATCGATCAGATGACCACTATTGGGTCGTAATTTGACCCTGGTGCAGATTTTCTTACCAACCCTCAGGCAGTCCACGTGGTCATTTGACTAGCTATTTCGGACAATGACACCCATTGGAAGGTATTTGAAAGTGATGAACAAATTGCTTTGTTCATCCAAAACTCTAGAGAATTTCCTGATCAAATGCAGCCTAAAGTAAAGGAGGCTTACAAGGATCAAATCATTCAACTGAAATCCACTAAGCTCCCAAATGGATTGATCACCCTTGAGAACCTTTTTGATCATGACGATTCTAAAAATGACAAATGGAAATTCATAGCTAACAAGGGTGACTACGCTAAAATATGAGTGGGAAATGAGAGAACGCTCAAGGTTGGAAAGGAGGTTTTTCCAAAAGACAAAGAAAGGTTGGCTTGCTATTGTGATGAATACCTTGGCATTATTGCATGGTCATATAAATATTTGAAAGGTTATAACTCTAGCATCATCAAGCATACCATTGAGCTTGCCGATGGTGCCAAGCCAGTCTGATAGAAGGAAAGGCCTGTCAATTCAAAGATTGAGACTCTCATGACACAAGAATTAAAAAAGTTAATAGAGTCCAATTTTGTTTATCCCATCAAGCACAGTACTTGGGTATCAAATTTGGTACTAGTCATGAAGAAGAATGGGGATATCTAGCTCTATGTAGATTTTCATGACTTAAATCAATATTCTCTAAAAGATCACTACCCTTTGCCTCCAACGGAACAATTGTTAAGCACTTTGGTTGGGTCTGAAATGTTTTCAATGTTGGATGGATTCTTGGGCTATAACCAAGTGTTATTCAAGCCAGAAGACCAACATAAAACAATGTTCACCACCAAATGGGGGACGTTTGCTTACCAGAAAATGTCATTTGGATTGTCAAACATGGGTGCAACCTTTTAGAGGGCTATGGATTTGGCTTTTAAGGAGTTGATCAATAAAATTATCCTCATATACTTGGATGGCTTGACCATGTTCTCAAAACACAAAGATTGTCATTTTGATCATCTTGACCTAGTCTTCCAAAAGTGCTTGGAATTTGGTATTTCATTCAACCCAAAGAAATGTATCTTGGGAGTCCTACAAGGGATTATTTTGGGACATGTAATGTCTAAAGAAGGAGTCTCAATTGATCCAGATCATGTGAAAGCAATAAAAGAGCTCTCTCTTCCTATCAACAAAAAGTACATTTAGTCATTCCTGGGCAAGGTCAATTTTGTTAGTTGTTTCATCTCGGACTTTGTCAGAATGGTAAGGCCTATCACGCTAATGCTAAAAAGGACACACATTTTAAATGGACCCCTAAAGAAAAAGAGGTGTTTCAGAAAATCAAAGGCATCATTTCATCAGCTCTAGTCCTCTCAAATCTTGACATGTCTAGGGATTTCATAATGTATGTCTTCTCAAGCAATTACAACATAGCCATGGTGTTAACCCAGAAATATGCAAATCAAAATGATGAGCACCTAATAGCCTTCCATTCTAAAACACTAAAGGATTATGAGACCAAGTACAACTTTGTTGAAAAAAAAAGCCCTGGCCATAGTCAAAGGGCTCAAAAAGTTATGGCACTTCATTGCCTGCAATAATACCACTATATATGTCACTCATCCTTTAGTCAGAGAGTATATAATAAAAGGTGACATCATGGAGAAAAGGGCTAATTGGATTACCAAGATATTAGAGTATGACATTTATGTCAGGCCTACTAAGGTAATATACAGAAAGGGCCTCTATGAATACATAGCCCAGGAGTCTAGCCCTCAAGAATTCAAGACTACTGCGAAGGAGGTTACGATGGTCACCTTTGAGCCGACAACCACATGCTGGGTCGAGGACCAAAGAAATTTCATGATGACTAGAATCTTCCTAGCTGACGTTCCTCCTGAAAAGAAGAGATTCTACAAGATGCAAAATAGCGGATATCACTTGGTTGAAGGAGTTCTTTTCAAAAAAAATTTTGATGGGATTCTGCTCTACTATGTAGACAAAGACCAAGCCCATAAGATCTTACATGAATTTCATCATGGACTCTTAGGGGGCCACTATTCAACACAAACCACTATCATCAAGATTACCCGTCCTAGGTATTTCTAGCCTTCGATGTTTAAATATGCACATGCTTTGGTGAGGGAATGCAAGGAATGTCAATATTACAGTGGTAGACGTAGGAATACAGTTATGTGGCTTAGGCCAATAATGGTGGAAGATCCCTTTGCTTAGTGGGGTCTCAATTTCATAGAGATGATTAATCCACCAAGCTTAGTTGGATACAAGTGGATCCTTATGGCCACTGATTACTTCACCAGATGGTCGGAATCTGTACCCGTAAGGAATGCAACGGAAATAGAAATACTAGCATTTATGGAGGAACTAGTATGCTGGTATGGTCTACCAAAGACCATAATATCAGATAATGCGTGAGCATTCACAGGTTCTTGAGTAACTCAATTTTATCTCAACCAAGGTATCTATCTAAAGACTTCCTTGATTATTATCCACGGGGAAATGGCCTAGCTGAGTCTACCAACAAGAACCTAATAAGACTCATCAAAAGGATTGGGTTTGAATACAAAAGGGAATGACATCACCACCTGAGAAGTGCATTATGGGTGGACTGGATCACACCTAAGCAAGTTCTCAAGAACTCTCCATGCAAGCCAATTTACAACAAAGATGTCTTATTACCCATATCAATGGAGATCCATGCCTTGCAACTTATCAAGTCCATGGAGATGGTTGAGAATGAGCCCATGCAAGGCTAGAAAAACTTATGGAATTAGAAGAGGCAAGGGGAGTGGAATTAGAATCACTTCAAAACCACCAACAAACTGTCAAGAGGTGGTTCGGAAACAAGAAGAGTTCTGACCCAGGGTGATCTTGTTTTGAAATATAATGAGAGGTCAGCCAAGCTACATTAGCATGCAAAGTTTGATGGCTTATGGGAGGGACCCTTCCGCATAAAAAATTGTAAGGGGTTTAATGCATTCGACCTTGAAAACATGCAAGGAGAGTCTCTGGAAATCCCTGTTAACGACTTTCATCTTAAGCCTTTCTACTAAAGCGTTAGCATTCCCAATATAAATAATGTATTTGTAGTGTACCTTTATTTATTTAAGTATGATTCTTCATGCATTGTAAGGAAAAATAAGTAAACCATAAGATACACCATGAACAAGCAAAAGAAAGTCACTATATTATATAATAGTATCTTTTGTACAATGTATTGAAAAGGATTGTAGCCTATAATTTTTGTAGCAAGGTGGTAGATTGTGAAGCAAGGTGTGAATGTTTCAGTCATCTTCCTTATCCTCCCCCTCATCCACAAGAAAGTCAGAGTCATCATCTTCGTCACATCTTCCTCCATCCACTTATGGCTTGAGTCACTATCTAACGTCTAGATAACTGTGATAAGAACCAGATTCAGAAGAATATGTGGTCTCAGGATCCACGGGAAGATATAGTCTCAGAACTCAGTGTACCAAGTTCTGCCAACTAGACCAGGCATTAGCAGATGGACCTAAAGGACAAACACTGCAGTATGCTCTACACGAAGGTGATGAGAAGACAATGACATAGTCTTTAAACCACCTATAAGTGGGTACCAATCCACCTCTTCTCCAAAGGAAATGAAGCATTGCAAGTCCAAGGCCAAGGGCAGACCTCTAAAAGGAACAAAATACTCCACAACATCCTCAAGCCCACCCAGATACTCTGAAGGGAAGAGTGTCTAAATTAGCTCCATCATCAGATAGTTGTTTGTCCCAGCATCCAGTAGTGAGGCCACGAAAAAGGAGCATATATCCATGTTGACACGGTATCTGTCTACGTCGTCGATTAAATCTTCCCCGAGCACCCATTTAATAGAAGCAATGATCAAAGGGTTTTTCCGTTGCATCAAACCCTGCAACCTCTGGTCTGAAATGTTGCCTAAGACAACAACTCACGCTTTGTTGCTAGTAAGCCTAACAAGTATCCATAACTCTAGAAACTTCACCATTAAGCCAGCTATTGTGCAAAAGAATGTCTAAAAAGACATTTTTATAGCTGATTTCTAGCTCTAAGTAATAAATAAAATTAAGAGCCAGCGCCCTAGATCTTCGATGTGGTTGTCTTTTCTTGTTACTCACACAAGTGAATGGAGTTGAGCCTACAATTTGTGTATGTCCTATCTAGAGCCTCAAGAAGAGAAGCAACATACTCAAACACCACGCATATCTTCAAAGTACATCATGATTAAACCCAGTAATCCGCAGGACTATTTTGGCTCATGTTAGCTTTTTTGGCAGCGTATTGTTGGACACACGATGCCACTTGGAGGGGAGGTGAATCAGTGGTTTCCAAACTTTACTTTCCTTGTCATTTGATCATGTACTGGTTCCTTATACCAATTTTACCTACTAGTAAGATAAGGCAAGACAACACAATGCAACCTTACAAAAGGGGCACATCACATAACACTGGTTATATGAGGAAAACCCATAGTGGGGAAAACCCTTGGTGAGCAATGTTGTTGGAGACCTTCTTCTCCAATCCAGCCTTATGATGAAAATCTAATTACAATATTTAGGGCACCAACCCAAGGAGCACCAACCCTTGATTTAGGGCACCGACACCTACCTGATTTATGGGCTACAAACCAAAGGAGCACCAACCCTTGCATTGAGCTCCAACTCAATGATCACAAATGATAGCATAAAATCAATACACAAGTAATAACCCTTATTATAAATGAGTTTTGTAACATCTTCAAACCTTCTTTCAGTTGCCTCTTTCCTTTCACTCTTCCTCTGTTATACCGGTCACTTCTCTGTCTCTCTTAATCCCTCTTCTCTGCTTGATGACTCCACCAGTTTCTTCTATCGATAATCTATGTCAGTCTGGATCATCCACACATTACATGCAGTTCTTCTAGTTATCTGCAATGCACCTTTTTGCCTCAATCTTCTTTGTCACACTCTTTCTGCTCATGTCGGATCTTCTTACTCATTTTGCACACTTGTACCAGTATGATCTCCTCTCTTTTCTTCCGCAATCTATCGATTTGTTATTTGTCGGTTCACACACACACCTTACTAGTTTCTCCTTAAACACACAATCACTTAAGATTTTCGCCACTATGACTTAGACTAATTTCTTCACTCATAGAGGCACGCCCACACTCTATCCAGCATCCCCTCAGTTCATAGACATATTTTTTACATACAACATCATATAATCTAGTCTTCAAAGTGTATACTTATAGCTGAGCTTTCCCACCAATACATGAGTTTGAACTTGGCACCTTAGGGTTTTCTCACCGACCAATTTGGCGTACCAGATCCAATCAAATCTTATCAGATTAGGTCTCAGATATGGTTGCTTGCATAACACTGCCATTTTTGTGCCTTCAAGTACACACCTTCTATTTTTAGCAACCACGACCTTGTATGTCGACCTAATTCTATCAAATTCCATAAATGTCTCAGTGGTTTCCTTTGACAAGCGAGCACAAAGATCAGATCATCTAGCCTTGATCAACACACCAATTTTCTCCTTCAATCTGCTTTGAGTCGCAAACCCTCTGTAGCTGATCCGTGAAATACGTAGTCGACATTAATGTCAACATACCACCAACTACCTCATCAACACACTTCATCGATATGTGCATGCATGCCACTTCAACTCCACATAGCATCTTTGTCGATATCCATCTCAGCAAAGACCTGTGTGTTGGCTAGACTTGGTCACTAACCAACAACACACAACTAGTCCTTATTTTCTATCAGTTCTCTAACCCTACCAGTATCTCTCACTTTATTAGTTAACCATCATGTCTGTACTTCTCTTCATCAGGTGAGAGCCTTTCACCTTTGCCTCTTTCGTCTCTCACTAGTTGACACAGTATATCTACTTTCTCTACTGAACATACTAGCAGATATGTTTACTGGTGGATAAATCTCTTGCTTACACATCGGTAATATCCTGGATGACTTCATGTCATTATTCTTCAACTGTTATGCACCTATTGCGACACTACTCTTCATCTTCATCCTGGAAACTCCATGTTTGTGACTGTAGACTCACTTGTGTTCTTCTTCATCTGATCAGTTCTCCTCTCAATTGTTTTGTCAAGGTGGCAGACTCATTTGTCTAAGTGACAAACCCATCAATGTTCAATTGTCTTGGTAGCTCAATATGCCTACTCTTGCAAATCTGGTGCATATCTTTGATTTCATGCACCTGAGGCATCTTTATGATTCACCAGTAGATCCAGTGTGAGCCTTCAATCACCTGCCTTTAACTCTTCTCTCTTATCTCAGAGAACTATGATGCAGTCTATGCATAAAAGGAGATAAGCTCCACTTACAGGTGGGAGTGGATCCTTGCCATCTGATTCTAACATTGCATAAATATGGCTTCCCTATTTGAGAAACAAATCTTCAAACAAACGCATATGATCCGGTTTGGGCACACTCACTATCAGTCTTCTCTTCATCCGATGGGAGTCCTACAAATTGACATCCAATAGTATACCGATGACTTGTACATACTTCTCCTCTGGTGTTGATGTGATTCTTGATAACATTCCCCCTCTTCATCACAATCAACAGCCCAACATCTTGATCTCTTGTTGGTTGGTAACAATGCACTACCAGCATCTCACTTACCGGTATGTAGACCTTATGTCTTCAACACAATTCAACATTAACTTATGTACCAGTGACTCCAATGGCCACTATGCAAGATGACCACCTCTTCCTTACCGGTAACACACCATTTCTGGTATCCATCAATGACAACACTTCTCATCAAACTCCAATACCGGTTGCCTTCCTATATCGGTTGACATCAATGACAACACAATGCCAACAATCTCCCCCTTTGGCATTGATGTCAACACATGTAGTATCCGACTTACTACAAAATCTCTCTCCCCCTTTGACAACAATGGTAAAAGGCACTGTCAAGATGTTTCCTCCTCCTTGTGTCTATTGGGCACTGACACAATTTTCTCTCTCCCTTTTTATCTACCAGATGGTTCTCCTCCTTTGACCATCATACATTGCATCTTCTCAATTCACAAGACAATTTGAAACAGAGGAATCATACAATAGTCGTCGGTCAAGCTGCAACACTCTCATATGATACCAGTTGTTCTTAAGAATCAAATGTGATTGTACTATGAGTGCTACCAATTGGGAAAGTGGATACCCGTAATCATGAAATTCTCTTGGGTATTCCTACAACAATTTCCTTTTTTTGCAGTTGATGTTGTCATTACACCCATAAGTTCAAGCATGTCGGTTCTACACCATAAGCACTTGAACTCCCCTCGAGTCATACATCTTAGGTCCTCATTGCCTATCAAGTACAAAACCAGAGCTCCAATTTGCATATACTGATTGAGCTGTGCATATGTGATCAACTAATGATCTTTCAACTCCATTATATCTACCATAGCATATGACATCATCCTAGATGTACATAATGCCATACAATATCACTATCATGCCATATATCAAACTAGTTAGCCCAAAAAGATGAATGCATACAAGATCAATTACATCATGCTCCATTATATCTATCGAAGAACCTTCCTCTAACTCCTATCTTCTTGTGTCAATTTTCTTCTGATCTTGATTACAAATTTTCCATCCATTGACACATGTAGAAATGCTCCATCTCTCATCTATAGGTGTGTAGCCAAGGTAGACACTACACACAATTATCTTCTCATTTCCTTCCTTCATACCAGCAGTAGATTGTTCCTCTATTTGTCCTCTTCCACTGAGGGGGTGAATGCTAAGGTCAGTATACTACTCCCCCTAAGGTCATGCATCTCCTTTAAGCCTTAGGATATATTACTTGTGGATTTAATGCACAGTGCCAGTCCAAGGTCCTACTCTCTTCTTTCTTCCTCCATACCTGCGTGACTTCACTTTTCTTCCCATTTTTAGTCTTGGGAGCAGGTCTTACCTTCTTTTTCTAATTAGTCCTTTTTCTACCAGATTCTGCCACATGATCAAAAGCATTGATGTAGAAGCAAACAATGTTCATGCCAATAAAGTGATTTGGGGACCTTCTGTCAAACTGGTTAGGCCATCTTCTTCTGGTCATGTTGTTGTGACCGGCAACTGGAACTAGTGGACCTCTTGATCTTGCATGGACATTTCTCCTTTGGTTCCATGCAGGTCATGGAATTCCATATGCTCTATATTCATTTTCATGTTGAGCATAGATGTTATGTCAGTTTTCATGTGACTGAACCATTTTGTTCTTGCATTCATGACTTCTATGCCTTAGTCCATTGTAGATATAACACATAGTTTAAATTTCTTATGGCAACAAATGGAATCATCTTATTATGCATAGGAGCATATCTATGCATGTTTCTACATCTTGACATATTATGGCCATATGCATTACTTCTTGGATAGATAACATTCTTATTTCTAAACCTTTTTATGCATTCATCTGCCCTATGACCATAATCTTTGCAAGAGGAGTAGTAACTGGTAAAGAATGGCATATGAATTACAAATTTGTTCTGCCATGCATGTGGAGATCTTACCCGTTTGGTAACTCCATGTCTTCTTCTCTGAGGATGGACCCTGGGATATTCACTTTCTGTATTTTTTCCATCTGATCCCTTCCTTTCCCACACTTTCTTTGTCTTGTGGGTGGTAGCATTTCCTTGTCTTCTATGTTGTCTTCATTTGTTCTTGCTTCCAGTGAAGCTTCCTTCTCTCATCTTCACTTTTCCTATGGGATCTAAATTGTTTCTCCTTGCAACACTGGTCTTCATCCTCTTCATGTCTTCATCGATTATAATTAGGTCAAACTTCTTTCTTGGAGCACTTCTAATTATGAAGGTCTAACCCTTCCCATTTCCATTTGAGGAGACAAATTGAATATCTTTGTGGGAGGTCTCCTTTCTTGTAGAGAATTCACTGGTACCACATCCCAATCCTCCAGTGTCCTTAGTATGCTTTTTCTTTTTCAACATTTTGTCCAAGGCATCACTATTGCCATCAAACCATATTCTTACCTTGAGCTCATCCTGACATTTCTCAAGGTCATTTCAAAGAATCTCCATTTCTCCTACCAGCTATTGATATTCTTTATCCTTCACTTCTATCTCAAATGCTAGATCATTACACCAACACACCTTGGTGTCTTCTTGTTGAGTCTTTAGTTCTAAGACACATTTCTCAGATTCTTCATAGCATCTAATCAACCGGTTCTGCTCCACAATTGTAACATTATTGAATAACTTGTACTCATTCCTCACTCTACTAAGTTCTTCAAGTGTGCTTACAATTTCTCCTTCAAGATCAACTTCTGCTTCTTCTTCTTCTTCACCTTCACTATCACTATCAAACACATCTTGTCAGTGGGATCTATTTGCCTTATCACTTTCAAATGTGTGCTCCTCACTTTCTATCTCTTGGACCATGAAGAGATGAGTTTCTTCATCATCATTACCGCACCTGCTGACTGATCCACCTTCTATACCCACAAATGTATCTGTTGCACTGTTCTTCTTGCTTCCACAATCTGATCCAATAGTGGTCAACTCATTACCATAGAGCTTCATCAATCTATCCCACAAATTCTTTGTTGATCTATACTAGTCCACCTGGGAAGAAACATCACCGGTGAGTCCATTGAATATAGCCTTCATGGCTTCTTCATTGCAGCTAAATCTTCTTTTTTCTTCAAGACCAGTGGGAGCACTGACATGACTGGGGAGACCATTAACAATTGACATCCAAACATAATACCCTAGAGAGGACAAGTAGACTTCCATTGGACAACTCCAAATAGAATAGTTTGAACCATCAAATATCGGAGCTAGGATTGACACCAAATAGACCATTGTGTCCTAAAGTCGGAATCTACCCAAGCTGGAGAAAGCTTATCAACCATCAACCTAGGCTCTAATACCAATTGTTTAACACAAGATGACACTAAGAGGGGGGGTGAATTAGTGGTTCCAAACTTTACCTTCTTTGTCATTTTATCATGTATTGATTCCTTATACCAATTTTACCTATCGGTAAGATAAGGAAAGACAACACAATGCAACCACACAAAAGGAGCACATCACATAACACTAGTTATATGAAGAAAACCCACAGTGGGCAAAAACCTTGGTGAGCAATGTTGTTGGAGACCTTCTGCTCCAATCCAGCCTCACAATGAAAATCTAATTACAATATTTAGGGCTCCAAGCCAAGGAGCACCAACCCCTAACTAATTTATGGGCTACAACCCAAAGGAGCACCAACCCCTGCACTGAGCTCCAACTCAGTGATCACAAATGATAACATAAAATTAATACACAAGTAATAACCCTTGTTACAAATAAGTTTTGTAACACCTTCAAACCTTCTATCGGTTGCCTCTTTCCTTTCACTCTTCCTCTATTATACCGGTCACTTCTCTATCTGTCTGAATCTCTCTTCTCTGCTTGCTAACTCCACCAGTTCCTTCTGTCGATAATCTCTGTCAGTCTGGATCATCCACACATTACATGCAGTTTTGTCAATTCTCTGTAATGCACCTTTTTGCCTCAATCTTCTTTGTCACACTCTTTCTACTCATATCAGATCTTCTTACTCATTCTACACACTTGTACTGGTATGATCTCCTCTCTATTCTTCCACACTCTACCAGTTTGTTGTTTGTCGGTTCACACACACACCTTACCGGTTTCTCCTTCAACACATAGTCACTTAAGATTTTCACCATTATGACTTAAGACTAATTTTTTCACTTGCAAAGGCATGCCCACATTCTATCCAACATCCCCTCACTTCACTGACATATTTTTTACATTCAACATCATATAATTTGGTCTTCAGTCTTTATACTTATAGCCGAGATTTCCTACCAAAACATGAGTTTGAACTTGGTGCCTTAGGGTTTGCTCACCGACCAATTTGGCGTACCAGATCCAACCAAATCTTATCAAACCAGGTCTCAGTTATGGTCGCCTGCATAACACCGCCATTTTTGTGCCTTCTAGTACACACCTTCTATTTTAGCAACCATGACCCTGTATGTCGACCTACTTCTGTCAAACACCATAAATGTCTCAGTTGTTTCCTTCGACAAGCAAGCACAAAGATCAGATCATCTTGCCTTGATCAACACACCAATTTGTTTCTTCAATCTGCTTCGAGCCGCAAACCCTCTACAAATGATTTGCGAAATATTTAGTCGACATTAATGTTGACCTACCACCAACTACCTCATCGACACACATCACCTACCTATGCAGGCATGCCACTTCAACTCTACGTGGCATCTTTGTTGATATCCATCTCAGTAAAGACCTTTGTGTCGGCTAGACTTGGTCACCAACCAACAACACACAACCGGTCCTTCTTTTCTACCAGTTCTCTAACCTTGTCGGTATCTCTCACTTTTTCGGTTAACCATCATGTTTGCACTTCTCTTCATTAGGTGAGATCCTTTCACATTTGCCTCTTTGGTCTCTCACTGGTTGACACAGTATATCTACTTTCTCTACTGGAGATACCAATAGATATGTTTACCAGTGGATAACTCTCTTGCTTACACATCGGTGATACCTTGGATGAATTCATGCCATCATTCTTCAACTGCTATGCACTTGTGCCAACACTACTCTTCATCTGCATCCTAGCAACTCCATATTTGTGACTGCAGACTCACTTGTGTTATTCTTCATCTGATTGGTTCTCCTCTCAACGGGTTTGTCAAGCTAGCAGAATCATTTGTCTAAGTGACAAATCCATTAGTCTTCAACTATCCCGGTATCTCAATATGCCTACTCTTGCAGATCTGGTGCATATCTTTGATTTCATGCACCCGAGGCATCTTTGTGATTCACTGATAGATCCGATGTGAGCCTTCAATCACATGCCTTTAACTATTCTCTCTTATCTCAAAGAACTATGATGCACTCTATGCATAAAAGGAGATAAGCTCCACTTACTGGTGGGAGTGGATCCTTTCCATCTACTTCTGACATTACATCAATATGGCTTCCCTATTTGAGCAACATATCTTCAAATAGGCACATGTGATCCGGTTTGGGCATACTCACTGTCAGTCTTCTCTTCATCTAGTGGGAGTCCTGCAGATTAACATCCAATAGTATACCGGTGACCTGTACATTCTTCTCCTTGGGTGTTGATGTGATTCTTGATAACATTCCCCCTCTTCATCACAATCAACAACCCAACATCTTGCTCTCTTGTTGGTTGGCAACAATGCACTCCCAACATATCACTTACCAGTCTGTAGACCTTATATATACAACACAAGTCAACATTAACTTGAGTATCAATGAGTCCAATGGCCACTATTTAAGATGACCTTCTCTTCCTTAACGGTAACACCATTTCTGGTATCCATTAATGACAACATTTCTCATCAAACTCCAATACCGATTAACATCAATGACAACACAATGCCAACACGTATATTCTCCTTAATGAGGAGATCTGTTTGGAAAAGAAGATCATTTCGAGTGGATTGGAATGACAACATAGTGGGCTGACATCTTTTCAAAAAAAGCAAATGGTCGTGTTTCTTTCCATTTTAGCATTAACATCACTTAGAGAAGGAGGTGGCATATGTACCGACAAACACCTATCATAAATGATCCCTTTTCACACACAAATACATTTGAGTAAGAAATCCTCAAAAGTACATGCCATATTTTCATTTTGCATCCCAAGCACCAAAGCCCTTCAGAAGTGTCAGGAAAAGCTTGTCTGCAAAAAAATGGAGATGGAAGAAAGGACTTCAAATCCTTCCTAGGGCGAGCTATGGGTAGACGTGTATGAGGAAATTCATATACCTCCCATGCTATGCCCCCAAAGCCAAGGTACCCTAGGACTAAACCCAAATCAAAGATGTCCACCCATGATCCCATGGTGGTGATAGACTCATTTGAATAAGTCACCAAGCTTGACCTACACAAGCAGCCAAGAGCCCTCAGGGAGGTCATGTGTGCAAGGATGTTAAATCATAGAAATGAGTTGCAATCTATGACATTCAAATTCTGGAATAGTGGCATTCCTCAATTCTTGGTCCCTATGGTTCCACATTGTCCAGAATTTGTGGCTGCATGCACAAATAGGTTCATTCCAAACTCTCTTTCGATACAGGGCTCCTCTTTGTAGGTCATTATAACCCCATAAGCTATTCAGGACATGTTGTGTTGTCCCATAATTGACAACATGAATATTTTTTACAAAGACACTATGGAAGAGTATTGGTACTCTAGGCGAGACATTCTTCCCTTTTGTCAAGACACACTGAACTGAAGCTCAGCTGTTGAGCCTCCAAAGCTCCTTGTGCCCTATAGTGATTTAAGGCAAGATGATCTTAAGGACATCACCTCTACCATTGCATTTATGTGCAACCATGACAATGACCGAGAAATCACCACTCCCCTGATGGGATTTCTTTTCAAATGTTGGAAGCAGAAAGAACCATTCTATTTTGACTTCTTTGTTTTGATAGCCAAAGAAATGGTGAGGCAATTGGCCGAGTTCGAGCGGTCATGTTGATTCAGGTTTGTCTCGTTCTTAGTCCATCTATTTGTACACCAAAATGTCACTTTCTTTAGTCAATTCATGCAATTGGCTACTCATGATGAGCAAGGAAACAGGATGTTTGTGTCCGCCTAGACACCCATCGTGTTAGCCACCTATGGCACATACTAGTTTTTAGATTGTTTCCTGGCCTCCATCCTTCATGATTTTGGTGTTATCCCTGAGGAGTGTCTTTCTCGATTTTATCAAATTCAAGTAAACTAGATGTGTAATAAATGCCCCCGCTATGACTGGTTCTTGGGTATAGATTTTTCTTTTATCCAGGTACATGGCTTTTCTGAGGAGCCATTCTGTTTGCCTACATATGTCACCGAGAGAACCCTAGCCCTTGAAATATTTCAGTAGTTGGAGGTTGAGAAAGTTATAGGGTTAGGAAAAAATGATACTTTCATAAATGAAGACCACAAGGCTATTGGCCCCATCATTCTTGAGTGAAGGATCATCACTGAGAATTTCTTGACCTCCAAGCTAGTGTAACTTGGCTTGGTAGCAATTGATGATGTATGGAGTTATGACCCGGATGAATGCTTGTCTAGAAAATACACAAAAAAGACCATTAAGAATGTGCCATGGAGCTCGTGGGAGGGCTGCACTAACCCGCTAGTGAATGACCCGAGCCTTTATGTGGGTCCTAGTGATTCTCCTGTCATTGAGCACCCCCCATGGTTGAAATTCTACACTCCCTTGCAAAGGCACAACCCATCTAAGCCTACTCCCTGGACCATGTTGTACACCATGAAAGATGATTTTTGGCCTAGAAAGAAGGATCATTTTTGGATCTACCGCTAGAAAACCCAAAAACCAAGGGTTAATATTGGGAATGCTCTGTCAGATGATGAAGAAGTGATAAGTGATGAATCCCCATGTGATGAATCATCCCTCGAGGAGGCTCAACGACAAAATGTAGAGGTTATAAATGTAGAAGAGCAAGGCATTGAGGCTGATATTTTAGTTCCTTTCACTAGCTTAGCTCGGAAGCCACGTTCCCAATCTTCAAAGAGACCAACTGAAAAGCAAACCCTTGACCCCCCATCCAAGAAGAAACAATATGTGGGTTCTATAAAGAAGGGTTCATCTTCTCGATTCCCTGTGGCCCCTTCAACCTCTCAGCAAACGGTGACTTCCACGGTTTAGGCACGCCCTACTTTTCCCTTCCTCTCTTCTCAATCTTTTGTCTCCTCAGTGCCCCAAGTTGCACTTATGTCTTCCCAGGTCCCTACTTCTCTTATATTAGCAACCCCCAAAATGTCGGTTGAACCCTAGGTTGCGTCATTATAGGCTACTTCTTTGCTCCCTACCCATAATGTCATTTTCCCTGCAACGTTCTTCCTACAGATTTTTTGCTACAACCCTTGTTTCACGTTGGATTGGTTTCAAAGAGTCTACTTCTTCCCCAAATGTCGGTGCAACATCCGTTGATCCCTCTTTTTCAGGAATCCCTCCCTTTGTCCCTTTGTTCTCCCCAACCACACTAGCACAACCTATTCAAACCAGCTTTGGTGGCCCCATTCCCTCTTTCCTCTATGTCGTCCCTCCTGGTTCAGTGTTTGCGGGTCAAGCTATTTCAGCCCGGATACTTATTATCAACAAGTCACCTACTCTAAGACTAGATGTATTAACCAGGCTCACAAGAGGAAGGAGAAGGATGGTGTTGAGCCAAGCTAGCCACATGTACAAACACATTTTAGCAAGGAGAATGCTAGTTTCTTCTTTGCAACAATGTTCCAAAAGGTCAACAAGTTGGAGGCCCAAATGAAGCTAGATGATTACTCCCTACATGTTGTCGGGGTTGATCTCACAAACGCTACTGCAATGGATAAGGTGAAAATGATGGAAGAAACTTCGAAGGTTGTGTCTTCATATTTCATCAAGAAGATTTATCATTTGGACAAGATGCAAGAAGAGCTTAATCGCCTCAGAGAATCCTTGGACCATTGGAGGAAGGAGGAAAAAGCTAGGAGTGCTAAAATTAACCATTTGCAGGGCCTGTTAGCTCAAGCCAATTCTAAAAAAGAGAAGCTACAAGCCACCCTGAATAACGTGAGTTCCCAGTTGAAGGGAAAAGAGACAACAAGGAATGTAGCACTAAAGGAATTGCAAGAGAAAGAACAAGATATACAGCAGCTGAAAGTAGCTTTTGGAGATTCTACCCAGATTCAAACTCAGCTACCGGAAGAGGTTCACCTGAAGGAAGAATACGCTCAACAGTTGAGCGAGGCGCAGGTCATGCTTTCTCAGGAGAGAGAAAAGTTTGGAACAGACACGCGCGAAGTGTAGAGTATCTTGGAGAAAACTAAGAAGAAATTATAGGATGCAAAGGGATTATTGTAGTAAGAGCAAGATCACATAGCACAACTTCAGGAAGCTTTTCAGGATAGAGGTACCAAGATCCTCACTTTGGAACATCAAGTTGTTCATGAATAGGACAAATCTAAGGATCTGAAAAATGAGATAAGAGCGAAGGATGATGAAATCACACACTTATCTCATCTCCCCCCCCCCTCTAGAAGTCCCTCAAGATCTCTCCCTAGTCATGGAATAATTGTATGTTTCTCATTGGGAGAAGGTTAAGCAGTATTTCCCTTCACTGAAGCTCATGCTAAGGTTCCTAGGTGAATCACAATATCTTTGTGCTATAGCGGATGTTATTATTGACAAAATTATGCTTTTCATTGGTCCTAAGCTCCCTATGGCCTAGAGCTTGATTCAATTACTATATGCCACTTCAGATGAGGAGTTGGTAGCAAAGGGAGTTGCAGATCACAAACAATTGATCAGGAGGGCCAATCTTTTCATTAATCAGCACAAACCAGCCATGCAAGCATCGACAACACTTGATTCCTTGAGGATTTTACTTCCAGATATCAAGCAGTGTGTGGAGAAGTTTGTGTTCCTAAGCCTTCCTTCACCTTTTCCTATAGATGGTTTCGTTCTAGGGATTGGGCAAGTTATGAGCCAAATTGAGCAATTGCAGCAAGATCAGACTTTCCTACAGTGCCTTAGTAGTCCTATCTTGGCAAAGGAAGTCGAGCGGCTCCTACACACCCTAGCCCAGCTCTATGTGCTCTTGAAGATGGTCCATGATGAACCAACAAGCTTGTCATTCGATGAAGTGATCTGTTTGGACCAGAATTGTGAGATCCTAGAAGCTCAGGTATTGCCCTCCGAAGATGATTAGCTTCCATTGCAACAAGTCTTTGATCTAATTTTCTCAATTCAAGCATAAAGTCTAGTCTCTGAACCAACAATTTTGGGTCCTAGTATTCCACAGGCAGAATGCCCCTTTGAGTCGCCAAGAAATAATATTATTTTAAATTTGTTCGTGAGTAGTATTTTGGTTAAGTGTTAGCACCTTCCTTTTTCTTTTGGCCCCCTCTCCCATTCATTCGTGTGCATGTCATGTGGTGTCATGATGTGTCTCTAAGAGGCTCACTTTTCTCGCCTTGTGTTGAGAGAACACGGAACTGCCGCATGGCACGATTTTTTTCCTCGACGTATGTTTTCCAGCCCCACCATCTTTCATGTGTTGCCACTGACACTTGGTGTCTCTATGTTTCATGTTTTGGTTCCCTTTTTTCATTCGACTTCAAGTCTCCTCCAAGTTGTCGCGTGTCCTCTTTGGTGATTCATGAACCAAAATGCTATTGGCATCACGGTTTTCTTGTTTTGGTAGGTGCAGGGGTCGCCATGACACAGTTAGAATAACAACATCAAAGGCCATTTGTTCTTTTTATTGTAGATGCCTTTGTGGATGCCACGTGTGAAGATTCTTGATAGGGAGCGATTGCTGGAATTTTTCTTGTGCTTTCCTACTGTTTGTTAAGGGTCGAAGGCTATTTAGAGGTCTTCTTTCTGCTATTTTAGGGGTTCAAACTTTGATAGAGATTATTAGACTTTGGTTCTGTGAAACAAGCCTTTATGTTAAGTATATTTCATGGATGATAAACATATCAGACTGTGCCTATGGCCTTTATGGTTATTTTTATTTGAAGCTTAATAGATAAATTTTTGTGCTATATTCTAATTCAGTGACTTCTATGATATATGCTATTAGACTCTATGGATTAGACTATGTCATTTAACTTGTTATGTATTAGATGAATGGTGTATGTCATATTATGTTGAATGAACCTTGTTTGATTATATTTTCAAATTGTATTGGGCATGTAGATCATTGAATGGGCCTTAAAACTGCAAATACTTGGGTTTTCTGTGCCACAAATATTCTAAAACTATTTTGGTGCATTGCCTAATTAGTGTAGCTTTTAAGTTTTCTTCTTCCCCTTTGGGCATTTTCTCCCTCAATTATATGAAGAGCTGACTTCTCAAACCCGGAGGTTATTCAGTGAATCTCATGCAAAGGTCCCCCATCACTGAATTTCCCATAAGGCTATTAGCGTTTAATGCAAAATTAGTAGTCAATAGTATGTTCCCATCTGGATCAAAATAATTTTGTTAATCTTTGTCAAGAGTATAATGATATATTTTCTTTTACCTATGACGATCTAAAAGGGTTTGGTCCTAATCTAGCTCAACATAACATAGAGTTAGACCCTAATGCTAAACCAGTCAGGTAAAAGAAAAGGTCTATTGTTTATGGTGAAAGTGGATAATGGAAACAACAATATTGAAAGACTAAATGAATTCAACCACAAAACCATAGCCTAACAACAATAAAGATCAACCATAACATATGAAGATTACCTAAGACAATGCAAATCAAATGAAATCACAAAGATTATACCATCACATGTCCAATAGGGTTTGGATCTCCATTCTTTCTATCTCCATTGATCTTGCTTGATATATTTGCTCTCAAATTTTATGTGTGCACAAGAGCTCCACAAAGAACAAAAATGTGGTTGCAAGTAGGCTTGATCGCATATGAAAGTTCAAATGCTAGAAGGCTTGAAGGATCGAATAGGGTTGATAATAAAGGAAGCATCTCCTTATATAGAAGACACTATAAGAAATGGAGGGATAAGATTGAGAGGTGTAAAAGATAAACGGTCGGCTATGATTAGAGGGTAGGTAGAGAAAATAAGAAAATAATGAGAGGGTAGGTAGTGTAGGAATTAAGAGATGAATGACATGTGTCATAGGTAGAAAAGGCTAATGAATTAATTAAATAAATAAAGATTTATTTAATTAATAGAAGAAGTGAGATCAATTAAATAAATAAAATATTTATTTAATTTAGGAAAGGACAATTTAAATAAATAAAAGTATTTATTTAAGTGAGAAATAAGGCTAGAAGAGGATAAATGAATTAATTAAATAAATAAGATTTATTTAATTAATAGAAGAATTAGGCTTAAATAATTAAATAAATAAAGATTTTTATTTAATTAGACATGACAATTTTAGGTGTCTACATTTTGCCCCTCTTTGAGACAATGTATCTTGTCACATTGTTTCAAAGAAGATAAGATGAACTGATACAAAGTTTCCCCAAGATGGGAATGATATGCCCCCTCGAGAGATTGGATGAAAATGTTTGAAAAGATCGCAGACAATCTCTCGATAAGAAAGAAAGGCTAGAAAGGACTGAAAAGATAGGATAGAGTGATAGAGTCACGGGATAAAGAAGATTGACGTGGGAGACTAGGGCTAGGGTAGTCTATAACATAGACTATGAGGGAAAATATCCTCATTTTCATTCACACATCCAAGAGATCAGAGTACGGAGAGAGCAGAGAGTAGTCAACAGTCAGCAGCGATGGAATTGGTGCATAGATTTTATCACATTCGCTGATTTTAGAGGCTAGCAGATGCAAGAGAGTCGGTGAGTACCACAAAACCTCCTTGTAACTTGTTGCATTAATTATTGTCATAAATGCATGCTAGGTAGGTCAATAAATGTGCTCGGTAGATTGTAAAAAAATTGTCAAGCTGGGGGAAAAACGTTAAGGCACGTCTGCGTTGGTGCCAGGCGCATCTAGGTAGGCACGTTTACGAAGTATGCAAGCGTGATTGTGTCATGAATGTGTGTTTATGTCTTCAAGGTCGAATCGATAGTTCTGTGATAAACATAATCTATCAATTGGATAAGTTGCTGAGAGGATACACTCAAGCAGGTCCTCTAGGGAATCCTAGGATAGCAGATAGGGCTAGGATTGACAATTCTGTGATAGAACATACATTACCAATCAGGAAACTACTCAAGAAGATAGACTCAAGTAGAGGACCTAGGAGAGGATAGAGCGAGGCACTTTGTGATGAACAGGGAGTACTACAAAAATTGATAATTCTGTGATATAACAGATGTTGCCAATTGGATTAGGCTGAAATTGATAATTTTGTGATAGAACATATGTTGTTAATTGGATAAGCTACTCAAGAGGATACACTCAAGTAGGTGCCCTAAATATAGGATCAAAGTAGCACTTTGTGATGAATGGGGAATGCTACTAGGATAGAAAGTAGCACTTTATGATGAATAGGGAGTACTAAAAAAGAGCAGCACTTTGTCGTGAACAGGGAATGCCACTAGGATAGAAAGCAGTACTTTGTGATGAATAGGGAGTACCACTATGATTAACATGGTTGATTCACTTGACTAGAGGAGGACTTACCTATGCTGGAGTCACAAGAGAGATTCTTGTCGACTAAGAGTTTACAACTAGAGCTGACACCCGAGGATAGAGCAGCAATTTAGGCTATGGGCTTGGGATATATTTTGTATGTGCCTGAGTTTCGAGCAAACATGGGATTGTTGACTGCACTAGCTGAGAGATGGAACTCAGAGACATGCACATTTCATTTTTTGATGGGTGAGATGATAGTCACCTTAGAGGATGTATATAGGATACTGAGGATACTGATCGATGGGGAGTTAGTTCCTTATGATCGAGAGGGAGATAGGGATGCGCTGAGACGAGTGTTTCAGGATCCAAGACTCGAGATGAGGGAAGGACACATGGCTTGGGATACCATGACATGGATAGGATTGGCGCTACCAGCAGTGTTAGAAGGAGTGATCAGTGGGTTCCTGTGTCTGAAAAAGGTAACACGAGGGTTGGCAGTGGGATGGGGGAGGACTCTGGAGACATTGGTGACTGAGCACACCAAGTTTGCATGGGGAACATGTCTGCTAGCACACTTGTATTATGAGCTACATCAGTTTGTGTATCATGGATTAGCAGGATTGGGGTGCGGAGTGACATTCTTACAGGTATGGGCATATGAGCATCTGTCGGTTACACGTCTAATACACTTTAGAGGCAGGGGACATGGGCACAACTATGTACATTTATATGATATGATTACATCATAGCCACATATTGGGAGACTAGAGTACTGGCACAAGGTGATCGATGAGATAGATAGTGTGGTATGGAGGCCTTACTTAGACTATGAGGAGTGGGAGGATGATGCAGTGGAGATGTCATATGTATTTTGGAGCAGGTATCTGATTGGTCAGACACCATATGTTATTGAGAGGTAGTTGGTAGATAGGATGGGAAGACAGTTTGGCAGGATACAACAGATTCCATGGGGGTCAGGGATGTATGCATGGACAGTGAGAGATCAGGTGCATTGGGTCCATTATTTTCTTATGATTAAGTAGTGACACAGCTAGTAGACTTGATTCCCTTACCTTGGGATATGTGGACAGATATAAAGGATGTAGGCATGGATGCAGATTACACTGCATATTAGGGAGAGCATCTATTTTCATGGCTGATGGATCTTGGGGAACCGATAGATGGAGATAGTGGAGGTGGTGGAGATCATAGTGGAGATGGTGGAGGTAGAGGTCGACGACGGAGGTGATGTGTAGTGGTAGAGAGGAGAGTGGCTCCAAGGAGAGAGGGCAGAGAGGAGAGATAGGCTTAGCAGGCTCATGTAGTGAGGAGCAGAGGTGGATTATCGTTACAAGTGCCAGAAACATAGGTTCCCACATAGGTATAGGCTCCTAGATAGGGACAAGAGCAACCATAGGAGCAGCCACAGGGACAAGGTGAGGGGAGAGAGGAGGAGGATGAGCTATTATCCTTAAGGGAGATCTGCCAGGGATAGGAAGATGAGATCCAGGATCTGGAGAGTGATACGGCTAGGCTCAGGAGACAGCTGAGGGACACTGAGCAAGAGATGGATCAAGCTATCCAGTGCTATACAAAGGCTAAGACAGCACTAAGGGCAGGCAGGCAGGTAGCAAAGGACACAGGGGTTGGATACGCCTATGTTCTATGGGTAGGGAAGGAGATAGCCTACTAGCGAGACTTGTACTATGGAGTGGTGCCACTAGATCAGCGGGCTAGGAGTTTCTGGAGACCATCGCCGACTACGATGACCACTAGAGGGAGAGTTAGGAGATGGGTGTCTAGTGGTGGGGTCATGGGTCCTCCACCACCACCAGATAGAGGGGACAAGAGAGATGATCCTAGGGTAGGTCCTTCTATGGTGTAGGCTCTGTTGAGGCCAACTAGCTCTAAGGGAGGGAATTCATCATAGCCTTAGAGGGCTCCCTATGTATCATTTTTTGTACCATTTTTGTATGATGACACCTTCAGGTGATTTTGTAGCCATATATATTTAACATCATTGTATCATGACACTTATTATTATATATATGAGATGATTCATCTTTCTGGTAGCTATATGCATGTGTAGCTATGTGATGTTTCTATGTGATGCATGTATCTATGTGATGCTTATGATATGGATGTAAATATGTACACGAGGAAATGTAATATTTTTGTTCTTTTATGTTTTTAATATGTTATGCCAATGCAAATGTGAATGTATGAAATGTAGATGAATACGATAATGCAAATAACTATTTACATGATGAGAATGTAAAATGTGCTAACATGTGTTGTGTTTAGGATATGATGTAATTGTGACATCTATATGTATGTATGAAATGCGAATATGTGGTGATGCAGGTGCAAACTATATGAAATGCAATCTTTTTGGTGTGTCATTATACTTAGTTATGTGATAGCGGGCTACACGGACTCAAGAAGAATGATGGAGGTCAATTAAGAAGGGAGGATGGAAGATAGAAGATATGGAAGTGAAAGAAATTCTTTTGCGTTATCATCATTGAGCTTTATTATGGCAAAATAGGTTATGACAATCTAGATATGTGTTCAATCCGGAAAGTCATTGTACCTGTTTGCATGGAGATCAGACAGTTGTAAACAAAGAATGCCCCAGTTCATACTAGACTCAGAGTATCCTCATATCCTTGGACAAGTCATAGCATTACTAAGAGACAATCCACAAACAACAAAGAAAAATAAATAGGTGACGATACCCCATTCTCACCTTTCTAGTCAAAGACATCCTGGAGATAAAATCTCTAGTCAAAGACATCCCAGAAAAAATAAAAGACATGTCACCAAAAAGATAAAATCAAAAGAAACCAAGACTCGACACCAACATCCATTGTAGGCTTCAAGTTTAGTGTCTCTTGTCACTTGTATAAGTCTATTTGATTGTGATCACAATGTTTTCCTTCACAAAAAGATAGATAGCACTGAACCATCATGTTGTCTAAGTCTGTTGAAAGATTTGATTTGTTGAAGCCCATTTTTGTTGTTGTGTCTCATCTGAAACTGACTGAAACCATGAAACTAATACTTTATTATGGAAAAGGAAGAACTTTATTGCGGACTAGCAATGCAAGTGTTTCTTTATTGTGGATTGTGCGTGGATAGACTGAAGAAAGTTGGATGAGACTGTACTCCTCAGAATGTGTGATGCTCGTAGTTCCACACCCATCACTAGACTTAGGATTTGCCTTAGCCACAGATAGGAGCTGATTTATTATGGATGGTAGGGGGTGAAAAGGGAGGTTTTATTATGAATGGCTAACTTATCTTAGGTAGATCAATAACAAGCTATGATGAGAATGTGTAAAGTTTATTATGGATGAAGAGGTTGTGAGTGTGTGCAAAGTGAAAGGATGAGATGGAATCCTCAAGGAGGGAGGAGAAATGTCTCTACACATGGCGTCGGTGACCCGGTTTTCACCATGGTACTTTCCTAGGGTGCCACCAAAGTGGTTTTCACGATTGGACAAAAAAAATTTCTGTTTTCCAATTTTTTTTGTGTCACAAGGCGCCTGTTTGCCAGGTTTTCACCAAGTAACGATTTTTTTATTTTATGATTTCTTTGTATTTTTTATTTGAGATACTCTAAAGAGCTATGTGTAAAACCTGTGAAGGCGCATTCTATTGATAGGATACTCTAAAGGTTCGCCATCTAGAGTTGAGAGTTGATATGCACTGGATCCATAGGATGCTATGATGATGTCAAGACCAAGCCAATTTGGTTTGAACTTGCCCTTCTTCTCTTTGTCTTGTTGATTCTTAGGATTTTCTTTGAGAACTAAGTCACCTACCTCAAATGTGTGAGGCTTCACTTTATGATTGTAACTACATTATTCCTTGATTGAATGATGTGTAGCTCGAGTGACTATCTTCCTTGATAAAGGAACTGAGATAGAATTACTAGCGTGTGGAATACACAGGCCCGTATGTGTGTCACCTAAAGAAGTTTGGGCATCCCTAATAACAAATTCCTTCAAGGAAGCTCCATTAAAGGTCCATGATGTATCGCCAAAAGGGAATGGATGTGTCGAACATGTGGATGAGGAATGAAGGCTTATGATTTTGAAAAGAAGTGAAAGTAGGATAGCATGATGGAGACTTAGGATCAACAAGTATGCTTTTTGACTTAAAATTGTAGAACTTTTGCCCCCAGTTATTTTGATATTAGGGGAGATCAACTCTTGCTCTTTTCCTTTCATAGGATTTTTATCCTTGACCTTAATTTTTTTAGAGTCCAATAGCTTTTGATTTTGATTTGGACTAAAGGACTTTTCTTTATTTTTGACTTTTAGATTTTTCTTTTCAAAGCTTGATTTTTCATCCCCAATTAGTAAGGGCTTTTGTAATTCTTGTTGATCCAAGTCTGGGAGAGAAGTGGAAATGGAATGAGTGGATGATATGGTAAAGCTATGTGAGTTCTCTAGAGGGCTGGTGATACACTCAATAGATTCTTTGTCAGAACCACTCTTACGACTATTGATATCAAGAGCTGCTTGCACCACTAGAGGAGATTTGTATTCAGACTTAGTAGCCACAACACTAGGTGGTTCACACCCAATTCCTTGGCATTGAAAATTGTTTGTAGATTGTTCTTGTCGACTGAATACCTTAGGAGATAGTGGGAGTTGATCAAAATGAAAGATATACTCACCACATCCCATGTCTTTAACCTTGAATTTTTCTTTTAGCTCTTCTTTCTTTGATGTAGAAGGTTTTAATGATTTGGGATCAACATATGTTGATGAAGGAATAGCCTCTCGATTGACTGGGATTGTTATTTCTGATCTAGGTCACAGATTGTTGCAATATATGAATGGGTTAGGATCACCATTAACTGTTACTTCAACTCCATTGTGAGGAAACTTAATGCATTGGTGGTATGTAGATGGGACTGCCCTCATCTCATGAATCCATGGGCATCCTAACAATATGTTGTATGTGAGATTGAGGTCTAGGACTTGACAAACCACATCCTTTGTAACTGGCGCAACTCTAAGAGGCAAGGTAATTGTTCCTTTGGATGAATGCTCTTCATCATCATATGCCTTGATGGTAATTTTGTTTGTAGCATTCACAACTTTGTCTGAATATCCCAATTGTATTATTGTGTGAAAATTACATATATTGAGACCAACTCCTCCATCCATCAGGACTTGTTTTATTTGATGCTTGTGTAGGAAGGCTTCAATGTGTAAAGGTGCATTATGTGGTTGGCTCACAGAGGCATCGTCAACTTCTGTGAATGTAAGGGAGTGTGGAACGGAAAGGTATCCGACCATGGCTTGAAACTGGTCCACGTTCAGATCAGTGGGGATGGAAGTGTCTCTCAAAGTTTTTTCAAGAATGGCTTTATGTGTAGGGGATATGCATAAAATTTCAAGGATGGAGATAAGCGCGGGTGTCTTCCCTAACTATTCTACAAGGTCATACTCAGGTTTGGTTGATGAGGAAGCGGTGTTTTTAGCTGGAGCACATTGCAAAGTGAATTTACCTTGACAATTTGTAACATTACATTCAGAGGTAGGTTAAGAAGAAGATCCAATGCCTTTTAAGATAGCCTTGGGTCTTTGGGTAGAATTTTCAAGTGTTTTGTCCTTCATGATAATGGTAGAGACATAATTGTCCATCGAAATGTGATTGACAGTTCAATCATAGTTATAGGATTCTCTGGTATAGTTGGTCTGCTCATCTTTGGCTTTAGATTTTTCCTTGTCATGTTTTGGGAATGGTTCTTTAAACATTTCATGTTCTTGGTTAGATGAGTGTCCCTCGATCTCAATGTCACCTCTATCAATAAGATCTTGTATGATGTTCTTCAGTCGATGACAATTTCCTGTTTTATGTCCTTTACTCTTGTGAAATTCACAATACTCATCATCATTCCACCAATTTGGTTAGACATTTGATTCATATGGAGGATTCTCAAGAATTGTTATTATCTTGTTTGCCACTAGCTTCCTGAAAGCTGATTCAAGTGGTTCTCCCAATGGGGTGTATTTCCTTCGTGGTTTTGTAGTTGTTTGAGTATTCACCTAGTGTTTGTAGAAATTGATCCAGAAAGAATGATTTTGGGTCGCACTGTATTAGCATCAACAACTCCATCATTAATTGTGTTCTTGTTTTTATTCCAAAATCTTGGCTTGTCTTTTCCTTTAAAGTCCTCTTTGTTTTCTTTGAATATTTTGACAATGCCTTGCTCAATTAGGACCTTCTCTATTGCTAAGCCCTTTTCAATGACATCCTTGAAGGTGGAAAAACAATATTTTCTTAGGTCATAACCAATGTCTTTGTTAACATTCTGGGTGAACATCTCTACCATTTGTTTTTGTGGAATTTCACAAGAGCATATGTTGGCTAGATTCCTCCATCTTTGTAAAAATGATGAAAAATATTCTCCATCCTTTTGCTTGGTGTTGCACAAAGTGGTGACTGATATATCTGTCTCTATGTTGTATGAGAAATGTTGGATAAAAGCCTCTGCTAGATCACCCCAAGACTTAATTCTAGGTGGGAGTTGAGAGAACCATTCCATAGCTTGATCACCTTAGGATCCCCTCTGCTACCTCAATGCAAGCTGTGAAAAACTATCTTATATGTGCCTTAGGATCCCCTTTTCCTCTGTACTTATCAAACTTAGGTGTCACAAAGTGTGTAGGAAATGGAGGAATTGGAATGATTTTGTCAAATGGATAGGGACATATGTCTCTCATTGTATAAGCTGGCTTTGGTGTATTTATGTCCTCCATTTTATTTTGTAAGTCCTTAATTTGTTGTTCCAAATTGTTCTTAGGTGGAGACCAACTTCTTGGACCATGTCCCATGCCTGAGCCACCCGGTGGAGGAGGACCATGTTGCATATATGGATGGTATTGATCATACACATGTTCATATGGAGGAGGTCTATAGTGATGTTGCGTATAAGGACCACCTGGTATGGAGTCATGATGAGGAATGGAATATTTGTTTTGTCCATGCATATTATATTCTATAGGCATGTCATGAGTTTTTTCTTGTGTGTTTCCCCCAAATTTGACGTGGGGTTTCCTTGTGTCCAAATTTTGAACATGCCTTTGGATATCCAATTGCTTTGGTGGTTGGTCCTTAGCACTAGTATGTGATTGAGTATATTTTTCTGCATAAGACTTCCATAATGTTCTGCGAAGGTGAGTATAATATGCTTGACCATGTGTATGTGGGACCTTAGGTTTTCGAAAGAAAGATGATGGTGATTCAGGCACAAGATGTGGTCCTCTATTGCCTCCACTATTAGGCCTCCTTTGATCCCTGTTGAGTTGAGGTTCTTGCAAAGGTTGATTTTCTATTATTTGAGACATGTCAAAATCATGAGGGATCTCAGCTCCACTTTGTGCCATCACTTGTAAGAAATAATGTCTATCTATCCTCATTATTTCCTCAACCAATCGATTAAAATGGGGATCCATAATGGAGTGTTCCACTTCTGATGAATGTATGGAAAAGCTGTCTAGTATTCTCATTGTGTGTATCTTTGTTTTTTGTAGTGTCCATGTTCTCAACATTTGGAATTTTTCTATAGGCATCCATGTTAGGTATGGTATGATCAAAATTGAAAAAGACATCATTGTCATACTCATAGGCACTCATGCTTGCGGACTCTTGAGCCTCTTTAGTTTCTCTCCTAGATTTTTGGGAACGAGTTTCAACCATGAAATAGGTCTTGACCAAGATGTGTGAGGCTAGATGAAAATGGAAAGAGTATGGAAGACCAAGAGTTGGATGGAATGTAAATGAATCTGAAGTTTACTTGCAATGTCCAAAGTGTAAAACCAAGTATGTATGTAGTAGAGTAGGTGTGGGTTCTAAAGAGATGATAGTTTCTCTTGATGAGGTAAGTTGACCTTGACTCTAAGTAAGACCAAATGAGACCCAAAGGTGATAGACCTTGATGAGGGACCACTTAGCAAAATGTTGTTGTATGTAGTGTGTTGACAAAGCAAGATGAGGACAAGAAAGTGACCTTTTGACTCAAGTTTAGACAAATGTGAATGCAATGTAAGGTGTAAAGCAATGATGAACTTTGTGAGACCCAAAGATATGTTGAATGATAGATCAAAACTTGGAGAGATAACCTAGGAAGCTCAATAAGTCTGAAACTGACTGCTCTTGTTTGCTAGATTGCAAAATTTTCCAATTCTGAACACAGACGTGCCTGTATACTTTACAGACGTGGTTGAGCACTGTACAAACACATTTCTAATATTTTGTGAATGCAATTTTCTTTAGGATAACACAGATGCGGTTAAATGACACAGATGTGTTTCTGTCAGACAAAGACGCGTTTCTGGAAACTGAGTGCAATTTTTTCTAATTTGTGAAGTTGTTTGTTGTGACCAAATCAGAATTTTTTGACTATTTCTTCGTGACAAGAGGACACAATGTTGATGAGGACTCAATGTTTGCAAGTGTGTAGACTCAAAATGAATCAAAGAAAAGTGTGTGGTTTTCAATGTAAAAATGTTTTGCATACACTTGAAGACACAAAAGACACAATGTTATGATGTTTGATCTTGAATGTTTGAATGTTCAAAAGAAGACATGCACAATTCTTATGGTTGGCCAACACAATAGTTGTTGATCCCACATGGGGTTTCTCCCAAGGCTACGCTATTCATAGCAGATACTTAGATGCATGACCCCAATGGCTCCACCCTCGACACTCACTTCTCCGGGGCAGCCAAGCATCAGTCCCCATGAAAACTCCCCATGGCAAACTTTGTATCTCTACTAAGAACCATATGTGTGTGGGCCGCTCCAAAGGTCTGACCTCCTGCCCCAACAACTAGAAGGATTTTGGCTTTCTAAAACAAAAAGGTGCTAGTAAGGGCATCTGCTCATGTGGCCATACATGTGACACATTTAGCTCTATAAATACAGAAGGCTCCCAGCCAGTAGGGGTTACGCCCTACAACTGATCAAATAAATTTGATCAAACGGGTTTATGGGGAGACATAGTGTCGGTATGAACTAATCAACACATGTTACCCATGGCTTTCACCATGGATACAGTTATTTATAGTGGTTCAGAAGAGGTGGGTTTTCCTCGCTACCACTTGGGTCATTCTCTCCTCACTAGTAGTCCTAATGACCACACGGGGAGATAGACCCTCTAGAGATTAAACAAAAAGAGCCTATTGCTCAAGACACAAAAGACACTGGTTCAATTTTAGTGCACCAATTGAAGTGTTTGATAATCTATTAAAACAAGGCACACAATAAAGATCAAAAACCCTTGCCAAAATTCTGCAAAAAATTTTTGTTGGTAGTTTTTCAATAATACCCCTCTTGCAAGCTCACAAGTTAGGTAAATTTTAGATCCAAAAGACTTTGTGAAATAGGGGGCCTTCAATAATGCATTTTTTGACAAATTCAAAGATCTGATTTTCCATGAGTTATTTTGCATCATAAAAAAAAAAGAACCTATAAAATTTCAAGACATTTTCAGAAATGTAAGAAAATCCAAAACATTTGCTAATTTGCTCCAAAAATTATTTTTTTATGAAAAATCATAAAAAATTCATATAAAATGCACAATTCATCCAAAAAATCTAAAAGTTTTACTGAACACTCCTGATAGCATTCCAAACATGCATAAAAAAGTTCTTGCAAACATTCCAAGCAGTTTGTGCGATATGATCAAAATAATGCAAAACCCTAACTTTTAAAGATCCGATTTTTTAGGAATTATTTTGCTTCAAAATTAAAATCACAAAGAACAAGACCTATGTATACTTCTGAGATATTTCCAAAAATGTAAGAAAATCCAAAAAAATTGCTCATTTACTCTCAAAATTAAGTTTTTTATGAAAATACATAAACAATTCATAGAAAATTCAAATATGCTCCAAAAAATCTAATTTTTTAATTGAAAACCTCTGATAATGTTCTTGACCTGAAAAAAAAATTTGATTTCAAAATACAAATCCATTTGTGAGATCTTGTCAAAAAAAGAAAAACCCTAATTTTTAAAGATTCGATTTGTTAGGAAATATTTTGCATCAAAATTAAAATCACAAAGAACAGATCCTGTGTATAAGTCAGAGAGATTTCCAAAAATGTAAGAAAATCTGAAAAATTTGCTCATTTGCTCTCAAAATTATTTTTTTATGAAAATTCATAACAAATTCATAGAAAATTCAAATGTGCTCCAAAAACTTGTAATTTTTTATTGAGAGCTCTTGATATTGTCTTCAACCTACCAACAAAATTTGGTGCAAATTTCCAATCCATTTGTGATATAGGATCAAATCTCTCCAAGATCTTGATTTTGTGTCCAAAACCCTAGCTGCACAAGGTTATTCTCCAAATTGTTTTACAAAATAGCAATATAGGGTTATAAAAAACTGCAAAAAATATAGATCTAACAAAAATCCATGTCCCACGGGGCATGCCAAAATGTTTATGGTGAAAGTGGATAATGGAAACAACAATATTGAAAGACTAAATGAATTCAACCACAAAACCTTAGCCTAACAACAACAAAGATCCACCATAACATATGAAGACTACCTAAGACAATGCAAATCAAATGAAATCACAAAGATTATACCATCACATGTCCAATAGGGTTTGGATATCCATTGATCTTTCTTGATATATTTGCTCTCAGATTTTATGTGTGCACAAGAGCTCAACAAAGAATGAAAAATGTGGTTGCAAGTAGGCTTGATCACATATGAAAGTTCGAATGCTAGAAGGCTTGAAGGATCGATTAGGGTTGAAAATGAAGGAAGCATCTCCTTATATAGAAGACACTATAAGAAATGGAGGGATAAGATTAAGAGGTGTAAAAGATAAATGGTCAGCTATGATTAGAGGGTAGGTAGAGAAAATAAGAAAATAATGAGAGGGTAGGTAGTGTAGGAATTAAAAGATGAATGACATGTGTCATAGGTAGAGAAGGCTAATGAATTAATTAAATAAATAAAGATTTATTTAATTAATAGAAGAAGTGGGATCAATTAAATAAATAAAATATTTAGTTAATTTAGGAAAGGACAATTTAAATGAATAAAAGTATTTATTTAAGTGAGAAATAAGGCTAGAAGAGGATAAATGAATTAATTAAATAAATGAAGATTTATTTAATTAATAGAAGAATTAGGCTTAGGCTTAAATAATTAAATAAATAACGATTTTTATTTAATTAGACAGGACAATTTTAGGTGTCTACACCTATAAATCCCAAGATTGAACCTTTGATGAGGAAAGAGTTATCCAGGCTTATAGAGTCTAGCACTATTTTTCCAATTAAGCATTTTTCTTGGGTAGCTAATTTTGTTCTAGTTAGGAAGAAAAATGGGGGAATCAGACTGTGTGTCGACTTTAGGGACCTCAATAGAGCCTCCCTTAAAGACCATTATCCCCTTCCTTCCATGGAACAAATTTTAGCCAAGGTTAGTGGCTCTGAAATATTTTCATTCTTGGATGGATACTCAGGTTATAATCAAATCTTAGTCCAAGAATTTGACCAATACAAGATTGCATTCACTACTAAATGGGGCACTTATGCCTATTGTAAAATGCCCTTTGGACTAATAAATGTAGGTGCAACTTTTTAGAGATAATGGATATGTATTTTAAGGGGATTAGCATAATTTGTACTATTATATCTTAATGATATTACTGTATACTTTAAGCATGTGGCAGACCACTTTGTTTATCTTGAGTAAGTTTTCAAAAGGTGCAAGGAGTATGGTGTGTCCTTGAACCCGAACAAGTGTGTATTTTCCACTGATCAGGACAAACTACTTGGACACATTGCATCCAAAGATGGTGTGGCCATAGACCCAGAGAGAGTGGAAGCCATTGTGTCTCTTCCACTTCCACATCACAAGAAAGGACTTCAAAGCTTCCTTGAAAGAGTCAACTTTGTTAGAATAATTATCCCAAACCTTGTAGCTTTGGTCAAGCCTCTCACAACCATGCTAAAGAAGGATTTTCCCTTCAAATGGACCAAGGAAGGGAAGGAGGGCTTTGATCAGATCAAATAGGCCATTGCTTAGGTTCCTTCCCTATTAAATCCAAACTATGAGAAGGATTTCATCCTTTACACCTTGGGAGGAGAATCTAGCATATCTACTATTCTAACACAGTTAAATCAGGATAATTTGGAGCAGCCCATTGCTTTTTTCAATGAAGGCCTAAAAGAATATGAACTCAAGTAAAACTATGTGGAAAAACAAGTCATCAGTTGTGAGAGCACTAAAATAGTTCAGACACATGCTCTCAAACAACAAGATTCAAATCCTAGTTCCACATGCCAGTGTTAAGGAATTCCTTCTCAATAAGGATATGGATGAGAAGAGAGCTAGATGGATCACTAAGGTCATGGAGTATGACCTTGCATCAAAATTACTAGGTTAGTAAGGGGAAGAGGGCTCTGTGAGCAATTCAATTAATCTTTTAAGGAAGAGTCAAAGACCTCCATCTTGTTGCAGGAAGAAGAACAAGTTGATAACCAAGGAGATGCACAAACCAGTTGGTTGGAGGTTATGAATGCCTTCTTGGAAGATGGCAGCTATCCCTTCTAGTTTCATAGTACCAAGAGAAGGCATCTCAGATTATAGTCCATCCCCTATGCCTTAGTGGATGGTATATTATTCAAAAGAAGCTTGGATGGTGTCTTGCTGAGGTGCATCCATGGAAACCAGACCGACAAGCTGTTAGAGGAATTTCATAATGGGCCCTCTAGTGCCCATTTCTCAACAAAAACTATAGCTATGAAGATCATGAGAGTGAGTTATTATTGGCCTTCTCTATTTAATGATGCTCACAAATGGGTTAAACAATGCAAAGAGTGTAAACTTTTTGCAAGTAAGATGAGATTAGAAGCTCTGTCCCTTCATCCCATCTCTGTTGATCAACCTTTTGTACAATGGGGGCTTTATTTCATTGGCCCTATCAATCCAATGTCAAGTGTAGGCCACAAGTGGATTTTGGCTGCCACAGACTATTTCACAAGATGAACAGAGGTTGTTGCTTTGAAGGATGCAATTGAAAGTTTAGTGATTCAATTCCTTGAGGGGATTGCAACCAGATTTGGAGCCCCTTCCACCATAATATCAAACAATGCCAAGACCTTTGTGGGATTTGAGATCAGTTTGTGAGCAGTCCAACATGATGTGTTCCTAAAAACATCATCAAATTACTATTCCTAGGGAAATGGCTTAGCTAAGTCCTCTAACAAAAACCTCATCAGAATCATCAAGAGGACTCTTGAATACAATCAGAGGTCATGGGACCTCAAGTTGGGAACAACCCTATGATCTGATAGAATTACTCCCAAGAGGGCTTTGGGAAACTCACCCTTCATGCTAGTATATGGGATGGAAGCTAGCCTTCCCCTATTCCTTGAGTTGCCATCCCTGGACCTGGCACATTAGTTGGAGCTCCTGGAAAATGATGCCTTATCAGTAAGGTATATTGAACTTACAGAGCTTGAAGAGGTTAGGGATAAAAGCCAAGCAGAATTTAAATGCACATTTGGGATAGGTGAAGAGACATTTTGACAAGAAAGCCATTTTGAGGACCTTCCAAGTCAGAGATTTTGTCCTAAAATGGGATGCTGACAAAGAAAAACCTGGGAAACACTCAAAATTTGATGCAATAAGGAGTGGTCCCTATGTGATTACCGACTGCAAGGAGGCTAATGTTTTCATGTTAGCTAGGTTGAATGGGGAAAATATCCCCATTGTAGTGAATGGGATTCACCATAAAGCATGCACTTAAGGGTTAATGTCATATATTTTATTGTAAATATTATAATTTATGTTCTTCTAGTTTCCAACAAGTGTGTGTGCATAGGCTATTCTTCAGAATGGCAAGTTTTGATTTTTTTGCAAGGGCACAGATTATTTTTTGCTTCAAGGCTTTGAGTCATGCCCAATGGATCCCCCATGACACCTAGTCTTACCCTAAGAAGGGCCACCTCTAAGTCGCCAAAATGTTGACTTTTTTCTATCAACTTAGGGTCCAGTCTAAGAGATGCTTTCTTGCATAACCTGCATGTTATGTGTGCCTACATAACCTTCGTGTTATCAACTCTTCCTGCAATGGCAAGGCTCTAATTCCATTTTTGAGTTGATTGGGTCAGTCGGTCAACTCACTTAAGTCTACCGGCTAGAGGGTTTGATGGTCGATGGTGGGCTAGTTTCCCCTTTTCCTCTCACCGTCTGATGGCAGTTTTTTCTCAGCGGCAACGGGGCATTCACCCTTATCCCGTGAGGTAAAATGAAGAAGTGCAAAGTGCCATAGGTTAAGGATGGTTGATGGTGGGAGGACTTTTGGCTTATCTCGCGAGGTTTATAGGGCAACGATAGCATCCCACTAGGTAAGGAAGTATTATGGAAAAGCTCAAATGGCTTATCCCACAGGGTAAGCAGAGACGACAAAAGATGTCGTGGGATAAGCAAACATGGAAAAAAAAAGGCAATGGCTTATCCTGCAGAGGTGAATCAATAGTGAAAGGGACCTGCGGGATAAGAAAAGAAGTTGGAGCATGGAAAGTCTTATCCTATAGAGTAAAGATGGACCCATGGGGATGCTACAGGGTATCAATGCAAGGTCTCTCAGTGGTCAAACATAGTGAAGGAGGTGTGGACCCGGGTGCCACATCAACTATCTTCATAAATCCCGATCCAATGACGATGTTTTAATCTTCTGTTGGGATTTTGAATGCACTTACATGGCAAGATCTCGCACATTTTTCTGCATGCGAGATCTATTGATCAACGACGAAGGTTCAAATTTAGAGTGGCAGTTGGCATTTAGTTTCTCTGCGTGCGGTGGTTGTCAACGCATTGGTCGAGGACATTTTTTGCTCAATTGCTGTTCGATCTTGGTCAGATTTTCTTCCAACCACCGGTTTTCAGTCCCCATTACTCTAGAGGTGACTTCTGTGGGTCGATTTTAGATGCCAACATGCCCTCTTTAATGCATAATAGAGAATTTTGTCCCTGTAAGTGTGCTCGACCATGCTTGTTAGCAAGGTTTTCTTCACCAAGGCATGGTTTTCACTTTTTTAGAGGCATAGAACGCTTCCAGAGCTCGATGCAGCATGTCATCAGATCAAACTTTGATCTGATATTTTTCTCCCCTCTCAAATTTTTGTAACCTAAACCAAGCAGGGTTAGGGTTTTCTTAATTGTAACCCATCTGAGTTATGCCTAAACTATAAAGGAAATTTTGTAACATTTTCTTAGGATCTTCTCCTTTTTTCTCTGGTAGTAATCCATGATTTTTGCAACTGTAAAATCCCCTTGCCTCTCATTAATAAAATTTTCTTGCCTTACCTAGTTTCATTTTATGCAAATTGTTTATTTTCTTTACCTAGTTGTATGAATGCATATTTTCTTGTTTTCTTAGCATCTGTAATAGTGTTGATCCCTCTTGGAGTGGCATCTGAGAACATTGTTTATTCCTATGCCATTGTTAAGAATTCCAACCTTGACTGAGTCTCAGAAAGCTAGACTTAGATAGGAACTAGTGTATCTTTGGGCAGTTTTATCAATGTCTTGTGCAGTTACAAGTGGGGTAGATCAACTTTCGGTCTAGGTGCGAGCCTTATTTTCCTTCTTTCATGCAACCCTTCTCCCTCTTATTTTTCCCTCTCAGAATATAGGTTACTTTTATCAGTGTTGGGTTAGTCCAACACCTGCATCAGATTGGAAAGGAAGTCGACCTTCTCTGAAGATTCAACCTCACAACAATGCAAGATCCCACACTTAAGAGGTTGTTTCACGAGGTTGATGACCAAGCCTGATCACCAAGGGTGCAAACTTTTGTGACAATGATGCCACTCTAGGAGTCAATGGGGCCAGAGTAGGACAAAAGTGCCAAAATAGTATGAACACATTTTTGGTTAGGGTTTTGACTTTCTAGTTGACCTTTTTTCTGGTTTTAGACTCCAAATGCTCTAACTTTCATTTCTGATGATTTTGGGCACTATTCTATTCCTCTTTGATGAATTTGAATCCTATTTGGGATCCAACAAGTATTTTTTCACTTGTCTGTTGAGGTATGGAATGTTTCTCCAGCAAGATGTATGCATCCCTTGTTTTTGAGGATGAGTAAATGCAGCTCCAGTGAGAGGTTATGTTGTGCCTTGCTATTGAGGACTATGTGGTATCATTAGATTCATAGTATTTCCCTATTTATGGGTTTATATCACTCTTGAGGCTCTCTTTATTGTTTCATTATGATTCTTTGAGCTTATGGCATGATTCTTGTTATATGCCATTTGTTTGTATGTTTATAGCTATCCTTTATGTTCAGTTGGTATTAGATTTGTAATGACTTTTGGATGCTTTCATTGATGAGTTTAATATTTTTATTATGACGTACTTGTTATATGCTACCCTATGGTTTTGGTCCATGGTAGGGGGAGTGGGCTCTTGCATGTGTGGACCAAGGTCTTGAGCATTAGGCCTCTAGGAAGGGTTCTAGACTTGATGGAACCACATGAAGAGTTTTATTGTAATTGCAAGTGATAATATTAATATTGATTAGTGGGTTTGGGCATTTAGGAATTCACTAAACAAGATAATAATTGGTTTTGTGGCCCTACCTCATATCCCTAGAAGTGTGCACACTCGAGATGAGTATGGGAAGCCCATTGGAGCAGTAAACCAATCTCCCTTGAATGGATCCAAGGTTGAGATTGTTCTACATGTCTATTAGGATGAGGCTTGGCCCCTTCTTTTGTGAAAATAGCATGTGATGACACTCTTGCCCTACATGTTTCCATTATCCATATGCTTTGATTTATCGTTTGTGCCTCTGGAGGTTGATTGCTTTGATTTAGCCATGTGATGTGATTTGATGTTGTATTCTTATGTTGGAGTCTTGTGATGTCATATTTTATACTATGGTTGATAGGTGTCATCTTAGGTCTTGAGTGTGAGTTGGAACATTATGTCATCTCCTAGCACTTATTTTGGATATTTGTGCTTGAATCCTTGGAGACGGGTCTCATTTTCTATAGGGACATCCTTGTATAGCCATTCATTTATGTCTCCTTGTATGACCTCATGGTTAAGCTCTCCTTGAGCTTGGAATGTGGTGGAGCCATATTGTTTGATCATGGGTCATTTCTTCTTATGTTCCTTAATAGGCTTCCCATGGGAATGTGGATCTAACGGAAAAGCACCCACTGTGAAAGTACCTTGTAGGGATTATTTTTCACAGCCAATGTCATTGACCTTGAGTTGGGAAATGGCTGAAGAGACAGATGTCTTTTCTTTAGCAGTGGCTAAGATGGTATTAGGATCAACATATGAGGATGATACAACATTAGGTGCATCACCGCTATTGATGCCAAGGCAATGATGAGAATATGGAGATGAGGCCTCAAGTGCATGATGATACTCAAAGGTTTGAGCGTGGTGATGAACAATGATTTTTCATCCTTGAAATGAAAATTTAAGTCATTGGTGATAGCTGGAAGGAATGACCTGCATTGCATGAATCCATGGGTGACCGAGAAGTATGTTGAAAGGGAGATCAAGATCAACAAAATGGCACAATGTGTTTTATGTTTTTGGGCCCACCTGGATAGTAAGATTAATCATCCCTACTAAAATTCTCTCATCATTTTCATAAGCCTTGATAGTAATGCATTGATTGTGCATATATGAGACAGTGTGCCCCACCTGGGTAACGAACCTTAACGTACAAATATTAAGGGTAGAACCATTATCAATCAGCACTCATTTTACTTTGTGTAGCTTTACTATGGCTTCAATGTTTAATGGGTGAATGTGATTAGGATCTGGGACCATAGCATCAAATTATGTGAAATTGAGGTGATATGTGGAAGATAAATGGGCTACCATAGCTTGAAACTAGATGGTGTTAATGTTACGAGGAACGCGAGCCTCATGTAGGGTTCGTGTAAGGATCTCCTGATGAGTAGGTGAGGCTTTTAGGAGGTCAAGAATGGAAATTTGTGCAAATTTTTTTCCTAAGTGCTCGAGGATATTGTATTACATAGACACTGATGGTGTAGGAGGAACACTAGATGTAGGGGCCCCTAGGACTGACATGCGATCTCTTCTAGTGGTGACAGCACAGTGGGTATCACCCCCTTTAACACGAATCATGTTAACATGATCTTTAGCCTGGGAAATGTACCCTATAGTAGGTCCATAATCAAATGGTACATTGTTGTAATTAATGTTATTGGTAGTGTGACCTTGATTAGCAGTAGATGTGCTTGCTTCCCCTTGATGCTTGGGAAGAGAATTTTTTATACATTCCTAAATTGGCATTGAGTGATTTTCCTATGATAGGGTTGACAACAATTTTGCCTTGGTCAATAAGGTCCTGAACCAGGTGTTTTAGCTTCATGCACTTGTTCATTTCATGATGCTTGTGAGATGGTAGGTGCAATATTCATTTTCCTTATACCAATTGAGTTTAGGCTTAGATTCATCAAAAGGTTGTGTTTGAGGATATACATTCATGTTGTGTTGTTCCATACGTTTGAAGATGACATCTGGTGGTTCAACCATAGGTGTGAACTGACGTCGAGGACCATAGTCACCTTCTTGATATGGGGGAGCTTGAGATACTGTGATTGTTTTGGTCCTATTGGCCTATGCATTTGTTGTTTGTGCTTGTGGGGGAGGGATATGCATTGGTGGAGGAGGTGTAACATATATCTGTGATGGAGGATTATTATACATTTGTGTGGGTGGTGGCTTTGCAACCACAATCATTTGCACAATCTTGGAATTAGTGACTCCATCACCAACAACATTCTTTTTTCTATTCCAATAACGAGACCTATCATTGTTAGGCTTATCCGAATACTCTTTGTACATTTTTATGACTCCTTCCTCGATGAGCGCTTGTTCTACCGATGGTCCTTTAGACATGATATCTTTGAATATGCTAGCATAGTTTAATCAAATGTGATATCCCAGTTTTGGATGGAGATTACTAATGAAAACAAACACCAATTGGGTGTCTAGAAATGTGCATGGGAGGCGACTAGCTAGAGTTGTCCATCGTTGGGTATAATCAAGAAGACCTCCACCACCTTTTTGTTTAGCTTGACATTAATTGAGCATGGAGGTGTCATTTTCTATGTTATAGTGATACTGAATCACAAAACATTCAGACAAGTCTGCAAAGGTGGTGAAGACACCAAATGGTAATTTGGAGAACCATTCTAATGAAGGACCGCTAGGGCTCTTAGGGAACAACCACAAAAGATAGTTGTCACACCATGATACTTCTTGACAAGCCATGAAGAATTCCTTGACATGATGTCTTGGATCTCCTTTTCCTTTGTATTTATCAAATCTAGGCAATTCAAAGTGTTTAGGAAAAGGCATAACTGTGATAGATTTGTTGAACGGATATGGACAAAGTTCTTCGAATTTGAAGACCCATTTGGAGCTATTCTCCTATAATGACTTGAGGGTGGCCTTCATTTCCTCCCATTCAATATTGACTAAAAAAGCATTGGGAGATGGAGTAGCTGATTGGTATCATGGTACTTGATATGACATTTGTTGAGACTGATGATAGCCTTGCTAGTGTGGTGGATTTTGATAACTTTCCATGTTTTGATAACTCGAGATTTGTTGTTGACCTATCGATTGTTGTTGGTGTTGAGGTATCTACAAATAGGTCATCGCGTTCTGCTATGGGGCACCAAGTGGTTGTTGATATTGCAATTTTTGGAACTGTTGAATCCATGGCGCACTGCCTTGAGGATAACTACCCCCTGTATAATTGGGATATAGGTTAGATTGAGCATTTCCTGTAAAGGGATTTTGATTTGTGTCGCTTTGCACATGATGAACATTTGTGACTACATAGGAGGTAGGTGGTGCTTGCAAGTAACTGAATTGTGATTGTGAAACAACTAGTTGGATAGTTACTTGGGGTTGATATTGGGTCATGCCAACAACTTGTAGCATTGATTGAACGGGTGGGGTATGTATGATGACGATATTGTAGAAGGCATGCCCCAACTGGGATCTGTGTAGCAGATGTGAGAGGGTAGCCTGGCATCTCTATAGTGTTACCTATGACTTGCGACATTGATTGAATGGATGGGGGTATAGATGATGATGATAGCATCGTGTAATTTATGCCCCCAGTCAAGACTTATTTGGTAACAATTGAGGGATAGCCTGGCATTCATGTGGTTCAGAATGACATTTGTGCAAAAGGCACATTGGTGGGTTGAGAGACCGGATTAGTGAAAGGTGTGACTTGCATCACACTTGATGTCATGGGTGTTTGTGCCACCAATGGCAGTGAGGTCGGGAGTTGTGTGGATAACACATTAACTAGTGCATTTGTAAAGTGGAAAATTGAACCCTAGTGACTCCCCACCTAGGAGAGAGAAAGGAAATCACTAGGATGGTTTTCACTTAGAGGAACTTTACATTCAAAAGAGGGGCTTGAATCCACTAGATCCAAATCCAAGAGAGACAAGGATGTGAATTCCAAGTGGATTGCAAGGGTTGAAGTGTGATTTACCCTCTTTTGTAAATGAGAAAGTTGACTTCTTGACTATGTGGAAAAGAGAGGGGAAATGAGTGAAATGAGGGGCTACCAATTTGGGATTGCATTGTAACTTTGGATCTGAGCTAATTAGACTGATACGGATCTACCCTACAAATTTGGAGAAAAGTCATTAGGACCATGGCAGGAATGTACATGGTCCTCCACAAAATCCACAAAACGAAAAGGGTTCTTCCATCTCTGCAAATGAAGCCCAAACCTGCAATTACAGTTGCACACCTACAACTTACACACATAAAAGAGAGGAGAAGGGGTTGTGGATAGGGTTTTCCTTAGTCAAACCCCGGTTGAGGAATCAACCTTGAAAGAAAGTAATTGCAAATGCTTGAATGTAAACAATGGAAATGTAGACCTTGTAGATTTTCAATTTCTTGATGATGATTGCTTTTCTTCTTGAATGTAAATCACAAGTGTTGCATGGAATGGCATGTAACATGACAAAACCCTAACACACATACACTATTGCAAATGAATATTGAAATATTGCTCCAATGGATGAATGAAGAAGACTTGAATGCTCAAATGCTTGATGATGTATATCTTCGCCTATGCTTGCTTATGATCCACTTCGCTTGAATTTTGCCTCCCATTCCCCCTTATGCAAATGAGAAAACCAACTCCTTTTTATACATGCTTCTTGAAGATTAATATATCTCAAAAAAGGCCAACATTGGGGAGATTGAGGGTCCCAAAGTGCAGATGGGGCCGAGGGGATCTATCTTGGGGTCACCTAGTGCAAGAGCACCTAAGGGTGAGCAAATACCCTTTTCAATTTTAGCAATTTTGGCATAAGGACTAATTCGAGTCCATTAGGCTGTATGTTTGGAGCTTGGAGTGCATTTTGACTTCTTTTGAAAATTTCATGTTTTGGCTATACTTATCCTGATAACCCGATGAGGTGCCATCGGCTATCAGCGGGACTGTTTTCAACCTACCCCGATAGCCCGATGAAGTTGCCAGTGGTTGGAGCAAGTCAAAGCGGATCCATCGACTATCGGCATAAGTGTTTTCCACCTATCCCGATGAGCCGATGAGGTTGCCAATGAAGTGGAGCGAGCAGAGTGAGTTCAGAAGGAGCCATCAGCTATTGGCATAACTTGTTTTTGTACCTTCCGATAACCTGATGGGAAAGCATATGCTTTGGAGCACACCTGTTATCACTGTTTAAAATGGGTTTTCTGTTCCCATAAACTGGCTAAGTTTTAAAATTTTGAATTAGACATGCTATCAATTGCTTCAGCCCTGTGTTAGGTATTAAGGGTTTAGGGTTTTTATTTTTAAATCATTCAATGTTTTATCAAAAAACCCTTTGGTTCTATTTCTTTGTTACTTTATCCACTTAAGTAACGGGTCCCAGGTTCGTAGGAAGTGTCCCCCCTTGTCATTTGCCTAGGCGATCATTTGAATTAATCATAAAATTTCATGCCTTATATATTTTTCTCCTAATGTTTTCAAGCCCAGTAAGTGGTACACATCTCTTAGGAAGATCTATGGTTTTCGCTATTTTGTTAGGCAAAGTTGCGCATGGTTTAAGACTTGTGAATTGGCGAAAAGGAAATGCGTTCTAAATGGCAATTTTGGCCCAGTTTAAAGAGGTCTCATCTTGTCCAAGATCCAACAACTAGTGTTATTTCGCAACCTGGACTTGCAAGAGAAATACCTTTCCCAAAATGGCAAAAGTGTTTGGTGGGACCCTGCATGCGAGGATTTTCTAAGTGACTAAAAGGCAATCAAGTCCCATTTGATCTGACGGTTCACGCTGTTTCGCAGGATGAAAATGCTCGACAGTTATCTTTCATGAAGTGGCAAAATGACGTGGCACTCCAAGTAGACAATCCAGCTGGTCTAGAAGAGCGAGTGAGATGGTTGCATGTGGCAGAGGCCACAATAGTCAGCGAGGTGGGTCCAAGGGTTAAAAGAAGGTGGGTCCCGGAAGTGAGTCATGCCGCAGGATAAGAGGTGACCTGGCAGATACAGGTGGCAAGGATGAGGTGGAACCCAGTGTTTTCTCTCAACAAATGAAAGACTGACATGTCAGCTTTGAAAGTGATTAGATGCCAGGTGTTTAAGGTTGAGTCGGAGGGCCCACGTCTACCAGAGTTAGTTCAGATGGTTAAGCATCGAGGAAGTAAAAAGTAATCTAATGGCCCACTTGAATTTGCAAAGGTAAAGTGCTCATGCTTTATGCTCTGCTAAATGGCGAAAAGGTTTTTCGTCCCCAAAGGTAGATAAAACATGAGGTTAAAGGAGGTTCAACTTCGTTTTGATCCAATGGCTAGCGTTATTTCATGGTTGCGAGATGCTTGAAGGATATGCTTTGTGAAATAGCGAAAGTAAAAAGGGTTCATCCAAGTGTCAAGCTAGATGATGACGTGTATGTGGACATGTGGTTTCAGAAGAAGTTGAGGGCCTGCCAAGGTGTAACCGGTAGTAAAAGGGAGAGACACGTGGCTGACGTTGAACTAGGCTTGAACGGTTTTCTAAAACCAATGGTTGAGTGCCACGTGGTAATCAATAACCAATAAAAGGTGGCGTAAGAAAAGCAGGCATAAAGGGTTTCCCTTAAAGGATGGTCATCTCCAATCTGATCCAACGCCTCGTGTTGTTTCATGGCCCAAAGCTAAAAGATGTTTAAGCTTCACGAAATAGCGAAAGACCATTAGCAGTCAAGGTAAAGGCGCGGTTAATAAAGATGTCGGCGGTCTCGATGAGAGTTAAATGCCGAGCAATTAGAATTCCATCTAACATCTGGCGTAGTTTTGCAAAGGAGAAGTGCTCGAAAGATAAAGTCTGCGAGATGGCGAAAAGGAGGTGGGGCCCAGTGCGAAGGCAAGACTGTTAAGTCAGTATAATGACCGATCAAGTTTTTGTCAATCAGACGGTTGGCGTGATTTCATTTAACGAAATTACCTAACGGTTATGCTTTGCGAAACAGCGAAATAGCGAAAGGAAAGAATTGCAGGAATGTTGTGACCCATTGGAGCAAAAATTTGAATTCTTTTAGGAATTCAATTCTGAAGGGATGACCGAAGCATGCGGAATCAATGTCACAGTTAAGACCCTGGGTACCATATATGATCTCCTATCGATTGAGTAAAGGTATCATTCAAAAGAATTGTTGCAGAAGAGGAGATACAAAGCTTTTGTCTTCAAATACAGAGTGAGTCAATTCAGTTGCAGAGAAGATTCCTTCAAGCTAGAATTAGGTTTTCTTGTACTCTTGTGTGGCAATTTCTTTGTGGTGTTTTAATTAAGGTCTTGATTTGTCACTGAACCGTTTGGGGGTAGTATTTTGATTGCTTGCATTTTCAAAATGGCACGTAAGAGAGAGTTTTCTGGGAAGGTTAATTATCAAGAGAGGGCCATTTGTGATGATTTTCTTGAGCAGTTGATGTTGTCAACTAACCCGGCATCAAAAGTGAAAGAATTAGTGCCTAGAGCTCCTCATTTGAAGATAGGAGAAGGGCTATATGATAAGGGCAATTGGTTGAGAGATCCATAGGTCAGATTGTCTAGGTTGGGGTTATTCAAGGTTGGATTTGGAATGAGAAATTCTCTGGCCCCACAAAATAGCATCTTGGAATTAGATGTAGGGAAGTTGGTAGTTCCAGGGGTATTCATGGACATGGATCTATTGACTCAAATTGCACATAATTATGATCTAGTCACGAGAAGCATTAGGGACACAAATGGGAAATCCCTCATTGAAATCAATAATGAGGAATTCAGAAGTGCTTTTGGGCTAAATGAGTTTACCAATTTTCTAGAACCCATTAACTTCAAATCATTGGCTCAAGTATACGGTACACAAAGGAATCACCTAAGGAGTGGGCCTCTTAAGGAATTTTTTGTGAAAATAGGTGGGTTGATAGTTGTAGGACCCAACACTGAAGAGCCCTTCTCATTTAATCTATTCACCCTCAAGGCTAAGGGAATGTATTGGTCACTCTGCCAGATTTTGGGAGAAGATGCTGAGGCAAATATGCCTAATCACTACCTGCTAATGATTGCTCAGATTCTGAATCCTTCCCTTGCAGTAACATTTGACTATGCCTCTTTTATTACTGATGCTATCCATGGAGGGTTGATAGGAATAAAAAATGGGAAGGTGGATAGGCCTTTCGAATGGTATTCACTCCTCATGCATCTATTTTTGTTCAAAGGTGGTGATTACTTTGCCAATGGACTGGACCTCATAAAAGAGAAAGAGGGAGAAAAGATGCCAGTGCAACTATGGAGTACTGTGTTGTCATGGGATAGAGAGGATTCCAGTTTCTTAAAATTTGACAAGTATTTTGCATCAAATATTAGGACTCTTCTCTGCACAGAAAACCCAAGGATCCCCAAGGTTCTTTTGGAGTTCGTCAGACCAAAAGAATTTGCAGAGAGTATAAAGATTGTTCATAATTGGGGTGATATTTACCTATACCCAGTCTCAATAGTTTTTAGAGTTTTTGGTTTCAAAGGCACTCCATTCTTGTTGCCCTATCAGGTCCCTTTCAAAGTGGGAATTGCAGAAGTCCTTAGATAGATTAGTAGTGTACAAGAGGTAGAGCTGACAGGCAAGGGTAAAGGGAATATTTTCCCTACGGTTACCATAGCCCATCAATTTATAATAACCAAGGGAGGTTGGAATTGTTTTTAAGACTTTATCAAACCTTATCATTTGTCAACTACACTATCCAAGTGTGCCGATCCAGAAGACTTCTTCAATGGCATGTTTAGAAAGAGAGCAGTGTGCAGAGGCAAACCCCATCAATTTTAGTTTCTTGAGGACCTCATTAGAAATGAGTTTGATTTGGATGAGTAGGAACTGAGGAAAGAAAAATGGGTGGCTTATAAGAAAGCCTTATACTTTGTGCATTAGTTTGATGCCAGCTATGACCCATTGTCTAGCTTTTTCCCTTTTGAGGAGAAAATAAAGTTTTTAATTGTTTGCTTTAAGGATGTGATGCAGACCCTGAAAGAAAAAAGGGAAGTTGTGACTAAAAGCAACCCTGAAAAGGCAAGAATGATTCTAAGTAGGTCTTCCTCTGTTAATGTATTAATCTTTAGGTTAAAACTTAGTAATTTTAGGTTAATTTTAGTTTTGTTTGATTTTATTAGTTTACTGTTCGTTGCCTTTATTATGCAGAAAGTACTTCTTGAATTTTAATTGAAAAGTGTTTCATTTTATTTTTGTCATTTCATTTACATTTCTGCCCTAACAGTGGTATCAGAGCGGAGAAATAAGAGCAGAGAATTCTACAGAAACAATAAATTGATTCAGGTGATATCAATTTATTTATTCTCTATTTTTAAAGGATTGAGAAGTTCTTTTAAAATTGTAGGCCTTGCAAATTGTGTTTATTTATTTTAAATTCAGAATGCAGTCTATTGTTTCATTGATTGGAGAAACTTTAACAGGAAAAGATAATTGGATGGAATGGCATAGAAAAATTGAAAACACTCTCATTTTTAATGATTTATGGTCTAAAATTTGTGATGGAAATGCCCAACCTACAACACCAATTGATGCTAAAGAAAAAGAAATTTGGCAATATAAAAATTCCAAAGCTTTGGCTTTGATAAGAGCTTCTGTTAATGGAGATGTGTATCAACATATACAAGGATGCACATTTGCATGGGAAGCCCTTCACAAATTAAAAGATTTATTTGATTCTCATTCAGAATTAGAGTTTATTCAGTTACAATTAAAATTGTTTAATCTTGAATTGAAAAATGGTGATGTTATGAGTTTGGCTTCTGAAATCAAAGCTATAAAACATGATGATGCTGTGGGTGGAAAAGTTGATATCTATCTCACTGCTTTCATCAAGGCACTTCTTCCAACACATTCCACTTATCTAGAGTCTCTTCAAGCAAGTAATCAATTGAAAACCATTTCATTTGATACATTGGTTGAAAAGTTAGCAGAACGTGAAAAAGCTTTTGGAAGGAAAATAGATAATACTACTGAAAATGTTTGTTTTGCTCATCAAAAAGAAAAATCTATCAATAAAATCTCTTCAAAGTATAGTTATAATGATAAAGGAAAAACTAGAGGTCAATGGAGGCAACATGATAATCAAAATGATAGAGTATTTATATTGTAAAAGATGTGGTAGAAAAGGTAGTCATGAAGCACATGAATGTAAGCTCTCATGGGACAAGATAGAAAGTTTTAGAGAAAATTCATTTAAACAGAAAGATAAAACAAAAATGCACAGTGATGATAAAATTTCAGAGGATAAAATTTCAGGAGCAGCCCAATTTGCTTGTGACAGTGATAGTGATCAATATGTGCTTTTTGTTTCAGATTTTACATCTAATTCCTCATGGTATGATTCTTGGATCTTAGATACTGGAGCCACACAACATATGACATTTTGGCGTGATTGTTTTGAAGAATTTCATGAAGGTGCCTATGGTCCAATTTATTTAGCAGATAAATCTAGTCTGAAACCTCTTGGAAAAGGAACTATTCGATTTAAGTTGCCTAATCTTCAAGACCTTGTGCTTCATGATGTATTATTTATTCCAGAATTACAATGAAATTTGCTATCATTAGTATTGATTCGACAAAAAGGCTATTCTATTTTCTTAAAAGATGGGCAGGTTGTTGTAAGAAAAACATCTAACAATCAAATTGTTTTCACTGGGCGTGAAGATGGAAGATTATTAAAATTAAATGGTGCATCTACTTCGCATATTAGTTATGATAGCATTCATACCATGCAAAAGAATGGTGTTGATGGTTTGCCATTTTTTTCTAAATCAATTGAAAAATGTGAAGCATGTATTCTTGCCAAACAACATAAAAATTCTTTTCCTCATTCCACCTGGAGAGCACATAGAAAATTGCAACTCATTCATTCAAATTTGTGTGGGCCTTTACCAGTAACTTCTATTGGAGGATCTAAGTACTTTATGTTGTTTATTGATGATTATAGTCGCATGACTTGGATTTATTTTTTGCAGCAAAAATCAGAGGCTTTTGACACTTTTAAAAGATTTTGTGTTATGATTGAAAATCAGGCTCAATCTCAAATTGGTACTCTTCGAACAGATAATGGTGGAGAATTTACTTCTCTAATTTTTGAGGATTATCTTTGTCAAAATGGTATTCAACATCATCTCACTATTCCAGGCACTCCTCAACAAAATGGTGTTGTTGAAAGAATGAATAGAACTATCATGAACATGGTTCGAGCAATGTTATATTTCAAAGGCATCAAGTTATATTTTTGGGCTGAAGCAACAAGAACAGCAGTCTATCTTCGCAATAGATCTCCATCATCTGCTCTTCACCAAACAACTCCATATGAGGTTTGGTTTGGTTATCCTCCAACTATTTGACACCTTTGAATTTTTGGTTCTATTTGCTATGCTTTGATTCCTAAAGAAAAAAGGAATACATTGCATCATCATAGTTATAAGTGCATTTTTTTGGGCTATTCTGAAACTTCAAAAGCCTATAGATTATATGATGAAGTTCATAAAAAGTTTTTTATTGCTCGTGATGTTGTATTTTGTGAATCTTTCAAAAGTGATACACATATTGAAAATGAGTTAAAACAGCTTGATAAATTTGCCACATCTTCTCCTTGGATAGAAAATTCTTGTGAGATTTTACACTCTGGAGGAATGAATACATGTGTAGAACCTGCATCTCAAGCTACCTCAACTCATGATGCTTCACCTCTTCATGTACCAGAAGAAGCCCCTTCTCATAGTGATGTTCTCACTAATGATGAGCCTGACTCATTACCTCCCAATGAAGATTCTAATCTACAAATAGAAACATCTATTGTCCCACAAAAATCCTCTCATAGGTGGACCAAACAAGTTCAACAAACTTTGAAAGATTTGCGACCTGATGAAATAGGTAAAAGAGGTACAAGAAGTTCTTATAAAGCAAGGCTACAAGCTCAATCTAATATTTCAGATAACCTTGAGTCTATTGATGAGCTCAATCTCACAATCGACTCAACACCAAATTCCTATAAAGAAGCTCATCATATTTCATTTTGGAGGCAAGCTATGCAACATGAGTATAATGCACTTTTGAATAATGGCACATGGGAGTTGGTTGATCCTCCTCTTTATTGTAAACCTATCGGTTGCAAGTGGATTTTTAGAAATAAATATAACACTAATGGTTCACTTGATAAACACAAAGCACGCCTTGTTGCCAAAGGTTATGCTCAAAAAGAGGGCATAGACTATGATGAAACATTTGCCCCTACAGCAAAATGGACTACTATTTGTGTTTTGTTGGCTTTAGCAGCCCAAAATGGTTGGAACATCCATCACATGGATGTTAAAACTGCATTCTTGAATGGTGATCTTAAAGAAATAATATATATGACTCAACCTGAAGGCTTTGAAGTTCCTGGTAAAGAGGACAAGGTATGCAAGCTTATAAAATCATTGTATGGTTTAAAACAAGCCCCATGAGCCTGGTATGAAAAAATTACTGAGCATCTCTTGCAGTTGAATTTTCATCACTTTGAATTTGATGATGCAACTCTTTTTGTTAAACAGATTGATGGTACTATTGTCTATCTTATTGTTTATGTGGATGATTTATTTATCACTGGAACTAGTGAGGCTAATATTCAAAATGTAAAAGAAGGATTGCAGCAAGGTTTTGATATGACTGATTTGGGTCATCTTCATTACTATTTGGGAATTGAGGTGATTCAAAACCCCCAATCTATCTTCATCAGTCAACAAAAATATATTGGTGATCTTCTCAAAAAGTTTGGTATGGCTGATTGCAAGCCTCTCAGCACTCCTATGGAGCAAAATCTCAAACTTTCATCTAATGATTCCTCTGATTTGGTTGATGCAACTTCTTATAGGCAACTAGTTGGCAGTTTGATTTATGCTACAACTACTCGACCTGATATTTCTTTTTCTGTTGGAGTTCTGTCACGATTTATGCAACAACCTAGAGAAACTCATTGGTTAGCAGCCAAACGGGTTCTTCGATATCTACAGGGCACTCAAAACTATGGGCTTAAATACTCCAAGATATCAAAATTTTCTTTGCTTAGTTATTCAGATTCAGATTATGCCGGTGATATGGATGATGGAAAATCTACATCTGGTTACTTAATGTCTCTTGGTTCTGCTGTAATCTCTTGGAAATCTAAAAAGCAACCAGTCCCAACTCTCTCTTCTGCAGAAGTAGAATATATAGCAGCATCTGAGGCAACTAGAGAAATCTTATGGGTTCGAAGAATTCTTGCAGATTTGCAGGCACCACAAGCTTCTTCCACACCACTCTTTATTGACAATCAATCTACTATAAAAATGGCTAAGAACCCAGTGTTTCATGATCGTACCAAACATATCAACACCAAGTTTCATTTTATTCGGCACTATGTGAAAGATGGCAGTATCTCCCCTCAATATTGTGCTACTACAGACCAACCTGCAGATATACTTACCAAAGCATTGGGTTGTGTTAAGTTTGAAAATTTTCGTGAAATGATTGGTTTAACTCCTTCAGATTAAGGGGGAGATGTTAATGTATTAATCTTTAGGTTAAAACTTAGTAATTTTAGGTTAATTTTAGTTTTGTTTGATTTTATTAGTTTACTGTTCGCTGCCTTTATTATGCAGCAAGTACTTCTTGAATTTTAATTGAAAAGTGTTTCATTTTATTTTTGTCATTTCATTTACATTTCTGCCCTAGCATTCCTCCACCAAAGAAATCCCTCCTGGTGACTACACATTGCACAAGAAATCTAGTTATAGTGTGCTGATGCCCACAACAGGGGAGTCCTCTACCTCCAAAGGAAAGAGGAAGATACAAGATGTCATTGACATCCAAGAGAGCCCTAAGAAGCAAAGAGTAGGAAAAGAAATATCATCTGATACACCTTTGTACTCTCCATCCCAATCCCCTATTCACATAGGAGATGAGCAAGCAGTAGCTGAACAACTGATACAGTTAGGCAGTCTAGGAGAAATTGCCTATACATATGATGAAGTAGAGGAAGGAATGCTAGAAGAACCCCTTGTTGCTGAAATGAACATTACTACCACTGAACTTAAAGGCCAGGAGTGGGATCCTGAGATAAAGCAGGCCAGTGATGACTTCTTGGCTGACAACAATTTTGTCACATTAGGAGCATTTATGCAATTTGTATGGAAACAAAATTTAGATAAATACAATGCAAGATGTGAGAAGAGAAAAGGTGAGTAGCCTAACAAAGATCCAGCTCTGGTGGAGGAGGAAATAAAACAAGAAATGATGGAAGAATTTAAGACCATCACTCCTAAGTAAGGAAGAGATATGGTGGCACAAGCTAGGGTGCTTATTCTCCCTGAGTGGGACATAGCAGATGCCTTGGTACTGGAGGCAATGAGGAAAGAAACTAAGCCCATGGAGGGAATCACTTTCAGTAAGGATAATGCAGTCCATGGAGTACAGAACACAGGGGTGGTAGAAGCTGCTAGCACTATGCTAGAGACTACAAAATTTAGTGTTGCAGTAGCAGAAAAGAAAGCCAAGGAAAAAGCAGATCTCCAAGTCAAGTTGGAGACAATTTTGAAGGCTTATAACAGTGTTAAGGAGGAGGTAAGAGGTAAGGATAGCATCATTGCTAAGTTTCAGAGCCAGTTGACAGGACAGTACCATCAAGGTGAGTCTTCAACACTGATGATCTCCTCCTCTTCTGCAAGACCTCCACCTAGCAGCCCCATCATTGAGTTCCCACCATCTCTAGCACCCTCCAACTCCCAGATGATTGAGATTACTCCTCAATAGCTAGAGAATTTGAAACAGGCTCAGGCCTTGTATGCCAAGAAATATGAGGATAGAGTAAGGGATACTATTTCAAGTTTTGCAGATACAATGAATGCCTTGCTGCTATATAATAATATAAGTAAGGTTTTGGATATGTGGAATGATCTCAATGGAGATAAGGCCATTTTGACACCTATTTTTGACAAGTGGAGGCCTAGAGAGTAGGACTTGGAGCTTATTTGTGCATCTTATGATGAAGCAGGGGCCAATCCTATCATCAAATCCACTTGTGACACCACCAAAGACCTAGTAAAATTAGCAGAAGGGGTGGATAATGCTGATAGAAAAATTAACTTGTACAAAAAGGAGTATGCTGATCAGGTTTTTGAGTTGCTCCTAGGAGTTTTTGCTAGCCCAGATCAACTAAAGGACAAAAAAGTGTGGCTCAAGGAATTAGAGGCCAAAATGTTAGCCAAAATTAAAGGAATTGTTGATCTAGATGATGGTGCCTTCTTTGTTGTGACAATTCAGGAGATAGAGAAAATCAAATCTCATTATGGTTATCTCAATTCAGAAGTCAACAAGATGAGAAATTCCTGGAAAAGGTTGACCAAGGCTAAGACAAAAGTGATTAATTTTGCATGGCCAATTGATGATGTGTACAATGAATGGACAACAAAATATGCCATCCAGGATGTAGAACAGTTAGAGGGTGCTCCTGAATAGTTAGAAGAGGTTGCAACCAGACAACAAGTTGAAGAATCTACAAAGGTCGAAAGGGACTTGTAACTTCTTTTGGAAAAGAAATGATTGTAACAAATTTTCCTAGGAAAGTCCGAAGCTATGTGCATCCATATTGTTATAAATGGATACCAGGACTAAGAGAAAAGAGGATCGCAAAGAATTGTAAGAAAACACTGTAGAAATTTATATCTAAGCTTTTCTAAGTTTAATGGAGAATATTCAAAAGTTTTTGTGATACTTTCTTGAGGAATATATCAATATACAGACCATCGGTTTTGAGTAAAACTTTGTGTTATCTTCGAATGTGCTTGCAATTGCTTACTGTTTCATTCTGAATAATCCAAGGTTATTTTGTTTGAATGGGGGTTGAAAGGCAATTTTCAGTAGATGTGTTCGCTTGCTTTTCTTTTTAGGAGGGAAATTAAATATGCAGGGATCGCTTCTACCAGTAAATTCTTTATAGGATATTTTGAATCTTGATGAGCATATTTTGATTTGGTATGCATAAATTCTCATGTATGTTAGGCATATATAAGGATTAATAGAAGCCGAGCCAATGGGATGTGTAAAGATATTTTGTTTGGGGAGTATTGTTTGAATTTAGATGACTCTGTGACCTTAGATAAGGCATTGGTATAGATCAAAGTTGTCTATTACATGTTTTTGTGGGTCAAAATACTGAATATGAGTATAATTTTCATTCCTTTGTTTCAGTTAGTTTCAAGGTGATTAGATCCACTGGTTTTCTGGATTGGTTTGCTGTGGATTTATCTTTTGAAAGTGTGAATTTAGTTCACAAAGGTATACCAGCTTGGACTCTGAGTAAGTCCAAAGTTTAGAAGGTTAAATCAAACCTTGTCATATGTTGTCCTAAGAGTTTCCTTCCCTTTGATATCTCTTCTGCATAGAGTTCAATCATTTTATTATAAGGATGTTAAAGTGAATCAGATTTTGAAGACAACAACACCATCAACCATCAACAGGAGCTGTGTTAAGCTATGCCGACAACCCAACAAGGAAGCTTTTTTTTGGGAGCACACCATTGGCCATCGACAAGAATGTCTTCATGCTAACCCTATGACCCAATGGAACCCAATGTGGAAGTGCGCAAAGTGTAAAATGTCATCGGACATCAGAGTAACTATTTTGAGGCTACTCTACTGACCTAATAGAAAGGGAAGTGAATTGTAAACTTCCATCGGACATCGAAGTAAGTATTTCAGTGCTAACCCAATGACCCGATGAGGAAAGCGATGCTAACCAAATGACCTGATGAAGAAAGAAAAGTTAGTAACAGTCGGAAACTGAATTGTGTCGAGTTGAATCTTGTCTATTAGGGATGATTCAAGGCATGTCTAGGAGGCTATAAAAGACCCAATGGGCATTCTGTAAGGGTTGGTTGGATTGGGATTGTCGGATGTGTGATTCCACAAGAACAAACTTCTTTTTGAATAACAATTGAAAGATCATTTTCTAGTTTCTTTTCTCAGAGTTTAGTTTATGCTATAAATATGGTTTAAATCCTTAAGTGATAATGCAAATAGAGTAGATGTTACTTTTCTACATTTTGTGAGTTCCAATTTTGAAGTTGTGCCAAGCTCGACTCTATAGATAAAGTCATCTTTTTTGTTCTTATTTTTTATTTGTGTTTCACATTTGTGAACATGGCTTTGTCTTGACTCTCCATCATGGGATCTGCATGACCATTGGAGGTTGGCAAGAAGAGCTAGCCATATACAATAGAGTTCTATTTGTAGCAGACCAAGGAATGGCGTCGGCCATAAGCAAGCTTCATGATAGCCCGGCTAGGTATCAATGACCAAGAGGAATCACTTGAAGGGTAGACTAGAGTCTAGGTTGTTATCCTCAGACCAGGGGAAGATGGGATCAAAGGGAGAGAAGATCCAAGCATGAGGAAGAAAACAACTGAGCAGAAGTTGTAGGTATAACCCAGGGTAGAGCAAACCTTGCAAGGTATCTGGTGAGATCTGCTAGATTAATGAGTTGGTGGATTTACGCAAGTGAATTCACAAATAGCAGAGTATCAAACCTCGGTAGTGAGGACCTAGAGTGGATTAGGGAAATAGAGTGGAGCATTCCTGGGTTAGGCTAGGAAAAAAGCCTTGGTGTGAGTCAAGTTGACTCAAGCAATCTAGGATCCTCCCTATCAGATTGGTATCAGAGCTAGTTAAAGATTTGGGGTGAAGAGTGCAAGACAGATCTAGTATCAAGAGTAAAGATGGTGACCAATGTAGAATTAGCTAAGCAGGTCGTTGACCAAGAAGATGAAAACCGACTGCTCAAGGAAAGGTTGGAGTAGTTGGAACAGAAACTAGGTGTAATGGAAGTCATGACAATAGAAGTGAGTGGGAAGATAGAAGAGAAGGGTAAAATGATGGCAATAGATGATGAAGTCCCTGCCCCAAACCCTGTTATTGATCAAGAACCATTCTTGAAGGCTTTGAAGGCAATGAAAGGAAAGTCTTTGAAAGGAGTACCATTGTTTAGTGGCAAGATGGAAGCAGAGTCAGTAATGGAATGGATAGAGGGTATGGAAAATCATTTTGAGTGTGAAGGTGTGACTGAGGCCCAAAAGGTTAAGGTGGCTAAGTCAAGAATGAGAGGTGCTGCCGTTACTTGGTGGAAGTTTATACAAAATGAGAGAGAAAGAGAAGGTAAGATCCCCATCTCTACTTGGAAGGGGATGGTAAGAAATATCAAAGAGAATCATCTTCCTAAGGATTATGAAGTGCAGTTGCATAAGAAAGACAAAACCTAAGGCAAAAGGAGTTAGATGTAAGTACCTACATCAAAGAGTTCCAAACGTTGTGTCTAAGGTCAAAAGTGATGGAGGATGAAAGCATTAGAGTAGAAAGGTATCTTAACGGTCTGAGATGGAACATACAAGAGGAATTAGTTTTGTTGAATCCAAATACCATTCACAAATTTTATCAGTTGGCCCTGAAAGTAGAAGAAAAGAATAAGAAGAAACATGAAAGCACTAGTAGAGGCAGAGGTAGAGGCAGAGATTCAAAAAGTTATAGAGGAAGATACAGTGGTAGAGAGAGTGAAGTAAGATCACAAGGAGAGTCAAAATTGACTGAGCAAACTAATGAATCCAGTCGAAGAGGAAATTATGGTAGAGGAAGAGGTCATAACAGCAACAACAGAGATAGATCTAGAAGTTTTGGCATAGGTTCATACCTTGCAAACATGAAGTGTTACCACTGCAGTAATTTTGGTCATCCTGCATATAGGTGTCCGGAGAAAGAAACTTCATCACATTCAGAGAAAAGAATCAATTATGTGCAAGAGGATTCTAGTAGTGTGAAGTCTCTTGAAGTAAACCTGGACTCAGAGAATGGTGAGAATCTGATGGTTAGAAGGGTACTAATCAGGGAACCAGTTAAGGAAGAGCCTAAACAGAGGAAGTCTCTTTTCAGAGTAAAGTGGAAGATACTATTGGCATATGCACACTCCAATGAGACATTGTAGGTGATTGAAGGTTTTTTCATTGATGGCAAGCTTACAATCCTATGGCACCAGCAAGGCATTACACCGACACTAGCAAGATCACTGTTTACACTAGCACTCAGACCACCGACACCGGTAGAGAAAGGAAGCATACCAGCACAGAGGCCGACATGATTTTTATTATATTATATTTTGTTTATTATTGTAAAATCTTTGTAAGCTAACTTGGCATCATTGTAAAATGACTCTTATATAAGAGAGATCATTATAGAACATTTGTAAGTAAGTGAGAAGATTATATTTAGGCGAAATAAGGGAGACCTATTATGTGAATTATAGGTTAAGGGTTTATGTAAAAAGCAGAGTAGAAACTGATACTGGATCTGGCATTATAGATGCTATTTTGAAGCAGTACAAGATACCGGATTTATATAATCCATCATTGTAAGTCAGTGAGACTTCCCATTGAGCAGTGAGCTCTAGGCAGTTGGCCTTCCTGCATGTGCAGGCCCCTCTTGTAGCAGTAATATTCTCTTATTGGCTAGTAAGTGAATATTGTGGGTCACAAATCCCACCGAGGTTTTTCCCACACTGGGTTTCCTCGTTAAATCATTGTGTTATGGTGTGTTTTTCATGTGGTTGTTTTTAATTCTATTTATTGTATTATTTCTTGCATACTGGTATACTGTTATAATATGTTCTACATGTTTTAAGTTAAGAAATTCAATTCACCGGTTAGATACTGATTCACCCCCCTCTCTTAGTATTTGTGGGAATCCTAACAATTGGTATTAGAGCTTGGTCCTTAATTTTAGAAGCCTGATAGCTTGATGAAGATCTTGACACTGGCAGATATGGAAAATATGATGAAGCAACTAGAAGCAGCTCTTTCAGACTATGATGCAGAGAAATTGAAAAATATCAAACTAGAAGATGATCTAAAGGCAGCCTAGGATATCATTTAGGCACTTCAAGAAAATATTACTATTTCAAGAAACAAGAGAAGAGAACTTTGTGAAAAGATGCAAAATGAGAATGATGAAAAAGAAACTTTTAATGATATGATAAACAAGCTAAAACAAGAGAACATGACAACAAAGAATGAGATGCAGGATATGACTATGAGATTTTGTAAAGAAATTGAAGATAGAAAGAAGAATGATGAAGATTTGACCAGAAGACTAAGTGATGCTGCAAATGAAAACACAAGACTTAGCTATGAAAATTATTTGTTGAAGACAGATCTGATGCACACTCAGAATGACTCCAATGAACTGATGAGGCAGAAAGAAGTCTTAGAAAGATAACTAGATACTGCAAATCAACATAAAGAAAAATTCAAGAAAAGCTCAGAAGAACTTGGTAACTTGCTAAAGAATAAAAAACCTAAAGGTGACACTTCTAGAATTGGCTTTGAAGTTGGTGAAATCTCCGGTACTACAAATACACAGGATCATAGCAAACTGGTAGGGCAACCTAATGCTTATAAATTCAATGGAAAATGCTTTAACTGTAATAAGTATGGTCATAGAGAAAATGAATGTAGATCTAGAAACTATCAGAATATCAACACACCTACCAGTCAATGTTCAAAATGCAACAAAGTTGGTCACAACTCTGAAAATTGCAGAATGAATGTGAGATGTTATGTTTGTGGAATATTTGGACACCTATCTAATCAATCCAGAACACAAACTGGCATAGGTTATGGGAAAGCTATTTAGAAGAATAATGTGACTTGTTATGCATGTAACAAGATTGGGCATATTGCAAAATTCTGGAGAAGTAAAGGATCACCAGTAGACAACAAAAGTTCTAGCTTGAAAGGTAAAGAAAAAGTTGAAGAGGTTAAGCAAGAATTCTCAAAACAATGGATTAGAAAGTCCGACCTAAATATTGTTGGGAATACTCCTCCACCGGTAGAGCCAATCAACACTTCACCGACAAGACAGAGTGATGCTTCACCGGCAAGACAGAGTAATACTCCACCAGTAGGAAGCTCTTCATCAAATTGAAGAAAATTTTCTTGAGGCTTTGGCAATCAATGAGACATATTCTATAATTCCCTTGGTTAATGGTGAGAAGTTGGAAATTACTTCTATACTAGTAGACAATGTTAAGTGACTACTTAACCAGCATACATTAAATGTGGTAGATGGAAAATAAACATTATAAATTTGTGGTTTTGGCTCCATTTCACTTCACCAAGATTTCAAACATTCGAAGAGCATGAAATTTGCAGAGCTAAGGGATTTCGAGCAAAGAGGCAAAACACTTTGGCAATCAATCCATCCAAAGGCAGAAAAAGGTATTTATCATCATGGCATCCTCCTTTGCACCTGAATTCATAGAAAACCCTACAGTAGTCAAGGTTATAAAACACCCTAGGCCCGTATTTCAGCTAGTTCCCGAGGTAGCTAAGAAAGATGACAATGTAGGTGTTTTTTCCCAAATTCCAAAAGGAGTTGCTTTTGTAGAAGATCCCCAAATATATATTCATTGCAACATAGAGGAATTAGAAGATGAAGAAATTAAAAGCATGTATAATATTGTTATATGTGACAATTTCGATAATGTAAAACCTGAACATAAAACTGTTGAAACCTTAGGATTCACTGAAATCCTCTGCATTCTTGAATTTCCCAAGGAGGTGATTAGGATAGTTTTAAGCAGGGTACAATGTTCATTCTTTTGGCTTGATTCGATTCACAAAATTACAAAGGAAGTTGTGAAAGCAGTAACAGGGTGACCTTCCACCGATAACAGACCAAACAAGACTAAGAAGGTCTCCAATGACCTAGTAATGAATTTAGCTGGTGCAACATCAGATAGAAGGTCTCTGAGAGTTAATGATGTGACCGATATAAATGTGAGATTTGTTAGCATGATTTTAGGGTACAAAGCAACTCATGTTGTAGACGTATAAAAATGACCATATTCCTAAATGAATATTTTATGTTCATTTCTCTATTTGATTAAATCCAATTTAATTAAATTATCCACATTCTTCTATTTAATTAAGTAAATTACTCAATTTATTTAAATTAAATTCACTATACCCATTTAATGAATAAATCATTTTATTCAATTAAATTCCTCCTATCCACTTTTAATTAAATAGTTATCCTAAATTGAATAAATCCAATTAATTTAATTTCTCCAAATTACAACCAAATTGAATTAAATTACTTTATTTCAATTAAATCCTATTATCCCTCCATCCACTTGCAAAATCCCAAACCCCTTCCTAATCCCTTCTAGAATCTTCTAATCACTTCTAATTAACCTAACCCCTCCTCTAAACTTTGTCACATCCCTAAGCAAAGGGAAGTCACTTCTCAAATTCCTCAAAGTCTTTGATAACCATTAAAGGCTTCAAGTCTTCAACCACTAAAATCCTCAAAGTCTTTGATAACCATTGAAGGCTTTCAACCTTCAACCACTTAATCCCCCAAAGTCTCCAATAACCATTAATGGTTAACTCAAACCCTCTTACATGGTTAAAACATTTGTTTTAACTCAACCTTCACCCAACCCAAAGGTCTCATCAGGCCTTTAATGATTTGACCATGATTATCTCTTAATCATTTGCACAAAGGTTTATCCTTGGATTAACTCTTAATCCAATGGGTAAGCCTAACTTAGACTTGACCCTTAGCCTCTAGATAACCATGAGGTCTTCTCAGGCCTTTAATGCCTCCAACCCCTTCTCTCAACCCAACCCTATGTTGACACTTGTCACCATTTCATTGGTGCAAATTGTGCACATGGATCCCCAACTTTCAAACTTGGCCCTTGATTAAACCTTTCAATCTTGACCATCCATTGCCCTATTTGTGCTATAAATAGAGCTCTCATTCCTCCATTTAACAATCATCCTTCAAATTTGTAGTATCACACTTATGCTCAAATACATTCAAGCTTTTATATCTCATTTTATGCTCATCATTTAGCCTCTCTTTAGAATAGAAATTAGTCTAAAAATGCATGCTTAGAATAATTTCTTTATCATTTAGCTCAATCATAGACTAATATATCATGTTAGGATAGTATTCATACTAATCTTGTCATCTTATCATTTAGTTTATTGCATTTCTAAGATCATACATAGCTTAGCATACCTTTCATACTAAAAACTATCAAAACATCCCTCGTTCTTGCATTTGCCATCCCTAAACCATTTTGCTCAGTGATCTAAGAGAAAAAACATTGGTTTGAGGGACATTGTGAGATAGAGAACCATGGGACCCACCTTGGGAAGCTGAGTAATACGTTATTACTCCATAGCTTGCATCAAGAAGTCCTATGTGTGTGTGTGGACAAGTTCTTTTACAATATTTTCACATATTGAGTTTTATCAGCCCACTTTTCCCGCATACACATGCAAATAGACCTTACTTAGTTTCTAGTTTATGCATTAAGAGTGCTTATGATATGCTTAAAGACAATGTAAAAATTGATGTATGTGAATGGTTAAAAGATGAGTTGATTGATAACTTTGGGAAAATCAAGAAGGCTAAGAAAGGAACTTTTAGATTTGGAAATATACTTGTATGCTTGATGCTACACATAATTAAACAGGTTCTCGGTATTGGCCATAAGAACTTTGGATTTGATATACCGGTAGGAAAATAGTTAACAAACCTATTCAACAACATGGGTGAAAACAAAGAAAAGAACATTCATGACTATTTTCAAACACTAAAGGTTAGGATGAACAAAAGAATCAGACTATCACAAAAAATTGTCAACAAATACAAGGATGAGATCTGGGTGGAAGCAGTCATCCCAAGAACAATTTGGGTAACAGAGATGGGTTATGAGACTGATGATCATATAATTGACACTTATGCTAAAGCACTTCTGGAAGCACCAAATGAACCAAAGGAAGAAGTATTTGGTAGTGCTGAGACCATAGAAAAACAAATTCAATCTAAGAAGCGAGTGAAAAAGGTTGAAGCTATTGTGAGAAGAGGTTCTAGACAGGCTAAGGCTATTAAAGAAGATGTATTAAAACAAACCAGTATCACTGAGGATGAGTAGGAACTCTACAGCTTGAGACTCACCTATCACTGGTAGCTACTTCTTTGGAAAGTGACATGCCTGCAGCTTTCAAAAGAGTTGTAAGGAAAAGGGATCCTTCACCGGAATCCACACCTTCACCTAGAAGGACTAGACAAAAACAACAGGCAGTGAGGTCTCTGGTTAGAAAGACAACACCAAAGAAAAAGTTGACACCAAAGAAGAAGAAGACTAAACAAAACATGGCCCCTCTTGACAAATTGCTATATGAAATCATAGAGGAAGGGAAACTCAAAAACATAGGAAAGGTCTATGATACACTATCAGCGGATGACAAAGAACAAGTTGAAAATAGTGTTATTTTACACATGGACATCTATAAGAAGTTCTTAATGGAAGTAATAGATTATCTACCAGATGAATTGTTCAAAAGACTGGAAGCAAGAAGACAAGCTATTGTAGAGCTTGATAAGAAAATCAAAATTGAAAAGTTACTTGTTGTTTACCCAGTAAACTCACCTAAGGAGATAGATGACTTAATTGTAGAAGCCAACCGATCAGTATTATCTACTGCACACCGGCATATTGCATTAATGGTTAGAAGAGTGAATGAAGTAACAGAGGAAACAAAAAAATGCATGAGACATATTTCTTGTTGAGAAAGAAAAATAGGAAGAGTACAGGAACCCCAAACCAATAAAGGTATACCAGAAGGAGAGAGACAAAGGAAAAGAAAAGGTTGGTGGACCTCAGAGCATCAAAGTAAAAGATAATTTATCCCCACCGCCTCAAATTACATCACCGATAACAACTACTGAAGATCAACCGACAGATGAGAGTATGGACATAGAGGATACAAATCCTAATCCTAAGGTACTATACACAGTTGATGTTGATACACAAAAGGTTAACATTATGATAGACAAAGAAACAACCGACAAGTCAAATATGGCTAGTGAGCCACCGACAACTGACAGCATTGACAATACCAGAAGGAAAGTCAAAGTTGATAACACAGAGCAATAGGTAGAGACTTAGACTGAGACTAAAACAAAGCAACAAACAGAGAGACAAGTAGAGCAACAGGCTCAAGAATAGGAATAGGTTCACATGGAAACAGTGCCATCGGAAATAGGAGAAGATCAAAAACCATTGCTTAAAGAAATAGAAACACAGATTGACCTACTAGAGGTCACTACAAGCTTGGTTACTTCCTCCACCGGTGGAATTTAGAATGTTGGTTCCTCCTCATCATGCTACAAATCAACAAATTTAATTGAAGTACTTTTGGACTCCATCAAAAGGATAATATATTGTAGTTCATAGGCTTATAAAGCTATAGATGATACAATCCCAATTTTGAAGATGATAGCTCCTAACTGTAACATGAACAGTAAGGATTCTTTAAGACAACTTGATACTTTGTGTAAATACATCACTAAGAACACAGTGACTATTGAGCAAATAAAGGAAGAGACATTGAAGGATAAGGTAGAAATTGAAAAGCAAAAATTCTTTGAATATCAGATAAAGAAGTGTACTAGGAATTTTGACACACTTCTACCAAAACTATGTAACTTATTAAAGGAATTTAAAACTCTGTACAAAGATACTTGCAAGACAAACTTTTTGACAGTAGACATAGATAAGAAAATGAGCAAGGTACAGGATGAAATCAATAAACTTGCAGACAATTTTGTTAACTCACTTGATACATTATCAGTTTTTGAGAAAAGCATAACAAGTTTTGAGGAAGAATTACTTAAGTTAGAAAGAGAAAAGGAGAGAATAGTAAATAAGGCAAAACATTTGAGACTAAGACTGAGTCCAAGATTGGACTATCTAGCATCATTACGGAAGGAAATATTCGAGGCACTAGTACAGGGACAGAGAACACCGACAGAGCATATGCAGCACCTCACAAGTACAGTTCAAAGAATAGAGACAACAATAAAGGACAACAAGAAGTTTATGGAAAGTATAAACTTGATTTGGGCAGATCTTTTTGAAATTGTAACCACCTAGTTACAAGCTTGAGTGAGACTACAACTCTACTAACATATTGGCAACCTTTGTCATTGATGCCAAAGGGGGAGTAGTAGTATGAGAAAATAACCAGCAGAAGACTTATCTACTCAGGGGGAGCTCTTATATTTTTCGAAACATTTTTGGATTATAAGTTTTGGATACACTTTTGAATTTTCTCATGAGTGTTGCCATCAATGCCAAAGGGGGAGATTGTTGGCATATGCACACTCCAATGAGACATTGTAGGTGATTGAAGGTTTTTTCATTGATGGAAACCTTACAATCCTATGGCACCGGCAAGGCATTACACTGGTACTAGCAAGATCAAACTCTACACCAGCACTCAGACCACTAGCACCGGCAGAGAAAGGAAGCATATCGGCATAGAGGCCGACAGGATTTTTGTTATATTATATTTTGTTTATTATTATTGTAAAATCTTTGTAAGCCAACTTGGCATCATTGTAAAATGACTCTTATATAAGAGAGATCATTATAGAACATTTGTAAGTAAGTGAGAAGATTATATTTAGGCGAAATAAGGCAGACCTATTATGTGAATTATAGGTTAAGGGTTTATGTAAGAAGCAGAGTAGAAACCAGTACTGGATCTGGCATTATAGATGCTATTTTGAAGCAGTACAAGATACTAGATTTATATAATCCATCATTGTAAGTCAATGAGACTTCCCATTGAGCAGTGAGCTCTAGGCAGTTGGCCTTCCTGCATGTGCAGGCCCCTCTTGTAGCAGTAATATTCTCTTATTGGCTAGTAAGTGAATATTGTGGGTCACAAATCCCACCGAGGTTTTTCCCACACTAGGTTTCCTCATTAAATCATTGTGTTATGGTGTGTTTTTCATGTGGTTGATTTTAATTCTGTTTATTGTATTATTTCTTACATACCGGTACACTTTTATAATATGTTCTACATGTTTTAAGTTAAGAAATTCAATTCACTGGTTAGATACTGATTCACCCCCCCTCTTAGTATCTGTGGGAATCCTAATAGATACTTGGTAAGGTTTGTAAAGTGATCATTGACTCAGGATCAACGGACAATATCATCTTTGAAGAAGCAGTAAGTAAACTTGGGTTGAGTAGCATGCCACCTAGTCATCCTTACAAGGTCACATGGTTAAATAAAGGACATGTGTTAGTAAATGAACAGGTATGGGTTGAATTTGCAATCGGGAAGTATTCTAATAGAATTTTATGTGATGTGATACCCATGGATGCCTATTATTTGTTACTAGGTAGACCATGGCAATTTGACAGAAAAGCTATCCATGACAGAGAAAAGAACTACTATGCATTCACAAAGGAAGGGGTGACATACATGATTCAATCTTTGGTAGAGGATGAAGGAACCATGACCAGTGGTCCTAATGTGTTGTTGACTGGAGGAAAATAATTTTTGAGAGATATCAAGAAAGGAGACGGAGAACATTATGCTCTCTTAGTGAAACCTAGTCAAGAAAAGAAGACTGAACAAGAAAGTTTACCTAAAGAGGTTCAACAGTTGTTAGAATAGTTCAAGGACATTGTGAGTGATGGAAAACCCACAATGCTACCTCCTCCTAGAACAGTAAGTCACTTTATTCCTGGAGCATCACTACCCAATAAGGTTGCATATAAGATGACTCCTGAGCAAAACAAAGAAGTGGCAAGACAAGTACAAGAGTTGCTTGATCAAGGTCTAATTAGAAAAAGTATAAGCCCATGTGCTATGCCAGTGGTCTTAGCAACCAAGAAAGGAGGTAAATGGAGATTATATACTGATTCTCGAGCAATAAACAGAATCACCATAAGATATAGATTTCTTATCCCTATAATTGAGGATTTAATGGATTGTCTTGGAGAAGAAAAGTATTACACTAAGATGGATTTAAAGAGTGGATATCACCAGATCCGGATTAAAGAAGGGGATGAATGGAAAACAACTTTTAAGACTATAAATGGGTTATATGAGTGGTTACTTATGCTATTTGGTTTTACTAACGCCCCTAATACCTTCATGAGGTTGATGAATGAGGTGTTGAACGACTACATAGGTAGATTTGTAGTGGTATACCTTGATGATATCCTCATATTCAACGGAACAAAGGAAGAGCATCTTGAAAACTTGCAGATTGTATTAAGGAAACTGCATGAAGAACAGTTGGAAATCAATCTTGAAAAATGTGAATTCATGAAACAAGAACTCATTAATCTGGGTTTTTTTGTATCCCAAGGCACTTTGGAAATGGATCCTAGCAAGGTGGAAGCAATACAGAGTTGGCCTACACCAAAAAATGCTATTGAGGTAAGAAGTTTTCATGGACTTGCCCAATTTTATAGGAAGTTCATTTGAGGTTTTAGTGAAATTTGTGCTCCTGTTCTTGATACAATTAAGGGTGGGTTGAAAACTAAGTTTAGGTGGACTAAAGAATCTGACCAGGGGTTTGAGTTGCTCAAAAAGAGGATAGCTACCCAACCCATCCTAGTTTTACCAAGTTTTGATAAGTTGTTTACCCTAGAATGTGATGATAGTCATATAGCAGTAGGAGTTGTTTTAAACCAAGAGGGAAGACTAGTAGCATTCTTTAGTGAGAAATTGAATGACGCCAAGAAGAGATACTCATCCTATGACTTATAATTTTATGCCTAAGTGCAAGCACTTAGGAAGTGGGGGCATTATCTCTTGCCCAAAGAATTTGTAGTGTTTACAGATAACCAAGCCTTGAGTTTTATCAATTCTCAAGAAAAGTTGAGCAATAGACACATCAAATGGATAGAATACCTACAGGCATACACTTTCACTATCAAGCACAAAAAGGAATAGCTGAACAAGGTAGTAGATGCCTTAAGTAGAAAACTTCTCACTGTCCAAGAAGTGACTTTGCAGAGCATAGGTGTGGAGAGTTTCAAGGAGTTTTACAGGGAAGATGAAGACTTCTCGGAGGTATACAAGGTATGCAGTGAGTTTAATAATCATTTCAATAGCTAGTATGTAGATTACACATTGCAGAGTGGTCTTTTGTTTAAGGGATTTTAGTTATGTGTGCCAAGAGGATCTATGAGGGAAAATATCATATAGAAAAAACATAATGGAAGTCTTAGTGGACATTTTGGTCTAAATAAAACACTTGAGTTGGTGCAAAGATTTTATTATTGGCTGAAAATGCATAAAGATATCAAGAAGTACGTTGAGCAGTGTTTTGTGTGTCAGAAAGCCAAGGGTAATAGTTTAAATGCTAGACTATACCAACCTTTACCAATTCTCAAATGACCATGGGAGTGCATCAACATGGATTTAATTGTGGGTTTGTAGAAAACCAAGACTAGCCTGGATAGTATTTTTGTCATTGTTGATCGGTGTAGCATCGTAAATTGTATGCACTCGCTAGGGTGGTACAATTTCACACCTAGTTTAGCACCCGCCTTGGCGCATTTTGCATTTTGCATTGCATTTCCCCTTTAGCACTTAATTAATTAAATTAATTAGGTCTAAGGTTCTATTTTATCATCTCCTATATCATAAAATTGGGCCCTTTTCATTAAAGTGTGCCCCTTTCATTTTATTCTTCCAATACATCATTTAATCAAAAACCCTAATTAGGTCCTATTTCGAACTTGGGGGCTTGATTTCGAGGGTCAAAACATCTCGAAATCACCTGTAACTTCGGGATTCTCTCTAAAATCATCATATTTGACGGCCCTAAAAATTTGGTGAAAAGTTGTCGGGACCATGGCGCCGGAGTGCAACATGGTCCCGGACATTTTTCCCGAAATTTTAGGAGCGCGATCCAATCATAAAATAAAGCTTAACCCCAAGAAATTGGTGGGATATTCAATCTCTAGGTCGGCCAAAAGTTGGAATTAAGACCTAGGGTTTCATACATAAGAGCTCTCTTTCTTCATTTGAAGGGATCGGATTTTCATTTTCAGGGACCTCATATGCAGCGAAAGAGCAGATCTTTGAAGACTTCAACAACATTCAACATCCATCCATCAAGCATTCATCAATTTCATTCATGCATTTAGGGCTTTGAAGACATTGAAGAGCAATAGGAAATTACCGACTGAAGATTGGCTTGTACCCCTCCCTTGAGGGTTGGGTATGATTTCATGTTGTTTTCATGTCTTTGCATAAGCTTCAATATATCCTTTATTCATGCTTTAGATCACTTTGCATCTTGATTTAGGGCATTTTACAAGCAATTAGGGTTTACTTTCTAGGTTGCTCTAGTTTGCTTTCTTGCATTTAAGGACCTTGCACACACACTAGGTCTGCACACACAATACATTTTACAATACAACTTGGCTATTCGTGGAGGTGGAAATCACCGAAGCGGGGGTTTGACTAAGGCAAAACCCTATATAGCCGCCCAAACACCTTTTCAGATATAAGTGCAGGTTTCGGGACTCGGACGACGCCGCAGGTTGCAGATCCGGGAGAAGCAGATTGAGACCGACCTTCACACCAAATCTCATAGCAAAAGACCAGGACAGGGGCGTGGGGTGCCCTGGTCCTGCCAGGACAGGGGCGCTAGGCGCCCTGGTCCCTGGGATAGGGGCGCTGGGCGTCCTGGTCCTCCTGACAGACAACATTTTCAGCAGTTTTGACAGCTTTTCCAGAGTGCAAAAACAACAGTTTTCGGAGCAGTTTCAGGGGCAGAATCAGGACAGTGGCACTCGCGCCCCCGTCCCGAACATTTTCAGTCAGATTTTAACTCCGAGTACACATTTACATTCTTGTCTTGTCCTTGTGTTTATAGCTTTCCATTGTTTAAGTTCAATTCTGCAATCTTGTTATTAGTTCATACTTGCACTTTGGGGTTAGGAATTGAACTTGCATCATTTCATCTTTCTATTACAACAAAGGAATAGAAATCCTAATAGGTAGCCCATGGCTCTCTCTTCCACAAGAAGAAGTAGCCAATTGTGTGATACCTCTAGGCTCTTTCGTATTCCACAAGTGTGTGGTTGAAAGTGAGATTAGGGCATGTTTGCTTAGTGTCACTTTTTCCCCCACACATTTTGGTGAACCCGACGTGAACTCCAATCTTCTCTAATTCTTATTTATGTTTTCAAATTTGAGTGTTTATGCTATTTCAAATTCAGATTTGTATTTACATTTCTTGCAAGATTCAAAAATTTAGAGGAAATTTTGCTAAAACCCTAATTTTGTTGAACTTGTGGATAGCTTAATTGTGATCAATAATTTCAAATCTGATTTAGAAACTCATTTGAATCATAAATTTCATTTTCTAAATCTACATTCTAAGTGCTTGCATTGGTTAAAATTAAACATTTTCTTCTATTTTGCATGTGTTATCATTTGAAAAAGGAAAATTGTTGTCATGATGCATTCATTTCATAGATGTGATAATGGGCTAGCTTCCCTTGTTTCAATTTTTCCTTCTCCTAAAGGACCTCCCCCCATCTATAACAACATTTTATTGCCTAAAAGAGTTGCTTCCGATCCCTTTGAGAATCTCCCATGCTCTAAGGATGAAGACTTTAAGAGTGATCTTGACAATTCTCCTAAAATGTGCCCTTCCTATTTAGCTATTCTAGAGGAAGAGAATGATATCATAAACACCTTTCTTAATGTTACTTCACCTTCCCTCCATGATGCCTCTCTAAGTGAAAAGGTATTGATGGACATTGAATTATTTTCTCTTAAAGTTGGTCCTTCCAATGGGGGCATGTTAGTGCAACAAGAGGTTATGAACACTTCTTTCAAAGATCTCCTTCCTAAGCATGAATCTTTGGAGAAATATGTTCATGTTCCTCCTAAAAAACACTCCCTCCATGAGGATCCTTTTGTGCAAGAAGATGACATTATCCCTACATTTCCTAGTGATGGCATTTTCTTTTCCAACAAAATTCCCACTAGAGATGATGAATTAATGATAAGTGCTTACCCTTCTCCTAAAGTTTGTCTTACCCATAAGCATCCCTTAGAGAAAGAAGATGAAATAATAAGCAATTTCCTTAATTCTCTCTCCCCTAAAGATCATATTGAACATATTTTGAGGAAAGAGGATGAGTTTAACACATCTATTGATGCTCTCCCTCCTAAGGATGAGGAATTAATAAACAATGTTATCTCCTCTCCCGAAATTGACAATACTTCAAACATTCCTTTCAATCACTTCACTATTTGGGATGAACCATTAGAAGAAGGTGTAGATTATTCTCTCTCCCTTGATAGTTTCTCACCTTCCTTGAATCTCAATCATCCTCCATTTCCCTCTCCTCAACTTGGTTCTACTCATAAGGAAACCCTAGTTCAAAGCAAGATGGTTAACATCTCTTTCAAAGATCTCCATCTCAAAAGTGAGACTTTAGAGAGTGATGTTGATCCTTCTCCTGGAGAGTTTATTCCCCATGTAGATCCTTTGATGATAGAGGATGATATGACCTTTCCTCTTCCTACTAGAACATCAATTCCTACGCCTTGTCTCTCTCCTAAAATTGATTTAATCCGTGATAAGATTTTAGTGCAAGAGAAGACTATCAACAATTCTTCCAACACTTCTGTTCATTCCTCTAAACCATCCTCAATCAATTTGATACATGTGAATGAAACACCTAACAAACCTCTCTTCACTATCCAAGGTGCTTGTCCTTCTCAAAATTCTCAACCGTTAAATAAGCCTATCTTAGTGGTTCAAGGTGGTTATGGTAATGATTCTTTTTGCACTCCTAAGAAACCTATTATTACTGTGCAAGGAGGTTATTCTTCTAAGAGCCCTTATGAGTATGCTAAGCAACTGACTAGAGAGAGTTATCATGCGGTTGCTCATACCTATAACACAAGAAACAATAGGCAACCTAATCCTCCTCCAGTTATCCCAACTTCACTTCCTTCTTCCCAACCTATTCTTCCTCAAGCTCCTCGTATTTCACAAATGCTTAGTAAGGAATATGATCTCATAGAACAACTTAAAGCTACCCCTGCTAAGATATCCCTTTGGGATTTGATCCAAACTTCTTCCGCTCATCATGGAATGTTACAAGATGCCTTGAAATATTTGAATGTTCCTCCACCTAATACATCTAGTAATATAGCATCTTTGGTTAACTCTGTGATGAATCCTAAAGCTCAAATTGTGTTTACCCAAGATGAGTTGCCTACTAGTGAAATTCAACATCAATATGATCCCTTGATGATTGTGGTTATCATAAATGACACGGCTATAAGACGAACACTAGTAGATAATGGTTCTGGCCTTAATGTGTGTAGCATTAATCTATTGCATAAGATGAATGTGGATACATCCCTTATTGAGCCTGACTCTCGTCCCATTCGAGGCTTTGATAATGTGGCTAAGTCTTCATTAGGTATTATCACCTTACCAATCATAGTGGGACCTGTTACTTTGCCTACTCCTATCCATGTTATGTCAGGAAATCTAACATACAACTTGTTATTAGGGAGACCTTGGATTCACAGTATGCAAGCTGTCCCCTCTACATTGCATAGACAAGTTAAATTTATTTATAACAATAAGACATATACCTTGATAGGTGATACTAATCTTCAGGCTTGTTTGCAAACATCTACTTCCAAAGGGAGTTCTTCTAAGCCTTCCTCTTCTAGTGATGACTCATTAAACAAGATACCTATGGATGAATCATCACCCTCTAATAATCAAAATTCTTTGGATGAGTCTAAAGCTCCTGAAGAAGATCCTTCTCGACTTGAGTTTACACATGAAAAGGCTTTTAATCCTGAGAAGGTTCTTGCAGAAGACGATTGGGGATCCCTTGACTTTAATCCCACCTTTGTAGGTGAGTATAGGGTTCCTCCTAGAGATCTTAAAGGTAAAAAGAAGGAAGAAACTAGAGATCAATCAGTCTTACTTGAACCTATGAGCAATAATTTTGTGGCCACTTCTCAAACTTCTTCTCCTCACACCTTTAATTCTGAAGAATTTGATTCTTTGTCTTATGAAAAACCACCTTCTCTTCTTGAAATGGCTGATCGTTATGGTCGTGGTTTTCGCATTTTTGCTAAGCATGGGTATCATGGAAATGGTTGTGGTGCTCATGAACAAGGGATAAAAGTTCCTCTAGAGACTAATTTTCACAATTATGCCTTTGGACTCGGCTATAATCCCTGCAAACGTACCAAAGCATCTAAAAGACCATCTCTCAATGTGAATGCTATATTTAGTAGTGATGATGATCTCACTTCAACTAAATCATCTTCTACTTCTATCATCTCTCATTCCCCTCATAAGGAAATCTTGGCGATGAACAAATCTCTTTATGATTCCCCTCAAATTTCTAGATCCACTTATGAATCTTTATCTCCGATTCATCACAAAGTCCTTTCCTCCAGGGATAAGGCTCTAATAAATTACACTCATCTTTCTTCTAAGATTTCTCGTAACTGTCCTTCTTCAATTTTTATCACTTTATACATGTTTTTGATCTCACTTATAGTTGAGCATTTAGCATGTCAAATACCTCATTCAATCTATCATGTCTTTAAATAACATTAATGGCTATTATGTTGCTCATCATTATGTGACATTGGTAGCTCATTTACTAGGGGCTCATTGTCATTCATGATAGTACAATTTCAAGTGCAATCATATTTTTGAAGCAACATAATAGCCTAATTCTCTATGTTATCTCTTGTTCCTATGGGGACAAGAGTGATTTCATACATCTCTTCTTTTGCTTATGTCCAAATCTCTCCCTAGAAGATTGTGTAAGTCCTTCTCATTGAGGTAATGATCTTTCCTTATTTTTATCTAAGGATCCACTTTTTCCTATTTTGTGGATGGTGTGAACTTTATTACGTGATGTTATTCCTTGTATGCATTTGTTGTTGTTTGTTCAAGGATTCTCTCTTACAAGAGGTGTAAGTCCTTGACTACAACCTCTTTGTGCACTTGGTAAAATACATCCATAATGAATTCACTCTCCTAATTGGGTTAAAAGGAGCGTCATCCTTCATTAAGAATCACTTTCACCTCACAAAAGAAGGAAGTATTGCATTCTTATTCTCTTCTTTGTCTTATTCTAGAAGATGTTATATTTGTCTAAGACAATTCCTCTCAGGGATAGGTGTCTTTTGTACAAAGATCTCTTCTCCTCTAAGGATCTCCTTTACACATACTACAGGATATCCCTTCTCAACTATCTTATCCTTTCTTAAAGAGTGTAAAACCCTCTTGCTTGGATCTATGACATTGTTGCATTTTTGGGGTATCTTCTTTTGTGATGAAGGTAGATATCCTTGTTCTACTTTACTTATGACATAAACATTACACTTTTTGAGCAGGTGATTATTCTCGGAACCAGAGCACAAACTCTTAGAGCGAGATGTCACGCTTTTGTACTATACATATACAGGTTGTAGCATACTCGGGCATAGACTCCTATGAGGTGCTTCTAACCTCCCTTACACACACATGCACGAGGTTGAGTGGAACTAGCGGCATAAGGCTAGACTTTCTCACTCTCCTCCCTTACATGGATCACCTAGACAGACTCTAGGGGCTAGTTTTCCATGTCCTTTTTCCCATGGATCACCTAGACAAGATCTAGGGGCGAGAAGTCCATGTTTTCTCTCTCACTATTCTTTTCATGGATCACCAATGTGTGTATTCATGCTTTTCTCCTTTCTTTTCTTCTCTTTGCATTTTGTTTCCATTTACATCCTTCATCTTGTGTTAGAGAACTCTCAAATCCTCACACTCTTTGTTGTGTTGGAATTGAGATTTAGTCCTCTTTCTTACCAAATGATTCTCCATTAGTTTTTGATCTCATATCAAATCTTCTTGTGAGCATTTGTCATCAATATTCTTTAACAATTCGAAGTGGTAAACATGATACCCTGTTTCAACTCACTAAAATTAGCAAGCCGAAACAGGGGGGGGCATATAGCTACCCTCGAATTTTCATCACCTTCCTTAGTAAGCATTAGGTGATTTTGTGATCTAACGTGTGTTTTGTAGGGTGCGGTTCCTAACTGTGTACTGCAGATACCGCTGGGGGCTTCGTTCGACAGACTTATGGATATATCCTTTTTCAAATAATGTTTACTTTTATGTACTTTAGCTTGCATATGCACGTAGTGTTCATATGACCGCTAAAGTGGGGGCTAAATGTAGCATCGTAAATTGTATGCACTCGCTAGGGTGGTACAATTTCACACCTAGTTTAGCACCTGCCTTGGCGCATTTTGCATTTTGCATTGCATTTCCCCTTTAGCACTTAATTAATTAAATTAATTAGGTCTAAGGTTCTATTTTATCATCTCCTATATCATAAAATTGGGCCCTTTTCATTAAAGTGTGCCCCTTTCATTTTATTCTTCCAATACATCATTTAATCAAAAACCCTAATTAGGTCCTATTTCGAACTTGGGGGCTTGATTTCGGGGGTCAAAACATCTCGAAATCACCTATAACTTCGGGATTCTCTCTAAAATCATCATATTTGATGGCCCTAAAAATTTGGTGAAAAGTTGTCGGGACCATGGCGCCCGGAGTGCAACATGGTCCCGGACATTTTTCCCGAAATTTTAGGAGCGCGTTCCAATCATAAAATAAAGCTTAACCCCAAGAAATTGGTGGGATATTCAATCTCTAGGTCGGCCAAAAGTTGGAATTAAGACCTAGGGTTTCATACATAAGAGCTCTCTTTCTTCATTTGAAGGGATCGGATTTTCGTTTTCAGGGACCTCATATGCAGCGAAAGAGCAGATCTTTGAAGACTTCAACAACATTCAACATCCATCCATCAAGCATTCATCAATTTCATTCATGCATTTAGGGCTTTGAAGACATTGAAGAGCAATAGGAAATTACCGACTGAAGATTGGCTTGTACCCCTCCCTTGAGGGTTGGGTATGATTTCATGTTGTTTTCATGTCTTTGCATAAGCTTCAATATATCCTTTATTCATGCTTTAGATCACTTTGCATCTTGATTTAGGGCATTTTGCAAGCAATTAGGGTTTACTTTCTAGGTTGCTCTAGTTTGCTTTCTTGCATTTAAGGACCTTGCACACACACTAGGTCTGCACACACAATACATTTTACAATACAACTTGGCTATTCGTGGAGGTGGAAATCACCGAGGTGGGGGTTTGACTAAGGCAAAACCCTATATAGCCACCCAAACACCTTTTCAGATATAAGTGCAGGTTTCGGGACTCGGACGATGCCGCAGGTTGCAGATCCGGGAGAAGCAGACTGAGACCGACCTTCACACCAAATCTCAGAGCAAAAGACCAGGACAGGGGCGTGGGGCGCCCTGGTCCTGCCAGGACAAGGGCGCTGGGCGCCCTGGTCCCTGGGACAGGGGCGCTGGGCGCCCTGGTCCTCCTGACAGACAACATTTTCAGCAGTTTTGACAGCTTTTCCAGAGTGCAAAAACAGCAGTTTTCGGAGCAGTTTCAGGGGTAGAATCAGGACAGTGGTGCCCGCGCCCCCGTCCCGAACATTTTCAGTCAGATTTTAACTCCGGGTATGCATTTACATTCTTGTCTTGTCCTTGTGTTTATAGCTTTCCATTGTTTAAGTTCAATTCTGCAATCTTGTTATTAGTTCATACTTGCACTTTGGGGTTAGGAATTGAACTTGCATCATTTCATCTTTCTATTACAACAAAGGAATAGAAATCCTAATAGGTAGCCCGTGGCTCTCTCTTCCACAAGAAGAAGTAGCCAATTGTGTGATACCTCTAGGCTCTTTCGTATTCCACAAGTGTGTGGTTGAAAGTGAGATTAGGGCATGTTTGCTTAGTGTCACTTTTTCCCCCACACAATCGGTTTAGTAAAATGAGTCATTTTGTTCCATGCAAGACTACGCATGATGCTAGTTACTTTGCACCTTTATTTTTTAAAGAGGTGGTAAGAATTCATGGAATGCCTCTCAGTATAGTTTAAGATAGGGATGTGAAGTTTATGAGACACTTTTGGAAAACTCTGTGGACAAGACTGGGAACTAACCTTTCTTTTGGTTCTACGAACCATCCGCAGATAGATGGTCAAACTGAGGTTATTAACCGAGTACTGGGTAATGTTCTAAGGTGTCTAACAAAAGAATGTGGACAAATGTGGGATCAAGTGCTACCATAGGCAGAATTTGCATACAATGATAGTGTCAATAGAACTACAGGTAAGAATCCTTTTGAGATTGTTTATGGACTCCACCCACACGTTGTTTGTGAACTTTGAGATCTGGGAAGCTTGGAAGGAAGAAGTGGACATGCAGAGGATTTCACTCAATCTATGCAAGAGGTGCATGAACAAGTACAGAGATCCTTGATCAATGCTACATAGAGGATTAAGGCTAAAGAAAATGAGAGGAGAAAAGACATTCAACTTGTAGTGGGAGACATGGTAATGGTACATCTAAACAAGGAAATATTGCAGAAGGGAGTCCCTAGTAAGCTTCAGATGAGGAGAATAGGTCCTTACAAAATTTTGGCTAAGTATGGCTCCAATGCTTATAAGGTAGATTTACTCGCAGATTTGGCATTGTCCCCTGTGTTTAATGTCCAAGATTTGGTTCAATTTAAAGGTCCCGTAGCAGTGCCAGGTGGACCGAATCCAAAAGGGGAGACTACTTTCAGTGATATTCTAGTACCACCCATTTCTAAACCACAGGCGAAACAAATTTTGGATTCCAGGGTGAAGATGTAAATGAGGCATGGCATGTATATGGAACACTTAATCAAGTGGCACAATTTACCCGAAGTCGAAGACACTTGGGTTGTCGAATCTGATTTCAAAGGACTGGGCATTGATGTTGCCTTGTCGCCCCCAAGAGGGACTTGATTTTTCATGTGGGGAGTATGGTGCAGGAGCACCTAAGGGTGACCAAATACCCTTTTCAATTTTGGCAATTTTGGCATAAGGACCAGTTTGAGTCCATTAGGTTGTATGTTTGGATCTTGGAGTGCATTTTGACTTCTTTTGAAAATTTCATGTTTTGGCTATACTTATCCTAATAACCTGATGAGGTACCATCGGCTATCGGTAGGACAATTTTCTACCTACCCCGATAGCCCGATGAAGTCACTAGCGGTTGGAAAAAGTCAAAGCGGAACCATCGACTATCGGCAAAAGTGTTTTCCACCTGTCCTGATGAGCTGATGAGGTTGCCAGTGGAGCAAGCGGAGTGAGTTTGGAAGGAGCCATCGTTTATCAGCATAACTAGTTTTTGTGCCTCCCAATAACCCAATGGGAAAGCATACGCTTTGGAGTGCACCATCGGCCATTGGTAGGAGGTGTTTTAAGCTACACTGACAACTCGATAAGGAAGCTATTTGTTGGGAGTGCACCATTGGCCATCGACAAGAATTTCTTCATGCTAACCCGATGGCCCGATGGAACCCAACGTGGAAGTGCGCAAAGTGTAAAATGTCATCGAACATCAAAGTAACTATTTTGAGGCTACTCTGATGACCCAATAGAAAGGGAAGTGAATTGTAAACCACCATCAGACATCAGAGTAAGTGTTTTGGTGCTAACTCAATGACCCGATGAGGAAAGCGATGCTAACTTGATGACCCGATGAAGAAAGAAAAATTAGTTACAGTTAGAAACCGAATTGTGTCAAGTTGAATATCATTTGTTAGGGATGACTCAAGGCATGTCTAGGGGGCTATAAAGACCCAATGGGAATTCTGTAAGGGTTGGTTGGATTGGGATTGTTGGATGTGTAATTCCACAAGAACAAACTTCTTTTTGAATAACAATTGAAAGATCATTTTCTAGTTTCTTCTCTCAGAGTTTAGTTTCTGTTGTAAATATGGTTTAAATCCTTCAGGGATAATGCAAATAGAGTAGATGTTACTTTTCTACATTTTGTGAGTTCCAATTTTGAAGTTGTGCCAAGCTCGGCTCTATAGATAAAGTCATCTTTTCTGTTCTTGTTTTTTGTTTGTGTTTCACATTTGTGAACATGGCTCTGTCTTGACTCTCCATCATGGGAACTGCATGACCATTGCAGGTTGTCATGAAGAGCCAGCCATGTACAGTAGAGTTTTATTTGTAGTAGACCAGGGAATCACATCGGTTGTTTCAGTAGACTGGCCCTAGGCAACTTGATGATAGTCCGGCTAGGTATCAGTGACCAAGAGGAATCACTTGCAGGGTAGACTAGAGTCTAGGTTGTTAGCCTCAGACCAGGGGAAGATGGGATCAAAGGGAGAGAACATCCAAGCATGAGGAGGAAAAAAACTTAGCAGAAGTTGTAGGTATAACCTAGGGTAGAGAAAACCCTACAAGGTGTCTGGTGAGATACGGTGGATTTACCCAAGTGAATTCACAAAGAGTAGAGTATCAAACCTCGGTAGTGAGGACCTAGAGTATATTAGGGGAATAGAGTGGAGCATTCCTAGGTTAGGCTAGGAAAAAGGCCTTGGTGTGAGTCAAGCTGGCTCAAGCAATCTAGGGTCTCCCTATCATCACCCTAAGAGGGTGGTAAAGGGGTACCATGCCCCTGTCCAAGGGGGATAGGGGAGCCATATCCCTGTCCTAAGGGGGATAGGGGCACCACGCCCCTATCTTGCCCTATCTTGGGGCCCGGACAAGGTCCTGAGGCTATCGCAGGGCTTAAACATGAAGGGATCAAGGGGTGAAAATGCAGAAAGGGGTCTCAGTTTGGAAGGAGGATGTTATCGCCAAGGTGAGGACCTCAAATGTGGTTAAAATTGCAGGAGGCGCAATTTTATGACACTAAATTTATCCCCCACTTTAGCGGGAGTATGTCTTATGCCACTACTATCGATAAAGTAGAAGAAAGAGAGAGATGAAAATGAGAGATGCAGAGCAATACCACAAGGAGTATAAGATGCCACTAATCTTGAGGAACAAAAGCCCCCAATCCTAGGATCCTTAACTCACTCAAACATATGAAAGAGCATGCAAAATAAAAAGGAACAAGATGCACAAAACAAAAACAAAGCGCAAAAGACACATGAAAAACACAAGACACAAGATGAAAAACCAAATAGTCGAAAAGACCTCGATACTCAGATGTCTCAACAACAAATCAGGACACAAAGACCAATGCCATCACATAAACACAAGAGATCACATAAGAGAGAAAAGCTGACATCATCCATGAACCATCAATAGAAAAACTATGGGTTCATGAGAGGAAGAAGAGAGAGAACATGAATACACACTTTGGTGATCCATGAGAAGAAAGGCAAACAAGAGAGAAACCATGGACATCTCGCCCCTAAAACTAGGCGATCCATGGAGAGAAGGACATGGAAATACAACCCCAGAGTTTGTCTAGGTAATACATGTAAGGGAGGAGAGTGAGAAAACCATTAGTTCTGCTCAACCTCAAGTGCATGTGTGTGCAAGTGAGGTTCAAAGTGCCTCATAGGAGTCTATGCCCAAGTATGCTACAACTTGTATAAGATGTATACTACAAGTGTCAAGAAAGGAATGATATCTCGCTCTAAGAGTCTGTTCTTTGATTTCGAGAATAATCACCCCACATAAGAGAAAAGTGGCATCATCTCACTCTAAGAGACCATGCTCTAGTTATGAGAATGACCCACTATACAAAAAAATAAGTGAAGACATCTCGCTCTAATAGTCTACGCTCTAGTTCCAAGAATGACCCACTATACAAGAGAAAAAGTGACGATATCTTGCTGTAAGAGGTTTCCCTCTGGTTCCAAGAATGTCCCACTGTACAAGAAAAGTGATGACACATTTCTCTAAGAGGCCGCCCTCTGATTCCAAGATTGTCCCACTGTACAATGCATGAGAGAAATATAGTACAAAGGAGTAGTGTGGGTGCCCCCCCTTAAGATGTCAACATAGGGTAATGTTGATATCTTAAGGAAATAAGAACATGGATACCTACCTTCATCACAAAGAAGATATCTATTATGCAACAATGTCATAAATCCAAGAAAGAGAGGGAATACTCTTCAAGCATGGATAATATAGTTGAAAAGAGATATCTTGTTGTAAGTGTAAAGGTGATCCTTGGAGGAGAAGAGATTTTTGTTCAAAAGACACCTACCCCCAAGAGGATTTGTCTTAGACAAATATAACATATTCTGTAATGAAGCACATAAGAGAACAAGAATGCAATCCTTCCTCCTATTGCTAGGTAAAAGGGATTCTTGATGAAGGATGACTCATGTTTAGCCCCAAGAGGGATGGGTGAACTTATCAGAGATGTACATTACCAAGTGGGAAAGAGGTTGTCGTCAAGGACTTACACCTCTTGTATAAAAGAGAATCCTTGAGAAAACAACCAACAATTTCGCACAAGGAATGACATCAAGTAATAAAGCTCACACCATTGATACAATAGGAAAAAGTGGATCCTTAGAGAAAGAGAGAGGGACAAAGATCATTGCCCCCCAAGTGTAGGACAATGAGAAGAATTACACAACTTCTAGAGAGATATTTCTCATAAAAGGCGTATCTTTTCAAGCAAGGAATACATCCTAACCAAGGAACAGACATGCGCTTGCATGAAGGATAACTCCATTCAAGAAAGGACATCAAGTTATGAATAACACAATAGAAGAGGTAATTTTCAAAGAGAGAGAAATAAGAAGAAGGAGGTTCACAAAAGTCCTCTAAATAGAGATTATTCATAATAGACATGCCGTTTCAAGCAAGGAAAAGATATCACTCACGAAATAGACATGCGCTTGCATGAAGGAATACTCCATGCAAGAAAGGACATCAAGTTTATGAATAATGCAATGGCAGAGGTAATTTTCAAAGAGAGAGAAAGAAGAAGAAGGAGGTTCACAAAAGTCCTCTACATAGAGATTATTCATAATAGACGTACGGATTCAAGCGAGGAAAAGATCTCATGCACTCACGAAATAGACATGCGCTTGCATGAAGGAATACTCCATGCAAGAAAGGACATCAAGTTTATGAATAATGCAATAGAAGAAAATAGTGAAACCTTAGAAAGAGGAAAAGGAATATTCTTGCCCCCAAGAATAGAGCCAAAAATAAATAGACTATTATGTTGCTCACTAAGTATGATTGCACCTAAAATTGTACCACCATGAATGACAAGGAGCCCCCAATAGGTAGGCTAACTATGTCACATAGTGAGGAGCAACATAATAGGAACTTGAATATTATTTTAAATGATCATGATGAATATTTCATTCATTGTCAGATGTTATTTTTAAAATGCCTGAATCAATGCAATGTTGTATTTGTGTTTTCAAATCTTGACAGTCATTAGTAAAATGATCATGGGTTTGATGCTATTTACAAAAACAAGAATTTTGAGAATGTTGTTTATGTTTTCTTCTTCATTTAGGACAAAGAGGAAATATTAAGTTGGAATTTAGAAGATTGGTCAACACATTTTCTTTTTGTAACTCAAAATTAGAATGAGAAGGTGTGGATTTATAAGACAATGGAGAAGAAGATGTGGACAAAGGAAAGTGTGATTTCTCATGACTTTGTCGGTCACATTCCAGCATTTGGCCATTGCATCCATGTGTATGTTCAAAAGAAGGTTCAATCTTAGTGGGAATTGGATTGAAGTTTAAAGAGGCCCAATCAATTTCAAGATTTGTGTTAAGAGAAAAATTTGGAATGTGAAATTCAGGCATCTTAGACTTTCTAGAAAAGGTAGGAGTGAAATCTAAGGACCCCCAATCATCCTCTAAGAGTCCTTCTTTAGGAACTTATTTGGTAGGAGATGGTGTATTTGAGTGAATTGAAGAGAGGATCATAGGAACTAAGAAAGCATATGATGTTTCACTTATGTTGTCATCAATTACCTCATTAATATATGTGTAAGGCACAACATGATAATCAAGAATAATTTTTGGTTTCCTAGGAACATGAATGGAATTGATTTGATTTTTGTTAGGCTCTTGATTTTTGGGAGAGAGAGAATTATGATGAGAAATAATATCATCCTCTTATTCTAAGGTATCTTTATGTTCAAGACACTCATTAGAAAAAGGACTATCATATGTAATGAATGCTTCATATTTAGAGGGAAGATCATGAAAAAGAAGGTATGGTATCACTAGGATAAGTAGCCATAATATCATCGCCTTGCACCAAATAATCCTTATGAGGGAGGTACTTTTCAGGAGAAGAAGGAAGACAATTCTCCAAAGATTCATCTTTAGGAGGGAGATCTTTGAAAGAAGTGTCCATATTCCCTTTTTTGCACCAATGTGCCCTCATTAATGAGATTAATGTTTGGAGAGGGTAAATCATAGTTATGAATGAAAGGGAGAATTAAACTATCATCATATGCATGAAAGGGAGCATCATGAACATCTTTAATGTAACTCAAAATTGAATTAGAAAAATAAGATACGAACTCCATATGCACTTATGATCAAACAAGAAACTCATATGTCATTTAACCATAATAATGTTCACCCCATACATGCATAGAAAATTGACTAAAGGAGGGAAAATGGAATTTGAATTGCAGATTTGAAATTTGAATTTGAATTTGTGAAATTTTAATTGGTGTTTGACCTTAGAAGGTGTTAAAAATGATAAAGTATGCCAATTTTCTGGATTTGAGCAAAAAAATACAATCAATTTCGTCTCGAAATTTTGGGAATAAAGTCGAGGATTGTGGTGAAAGTGCACATGGTTCAACCAACTTTTTTCAAAAATTTTAGGGATGATAGAAATTATGATTTTAATGCGGAATCCAAAAAAATAGCCAATTTGGAGATGTCTAGATTGGTCAAACTTACAGTCAAAGGTTGAAAAATAGAAGAATCTTAAAAATTAGGGTTGTATGATTTAACCATTGAAATTTCAGAATAAAGAGACAGATTTGAATTCCAACTTTGAAATACAAATCAGATCTGAAACAAGCAATTAAAATATTACACTTCACAAGCTTAATTTCCTAAAAATGAAAAATTATGGTTTTTATGCAATTGACCTCTAAAATTTGCAAAAAGATCAAACTTTGAAATGAAATTTTAAAATTCAAATTGCAATTATTCAGATCTAAAAAATAAGAAATCAAATTAAGATGTAGGACGTTGGGTTCACCAAAATGTAAAATGGAAAATTGAACCCTAGTGACTCGCCACCTAGGAGAAAGAAAGGAAATCACTAGGATGGTTTTCACTCAAAGGAACTTTACATTCAAAAGAGGGGCTTGAATCCACTAGATCCAAATCCAAGAGACAAGGATGTGAATTCCAAGTGGATTGCAAGGGTTAAAGTGTGATTTACCCTCTTTTGTAAATGAGAAAGTTGACTTCTTGACTATGTGGAAAAGAGAGGGGAAATGAGTGAAATGAGGGGCTACCAGTTTGGGATCGTGATGTAACTTTGGATCTGAGCTAATTAGATTGATACGGATCTACCCTACAAATTTGGAGAAAAGTCGCTAGGACAGTGGCGGGAATGTACATGGTCCTCCACAAAATCCGCGAAACGGAAAGGGTTCTTCCATCTCTGCAAATGAAGCCCAAACCTACAATTACAACTGCACACTTGCAACCTACACACATAAAAGAGAGGAGAAGGGGTTGTGGATAGGTTTTTCCTTAGTCAAACCTTGATTGAGAAATCAACCTTGAAAGAAAGTAATTGCAAATGCTTGAATGTAAACAATGGAAATGTATACTTTGTAGATCTGCAATTTCTTGATGATGATTGCTTTGATTCTTGAATGTAAATCATGAGTGTTGCATGGAATGGAATGTAACATGACAAAACCCTAACACACATACATGCTTGCAAATGAATGTTGCAATATTGCTCCAATGGATGAATGAAGAATACTTGAATGCTTAAATGCTTGATGATATATATCTTTGCCTATGCTTGCTTATGATCCACTTTGCTTGAATTTTGCCTCCCATTCCCCCTTATACAAATGAGAAAACCAACTCCCTTTTATACATGCCTCTTGAAGATTAATTCATCTCATAAAAGGCTGATGTCAGGTAGATTTAGGATCCTGAAGTCAAGATGGGGTCGGGGAGACCTATCTTGGGGCCACCCTAAGAGGGTGGGACAAGGGTGCCATGCCCCTATCCTGCCCTATCTTGGGGCCCAATCATGATCCCGAGGCTATCTCAGGGCTCAAACATGAAGGATTTAGGAGGTGAAAATGTAGAAAGGGGTCTTGGTTCGGAAGGAGGATGTCGTCACCCTGTAGAGGCATGCTCTTGCCACTTAGCATAAAATGGTTGGTAGTGTCATGCAAGGAAATTGATAGGCAATTGCATACATGGTATGGAAATGTCACTCTTTGACTAGCGAAGGTAACGCAATTTACTGAGGCGATTCTCATAGACTAGCAGTTATAGGGACATCAAGTGATGTGATAGTCATGCCACTTGTGACCATGCTAGCGAAGATGAAGTCTTTACAAGCTTCAATGATCTCATCGATCATTTGGGCGTTATCAATGTTAGCTAAGAATTGATTGACAAAATTGATTTGAGTATCTGTATCATCAGGTTGATTTACCATGGCATCATCTGAGATGGTTGGATTGAACATTTTGTATGTGAGAGGAATATTTCCCGCCATAATGGGATTAACAACAAACTCAGGGTTTTGATGTGGGCCTGAAAACCCTAATTCCATATATGACGATTGTTCCATAGCTTACCTAGATTTTGACTGAGTAGTTATAGGCATGAACCACACGAAAGGATTGAGAGATGTCGTGAACTAAAGCAACAAGGGACTGCGTTATCTAGGATGATCTGATCGGGTGGATGAGAGAATGAAAACCTAGACAAGGATCGAGTACTATCTGATAAGGAACAATGTGACACTAGGATAACTCTGGAGGATACACCAAGCACAAAACCCAATAAGGTAACACACTAGTGATTGAACCTTTGGCTCGAGGTGTTAAGATCACAATGTGATACATGATGAGAAACCCTGGGACACAATATAGTCCAAGGAGAGGTGATAATTGTTGCCAAAAAGATACAGACTAACCTGATCGAAATCTAAACTGATGAAGATTTAAACCAATGAATGGAGGATGGAAAAGACTGAAGAACAAAATGATGAGAGATCAAATTAAAGATGATGAATCGACGGCCTAATGACACTAGATGCTAATAGATACGAGATCAAAATTGATCTAACATAAAATCGGTAGCATCTAGATGCAAATTGAGATACTATAATCCAAACTAGAATGCAAAAATGAAGAGCCAAAGATATCGATCGAAAGTGAACTTATAATCCAAGGACAACCCTTTTCTAGTGCAACCACATCTAAGATTCAAAACACACAAGGATAGATGTCGACTACTAAAGACAAGATATTTCTAAAGTAATACGGATAACACTTCGACAACGTAACAACTTCTAAGACCAAGATCACTGAGATAAATCCTAACAACTGAAGAATAAAAAAAAATCTAATACTAAATGGATAGAATTATGGTAGCGTGACAAAGTCTAATACCAAGATCATGAAGATAACTAATAGCCAAAGAATCAAGTAGTTTCTAAGGCAATGCGGACAACATAACGACAACGTAATAACGTCTAAGCACAAGATCATGAAATATAAGTGTAAACTGTCGATAGATCAAGAAATTTATAAAGTAATACGGACAACATAACGACAACACAATGACTTATAAGACTAAGATCACCAAAGATAGACCCTAACTATTGGGGAAACATAAGATTGTGAATCAATGAAACAGAAATCCAATAGTATAACATGACTAAACTAATAAATTAGGACAAGACAAAGTAAACTCACAATAATAGGCCACAAACCCACAAAAACAAGGCACAAACTCTCTAGAACAAGGAGAAAACCCACTAGAACAAGACTGGCAAGCTTCAAACTGACTAAAAAATGCTTAAACAACATAACAACACTTAAAAATGTAAAGCCACTATTTCAGGGTGCAAACCCACTAGAACAAGGTGACAAACATGGTAAAAAGTGAACCTACAATTTTAGGGTGCAAACTCGCTATTTCAGGGTTCAAACCCGCTAGAACAAGGTACCAAACATTATAAAAAGAGAACCCATTGTTTTCAGGTATGAACCCACTATTTTAGGGTGCAAACTCACTGGAACAGGGTAACAGACACTTTAAAAATAAAACCCATTGTTTGTTGGCATATGCACACTCCAATGAGACAATGTAGGTGATTGAAGGTTTTGTCATTGATGGCAACCTTACAATCCTATGGCACCAGCAAGGTATTACACCAACATCAATAGATCACACTCTACACTGGCACTCAGACCACCGACATCGGCACAGAGAAAGGAAGCATACCGACATAGAGGCCGACAGGATTTTTGATATATTATATTTTGTTTATTATTGTAAAAACTTTGTAAGCCGACTTGGCAAGTTGTAAAATGACTCTTATATATAAGAGAGATCATTGTAGACATTTTGTAAGTAAGTAGAAATTAAGAAAAGGAAGAAATATTAGGCAGACCTATTATGCGAAATATAGGTTAAGGGTTTATGTAAGAAGCAGAGCAGAAACGGATACTGGATCTGGCATTATAGATGTTATTTTGAAGCAGTACAAGATACTGGATTTGTATAATTCATCATTGTAAGTTAGTGAGACTTCCCATTGAGCAGTGAGCTCTAGGAAATTGGCCTTCCTGCATGTGCAAGCCCCTTTGTAAGTAATATTCTCTTATTGGCCAGTAAGTGAATATTGTGGGTCACAAATCCCACCGAGGTTTTTCCCACACCGGGTTTCCTTGTTAAATCATTGTGTTATGGTGTGTTTTTCATGTGGTTGTTTTTAATTCTGTTTATTGCATTATTTATTGCATATTGGTACACTATTATAATATGCTCTACATGTTTTAAGTTAAGAAATGTTGGCATTATGTGAACCGGTATAAGGACATAATGATATTGTATGTTGTCATTGATGTCAATATGTAATATGAAGTGAGCCAGCATATGTGATATGTGAGGAGAGAGAACCGGCATATGTGTGAATGGGTATATATGCCAAAGTGAAGCGGTATATTTGTTCAAGATGAACCAGCATATGGAAGCACTGTGTGACTACCGGTCGGTAGGTAGTTTCTACTTCAGGATTTTCGGTTGGAGTACCTCAAGCCTGTGTGACTCATTCGGTGATCTTTGTGTGATGAGTTAGCAGTATAACGAAGAATAGATCGTGTTGCCACATAAGCTCGGTGCATGTGAAGAATCTTGCATGAAGAAGACTATTCCTATCTACCTTGAGAATGTGCGAAGTTTGTCAAACGGTGATAACGCGTGATGGGTTATCAGCCACCATGAAATCGATGGATAATGGACGATGGAGAGTGTCTTGAGATCGATTCAAGACTGTTGCATTTAATGCAGTATGATTCAATGGTCAGGATTGAACCGCTTGAATTGCTTAACCTAACAGGTTTAGGGTTTAGGTTTTTTGCTATCGACCTGTCTGTTTTCTATAAGGTCGATGTTGTGTTTCTTTCTAAGGTTGTTGGCAAAAGTTGTGACTGAGTATCCAAGGGAAGTGATACGTTATTCTTGCCAAACCAAAGAAGAGAAGAGATACCTGCATAGTGAATGTGCAAAAGGTGAAAAGGAGCCAAAACGGATCTGCATTAGCATTGAGTGTTGTTACCAGATCATTTTAATTCCTGTTGATCTTTAACCACTTCAACAGTTGTGAAATCCCTTAACAGGGTAGCCTTAACTGGCTTGATACAAATCCCTTAATAGGGTAGCTTTAACCGGCTTGATTCAAATCCCTTAACCGGGTAACTCAAAGTTAATGATTTCTGGGAAGCTATAGAGCTCTGGAGATCCTTTAGCTATTGAGTTCTTGAAATCCTCTAACAAGGTAACCCCAACTGGGTTTAACCCTTAACTGGGTGATCCCTAACAGGATCAGTTCCTAGCAGAACCTATTGTAATGTCTTTAATCGGACAAGGCTTCTAACAAAGCGGACTTCTAAAGAGTTCAAAAAGCAGCTTGTGGGTATTCATCCCCACTGTGGTTTTTCCCAGTTGGGTTTCCATGTGAAAAATATGTGTGTCATGTGTGTTGCTTCTATCTTGTGATGCTTTGTTATTACCTATTGAGCATATGATGGTTCTGTGTTTTATGCCTATCTATAAAACATATTGAACTAACTGTTGTGAAGATCAGATGATAGTTTACCTGTTCATGCATGAGGGTGTAATGGTACTTTAGTATTGAGCTAAGAGGAAAGCTTAGTGAGTGACCAGTTTATGATTGTTTTAGTTATTCTGGGTTTTACCGGTTGCACTCTGTTTCAACTAGCGTCACTGCTTGCCAGTCATTTGGAGTATTTGTGTTTGTATTGATTCACCTCCCCCTCTCAGTACCGGTTTGGTACTATTGGTTCATCATTAAGTTATCAAGAAATTCTATATACTGGTTAGATACTGATTCACTCCCTCCCCCCTCTCAGTATCTGTGGGAATCCTAACAATTGGTATCAGAGCTTGGTCCTCTATTTTTAGAAGCCTAACAGCTTGAGGAAGATCTTGACACCGATAAAGATGGAAAATCTGATGAAGCAACTAGAAGCAGCTCTTTCAGACTATGATGCAGAGAAACTGAAAAATATCAAATTAGAAGATGATCTAAAAGCAGCTCAGGATATCATTCAGGCACTTCAAGAAAATCTTACCACTTCAAGAAACAAGAGAAGAGAACTTTGTGAAAAGATGCAAAATGAGAATGATGAAAAGGAATCTCTTAATGATATGATAAATAAGTTGAAACAAGAGAACATGACAACAAAGAATGAGATGCAGGATATGACTATGAGATTTTGTAAAGAAATTAAAGATAGAAAGAAGAATGAAGAAGATTTGACTAGAAGACTAAGTGATGTTGCAAATGAAAACACAAGACTCAGCTATGAAAATGATTTGTTAAAACCAGATCTGATGCACACTCAAAATGACTCCAATGAACTGATGAGGCAGAAAGAAGTATTAGAAAGAGAACTAGATATTGCAAATCAACATAAAGAAAAATTCAAGAAAAGCTCAAAGGAACTTGGTAACTTGATGAAGAATCAAAAACCTAAAGGTGACACTTCTGAAATTGGCTTTGAAGTTGGTGAAATCTTTGGTACTGCAAACACACAGGATCATGGCAAACCAGTAAGGCAACCTAATGCTTATAAATTCAATGGAAAATGCTTTAACTATAATAAGTATGGTCATAGAGAAAATGAATGTAGATCTAGAAACTATCAGAATATCAATACACCCACCGGTCAATGTTCAAAATGCAACAAAGTTGGTCACAACTCTGAAAATTGTAGAATGAATGTGAAATGTTATGTTTGTGGAAGATTTGGACACCTATCTAAACAATGTAGAACACAAACCGGCATAGGCTATGGCAAAGCTATTCAGGAGAATAATGTGACTTGTTATGCATGTAACAAAATTGGACATATTGCAAAATTCTATAGAAGCAAAGGATCACTGATAGACAACAAAAGTTTTAGCTTGAAAGGTAAAGAAAAAGTTGAAGAGGTTAAGCAAGAATTCTCAAAACAATGGATTAGAAAAGCTGATCTAAATGTTGGGAATACTCCTCCACCGGTAGAACTAATCAACACTCCACCGACAGAACAAAGTATTACTCTACCAACAAAACAAAGTAGTGCTCCACCGGCAGGAAGTTCTTCATCAAATAGAAGAAAGTTTCTTTTAGGGTTTGGTTATCTAAGGACACATGTGCTATTATTCCCTCAGTTAGAGATGAGAAGTTGGAAATTAATTCTATACCGGAAGACAATGTTAAGTGACTACTTAACCGACATACATTAAATGTGGTAGATGGCAAATAAACATTATAAATTTGTAGTTTTGGCTCCATTTCACTTCATCGAAATTTCAAACATTCGAAGAGCGCTAAGGGATTTCAAGCAAAGAGGCAAGAACACTTCGAGCGATCAATTCACCCTAAGGCAGAAAAAGGTATTTATCATCATGGTATTCACCTCTGCACTTGAATATATATCAAACCCTACTGTAGTTGAGATTATAAAATACCCTAGGCCCGTGTTTCAAATAGTTCCCGAGGTAGCAAAGAAAGATGACACTGTAGGTGCTTTTTCTCAAATTCCAAAAGGAGTTGTTTATGCTGAAGACCCCAGAATTTACATTCATTGCAACATAGAGGAATTAGGAGATGAAGAGATCAAAACAATGTATAAATCTATCATATGTGATAATTCTGGAAATGTAAAATCGGAACATAAAATCATTGAAACCCTAGGATTTACTGAAATCCTCTGCATTCCTGAATTTCCCAAGGATGTGATTAGGATAGTCTTAAGTAGGGTACATGGTGAATTTTTTTCATTAGATGCAGTTCACAAAATTACCAAGGAAGTTGTGAAAGCTGTCATAGGGTTATTGTCCACCGGTAAAAGACCAGACAAGACTAAGAAGGTCTCAAATGACCTAGTAACTAAACTAACTGGTGCAACATCAAACAGAAGGTCCTTGAGGGTAAATGATGTAACAGATACAAATGTGAGATTTGTTAGCATGATTTTAGGGTATAAAGCTACTCATGCAAATAGAGTCAACTCAATTTCAAGTTTATGCATTAAGAGTTCTTATGACATGATTACAGACAATGTGAAAATTGACATATGTGAATGGTTAAAAGATGTGTTAATTGACAACTTAGGAAAGATAAAGAAAGATAAGAAAGGAACTTTTAGGTTTAGTAATCTACTTGTATGCTTGATGCTACACATAACCAAATAGGTTCCCAGTATAGGCTATAAAGAACTTGGATTTGATATACCGGTAGGAAAACAGTTAACAGAACTATTGAATAACATGGGTGAAGACAAGGAAAAGAACATTCATGACTACTTTCAAGTACTTAAGGCCAAAATGAAGAAGAGAATCAGATTATCACAGAAGATTGTTGACAAATACAAGGATGATATATGTTTTGTAATAAAAAAGGATGAGATCTAGATGGAAGCAGTCATCCCAAGAACAATCTAGGTAAGAGAAATGGGTTATGAGAATGATGATCATATAATTGAAACTTATTCTAAAGCACTTCTAGAAGCACCAAATGAACCAAAGGAAGAAGTATTTGGTAGTGCTGAAACCATAGAAAGTCAAATACAATCTAAGAAGAGAGTGAAAAAGGTTGAAGTAGTTATGAGAAGAGGTATTGAAACAAACCGGTATCACTGAGGATGAGTTGGGAACTCTACAGCCCGAAACTCACCTATCACTGGTAGCTACTTCTTTGGAGAATGACATGCCTGCAACTTTCAAAAGAGTTGTAAGGAATAGAGATCCTTCACCGGCAACCACACCCACACCTAGGAGAATTAGATAGAAACAACAAGTAGTGAGATCTCCGGTTAGAAAGACTACACCAAAGAAGAAATTGACACCAAAGAAGAAATTGACACTAAAGAAGAAGAAGAAGACAAAACAAAACATGGCCCCTCTTGACATATTGCTAAATGAAATTACAGAGGAAGGCAAAATAAAGAATATAAAGAAATTGTACGACACTGATAGCAGATGAAAAAGAACAAGTGGAAAATAGTGTTATTTTGCACATGGACATGTATAAGAAATTTTTTATGGAAGTGATAGATGAAGTACCAGATGAACTGTTCAAAAGTCTGGAAGCAAGAAGACAAGCTATTATAGAGCTTGATAAGAAAATCAAAATTGAAAAGTTACTAGTTGTTTACCCAGTAAACTCGCCTAAGGAGATAGATGACTTAATTGCAAAAGCCAACCGGTCAGTATTCTCTACTGCACACCGACATGTTGCTTTAATGGTTGGAAGAGTTAATGAGGTAACTGAAGAAACAGAAAATGCATGGGATATATTCCTAGTTGAAAAAGAAAAATAGGAAGAGTACATGAGCCACAAACCTATAAGGGTATATCAGAAGGACAAAGACAAGGGTAAACGAAAAGTTGGTGGACCTCCTAGTATCAAAGTAAAAGACAACTTACCCCCACCTCCTTTGATTACATCACCGGTAACAACTACAGAAGATCAACTGGCAGTTGAAAGTATGGATGTAGAGGATGTCAATCCTAATCCTGAAGTCTTATAAATAGTGGATATTGATACACAAAAGATCAACATTGTGGTAGATAAAGATACAACTGGTAAGACAGACATGGCTAGTGAGCCATCGATAACTAAGCAAAATAATCAAACACAAGAGAAACCGATAGATAATAACATAGGACTGTAAAGCGAAAAAATTGAACCCTAGTTGCTCTCCCCTCTTCCAACTCTAAGGAGAGAGAAGGGAGGTCACTAGGGTTGATGGTTTTCACTTAGGGGAGAATTTACATTCAAAAGAGGGGTTGAAACCCACAAGATCCAATCCCACACAAGGCAAGATTGGATTCTAGATGAGTTTCAAGGGTTAAGACAGCAAGGCTACCCTCTTTTGTAAAGATTGTGGATAGAATGATTAAGCTAGGAATGCATAGAAAGTGAGAAAGATTCTCTTATAAACTGAGATAGGGATGTAGGATGAAGCTGCGGACCTAGAATTAGCAGTAAAATATCGATACGACGCTGTCCTGCAAATTTGAGTAAAAGTTGACGGGACGATGGCGCCCGGCGTGCACACGGTCCTCTGAAAAATCTGCGAAACGAAGGGGGATCTGTTCATCTCTGCACAAGGATTCCGGATCTTCAATTTCAACCGCATACCTGCAACCTACACACAGAAAAGCGAAGACGATTGGGGGGTTAGGGATTAGGGGTTTGCCCTTAGGTCAAACCCCGATTTTGGAATTAACCAAGAAATGAGAAATGCTGTAAATGTAATGTAAAACAAGTACTAATACCTTGTTGTAAGGATGTTTGTATCCTTATATGCGAAGGTATAGATGTTGTTGTATGTTGTAGTATGTGATCTCCTCTTCAATGGTTGAATCCTTGTCTTGAATGCAACACCTAGCCTTGAATGGAGACTTAGAATGATCAATTGCTTGAAAGAATGCTTGAATGCTTGAATGATTGAATGTTTGAGTATCGTTTCCACCTTTTTCCATCCATCTATCTTCAAATGAGAGAGGAAAAGTAGTTTATATACTTGTCAATTAGGGTTGATAGACTGATTTTCCCGACCTTAGGCCGACCAGGAAATGTTATTTTCCAATTTGCAAACAAAAAGACCCGAAGTCCCATAGGAGACCGGGCCCAAAATAGGGCCAGGGACCAGGGTGCTGGGTGCCCTAGTCCTGAAGGACCAGGGCGCTGGGCGCTCTGGTCCCACCTCCCGAGACAGCAAGGTGCAAGGAGGATCAGGCCAGGGTGCTGGAAAAATGCAGTTTTTCATGTCGTGGACAAGTTTCGGGGTCTCCATTCAGGTTCAGTGTTGCGTCGCCATCGTGAAGACCCAAATGTGGTCGAAATTGCAAGTGTCGCAATTTTAGGACGCTACATTTAGCCCCCACTTTAGCGGGAGTATAGGCGTATGCTCATACTTCCAGTAAAGTACAAGGAAACAACATTGAAAAACTTTCACCACGTCAAGGAGGCAAGACACACCAAGCCCCCAATGGACTAAGGATCTTACGACTTCAATTGACAAAGTAAAAGGGAAGATCACGAAGGAGAACCATGACTGTCAGTAGTAAGGTTCCCTCACTATGAGTCATGCAAGGAAGATATCAAAAATTTTCAAGGCAAAGCTAAATTTGTCAAGAAATTTTCAAGTATCTTGAAGAGATATGAACAGGGTGTATGCCCCCCTACGTTAAAGCGATCGCACATGCCTCAACGGGGGTGATTGCTTTAAGGTAGTGATACATATAAGAAATGAGAAGGAAAGGAGCACGTTATCACAAGGATTTAGCCCCCAAGTGTGAGATAAACCCAAGGATAATAGACACAAAACACAAAGCACAAGGTGACTTCACTTTCCTCGGGGTCAGTATGTTGTATGATAATTCATGTATATCATATGTATGTATGCATAATTGTTCTTCATTCCCCAATCAAGGAAGGTCACCTAGAAGAAGGGAACACATGTGTCTTTTGAGTCAACATGAGAGAGACCAAAAGAGATCTCAATGCTTTGCATCGTCCTCAAGTAAACAACACTAAGGACAACAAATAGAAGAATGAGAATAACACATAGAAGAAGTAACAAAAGGGAGGAGGAAAGAGTCTGCTATGCTAATGAAACTAGTCTAGCATGTCATCTACCCCCTGATCTTGCTGATCAATGTTTCGGGAAGGCAGGGAACACGCTAGAGGAGGAACATCCAACACAGCAGATGGAGCTATCACAAGATCCAAACAAGGGCTATGTTCATGTTCCGAGCCACGTTGTTCTTTTCTAGGAGCTAGGATAAGTGCTTTAGAAAATTCGTTAGATAAATGGTTATCAATGTCAACAAGTTCATATTCACTATCAGAAGCAAGAGGAGTAACATTTTCATCATGAATAACATTTTCATCTATATCATCATCAAGATTTATAAAAATAGGATCTTTAACTCGCACAGGATTAAGATCATCATGCATCTTATGTTTAGGAGATTTTGGAGAAAATGGAATAATGCTTGTTGAAGGTATTTTTGGAGATTGCAAAGTTTGAGAAGCAGCTACTTGAGCTCTAAGACGACGCTTTTGTCGGCGTTCACGTGCAGAACGATTTCGTCTAGTCTTAGTAGGAAGTGGAGGAGATTGAGGAAGAGGAATTTTCTCATCCTTATTACTTAGGTGTTTAGGTTGTGGTCTCTTAAGCTGGATAATAGGAGAAGAAGAAGGTCTCTTCTCTCTATAAAAAGAAGGAGGAGGAACTGCTCCATATAAAGGAAGAATATCTGGTTTAGGAAGAAGACCAAGTCCATCATGACGAGGAAGTATAGGTCTACTTTTAGGAAGTTTATTAGGCATAGACATAGTCACATCCATAGGGATGGGTTGGGAATCTTCTTGAGGAAAGACATTAGTTTTATCTTTCAAAGGAAGAACTTCCTTTTCAAGAACGATAGGAATATCAAGTTTGGGTATTCTAGGTTCACTTAGAGATAGGATCATATCTGTTTTCCACTTTTGATAAGATTTGAAAAGATGATCACTTCGCGGTGGAAGAGATTGGAATTGTTTAGGCCAAAAATAATGAATAGGAACGCTAGAAGTTCTTTCAGCTAGTTTAAAGAGACTATGATTGACAGTAACAACTTCACCATTATGGGGAAATTTCAAACATTTGTGAATAGGAGAAGCAATAGCTTTCATGGAAGATAACCAAGGATAGCCAAGCTTCACACGAAATTGTTCGGATGAAGGAATAATAGCAAAGCTCACATCAAGGGATTTGTTATGGACCTCAATAGGTAATGTAATAGAACCAATTGCAGGAGAAGAAAATGCATCAAATAATTTCACAATCACATCTGTTTTGTCATAGATCACTTGATTCAATTGCAAAGTAAAAAGAAATTCTTTAGTAATAACATTAACCATGCACGAAGGATCAATAAGCACTCCACGGCAAGGTGTATTCTTGACTTTTGCAACTATGTATAAAGGACCATCAGGTGCCCTGATAGTTTCACTAGAATCAAATGTGATGGAAGGTTCTTTAGGGTTTTCTTGCTACTCTACAAAGTTAATCACATTCGGAGTCATAGACACAAGACCATCAGATGAGAAAGAGGAATCATTGGCCTCAATCGCATTAGAGGTATGAGAAGGTAATGGATCAGTAAAAATCTGAAGATTTTGGTTAGGAGGAGCTACAGATGTATTGCCTTTATCATTCACTCCAAAAACAGAGATAGTATTATTATCAATCAAATCTTGAATTTTACCCTTTAAAGCAAAACATTTTTCAGTATCATGCCCAGGTTGACGATGAAATTGACAAAAAGATTTGTTATCAAAATAAGGTGAAGTAATCTTTGCAGGATCAATTTGCCTTATAGGAGGAAGAGTAAGCACATTTTGTTCCAATAATTTATTCATAATACTATGCAATGATTCATTCAAAGGAGTATACTTTCTTTCTTTCTTGAAAAACTTAGAAATAGGAGGCACACCTGATGCTGCATTAACATTGTTGTTGATGATGTTTTCATTGAATTTAATGGAATCTCTGTTTGGTTTAAACTTTCCAAATGGTTGTTGACTGCTATCACCCTTATCACTCGGAGCCATAGGATGTGATTGTTCCATTTGACTCACAGTCAGTTGATAATTGTGAAGAGTTGCACACAACTGTTGGAAAGAAGTAAACTCAGAAAACAGAAGTTTATCTCGAATATCTTTTTGTAAATTAGAAATAAAGATTCTTTGAATATCATTGTCAGGCACTGGAAAAGCAATTTGAGCATACAAATGCTTATATCTACCAATGAAATCAGTCACTTTTTCTTTAACACCTTGTTTACAATGCATTAAATCAATCAAAGTAACTTTAGGACTTATATTGTTTTGAAATTGTTGAATGAAAGCATTTGCAAGTTGTTCGAAAGAAGTAATAGAATAAGAAGGCAACGAGCAATACCATTGTAGGGCTTTGTCTCTTAATGTTCTAGTAAACAGTTTTGCAAGCAACCTTTGGTCATAAGCAAAATTAGTACATATTGTTTGAAAAGTCTTAACATGTGTTAGAGGATCTCCTTTACCATTATAAAGTTCTGAATGCGGGATTTCAACATGTTTAGGAGGGATAGCTCGAACAATGTCAAGAGAAAGTGGGCTCGCAACATCAAATGTGGGCACACTAAACTTAGATTGATTCATAGAGGCAATTTGTTGCTGTAAAGAAGAGACAGTTTGTGCAAGATTGTTAATGGTCGCTTCAGTCGAAGAATTCATATTAGCTGTGTTAGATTGAGATGGAGGTGTTATGTTATTGAAAGAAGGTAAAGAGTAAGGTGGCGAGACACTATGATAGTTAGTCATAGGAGAGGATTGAAAAGGAGGAACACTACAAGGACGAATGGAATGGTTAAACGAATTGCCCCCTTGCGCCAGGTTCATTTGTGGAGATGTAACAGGAACACTCATTGAAGGAATGAATGAAGAAGTCGGATTGAATGAAGGAATAGGGTTAATTGAAGAGGAAGGATTGCCCCCATGACTAGTGATCATAGGAGGAATGTCTTGTATTGAAGTAGTCATTATGTTTGATGTAAAAGTAGGTATGCTAGCAATAGAAGTTGTCAAAGGAATAGAATGATTGACTTGAGTAGGAGGTTGTGTATAACCCAAATTTTCAGCACAACTCTTCATAGGCATCACATTCGAATCCACAATGTGTGCAATACCACGCAAAATATCAATTCCATTCTTATCACTTTGAAGCATACGTTTTAGACCCTCAATTAAAGGAAGAGCTTGACTATCGGGGTATTCTTGAGACATCCACTATCAAAAATCGTCAAATTGGTTATCCAATTTCGAAAGTTGTTCTTCAGAAAACTCATGGAGAGCTTCTTCATCATTAAGAGGATTAGAGGAATTACCCGTGTCCTCATTAAAAAGGCCATTCAAATTAGGTTCCATCTCCTCAGTAATTAAACCTCGGAAAGACTTAATTCTACGGCTTCGTCTAACGGGAATAGTGTAAGTAGGGCTTATTGTTGTAAAACTCATGCACAAGAGAGGGAGAGAATATTTTGAATTTTAGAGGTAGCAAATTTCAGTAAAATCAGCCAATCTCCTAGATTTAAGCTGTTAAATGCAATCACGATAATCTCCCGAAATTTCGGAAAAAATGTCAGGGACCGTGGCGCTTGGAGTGCACACGGTCCTCGCAACTTTTTTTGAAATTTGCAGGGATGAAAGGTATAATGATTTTAGAGCTAATCTGAAAAAATTGAGTGATTTTACGATCTGTAGATAGGCCAAATTAAAGTTGCAATCTCAAAATTGAACCCTACCAAGATTGTCGAAAAATGCAAAATTTTGAATTTTGAAAAAGAGAGAGAAACTGAAATTTTGAATTTTATGATTTTAGAGGGAATATCAAAAGCGATGCAAGTTTTGAAATTTAAAAGTTGACTCAATTTCACGCAAAATTCAATTTTGAAAGCGGAAATCAAAGTTGTTGTAATTAAGCACTTAATTTCAAAAGTCACAAATTGCAAGAATTTGAATAAAGCACTGAAATTTCGAATGAATGCCAACACACTTTTCAGATTTAGGACAGTAAGAAACACAATTTTGACATGAATTTCAGTTTCAACAATTTTTGAATGTTTAGAAGCCTTAATCCAAGCAACCACAAGACCAATTTTGATTTTAATTTTGAAAGTGTTATAATTGATAAAATCAGCCAAAATTCTGGATTTTAGTAGGAAAATACAGTAAGATCTAGCTCCTGAAATTTCGAAAAAAATGTCGGGGATGATGGCGCTCGGAGTGCACACAGTCCTTGCAACTTTTTTCCAAATTTTCAAGGATGAAAGTTATTATGATTTTATTGCGGAATCCAAAGTTACAGCTGATTTGGATATGTTTTGATCAGTGAAATTGTCGGACAAAGGTTGAATCAAGAGAGTTTTAAAAATTAGGGTTTTGACACTTAACCACTTAATTTTCAGAATTAAAGCACAAATATGAATTGATAATTTGTAATAGAAGGGTAGATCTGAAACAAGCATTAACATTTAGACATTTCGCAAGTTCAATTACTAAAAAGAAAATTTAGGGTTTTCATGCAATCAACCTCTAAAATTTGTAAAAGATCAAACATGGAAATGTAATTAAGGAAGCAAATTTTCAGATCTAACCATAGATAATCAGAAAGGATGTTCACGTCAGGTTCACCAAAATGTAAAGTGGAAAAATCGAACCCTAGTTGCTCTCCCCTCTTCCAACTCCAAGGAGAGAGAAGGGAGGTTTACTAGGGTTGATGGTTTTCACTTAGGAGAGACTTTACATTCAAAAGAGGGGTTGAAACCCATAAGATCCAATCCCACACAAGGAAAGATTGGATTCTAGATGAGTTTCAAGGGTTAAGACAGCAAGGCTACCCTCTTTTGTAAAGATTGTGGATAGAATGATTAAGCTAGGAATGCATAGAAAGTGAGAAAGATTCGCTTATAAACTGAGATAGGGATGTAGGATGAAGTTGCGGACCTGGAATTAGCAGTAAAATATCGATACGGTGCTGTCCTGCAAATTTGAGCAAAAGTTGACGGGACGATGGCGCCCGGCGTGCACACGGTCCTCCGAAAAATCCGCGAAACAAAGGGGGATCTGTTCGTCTCTGCACAAGGATTCCAGATCTTCAATTTCAGCCGCGTACCTACAACCTACACATAGAAAAGCGAAGACGATTGGGGGGTTAGGGATTAGGGGTTTGCCCTTAGGTCAAACCCCGGTTTTGGAATTAACCAAGAAATGAGAAATGTTGTAAATGTAATGTAAAACAAGTACTAATACCTTGTTGTAAGGATGTTTGTATCCTTATATGCGAAGGTATAGATGTTGTTGTATGTTGTAGTATGTGATCTCCTCTTCAATGGTTGAATCCTTGTCTTGAATGCAACACCTAGCCTTGAATGGAGACTTAGAATGATCAATTGCTTGAAAGAATGCTTGAATGCTTGAATGATTGAATGTTTGAGTATCGTTTCCACCTTTTTCCATCCATCTATCTTCAAATGAGAGAGGAAAAGTAGTTTATATACTTGTCAATTAGGGTTGATAGACTGATTTTCCCGACCTTAGGCCGACCAAGAAATGTTATTTTCCAATTTGCAAACAAAAAGACCCGAAGTCCCATAGGAGACCGGGCCCAAAATAGGGCCAGGGACCAGGGCGTTGGGCGCTCTGGTCCCACCTCCCGAGACAGCAGGGTGCAAGGAGGATCAGGCCAGGGTGCTGGAAAAATGCAGTTTTTGATGTCGTGGACAAGTTTCGGGGTCTCCATTCAGGTTCAGTGTTGCGTCGCCATCATGAAGACCCAAATGCGGTCTAAATTGCAAGTGTCACAATTTTAGGACGCTACAAGGACAATAGACATAGACAGAGAAACAAGAAGAGCAAAAGGCTCCGGAACAGGTACATGAATAGATTCATGAAGAAACAATACAACTGGTAATAGGAAAAGTACAAAAACCATTGCTTAAGGAAATGCAAACACAAAGAGACCTACCAGAGGTCACAACAAGCTTGGTTACTTCCTCCACTGATAAAGTTCAGAATGTTATTTCATCATCAGCAGGCTATAAATCAACTAATGTAACTGAAGTACTCTTAGATTCAATCAAAAGGATAACAGATTGTAGTTCACAAGCTTATAAAGCTATAGATGACACAATCCCAATTTTGAAGAGGCTAGCTCCTAACTGCAATATAGACAATAAAGATTCATTAAGTCAAATTGACATTTTGTCTAAATATATCATTGAGAACATAGTGACAATTGAGAAAATAAAGGAAGAGGCATTAAAGGATAAGATGGAACTTGAAAAGCAAAAATTCTTTGAAAATCAGATAAAGAAGTGTACAAGGGAATTTGACACACTTCTACCAGAACTATGCAACTTATTAAAGGAATTTAAAACTCTGTATAAAGATACTTGCAAAACAAAATTTTTGACAGTAGAAGAAGATGAGCAAGGTACATGATGAAATCAATAAACTTGCAAATAGTTTTGTTAACTCATCTGATACATTATTAGTTTTTGAACAGAAGATAACAAGTTTTGAGGAAGAGTTACTTAAGCTAGGAATAGAAAAGGAGAGAATAGTGGATAAGACAAAGAATTTGAGACTAGGACCGAGTCCAAGATTGGACTATCTAGCATTCATGTGGAAGGAAATATCTGAGGCACTTGTACAGGGACAGAGAACATCGGCAGAGCATATGCAACACCTCACCAGTAGAGTTCAAAGAATAGAGACAACAATAAGAGACAGTAAGAAGTTTATGGAGAGTATAAACTTGATTTTGGCAGATCTATTTTAAATTGTAACTACCCAGTTACAAGGTTGAGGCTACAACTCTATTGACACCTTGACAACCTTTGTCATTGATGCCAAAGGGGGAGTAGTAGTATGAGAAAATAAGAAGAATAACCGGTAGAAGAATTATCTACTCAGGGGGAGCATATCTTTTTTGTAACACATTTTTGGTAACATATTTTTGGATTGCAGTTTTCGATACACTTTTGAATTTTCTCATGAGTGTTGCCATCAATGCCAAAGGGGGAGATTGTTGGCATATGCACACTCCAATGAGACATTGTAGGTGATTGAAGGTTTTGTCATTGATGGCAACCTTACAATCCTATGGCATTGGCAAGGTATTACACCGACATCAATAGATCACACTCTACACCGACACTCAGACCACTGGAACCGACACAGAGAAAGGAAGCATACTAGCACAGAGGCCGATAGGATTTTTGATATATTATATTTTATTTATTATTGTAAAAACTTTGTAAGCCGACTTGGCAAGTTGTAAAATGACTCTTATATATAAGAGAGATCATTGTAGACATTTTGTAAGTAAGTAAAAAGTAAGAAAAGGAAGAAATATTAGGCAAACCTATTATGCGAAATATAGGTTAAGGGTTTGTGTAAGAAGCAGAGTAGAAACCGGTACTGGATCTGGCATTATAGATGCTATTTTGAAGCAATACAAGATATTGGATTTGTATAATCCATCATTGTAAGTCATTGAGACTTCCCATTGAGCAGTGAGCTCTAGGAAGTTGGCCTTCCTGCATGTGCAGGCCCCTCTTGTAAGTAATATTCTCTTATTGGCTAGTAAGTGAATATTGTGGGTCACAAATCCCACTGAGGTTTTTCCCACACTAGGTTTCCTCATTAAATCATTGTGTTATGGTGTGTTTTTCATGTGGTTGTTTTTAATTATGTTTAATGCATTATTTCTTGCATACCGGTACACTGTTATAATATGCTCTACATGTTTTAAGTTAAGAAACTTTATATACCGGTTAGAAATTGATTCACCCCCCCCCCCTCTTAGTATCTGTGGGAATCCTAACATTGTTTCAGGGTGCAAATCCACTACAATAAGGAGCAAACCCACTAGTTTGAAATGCAAACCTGTTGGATGACAAAATGATAGAGACTGTGCTAAGTATGTCACTTTTGGCTCAAAGTTGATAGCATTCCCACTAGAATATGACTGCAAACCCACTATAATAGACTACAAACCTGCTAAAACTGACTTCAAACCCGCTAGACTAATATTTAGACAAAAGACTTGACACCAAACACAACAAGCATGAAGATCTGACCATAAAACAGATAAAAACCAGTTAAGAACACCCCTATGGATAGTCAAATGATAGTATGTGTTAAATATCCTTACTCAGAATACCACATCCAATCGAATAGATAGAAGCTTGAAAACACTAGCTCCACCCTTGACACACACTTCTCGAGCATGCCAAGCTTTGAATTCCTAGTTAATCACTTCCTAGTGAATTTTCTATCTCGAATTGAGGGGTACATGAGGAGTATCTTCGGTATGCACGTATCAAAATACCTGAATCAACACATAGAAGGATTTTTGGCTACTAAAAATAGTTTGGCTCGTAGTGGGGGAACTTTCAGGGTAAATCAGGTGGTCATACATGTGATGGCTAGATCATTTAAGAGATATCCCAACCCATAGAATACGGATTTTATGCATCTACCACACAAGCACTAGGGGATTTTGACTTTCGTCAAGACCACAAAGGTAATTGCATGGTGATACTAAGGGAAACCATCGGTATGACATAGTGTCACCAGTTGATTTATAGCTTTCGCTAAAATCACAAATATTTATATAGCAAACCGAAAGAAAGTACCCCGTGTGTCGTTCTCCCCTCGACTTTATAGGCTACTCAGGGGGACATGCCCTCCTAATTAGAAATTAAAAATTGAGTGTCGCAAACACTTTTCTCTTGCACCTATGACCACGAGAGTCAGAGGGAGAGGATAGTGTGTGTTAGCAGTAGGACCACTCTATAGATGCACAAACGTGCAAGACACGAAAGACATGGGATTTATTCCTTTATTTGAATTGAAGTGTGCCTAATTACTCACAAGATACAACACATCCATTTCCTTAGTTGAATTGAAGTGTGCCTAATTACCCATAAGACACAAGGTGCAAAGACTAAAATGTAATAAAGGAAATATGTTTTCATGAAACCCCTCTTTAGCATGTTAGGATTAATGATAGTCCCAAAGATACTGAGAGGGGGGGTGAATCAGTATCTAACCGATTAACAGAATATTTAATCTTATTAAGTATTTTTCTTTCTAAAACAGTGTACCGGTAAATAGCAATTAATGCAAGACATCATAGAAAACACGCCATAACACAAGATGTTTAATGAGGAAACCCAGTGTGGGAAAAACCTCTATGGGATTTGTGACCCACAATATTCACTCACTGGCCAATGAATAAATATTACTTACAATGAGGGGCCTGCACATGCAAGAAGGCCAGCTACCTAGAGCTCACTGCTCAATTTACAAGATAGAAGTCTCACTGACTTACAAAATGGATTATGAAAATCCAATACAATGTACTACTTCAAATCAGCATCAACTATGCCAGGTTCAGTACCGGTTTAAGCTCATTCTATAACCAAAACATTTGTTGTCAACTTATATATCCTTATGAAAAATATCATTCATTCATGCTATCCTTCTGCCATACTTCTTACACAAAATGACCTATAAGATCTCATACATATATATATGAGTCTTTTACAACATGCCATGTCAGCTTTACAAAAGATAATTACATTAAATACAATAAACAAAAATTTATTCCCTATCACCTAGAGTGTCGGTATGCATTGTAGCCGTTGTCGGTGAAGTGTCTATCGGTGTATGTAGATGCCTATATCGGTGTCGATGGCTTTACCAGATGAATGCCAGGTGGTTTCCAGAAGGTTGTCACTAATGACAACACCATCATTTCACATTAGAGTTTAGAATGCCAACAATCTCCCCCTTTGGCATTGATGGCAACACTCATGAGAAAAATCCAAAAACTGTTTCAAAAAGTGAAGTCCAAAAATTTACCAAAAAGATGTGCTCCCCCTGAGCAGATGATCTCCTCTGAATAGCCATTTTTCTTTGTCTACTACTCCCCCTTTAACATCAATGACAAAGGTTGTAAAAAATTGTCAAATGAGTGCAAAATTTCACCTTAAGGTTTGTAACCAGTTGGTTAAAATCTGAAATATGTCTACCAAAACCAAGTTTAAACTCTGTGTGAATCTGTTGTTGTCATTCATGGTTGCCTCAGTTTGTTGGATTGTGTCGGTGAGATGATGCATATGCTCTTTTGGTGATCTTTCCCCTTGAATTAATGCCTTAGAGATCTCATTTCTCAGAGAGATAAGGTTATCCAATTTAGGACTAAGTTTATGCTTAAGCTCTCTGGCATTTGGTTTGATCCTTGATTTTTCCTTCTCAAACTTCTCCAACTTTTCTTCAAATCTTGTTATTTTCTTGCTGAATAACTGATATAGGTTCGGATGAACCAATAATGTTATCAGCTATATCATCTATCTCCTTTTGTACTCTGCTTATTTCCTTTTCAATGTCTTTTGTCAACAGATGTGGCTTGCATGTTTCTCTGTACAACTCCTTATATTCCAAAATTGTTGTATTCAGTGCTGATAAAAGTGTGTTAATATGTTCAGTGCACTTCTTTATTGTGTCCTCAAAGAATTTTTCCTTTTCTTTTTCCATTTTCTCTTTGAATGTATCCTCATTCACCTTATCAATTGTTATTATATTTCCAGCAATAAATTTAGAAAATGTGTCCAACTGACCTAAAGAATCTTTTACATGATCTATATTACATTTTGGTGCAATCATCTTAAGAATAGGTAGTTTATCATCAATTTCTTTATAAGCCAATGCATTACAGTTAGTTATCTTCTTAATAGAGTCCAGGAGTACCTCTATCACATTGGTAGGCTTGAATTCACTTAAAGAAGTACCAGATGTCTGACCAACTGTCTTGATTAGATCAGTGCTTCCAACATTAGTTACCAATTTGCATGTATTATCCTCTGGTGGATCAATTTGAGTTTGTGTTTCAACCTGTAATGGTTTGGGTTTCGCAGTGATTACTAATTTCACTATCTCAAAATGTACCTGTGCCTTTGTCGGTTTCTTTGTGGGTTTCTCTATATTCTTAGCTGTCAGTATCTCTATCTCTATGGGTTTCTCAGTGCTAGCATCTATACTACTAGTATTCATACCAGTGTCCAATGGTTGTTCTTTTGGTAGTGTATGCTCTATTTTCTCTATTTGCATTTCAACCTCAACATTCTTTGTCAGTTACTCAACAATGTTTCCACTACTAGTAATATAATTCTTTACCTCTGTATTATCCTTATCCACAACAATGTTCACTTCTTGAGTGTCCACATTCATGGTGAATAGAATTTTTGATTCAGGGTTAGTGTCATCATGTGTTGTACCTACACTGTCAGTAGCCGGTGTATCAATAGTATGTATCGGTGCAGTGTCCACAGGTGGTGGTAAGTTGACAGTTATTTTGATGTTTGGTATTCCACAAACTTTACCTTTCCCTTTGTCCTTATCTTTCTGATATACCTTAAATGTTTTCTTTGACCTGTTCAATTCCTCTTGTTTTTCTTTTTCTACAAAAAAGATATCCCATTTATCAGTCATTTCCTTTGCAATTTCATTAACTCTACCAACCATTAAGCTCACTTTCTGGTGACTGCTAGCAAAAACTAATCTATTAGCCTCACAAATTAAGTCATCAATTTCCTCTTTAGAGTTAACTGGATGTACAGCTAGAAGTTTTTCAGCTTTAAGTTTCTTTTCCAACTCCATTATTGCAATCCTCTTTACATCTAACCTTCTATATAGTTCATTTGGTAAGTCATCTACAACTTCAATTAACACTTTCTTGTATATGTCCAGATGTAGAATATACTATTTTCAATACTTTCCTTTTCTGAATCGATGAATGTGTTATACAATTTTCTCACATTTTCCAAGTTACCATCATCAGTTATTTCATTCAACAAATTATCTAAAGGAGGTATAACCTTTTTCTATTTCTTCTTGGGTGTAAGTTTCTTTGTTGGTTGCCTTACTGCTTGTTGTTTCTTTCTCAAGGTTCTTGTTCTCTTGGGTGGAGGAGAGGGTACCGATGAGGGTTTTCTCTTCCTATCAACTCTCTTTAATTCCACATGTATCTCACTGTCAGATGATGTGCCAACCAGTGAAATGTGTGCCTCCGATTGCAGTCCTTCAAGTTCACTTGCCTTTATACCAGTAAGGTTCATAACATTTTCTTTTATTTCCTTTACCTGTTTAGAAGCATCTCTTATATACTTTTCTCTTCTCTTCCTTTGTTTCATTGTTTGTACACCACTTTCAATTGTTTCAGCACTACCAAAAGCTTCTTTTGATGGTTCTCTAGGTGCATCTAGCAAAGCTTTTGCATAAGTTTCAACAATGTTAAGATCTACCTCATAACCCATTTCTATTACCCATATAGTTCTAGGTAATACAACTTCCATCCATGTTTCATCTTTCTTAATTACAAAATAGATTTCCTTATCATATTTATCTACTACACTCTGTGGTAGCCTCTCTCTAGTTTTCATTTTGGTTTGGAAAGCTTTGAAATATTTAGTTATATTGTTTTCCTTAGCAGTACCCATGTCGGTGAAAGATTCTTGCAATTGTTTGCCTACCGGTATGTCATATCCAAAGTCTTTCTGTCAAATACTGGGGATTTCCTTTGTGAAATACAACATAAGGCATACCAAGAGATTACCAAAACAAAATGTCCCTTTCTTATCACCTTTTATCTTCTTCAAGTTATCAATTAGGTCATCCTTCAGCCATTCACACACATCTATTTTTGCATCATTATTTACCATTTCATAAGCACTACTAATGCAAATACTAGAAATTGAATTAAGTCTATTTTCATGTTTAGTCTTGTAACCTAAAATCATACATATGAATCTCACATTAATGTCCTTGATGTCATTCACTCTCAGAGATCTACTATTAGATGTTGCTCTGGTTAAGGTCATAACTTTGTTATTAGGAGCCTTCTTAGTTTTGTCAGGTCTACTGCCAGTTGAGGGTAGACCTGTCACTACCCTAATTGCTTGCCGGGTGAATTTGTAGACTGAATCTAACCAAAGAAATTCTCCATGTGCCCTGCTTAGGACAATTATCACAACTTCCTTCAGAAATTTAGGGGTGTTCAAGATTTTCACAAAACCTAAAGTCTCAATAACCTTGTGCTCGGGTTTGACATTGCCAGTTTTATCACAAATTACGGTTTTAAACATCTTTAACACTTCCTCAAAACCTAATTCTTCAATATTGCAATGAATATATATCCTAGGGTCTTCAGCATAAGCTACACCTTTAGGAATCTTTGCAAATGCGCCTATGGAATCATCTTGCTTAGCTATCTCGGGAATAATTTTAAATACGGGCCTAGGGCGTTTTATATTTTCCACAACAGTAGGGTTTACAATAAATTCGGGAGTAGAAGAGGAAGCCATTTGAAAAATACGTTAAGTTGCCTAATAATGTCTAAATGCTTGAAAGAAATCACTTCACACCTTTGCCTTGAATGCCTTCGCTCAGATTTTGCACTCTCTGCTAATTTGAATGCTCGGTGAATCAAAAATGAAGGAAATCTGATGATTTATTAATACATTTCTTTCAGCAACTGCATTAAATGCTTGTCGATTAAGTGAAAACTTAACACATTTATCGGTAAAGAAGAAATCTATCTTGTCACCATCGACCGAGGGTAAACTGCATGATATTCAATTTGTTGCAATACCCCCAAAGGATTACTTCTCAGTGGGATGAAGAATCTCCTGTCGGTGGAGTAATACTCTGTTCTACCGGTGAAGGAATAGTCTCATCAACATTCTGATCTCTCTTTCTAATCCATTGTTTTGAAAATTCTTGCTTTACCTCATCAACCTTTTCTTTGCCTTTCAAACTGGGTCCTTTATTATTTGTCGGTGAAGTCTTGCTTCTACAAAATTTTGCAATATGTCCAATTTTGTTACAAGCATAACAAGTCATATTATTCTTCTGAATAGCCTTTCCATATCCTATGCTGGTTTGTGTTCTGCATTGATTACATAAGTGCCCAAATCTTCCACAAACATAACATCTCACATTCATTCTGCAGTTTTTTGAATTATGACCAACTTTGTTGCATTTGGAACATTGACCAGTGGGTGCATTAATGTTCTGATTGTTTCTAGATCTACACTAATTTTCTCTATGACCATACTTATTATAGTTAAAGCATTTCCCATTAAATTTGTAAGCATTAGGTTGTCTTACCGATTTACTGTGATCATGATTGTTTGCAGTATCGAAACTTTCTCCAACTTCAAATCCAATTCCATTTGTATCTCTATTAGGTTTCTGACTTTTCAGCATATCATCAAGTTCCCCTGAACGTTTCTTGAATTTTTCTTTGTGTTGATTTGTAGGAGCCAACTCATTATCCAGAATTCCCATTTGTCTCATAAGTCCAGTTTTATCATGTTGCATGTGAATCGGATCTATAGACTAATACCAGTTGTTGGGATTAATGATAGTCCAAAAGATACTGAGAGGGGGGGGGGTGAATCAGTATCTAATCGGTTAACAAAATATTTAACCTTATTAAGTATTTTGCATTCCAAAACAGTGTACCGATGAATAAGAATTAATGCAGTAAACAAGAACAATAAAGACATCATAGAAAACACACCATAACACAATATGTTTAACTAGGAAAACCGATGGGGGAAAAGCCTTAGTGGGATTTGTGATCCACAATATTCACTCACTAGCCAATGAATAAATATAGATATTTACAAGATAGAAGTCTCATTGACTTACAAAACGGATAATGAAAATCCAATACAATGTACTACTTCAAATCAGCATCAACTATGCCAGGTTCAGTATCGGTTTAAGCTCATTCTATAACCAAAACCTTCGTTGTCAACTTATATCTCCTTATACAAAATATCATTCATTCATGCTATCCTTCTACCATACTTCTTACATAAAATGACCTATAAGATCTCATACCTATATATGAGTCTTTTACAACATGCCATGTTGGCTTTACAAAAGATAATTACATTAAATACAATAAAAAAAGTTTATTCCCTGTCGGTTGGAGTGTCGGTATGCATTGTAGCCACTGCCGGTGAAGTGTCTGTCGGTGTATGTAGATGTCTATTTCGGTGTCGGTGCCTGTGGATGGCTTTACCAGATGAATGCCAGGTGGTTGTTAGAAGGTTGCCATCAATGACAACACCATCATTTCTGATTAGAGTGTATAATGCCAACATAGCAGTCTTGCGACCAATTGTTAATGTTTTAAAAGCATGGGGTCTTCTTATCACTCGATTTGCTGCACAAACATTAGCAAAATATCATACAAAAACACAAGTTAGCAGATTGGTCCAAAAATAGCATTCTAAAAAATCAAATGAGTGAACCTACTACAACACAGTGCAAACCCACTATTTCAGGTTGCATTTTTGTTGTTTTAGGGTACGTTTCTCACTGTTTCAGGGCACGTTCTTATTGTTTCAGGGTGCAAACTTGCAAAATTTAAATCATCCAACAAGATACAAGTTAGGTGATTAGTAGCAAAATAAATTCTATAAAATCATGTAAATGATAATGAGCAAGCCTTCTATTTCACAATGCAAACTCGTTGATTTGCATTCCTGCTATTTCAGGATGCATTCCCACTATTTTGCATTCCCACTGTTTCAGGGCGCATTCTCGCTGCTGTGCAGAAAAATGCCAAAAAGCATTTACAAATTCTCGAAACTTAAAATGAAGATTTATACCTTTCATATAGAAATGATAACATGTTCTCACTGGTTCAGGTAGCGTTCTCGTTGTTTCAGTTTGCATTCCCACTGCTTCAGGATACGATCTCGTTGTTTTGTGAAGTCTCAGGATCGATAAAATAGACTTCCGTCATGGCATAAATCCATGTGTAGTTCCGCTCTCTTGCATGTAAGTGCTCAAAATATGTCAAAAAATGCACTCAAGAAACAAAAAACATTAGAATGCCCCGTGAAGTGGGTCCCACCAGGCATGCCAAAAATTGTGTGAAGGAAAATGTGCAAGCTAAACTAAATGATTGAAATAACGAAGAAAACAACCAAATAGGCCATTAAACTCAAACACCTCAAGATAGAAATGACAAAACCAAAATGGAGAACAAAATGATAATAACACAAACCACGATTCCCACTTTAATTTGAGTATTTCTTGATTTGATGTATGCCCATGACATCAATGGATGTTCAATTATGCTCCATGATGGTATATGCGAATGAGGATGGATGATTTGGTGAGAAACACGATGTGAGTAATGATTCTAGCAACATAATGGTGCATTGGCATGAAGATGGGATAAAATGGTCTAAAAGTGGAGGGATTGAATAGGAAAGATGAGGAAGGTAAGGGGAGGTAAAGAAGAGACACTTGTCCTCAAAAGGGACAAGAGGCTCAACTAGGAAAGAAATGGGTGACATGTGTCCCTTTTGGGAAAAGCCACCCAAAATTGGATATTTTCCCCAAAATTAGGGAAGTTGGTTAGGATGTGCACATATGTGTGAGAGGGGAGGAGGTTAGAAGGGATAGAATAAGGTTGGTTAGAGAGGACAGGGTAGTTAGAACCCAAGGGTAAGGATAGGGCGTAGGTTAGATGGGGGTTAAAATTAGAAGTAGGAGCCATGTGCTCAAATAGGATTTGAATTAATTAATTAATACATGGACTTTGGAATAAGGGAATTTGATTAATTAAAATAATTAATCAAAAAGGGAAAGGGGATTAATTAACTAGGTTAATTAATTAGAAGAATAGGATCTGGAGATTAATTAATTAGGAATTAATTAATTGAAAGGAAGGGGATTAATTAACTAGGTTAATTAATTAAAAGAATAGGAATTGGGGATTAATAAAGTTAGAAATTAATTAATTGGAAGAAAAGGGTTTGGGGAGTTAATTAATTAAATTGGAAGAATAGGAATTTAAATTTGATTAAATTAATTAGTCAAATTTTAGTTGTCTACATGGATATTAGGAGTATTTGATTTGGTAGTTTCTAAAAGAATCTAAAGAGTATGCTAAGTGACTAAGTTATACAAACATGTTAAGGATCTATTATAGTTGTATGGAAAATAAATGGATAGATGGATAATAGAATATGATGTTCTAAGATGGATACATGATGTGTTAGGATTTTGTCAAGTAATGACGTTGAGATACCCTAGGGAATGGATTTGCATTGTATGAGTTTATATAGATATTATGATAATGATTAAATGGTCATTTCGCTTGTGTAATATGATTTTATGGATATGTTCATGTTGATTTATGCATTCATGTAAATTGTTAATGGTACATTGATGAATATTGGTAGTAATGTTGCATTAATGGAATGCTAGAAATAGCATAGAAGTGATAAATAGCTTAAAGAAAAAAAAAAATTCTCTCCTTTTGTTAGTAGATTTTGGTTTATTACTCTAGGGTATTTTGGCGGGCATTGCATGCTCCTTTTGCCAACATGATTAAAATTTAAGACACATATTTTGAGACTACCCTGCAACAAGTATAAAATGGAATGTTATTTTCAAGTACTTTCATGTCATTTTTTATCATTTCTTGAGTTGGAAAAAAGCTTTGCTAGGCATTGATCTCCCTAATAATGTGATAGTTGATTCTATGAGACAATTTGTTCTTCTTAATTTATGGAAACACGGGTCTATAACAATATTTTTAAATCAGCCAATTCATTAGGAAACACCAATTTTAAATATTTAAAATGACACCTTGTTTCAAATTGACTCACTTTGTTGCCAACTGTAGGGGGTCTCTTAGAATGACAACAAGATTGATCATTACTAGGACTAAATCAAGCTTCAAATTCTTCAACACTAGAAAAATGACATGACTTGTTCTAAGTAATTTCAAAGGCTTTTGAAATTCAATGTATAGTTGTAAAGCCCAATCGTCCTTTAGCTAGTAACCTTGATGGTTTTATGTATTGTTGTTGTTTATTGTATTTCCAAGACACAAGTCAAAGTTGTATAATTGTTAATTTCTGCAGTTTTATGACCGGTAACCTTGATGGTATTAGTGTATTTGCATATGGTTATAGCTAAACTATATTAGCAATTTATTAATCCTTATTTTCTTTGTAGTCAATGGACCGCCATTCTTTAATGTATTTTTTCATTTGCATGAAAAAAATCAGCAATAAAAAATATTACTTTAGAAAGGAAAAAAAATTAAATCTAATGAAAAAAAAAGCAAAAATGTAATTATTGCACTGGTATCTAATATTTAGTAAACATAAAATTATACTTCAAGGCATCACTAATAGGACTTTGTCAAACAAACAATATATGTAACAAAAAATCTATCACATTTATTAATTTTAAGTCTTTGTTAGTGTTAGTGCATAAACAACATTTATGGAGAGAAACAAATCACTATTACACAAAAATCATAGAAAGAAAAATTTAAACTTTATAAATATATATTATTGATTCTTTGGAAATTATGAATTAAATTCAATGTTAAAAATTGGAATAAAACAAAAAAGTCATTTTCATAGTATACAAACCAATCAAATATATATTAAAAAAAATATATTATTACTATTCTAACAATACTAATGTAAAAAATATTTTTGAAATTTTAGAGGAAGGAAAACAATATTGATAGTTCTTTTTTGATTCATTACTATTTCTCATGATAAGCGCTGACAAGAAATATAATGATATTGTTGACATTTTATTAGGAGTTAAGCTCATGATTTTTTGAATCAATCTTCTTGACCCATATAATTGAGTAATGATTCAAAAAAACTTCTCTCATGAATAAAAATGATTTATTTGTCGCATTACATCTAAAGATATAAAATAATAAGATTTTCTACAAAATAATCCTTCCCAATACCATCACTTGCAATATCTATATAATCTTTAAATAACTTGCTAAACAAGTCCATCTAAAATACTTTTATTAAAACTTTGTAACAATTAAAAACAACCAATACAATAAATGATCCCTTAAAGTATTTAATCTCATAAATATAATTAAAATAATTTAATTTCCAACAAATCATCGACAATATACGTAACGTAACCACTCACTTCAAATTTCCGTCGATCAATCTCAATCATGTCTTGAAAGAACATAACAAGAACTATTACGTGCTATCCAATCTCCACGTCACTTATCATGCTTTACTTGCACGTCTATAATATTGTCATTTTCAATATAACAAACTAGAATTATGCTGTTATAATTTATTGGGATTCAATTTAAAAATTTATTCACTCATATTTTATTAGTGTTTTATATAAATATAGATGGCTTATCTAGTATTAATATAAGCAGGTACTGTTTAAATGACGGAACCGTGATTTATAGGAAATCCGTTAGTGAATACTAAAGTGTTTGATAAAATATTTATTTTTAGTTAAATTTGATGGACCATGTTAAGTGAATATGATTTGTAGTTTTTTAAAGTAATGTATTTTTTTAAATGAGGAAGAGGTATCTATAAAAGCATATGTTTTTTATATTTTATTTATTGGGATTTAAGAGAATCAAAAGTTTTGTATTTTTTTATTATATTAATTAAGCGAGATATCTTTTGTGCACACATATACACATTTCACTTTCTCACACACTTGTTAAGTGTGTTCACAAGTATCTCACATATGGAAGGGTAGTTACTCATTATATCTTATCATTAACTTCATTTGTTTGTCTATATATGCAAGCCTACTATGTAAATATTCTTTAGCTCCTTGACTTCGTGTGGAAAATATCTTCTACTTATCAATTGATGAGCTAAAGGGGTTCTACAATGAATGGTTCATATGTCACAATACTAGTTGAAGGTTTTGAAAAAGGGGTAGCAAGCTAACGAGGCTTAATGTTGGGGGAAACTCCATGGTTAAGCATGCTTAAGTTGGAGTACTACTGGAATGGGTAACCTCCTAAGAAGGCCCAATGCTCCACCTCTATGAGCATCACCTAGATGTAATGAGTGCAAAGTGTACCATTCATTCTCAAGAGAGATGGGTTCTTGTGAACTACTACTCATGAATCATGGGTTGATGAGTTTGACTAAAAAACTTTGAATCTTAATAGAAATATCATAAGTTGACATCCTATGGAAAATGTCTCCTACTTGTATTCATTTAGCTTTGTGGGCTCATAATTTGTGGAAGTTTGGTTCTGCTTGTTGATCTTGATAATCCCAACAGGGTATCAACGTTGATCTAGCTAAACCCTTCCTAAATTCAACACCTAGCCTAATCAAGAGTTCCTCATAGATTCATTCTTCATTTGGGCATTAATTAGATTGATCTATGAGTTATTTTGATAGACATAATTGCATGCAATTGTAGCTTGTTGGTTATTGTTATTTACATCAATGCAATACAAACATTTTTTATGGGTTTTATGATCACATTGGAATCCTCATCGAAGTGACAATTGTAAAAAAATATTTTATATGTACTCGACATGCCATACACCTTCCAAATACTAGTTGAACTAAGATTGAAGTCAAACTTAAAGGGTAATATTTTCGATGCTTTAGATACAAGAGAAGATAACTGGTCTTTTAGATAAGGAGAGATCATTTCATTTGGCATTCCATTGCTCTGAGGAGTTTATTACATAGGTAAAGTTTACCAAGTTTTTACCTACAATTTATGCTTGTTGGTTTGACCACTTCTACTTACTACTATTCACAAGGAGGGTGCATGATATCAATTTAGTTCATCCATACACTATGGAGGGAGCTAAGCACAAAATGTCAAATTGCATCAGAGTGGCACTCAGTCTTTTGTTGAGGTTTTGTATTTTCATGCCACCATCTATCCATTATCTTTCCATCTATTCTATGCACTATGAACTACATGGGAAGGCTATCTTCTATAGATCTCAACATGTGTATGTTGAGAGGGTGGAATAATCTTCACAAGGACAAACATAGGACAAGTGAGAGAAGACTATCTTCTCAAAAAGTCTCTTTATTGTTTCTTAAAAATATTTCAAGTTTATTTTTCTTATTGTGGTTTTCGAAGGTATTTGCTCATTTTTTATGTCAAAGACATTTCACCACACCTTTTGACTCGGTAAGGCAATTTGATAGGTTGCACAAGGACATGGTCAAAGTGCTTGACCCACATGGCATGACCACTTTTAGAAAAAGAATAATTCTTCTAGAGTTTATTGTCAACAAGTGCCCCCACTTCTACAATTTACCTTCTAGGTCATCAACACTAGGCACCATGAAGACTCAATCAATCAACCTCCACATTTGTTTGTAGATTTTGTGTGTAGGAAGTGGGAAATAACATCTTATCTATTGTGTCATCTCCTCCCTTCTAGTGATTAGCTCCACTTTTGGTAGGATATTAACTACTACAAAGGTAATGGACTTTGTCAACAATCTCTAGAACTTCATTAATATGCCAATATTAGTGGCCACCTCACCATTTTGAATAGTTTTCTCCCTTGACTTAGTGAAGCATCCATTCCATATTTACATTTGTTTGGTTACAATGCTTGGAAATTTATTATGACAAATATAGCATTGTAAAAAGGTCATAATTGTTGTTAAAAATCACAATTAACTCCTAAACCACTACTTAATGCTAGTTGTTGTGGACAATAAATTCTTGTAAAAGGGGGGCTTATCTTTTTTTCATAATTTTCATTCATGGAGGTGAAATTCGACAAATTTATAGTAAAAAAAAGGTATTTTTCATGTTAATTCCAATGAGTAGTTGGAAACCTAGGTCTAACCTCATCTTAGGCAATTTGTTTTATTTTAGTGCAGCTATATTTAAAATATGCCAATTTTATGGGAACGTGATTGTTTAATAACTTCTAATCGATAACTCAAAATTGAGTACCACTTTTTGTAAAATTTAATGTTTTGACATTTTCTATGTATTGGACCTATTTTCATTGTAAAAATAAATATTTTCTAAAGTATCAAAAAATGGGGGGGTCACCTACCATTAAATCAAGGGGACTGTATTTCGTCAATCCTATGAGAAATTCCCCGAGTCATGTCATGAACACTTCTGCATTTCTCTTACAAGTATGCTATGTTATAATGGTGTCTTGAATCATGCCTCTAAGCACTTTCATGAAATCATACATTTGAGCACTTCCACACATTCTTGAGCACTACATCATATGTATATGAACAATGTAGTCCATTGACATACATTGTGATCTCATCATCACTATTACATATGGAGATGAACAATGTAGTTCTATAACATGCATTATGATCTCATCACTTGTTTCTACATATGAATCCAAGAATGCTTCATAGAAGACATTAATGATTCCTTACAACAAAATATGCATAATAGTTTTTATCACTACACATTTGGAAACCAATATGACAATATTCCAACCTTTGGATCATGTGAAAATTATAGAGACATTCATCTTACTTTTTATATACCTAAGTTGCACTTAAGGGGAGTGTTGGTATAAATAGAGACAGTATCAAGTTAGTTAGCTTATAACATACCTTGAGATAGTCCTATTTGCATTGATTAAGTCTCCACTTAAGGAACTTTACCATTTTGTCTCATCTCATGTGGTTGAGACATGTGTACTATCTTAGTGAGATACCTCTTGCACACACATGTGCCACTTCCTCACACAATTTTCAAATGTTCTCATAAGTGTCCCACATATGAAGGGGTAGTTAGTCATTATCTCTTACTATCTCACCTGACTTGCTTGCCTATATATCGAAGCCTACTGTGTACATATTATTTAACTCTTTGATAATATTTATTTGACTTTGTGTGTTCATAATTTATGGAAGTTTAATTTTTGCTTGTTGATCTTGATAATCCCAACAAATGGAATAAGTAGTATGATTTTAATTATTTTGAAGCAAATGCGAGAAAGTTTTCCCTAAGAGAAGTGGGTATTTTTTACCTCTTATGAGGATCATTTGATTTTAATTTTGAAGAAAATGCGAGAAAGTTCATCTTCTTACTCACTCATTCATTCAATGAGGTTATTTGATTTTATAGTATTTTTTGGTGTCTTTAGAAATTGATAATATCGCTATTATTTATCTTCAAATGCTCATTCTTTGATTAGATGTATGTAGAACTAACTATCAATGTTTAGTGATTCTAATTTGTGTAATCAAATACTATAGTTTGAAACTTAATTCAAAGGCCACCATGCCTTGTGGGAGCTACTATGAAATCATGAAGTAAATATTCTATGACAAAGGAGTATTTTATGATATTGAAGGCACAGTGAGGACAAGTTCTTAAATTTTAAGATTATAGGAAACTCAAAGAAGACTGGGGAAATTTTGTCATATACAATAAGGAATTATATTCTATGAGAAGAGGAGCTTAAAAAGGAAAGTATATTCTAAACTCCAAGTTTTCAAGATTTGTCAACTCCAAGTTGTTCCTCTTGAAATTTGAGGTAAGGCTAACATGTGGTAAGATTTGATTGGTGGGAGAGTTTTTTGAAACTCAAATATTTTATTTTTTTAAGATTTTTTTATAAAATTTTTAACTCCGTGACTTGAAAAAAAAAAATTAAAATTTGGGATCCTTTATATCAACATAAATATCTTTTAGATATCTACCACATGAAGAAGAGAAACTAAATTATTTGAGGTTGTATAAGGGATAAATTTTATAAATAATATGAAAAAGGGTTTTCTCACACAACACACTATTGGGACCAATGATGATGAAGGGTACTCCATTTATACACCCAAACACACAACAATAATAGAGAAATAACCAAAATATGCAAGAAAGAAACACATGTCTTCTATTATCTCAATGAAATGAATTACAACATTCAGAAAATAACATGCTATAGCCACATGGGCATTCTCATTACAATAATCTGCAAGTTGGAGCCATAATATGCACTACCTGGAACCGACCTTTGTAATGCTCGTTCACCCCTTTATATAGTACTTATAACTGCCTTGGAATATTCTAGATAGTGTGACTTTTCCCCCTTTGGTGCCTAGCAGTCCATCATTTCATTTTTCTCACTCAAGTGGAATTTTGTTGAAACTTGAGTTTTGGTGGCACAACATACAGGAACCATAACTTTTGAGTCGGGCATCCAATTTTCTATTATAAAATATCGTTGGAAATCTTATGAAGAGATCTACAATGAAAATTGCATCAAAGATCCATTTGTCTAGATTTCAAACCTTTTCAAGGCCTCTAAGGTGTTCAATTTTGAGTTTTAAGATTCAATGGAGAAATTGTTTGGGATGAAAGCTTTGATATCTTTCAAACCGTACAAGATATTGAGATGATTCTTTCACCAATCATCTTATTTTTCAATTCCTCTCATTGGGACTAGTTTTCATGTCCATACAACAAAAAATGAGCAAAAACCCTGAAAAATAGCTCGTGAATTTTTTTGGTTGTTTTTAGCTTCTATACGTCTCATATAGTGCAACCATCATAATGGGCTCCAAGAAAACTAAAGAAAAACCACAAAATAAAAGGAAACATACAATAATTCTCTTTGAGTGATGCAAGATTGCTCCTACACCTTAGATGCTCTTGCATTAGATGTCCAAGGTAATTTGAGAAGTGACCTTGCCACATCTTAGGTGCTCAACGAAAAATCAAGGTAGTCAACCTCTGATTTAGGCAACCATTATGAATCTTCAACAAGACTTCCTTTTCACTTGACCAAATACTCCTTCTCTGTAGTAGTTGTTGAAATATTCCACTATGCCTCTACAATTTCATCTTCAATACCACCTTCATGATACTTTATCAAATCTGAAATATTAAAGATAGGTGAAATGTTAAGTCCATTTGGAAACTCAACCTCATAAGAATTTCCTAAATCGTGCTTCTTCAAGATTTTGCATGACCCAAATTTCTTCATCTTTAACTTATTATATGTCCCTGTTGGAAACCTCTCTTTTCTCAAATGAACCATGACTTCATCTCCAATATGAAATTCCTTATATCTCTTTTTTTATTTTCTTTAGCCTTGCACTCAATTTTTCATTTTATTAATATTTTTTCTCACTTCATCATGTAAATTCTTTAGGTTCTCTATAGAGTCCTCAACTTCGACACTATTCTTTTCTCCTTTGTCCATCTTCCTTCATTCTGAAGCATTTCTAGGACTACTTCCATATACAATCTAGAATGGTGATTTAGTAGTACTCCTTTTGACAAAATTATTGTATGCAAACTCCACCTATGGTAAAATCAAATCCCATTCCTCGGGCCTATCTTCTACTAAGCATCTCAATAGGTTACCCAAACTCCTATTCACCACTTCGGTAAGCCCTTTGTTCAATGGATAGTGTGATGAATTGAAATTCAAATCTATCTTCAAATTTTCTAAAATATCCTCCAAAAGTACCCAACAAACTTGGTGCCTTGATCTAAAAATATACTCTTTAGTAGACCATGTAGTCTCACCACCTCTCGAAAAAAATAACTCTACCACATGAACAACATCATTAGTCTTCTTTGAAGGAATAAAATGTGCCATCTTCAAGAATCTATCCACCACCACAAAATGGAATCGTGTCCTCTCTGATTCTTTGGTAAACCAAGAAAAAAATCCATACTAAGATCATCCCATGGCCTCTCTGGTACAGGTATTGGTTGATACAACCCTATATTCTTCCTAGTGCCTTTTTCCATTTGACATACTCTACAACTTTTCACAAACTTCTTAACATTTTTTTACAATTGTAGCCAATAATTTAATGCTCATTGACAAGAGTAATGGTCTTATCTTCACCAAAGTGTCCAACCAACCCTCTACTATGCTTCTCCTTTATTGGGTTCTCCCTCATGGAACTCTTCGGAATGTACAAATGATTTCCTCTGAATAACATCCCATCTTGGATTATAAAATCTAGCCACTTCATCATGTGTAAAGTAATAGGCTCCATGCAAGCTCTCCAAGCCTCTCCAAAATAAGGATCTTCTGGATACAAACTCTTGAGTTCATAGAACCCAACAACTTCATCCTATATCTTTGTCAACAAATTATGCCTTCTACTCAAGGCATCTACAACTTTGTAAGATTTTCCACTCATATGCTTCAAACTTAGGAGTAACTCTACAAAAACTCAACCCATTTTAAATGCCTTTGATTCAACTTTCCTTGGCTATTCAAATATTGTAAAGCTTGATGATCAGTAAATAAAACAAACTAGTTTGGCAAAAGATAATGTCTCCACTTTTCAATGCCTAAACTATATCATAAAACTCCTTATCATAAACAAAATACTTTCTCTTGGCATCATTCAACTTTTCATTGAAATAAGCAAGGGTTTACCTTCTTGGCTTATAAAAACTCCAATGGCAATGCCACTAGCATCACAATCTACCTGAAATACCTTGTTATATTTTGGAAATGCCAAAATAGGTTGCTCCATAACTTTTCTTTTCAACAAATCAAAACTCTTTGTTGATCCTATAGTCTACTTAAATCCCCTCTCATTGTTTCAGTTGGGGGTCCATAAATACTACTGAATTTCTTGATAAACTTTATGTAAAAACTAGCCAAGCCATGAAAAGATCTCACCTCAGTAGTACTTCTTGGGGCAATCCATTCAAGGATAACCTTTACTTAAAATAGATCCATTTTAAGAACATCTTTTGAGACAAAAAATCCTAGGTACACTAATTCTTTCTTCACAAAACTGCACTTCTTTAGGTTAATCAAAAACCTTTCTTCTCATAACTTCTCAAAGAGCCCATGGATATGCATTATATGCTTCTCTAGTATTTTACTAAAAATCAAAATATCATCTTGTAATGTGGTGAAAAGTAATGAGGGGAGATCAAGTGGAAAGCTTTACTCCCCTCAAAAGAGGAGTGAAAGTTTCACAAAGGATTCCCTTCAACTTCTCACACACATTACATTTAAAAGAGGGGGGTTGAATTCACTAGATCCAATCCCTATGGAAATAGATTGAATGCTAAGTGAATTGTAGAAAATTGACAATGAATTTGGAAAGTAAAGTAACCCTCTTTTAAAATAGACAAGTTGAATTAATCGAATTGAGACTAAGTGTAAAGATGACAAAGAAGCGATTATATATTGAGATAGAGATACAAAATGAAGCTATGCACCTAGAATTAGCAATAAAATGTCGAGATGAAGCTTCCTTGCAAATTTGAGCAAAATTTGCTAGGACCGGGTTGAAGTTGCACCTGGTCCTCAGAAAAATCCTTGCATTGAAAAGGGTTTTCTCATCTTTGAAAATGAATTCTAAACCTGCAATTATAGTTGCGCACCTGCAACCTACACATATCAAAGAGAGGAAAATGTTGTTGGGATTGGGGGTTTGCCTTTAGGTCAAACCCCATTTTGGAACTAACCAAGTGATTGAAAATACTTGTAAGTAAATGAAAAGAAATGTCTGAAGTAGAATCCACCTCAAGAGAGGATGCAAAATGTTGATAGAATTTCTTGAAAGGATATGTGGAATAAAATGTCTTGAATGTTGATAGAGATCTCCTCTTCAATGGTTGGACCTTGATTTGATTGCAAAACCTAGCCTTGAAAGGAGACTTGAAATTCTCAATGGATGCTTGGATGCTTAAATGTTTGCTTGCCGCTTATTGTCACTATGCTCATGAAGTTGATTTTCTCTTGACTTCGCTTCCGAACTTTCTTATATTTTCAAATAGGAGGGGAAATGCTCCTTATATACTTGCCAATTAGGGGTATTTAGCTGATTTTCCATCTTAGGAGGACATAGGAAAACTTTTTCCCTCTCACATTTGACAAGCCCAATGCAAAGTTTGATCAAGGGAGGCCCAAAATAGGGCTGGGATAGGCGTGCCATGCCCCTGTCCTTCCCTAATTTAGGACAAGAAGTGACAATAGGCAATGTGGGGTGGTAGAAAATGCAATTTTTTGATGTTTTGAGCATGTGTCGGGTCTCCAATCAAAATTAGGGATTCATCTGCCAACACAAAGACCCAAATGTGGTAAAAAATTGCAAGGATCACAATTTTATGACGCTAAATTTAGCCCCCACTTTAGCAGGAGTATAAGTGTACACCAATACTAACGGTAAAGTACAAAGAAACAAGATTGAAAGAGTTTCACCATGTCAAGGAGGCAAGATACACAAAGTCCCTAGTGGACTAAGGATCTTACAATTTCGATTGACAAAGTAAAAGGGAAGATCAAGAGGGAGAACCATGGATGCAAGTAGTAAGGTTCCCCTCACTATGAGTCATGAAAAGCAAGGATACCAAAAATTACAAAGCAAAGCCAAGTTCACTAAGTAACTCCAAGTATCAAGAAGGAAAATATGAGCAGAGTGTATGCCCCCACATTAAAGTGATCGTCCATGCCTTATCAGGAGCAATTTTTTTAAGGTAGGATACACCCAAGGGAGAGAAAGAGAGGGAGCACATTATCGCAAGGATTCAGCCCCTAATCGAGGAATATACCCAAGGATAATGAACACAAAACACAAAGCACAAGGTGGATTTGCTTTCCTCAGGGTCAATATGTTGTATGATAACTCATATATACCATGTATATATGCATAGAATAGTCCTCATTCCCCCAAAAAAGGAAACCACCTTCGAAGAAAGGGAACACATGTGTCTTTTGAGTCAACATGAAAGAGACCAAAATATATCTCAATGCTTTGCATCATCCTCAAGTAGACATCACTAGGGACAACAAATAGAAGAATAGGGATACATGTAGAAGAATTGGCACAAAAGAGCAAGAAAAGATAGAGGTAGAGGATCTACGGTGCTAATGCAGCTAGTCTAGCATGGCATCCACCTCCCAATCTTGATGATCACTATTTCAGAAAGGCAGGAAACATGCCAAAGGAGTGACATTGAGCACAACAGATGGAGCTATCACAAGATCCAAACAAGGACTAGGTCCATGTGCTAAGTCACTTTGTTCGATTTGCGGAGGTAGGATCAAGGCTTTTGAGAATTATGCAGATAAATGTTTGTGAACATCAACATATTCATGTTCACTATCAAAAGCATTAGGAGTTGTATTTCCATCATGAATAACATTTTCACCTATTTCATCATCAATATTTATAGAAAGAGGAGCCCTAACATGAATACAAGTAAAACCATCACATTTTTTTTGCAACTTATGATTTGGAGATTTAGGTTCAACATCTTGCTTAGGAGAAAATGGAATCATGTCAACTATTGGTGTTTTGGGAGATTGAATAGTTTGAGAAACAACTTCATAAGCTCTAGCACTAAGTTTTTGTCGGTGATGTCTCGCACAATGATTTCATCAAGTCTTAGTGGAAGGTTGAGAAGAAGGAGGAATATTTATTGAAGGAGGAATGTTTGTTGAAGGAGAAGTATTTGTTGAAAGAGGATTGTTCTCATCTTTGGTAGTTGGATGGTTAGGTTTAGTTCTCTTAGGTTGAACAAGAGGAGAGGCAGGTCTCTTCTCTCTATAAGAGCAAGAAGGCAGAACTACACCATATAAAGGAGGATTGTTCGGTGTCAGAAGAAGACCATGTCCATCATGAGGAGGAGGTACATGTCTAACCTAAGGAGGGATATTATTGTTCTTCTTAGGAGAAGACATAGTTTCAACCATAGGAATAGGTTGGTAATCTTCCTTAGGAGGAAGATTAGTTCTATCCATTAGAGGAAGAACTTCATCTTCAAGAATAGTGGGGATATAAAGTATTGGAGTTATAGGTTGGCTTAAGGAGAAGATCATATCTTTCTTCCATTTTTTATAAGATTGAAAGAGAGTGTCACTTATTGTTGGAAGAGATTGAAATTGTTGAGGCCAAAAGTAATCAATAGGAACACCTGGGCTTCTTTCGGTTGGTTGAAATAGGCCACGGTTAACAATTATGATTTATGCATTGTAGGGAAATTTCAAACATTTAAGGATTGGAGAGGCAATAGCCTTCATGGAAGATAACCAAGGGTAGCCTAACTTGACATGGAATTGTTTAGATGAAGGAATGATAACAAAGTTGACATCTATAGATTTAGTGTGAACCTCAATAGGGAGTGTGATAGAGCCAATAGTAGGACAAGAAAATCCATCAAATAACTTAACGACCACATTAGTATCATCATAGATTGGTTGATGCAAATGTAAAGTATAAAGATATTCTTCAGTGATGACATTAACCATGCAAGAGGGGTCAATAAGCACATCTCAACAAGGTTTTCCTTGGATCTTTGCAACTATGTATAAAGGGCCATCAGGTTCTCTAATGGTCTCACTAGGGTCAAATGTGATACATTGATCCTTAGGTGTTTCTTGTTTCTCTACCATATTCACCAAATTTGGAGTCATGGTAGTGAGATCAGAGGGAGAGAAAGAGGTATGTTCAATCTCAATCACATTAGAGGAATGAGAGGGTAAAGGATCAGTGAAAATCTTAAGATTTTGATTGGGAGGAGCTATTGATTTGTTTCCCTTATCATTCACACCTACCACAAATATAGTATTATTATCAATCAGGTCTTGAATCTTACTTTTTAATGCAAAACATTTCTCAGTATCATGACCAGGTTGACGATTAAATTGACAAAAAGAATTATTATCAAAGTAAGGTGAGGTTGCCTTAGAAGGGTTAACTAGTTTTATTGGAGGAAGTTTGATAACGTTTCTTTGTAACAACTGAGACATGATGCTATGGAAAGATTCATTCAAAGGAGTAAAATGTCTCTCTCTTTTGAAAAAATTAGAAATAGGAGGCACACCTATTGTAGCATTCACATTGTTGTTGTTGTTGTTGTTGTTGTTGTTGATGGTGTCATTGAATTTGATGAAGCCTTTGTTTTGTTTGAACTTCGCAAACAGTTGTTGAGAACTCTCACCCTTATCACTCAGAGCCATAGGAGTAGATTGCTCCAGTTGACTCACAGTTAGTTGATAATTGTGAAGTGTTGCACACAACTACGGAAAGGAAGTAAACTCGAAAAGGAGAAGTTTTTCCCTAATGTCTTTGCAAATTAGAAATGAAAATTCTTTGAATATCATTATCAAGCACTGGAAAAGAAATTTGAGAACACAAATGCTTATATCTACCAATGAAATCAATCACTTTTTATTTAACACCTTGTTTACAATGCATTAAATCAGTGAAAGTGATTTTAGGACCTATGTTGTTTTGAGATTGTTGAATAAAAGCATTTTCTAATTGTTGAAAAGAAGAAATAGAATAAGAAGGAAAATAGAAATACCATTGTAATGCCTTATCTCTTATTGTTCAAGTAAAAAAATTGGCAAGCAATCTTTGATCATAAGCAAAGTTAGTGCACAAAGTTTGAAATGTTTTGACATGTGTTAAAGGATCACCCTTTCCATTATAGAGTTCCAATTGAGGGACTTCAACTTGTTTAGGAGGGATGGCTCTAACAATATCAAGAGAAAGTGGGCTCGCCACATCAAATGTGGGCACACTAAACTTGGATTGACTCATAGAAGTCATTTGTTGTTGCAATGATGACACAGTTTGAGCAAGGTTATTAATGGTTGCTTCGGTTGAGGAATGTATGTTAGACATGTTTGATTGAGAAGGTGGTGTGATATTATTGAAAGAAGGCATTGATTGAAAATAAGGTGGTCGAACACTATGATAATTAGGCATAGGCGATGATTCAGTAGGAAATGAGACACTAAAAAGAGGAGTAAAATTATTGAACGAATTGCCCCCTTGTGTCACATTGATTGGTTGAGAGACAATGGAAATACTTACTGAAGGCATAGATAAAGATGGAGGATTGAATTAAGAAGAGGGATTTCCCCTATGACTTATGATTGTAAGTATGACATGTTGAGTTGATTTAGCCATGATGTTTGAAGTGAAAGTAGGAATGCTAGTCATTGAAGTGGTCAAAGGAATAGAATGATTGATTTGTGTAGAAGGTTGTGAATAACCTAAGTTCACAACACAACTCTTCATAGGCATAACATTAGAATCAACAATGTGAGAAATACGACACAATATATCAATTCCATTCTTATCACTTTGAATCAAGCGTTTTAGACCTTCAATTAATGGAAGAGCTTCACTATTGGGATATTCTTGGTACATCCATTGTTGGAAGTTATCGAATTGATTGTCCAATTTTGATAGTTAATCTATGGAAACTCTAGTCAAAGCTTCTTCTTCATCATGGGAATCATCAATTAGGTAGATAGGGACATTATTAGGATGAGAAGAATTAGCAATATCCTCATTGGAGAAGTCACCCAAATTAGGCTCCATCTCTTCGGGAATTAAACCTTGGGATGCCTTAATTATAATGCTTTGTCTAACGAGGATAGTAGAGGTAGGACTAATAGTTGTAAAACTCATGCACTAGAGCGGAAATTTGAATTTTGAATTTTGGGGACAAATTTTGCAAAATTGAATAATGCAAAAAACCAAGAAAATTATGATTAGACGATTTGAACTTTATGGAAAGAAGGAATGACACAATCTCCAAGAAAATTTATGATGACTAAAAGGAGATTGAAATTTAAAATTAGGGCCAATGAGATACCACTTAATTAAAATTAAAATTGACAAAATTAAGATTTTAAAATTAGGGCAGATTATAAGTAACCACTTTCATCGCGTCATGGCTCTTCCTCGGGGTGGCCCTTATTACTCCTGTTACTTTTGCTCCTCCCACTAGTGATGGTTTTGGGTGGCCCTCTACCACCACTTCAAAATTTCCTCACCTGGCCTTGGCGATCTCACCTCCCAGGCAAGAGGAAGGAGAAATTGATGAAGATGGGTGGTCTATGTCGGACCCGACTCCTGACCCCGCTGATGTATGGGGTAAGAAAGATGATCCTGATCCTCCTCCCTCGGCTACCACTACTTTGGCTACTTGAGGAAGTTTTTTGATGAATAGCTTGTTTTTTTGCTTACGACCGATGGCCGTGTGACTCCCACGGGGTGATCTTGTATCCCCCAACCTTTTTTGTGAATATGTACTTTAATATTTCTAATTAATAGAGAAGGCCTATTCATAAAAAAAAATTAGGGCAGATTATAAGTAACCACATAATTTTTAATGTTTCCTTGAAAGTTGTGATGTTGAAATTGGGAAGTATTTTTTATTTTAGAGGGATCAAAATTCAACAGAATTGGCCAATTTTCTATATTTAAGCAATTAAATACCATTATAACAGTCTCCTGAAATTTTGGGAAAAAAGCTAGAGACCAGGTTGAAAGTGTACCTGGTCCGCCCAACATTTTTGGAAATTTTTAGGGATGATAGCTATGATGATTTTAGAGCTAAGCCCAAAAAATTGATTGATTTTATGAACTTTGGATAGGTGGAATTAAGGTTTGAATGTCAAAATAGGACCCTATTAGGGTTTTGAAAAAGATAAGAAATTGAATTGCAAATTTGAAAAAGGTCAAACCTAATGGATAGGGTCGCCTTGAATAATATTTAGAAAACTGAAATTGATTGAAATTGATTGAAATTTGCACAAAATCCAAATAAATTTGACAATTAGGGTTATAGGACCCAACCACGAAATTTTGAAATTTTGAATTTTGGAAAAAAGAGGGAAATTGAAAATTTGAATTTTAGGCAAGAAGACAAGTCTGAAAAATAGTCCCAAATCTGAAAATTAAATGTGAATCCAATCTTTGATTTTTCAAAATTAGGGTTTTGACAATTAACAACTTAATTTTGTAAATTTGATTTGCAAATTGAATGAGACAATGAAAGAATTGAATTTGATAAGCAATGCAATTTTCAGATCTAAGATAATAGATAGCATTTTTTTTTTGCAAAACACAAGTTCAATTTTAATTTTAACAACTAGGATTTTGATTGAATTAACCACTAAGTTTTGCAAGAAAATTATACTTGTAAATGAAAAATATGCAATAATTTTCAATGTAAAGCATGTAAGCACGTCGAGTTCACCAAAATGTAATGTGGTGAAAAGTAATGAGGGGAGATCAAACGGAAAGCTTTACTCTCCTCAAAAGAGGAGTGAAAGTTTCACAAAGGATTCCCTTCAACTTCTCATGCACATTACATTTAAAAGAGGGGGGTTGAATTCACCAGATACAGTCCCTATGGAAAGAGATTGAATTCTAAGTGAATTGTAGGAAATTGACAATGAATTTGGAAAGTAAAGTAACCCTCTTTTAAAATAGACAAGTTGAATTAAGCGAATTGAGACTAAGTGTAAAGATGACAAAGAAGCAATTATATCTTGAGATAGAGATGTGGGATGAAGCTGTGCACCTGGAATTAGCAATAAAATATCGAGATGAAGCCTCCCTACAAATTTAAGAAAAAGTTGTCAGGATCGGGTTGAAGTTGCACCTAGTCCTCCGAAAAATCCACGCGCCGAAAAGGGTTTTTTCGTCTCTGGAAATGAATCCTAAACTTGCAATTATAGTTGTGCACCTATAACCTACACATAGAAAAGAGAGGAAAATGTTGTTGGGATTGGGGGTTTTCCTTTAGGTCAAACCCCATTTTGGAACTAACCAAGTGATTGAAAATACTTGCAAGTAAATGAAAAGAAATGTTTGAAGTAGAATCCACCTCAAGAGAGGATGCAAAATGTTGATATAATTGCTTGAAAGGATATGTGGAATAGAATGTTTTGAATATTGATAGAGATCTCCTCTTAAATGGTTGAATCCTTGATTTGAATGCAACACCTAGACTTGAAAGGAGACTTGAAATGCTCAATGGATGCTTGGATGCTTGAATGTTTGCTTGTCACTTATCGTTGCTATGCTCATGAACTTGATTTTCGCTTGACTTCTCTTCCAAACTTTCTTATATTTTCAAATAGGAGGGAAAATGCTCCTTATATACTTGCCAATTAGGGGTATTTAGTTGATTTTCCATCTTAGGCTGACATAGGAACACTTTTTCCCACTCACATTTGATAAGCCCAATGCAAAGTTTGATCAAGGGAGGCCCAAAATAGGGCTGGGATAGGGGCACCAAGCCCCTGTCTTGCCCTAAATTAGGATAGGTAGTGACAATAGGCGATTCAGGGTGGTAGAAAATGCAATTTTTTGATGTTTTGAGCATGTCTCAGGTCTCCAATCAAGCTTAGGGATTCATCCGCCAACGCAAAGACACAAATGCGATAAAAAATTACAAGGGTAGTAATTTTATGACACTACACATCCAAGTAAAAAATAACAAACTCACCCAAAAATTCTTTTAATACCTCATTCATGAGCCGCATGAATGTTCTCAATACATTGCTTAGCCCAAAAGGCATGACTAATCACTCACACAAGCCCTCCTTTGTTTGGAAGGATGTTTTCCATTCATCTCCTTCTCTACTATGAATTTGGTGATATCCACTCTTCAAATCTCTTTTCGTAAATTACTTAGCTCCAGTCAAATAATCTATAATATCATCCATCTCCAGCAAGGGAAATCTATACTTAATAGCAATCTTATTGATGGTATGAGAGTTTGTACACAACGTCCATTCTCTATTTTTATTTAGTGCTAGTATTGCAGGTACTGCACTCAAACTCTCTTGAATCGATGCTTTCTACAACAACTCTTGAAACTCTTCACTCTCTACTAGAGTCATTCTATGTGTTGCCTTATTTGAAAAACTAGCTCCAACAATTAGGTTTATCTGATGAGTAGTCTTTCCCATTAGTGATAAGCCATTAGGTACACTATCAAATACAATATCCAAGAATTCATCCAACAAATCTACAACTTCCACAAGTATATCTTTACTTCTTCTTTGTTAGCTTTATAAATTAAAGCAAAACATAGTTGTTCATGCTTCATTCTTGTAGCATCATAAATTATCACTAGGCCAATTTACACCTCATGTTTGTGCCCCTACTTTAGCATGTCTTATCCTCATCACCTATCTAGGTTTGTTGGTGCCTATTATCCAGCTTTGAGGTCATGAACAACCTTTTGTGGGTCCTACCATGGGATGACCACCCTATTTTATCTTTGTTTTGGTCTTGATTGAGGTAGGACCAAGGCGTGGAACGTCATGGTCTGGACCATGGCACCCCAAAATGCCATGGTCCCACTTAATCAGGCCCTAATTTAAAATGGGGCTAGGACTTTATCTCAACAGTAAGATTTGACTCCCAGGATTATACATGACCATTGGAGGTTGGCCTAATCAATAATTTACCTAGAAACCCCTATATCAATACATTATATCAATTCATCTTAGATCTAAGTCTCCATCTAGAAGAAATCTAACAATCTTGCATCTGTGAAGAATTCATAATCAAACATTTTAAGACATCTTCAAGGGTGCATATTCATGCTTCAACCATTGTGGAGCAAAATTACATCAATTTTCATGCAAGCATGTGTGTGTGATTAGGGTTTTATGTTTGTCAGGCCATTTCATAGAACATTTGTGGTTGCATTCAAAGATAATTGCATCATTAGAAACAATTATAGATCTAAGGTATATTTCTTTAAACAATTATTTTATTATTTGCAATATTCCATTTGTAATGGTGGGAAAATGGTAAATGACAAATCAAGAAGGAAACTACCCTTTCCCTCAAAGAGAGATGAGAGTTTCGCTATCGATTACCATTCAAGCACTTTTCACCATTATATTAGAAAGAGGAGAGGATAATTTACTAGATTCAATCTCTCCACACAAAAAGAGTAGATTGAATTCTGAATGAATTAGGAATGCTAAGTTGATTCCCTCTTTCTTGTTTGATTTGGAAAGGAAATTGATTGAATTATGTAGTGCAAAAGTGACAAAGAATTGATTATAACTTGAGATTGGAATATGAGATGAAGCTCTGCACCTGGATATGGCAGTAAAATGTCGAGACAAAGTCACCCTATGAATTTGAAGAAAAGTTGCTCGAACCATGGTGGGAATGTACACAGTCCTCCGAAAAATCCACAAAATAAAAAGGGTTTTTCCGCCTCTACAAATAGATCCCAAATCCAAAAGTACAGTTGCGCACCTACAACCTACACACATAAAAGAGAGGAAAATGGGTTGGGAGTGGGGGTTTTCCTTTAGGTCAAACCCCAGTTTTGGAATTAACCAAGTAATGAAAGAAAGTACTTGCAAGTAGATGTAAATAAAAGACTAAATTGTAAATCACCTCAAGGGAGGTTGTAGTAGCAATGTTGATAGAAATACTTGTGTGGAATTGAATTTTGAAATCAATCTCCTCTTCAATGGTTGAATCCTTGACTTGAATGCAACACCTAGCCTTGAAGGGAGACTTGAGAATGCTCAATGCTGGAAAAGAATGCTTGAACGCTTGAATGCTCTTGAATGCTTGGTCGCTTGTACACAATCCAATCTTATCTAATGTCCACCTTATGAAAATGAGAAGATGAATGCCCCTTAAACACATGTTTTTGGATTTGAATTTCATCATGGGCCCACATTGGGGGAGTTTCCTGCCCGAGGCACGACCAGCAATACAACCCTAGGAAGGGTCCTATCCCAAAATAGGGTAGGGATAGGGGTGCCATCCTCCTATCTTGGGAGGAAAAGGGAACCACATCCCTATCCAAGGGTGGACAGTGGTGCCACACCCCTATCCCACCCTTTTCTCCAAGGCAGAGTGCAGGTAGGGTGATGCAGAGGCCAAGGAAGAAGTTGTTTCTGCAAGCTGAGCAATCTCTGGTCTCCGATCAGGCTAGAGGATACGAATTTGCATGCATGAGGACCCTAATGCAGTCAAAAATTGCTAGGGTCACAATTTTATGATACTACACCATTCAAGGTTGATTCCAAATTGTGGTTTGACTTAGGCAAACCCCTATTCCCAACATATCTCCCCATTTCTCTATATGCAAGAACAACTATACAACTACATTTGGGAGGATCAATTGAGTTCACAGAGATGAACAAGTTCAGCTTTCACCAGCGAGAAATTCTCAGGACCATGGTGAATTTATGCACCCTTGTCCCACTTTAGGGAATGAATCTGTGATATCTTGTTTTTCCCAAATTCAGGTTGATGGCTCCATACAACATCTGTATCACACTATTTTTGCCAATTTGCATTAAAAGTTCCTTGTTTTACCCTGATTTTAGCATTTCACAAATAATATCCTTCAATATAGAAAGAGGGGCAAACAAATCAGATTATTTCGATCAAAATTTTAGATTTTTTCCTATTGGGATTAAGCCTAGATCTATTAGGTCCATCCCTCTTTCAATGTGGTGGTCTCTCAAGTAAAATTAATGGTTTTTTTACCCTAATTGGTGAAACCCTAATTTTCACCATTACATTTTGGTGAACCCAACATCTTTCATGCTTAATTATGATTTCTTGTCTTATATCTAATTGTGTATGTATTTTAAAATTCAAATTTGCACTTAGATCTTATTTGCAATTAAATTACATATATTTAAAGGTTAATTTCATAAAAACCCTAATTTATTTTATCAAATTTGACTTGTGCGTTCCATAATTTTTCAATTACATTTTTAGATCTGATTGTTATGACATGTTATGTTCAAATTTACATGCATTCAATCATTGTTTATATACTTGCATTAGTGAAAGAGTCCTAAAAATTGCACATTGTTATTTCATTTTATCATGCATTTTCCATGTTATCATTTGAAAAAGAAAATTGTTGTCATTCTATTAGTTTGTTTCATTATGTATTTATTTCATAGATGTGTTAATGTCTTAGCCTCCCTTATTTCACTATATCCCTCTCCTAAGGATATTCCTACACATGAAGACTTTTTAGTGCAAAAAGAGACCATTAAGATTTCTTTCAAAACCCTCCCTCCTAAGGATGAAGTTTTGAAGAATGATGTTGATATTTCTCCTAAAATGTGTCTCTCCTATGAGAGTACCTTAGAGGAGGAGGATAATATCATAAATACATTCCTTAATGTTACCTTACCTTCCATACATGGTACCTCTCCTAGAGAAAAAGAATTATTGATGGACATTGAATTATCCTCTCCCAAATTTGGTCATGTAAATGAGGGCACATTGGTAAAAAAAGAGGTTTTGAACACTTCTTCAAAAATCTTCCTTCTAAGGATGAAGCTTTGAAGGATGATGTTCATTTTTCTCCTAAAACATACCTCCCGCACAAAGATCATTTGGTGTAAGTGGATGATATTGTCACTACCTTTCCTAGTGATACCATGCCCTCTTATCATTTAAATGAATTTCCCACTAGAGATGAAGCATTAATGAGTTATGTTTGTCCTTCTCCTAAAGCTTGTCTTACCCATAAATATACCTTGGAGCAAAATGATAAAAACACTACCAATTTCCTTGAAACAACCTAATCAAGTCAATACCACTAAATTTTCTAGTTATGAGAGGCCTAAGCCCAAGAAACTTCCTAGTATCCTTAAAGTTGTAAAATACATATGTGAAAGAGGTGATCTGGAAAGGAAACTAGAACAAAAATATGGTTCTGAAATACATCACACATTTAATGCTTGTGCCAACAAGAAAGATCCCAATGTTCTTTTCACTACCCTTCCTTCCCCTCCTCATCCTAAGAAACATGTTGATAGGAAACCTAATCTTGTTGAGAAACTCCATGGTATCTTAGCTAAGATTTCCCTTTGGTACTTGATTCAAACTTCACCTTCACATCATAATTTGATCTAAGAAGCTTTAAAAAGGGTGGTTCCTCACAACAGATAATTACATTCACATTTTATCAATCAATATCTCACTCGCATGATATCACATAACCTATCACATGTATATATCAAAATGACTTATCTGGACTGACTTATATACCCTTTACATACATAAACATGAATTCCTTATGTCAGCTTACAATCATAAAAGATAAATACATGTTGACCTAGACAAAAATATAAACATTAATCTTGGTGACCATTGCTGCTAAAACCTTTTCCGGATCAATCTTCTATGTCGGCCTCCAAATACCAATTCCTAGTTTGTCAGTTTCCCTTGCTTGCCACTTTCCTTGAATGTCGGATGTTAAAACTTGAATACCGGAGGATACCAGATAAGTATCCAACCCAAAATGATGTGTGTTGCCATCAACGACAACACCATAAGCCTAGATGAGTGTCAATTGCCAACAATCTCCCCTTTTGGCATTGATGGAAACACTCATGTGAAAAATGGACCAATGAAGTGTTGTTCCGGTTCCTATCCACAAGCTTCCCAAATTTGATCTCAGAAAGCTACCCCCCCTGAGCTATACATTACTTCTTATGTCCCTTAACATTTTTCACATCCAACCTCTCCCCCTTTGACAACAATGCCAAAGCCGGGGCAAATAAATGAAAGAATCCAAATTGTGCTTACCAGATATAGATGTACTTGAATATATTCAGGTAAGCACCCTTGAAAAATGCCAAATAAGTGTCCCAACCAGATTTTAAAGTTCCCAAAATTGAAACAAACCCATTTAGAATGTAAGTGTGCAATTATTATTTTATTAACGTTGTCGATGTGGATATATTCATCTATTCCATACTTTCCCTCTTATGAAGTATCAAAGTATGAAGCCGGGGACTAACTAAGCCTCTCAATTCTCTGGCCCGCTAGATTAACTTGTCCTTATCCTTCTCCAAGGCTGAAATTTATGACTCTAAAAGAAAGATATGACCATGAACAGTGTTGGTCAATGACTTAGTACCATCAAAACTGACTACAAGTTGTTCTATCTTGTCCTTTTCCTCCTTAATTTTATTGTCCAAGTCTACTGTTAGTTTTATTGTGTTAGTGCAAGACCAGTATATACGACTACATTGCTGAAGTGCTTCATCAATCCTTGTTATTTCTTCTGTAAGCTTAGCTTTGTTTGATGTGATCATATTATCACAAGTGACCTTCCTAGTTGCATTGTATCTTTCCACCAACTGTCGGTTTGACACTTATTGAAGAGTTTTGTACTCTTTTGCAATGTGATCAGTCAAACCTTTAAGCTTACAGGAGGGACTAGCTACCTAACCTTGTGTTTCGGTGTAAGCTGCCATAGGACTGGAATTGCTTGCTCAATCACCTACTTGTCCTCAGATCCTTCCTTCATTAACTTTTGAGCTGCAACATACATTAACTCAAAATTGGTCAACTCCTCTATGTTCTTCTCTCCAAAATACCTAAAATCTACTTGACCAGATGTGTCAAGTGCCAATAATGAGGGACCAACAGCCTGTGAGGGAGCCGGTACCCTGACTTCAATTTGTTCTTGTCCTTTCTACTTCTCCTCTACCTTCTCCTCACCACCGGTGGATTCGCCACTTGGTGTAGATAAATATTCTGTCACTACATCAATAACTAGAGGAAAATTTTCCTCAATATTGTCTGCTAGTTTATTTTTCTCTATATCCTGTACATCAATGACTGTTGAAGGAATATCCTCAATTATTTTCTTATACAAAATCGGTGAATCTTCACCTAATATGCCTTTCCCTTTATCATCAAACAGGATGTCTGGAATGCCAGACATAGGAGGAATATCTGGTGATGTAAAGAATCCTGAATTATCAACAAAGAATTATACCCATGCCTCATGGGCCTTCTTAACTATTTCATTCACTCCTCCTACCATTAAGCTGATTGCCTGTGCTTAGTCTGGAAAATTATTTTATTTGCAAATTCAAAACACTGATGCATCTCTTCTCCAATTATTGCACCATAAACAGTCAGCAATTCCCGAATCTTTATATGTTTATCATCCTCAAGTGCAGATAGTCTTCAAGAATCTAATTTATTATACAACTCTATGAGAGTTTGTTGTTCTATCTCAAGTAAGGCCTTCTTATATATATCTAGGTATAACAAAATTGCTTCCTCAATTTCCTTTTTCTCAACATCATCCATATTTTCATAGTAGTATTATAAATTACACAAAATTCTATCCTTAGTAATTTGATCTACCAATTCATCTACAGATAAAGGAGGGATAACTTTAACACTTTTACCAAATTCAAGAGCCAAATCCAATTCAAATTTCTTCTTCTTATTGAGAGAGGGAGTTGTCTCTTTTACTAGTTTCCTCTTCTCTGTAGGCTTCCTCTCCTTCAACGATTGCTTCTGAGCTGCCATAGGGGTGACCTTGATTTTCTATTGTTTTCCTTCCTTAGGATTCATCCTCTGAATTCTCATGTAAATTTTGGGTATCTTAGGAGGTTCATCTTTAGTCTTAGATCCAGAAGCAATAGGGGCAATAAAGGTTTCTGGTTTCTTCCTTTTCATTACACCTTTGTTGGTTGCTGCTAGTGGTGAGGCCTGAACTGCTACTAGAGGAGATGACTCTGCTAGTCCAATAATCTGTTTGATCTCAGTAGATATCTTCTCAACAATGTGTCCTACCTTATGTATCTAACCTTCCCTCTTCTTCTTATTGAATCCTATTTGCACATCTAATTCCTTTTGTTTAGTTGTCCCAAAATTCTTCTCTGACTCATTTACTAGGGCATCTATAAGAATCTTGGCATATGGTTCCAAGATCTCTACATCGACTTCATAACCCATCTCAGTTATCCATACCTTTCTAGGTTGCACTGCTTCCTTTAAAGTTTCATCTTTCTTAACCATAAAGTAGATCTTAGTAGAGTACTTATCAACAATGTGTTGGCACTATTGCATTATAACAGACAATGAAAGATTGTTGGCATTTCATAAGGATATTGAGAAGGTTGTTGATGATTATGGATATAACTGATTAAGGATGTTTACTATCTTGATATTATTATTTTGTCATTGATGTCAAGAAAATGATTTTCTAATTCAGTATGATGTTGCCATATCTTGAGAAGTATGACTTGAAGAATATAAAGATGTCGGTAAAAGACATAGGAAAGAATACGATGAATAAGGGGATGAATAAGGTATTCAATGGGCAACTATTACCGAGTCAGACAATGATGAGATCATGATGTTTAGATTGTTTTAACATCATAAATATGTTGTAAAATGTAAAGGTTAATACTATACTATGTTATCAGGCAAAGAACCTAGTTGGTAAACCCTAAGGAACCTAGTCGGTAAACCCTAAGGTTATCACTATCGGTTAATGAAGGCGGAATGTCTACCGAGTGAAGTTTAGTATTTATCGAGTGAAGTTTAGTATAACTGATTGAATGATTGGTATGCCATTAATATAGTTTGTTAATGAATCTATGGCAAAGGAAAGTCGACATAAAGATCTACAACACAGATTGAACCGCAATACCCTGGCACAAGTTCCAAGAAATATATGCAAGTTCCTAGGCGGGGTAAAACATTTTTAGATCGAAAGATCCATCGAACCTGGACAAGATCAAAGATCTGATGGCTATGATTGATCATGGGAAATGTGATCAAGGAGATTAAGTGGTTACCTAATTGTTTATAAATAGGAAACTGTTGATAAACAATGTATGCGGGTAAGTGTATGCACAAGGATGCTACATAGTGATTACTGAGCATAGAAGCTTGAAGACCTATTTGAATAACAGAGTATAGAAGCCTAGCAGATAGACAAGATTAGTTCTATGTCTAGATTGTATTGAACAAATAAGAATCCATTTAGATGTGAAGTTGCAGATAGATTTTATTACTGTTATTTTGTGAAAGTAACAGAAAATCTCTTAACCAAGTGGACTTAACAGTCCTATTTGTAAAACCCTCTAGCAAGGTGACATTCTGATTGAGTGTTTGAAATCCTTTAACAAGGTCCCTTCTAACATGGTGAAGATCCTAACAGATCTGAGGGAAATCCCTTAACCAGGTCACATCTAGCAATGTGTTTGTAATCTTTAACAGGATTTGCTTTTAATCGAGCATACTCTAGAATAGTATATTTCTTAGTGGGTCTGAAATCCCACAGTGGTTTTTCCCTATTTGGGTTTCCACATTAAATCTGGTGTTATGAGGTTTATGATGTTTAATAGTTTTGGTTATATTACTGAAATATATGTTACCGAGGTTGAATCTGATGTTTTTATGAAAGATTAAGTTTGTATGATTCACCCCCCCTCTCATCTTGTTGGCTATTGGATCTGTACATATATTAAGTATCAAAACTATCAATTGGTATCAGAGCTTTGGACTCTGGAAGAAAAGTTTAAAGGCACTTGAGTTAAAGATCCAAATATGTATAAGAGGGATGCACCGAAGCTGAACAAGTCAAGTTTCTCTACATGGCAGAAAAGGATGAAGCTACATCTATCAGGAGTTGGAGAATATGTTGTATACTATCTGGTGAATGATTTTGTTACACCAAGCACCTATCCATTGACTATGGAAGAGATAAAGGCAAAGAAAGAACATATTCAAGCAATGATTAAAATAACATCTACATTGACCGACTCAGAGTTTAATGATCTAGAAGGCTGCAATGATGCAAAGGCAATGTGGGATAAGCTCATATCAGTATATGGAGGAGATGAACATGTTCAAAGAGAAAAAGTAGATAGTCTAAGAGGACAACTTGAATCTATGGGGATGAATGAAGGTGAGAACATAACTCAGTACAGTACAAGACTAAAGGAGATTGTCAATCAAATCAAAGGAGCGGGTGGAACTATTGAAGAAAAGGATATAACAAGTAAGTTTTTGAGAACCCTTCTACTAGCTTATGCAATCTGAGTCTCTGCATTCAATGAATTGAGGTCTGTACCTAATATGCCAGTTTCTTTAGATGCTACTATTGGTAAGCTACATGTATTTGAATTAAGTAACTTTGATAACAGTGGATCTTCGGTAAATAAAGTTGAATCTGCATTTAGTTCTTTTCATCTTGATGAATCTAATGATTTCAATGAAAGAAAGTATAAGTACTTTGAAGGAGATCATAGTGGAGCAAGTGAAAGATTTCATAAGAACATGGAGGCAGTACACAAACTATATGAGGAAATCAGAAAGCAAAAAGAGTTTGAAGCACTATTAGCCAAAAGGTTACCGAGAGGCAAAGGTAAGTATAAAGGAAAACTACCTTTGAAATATTTCAATTGTGATAAGATAGGACATATGGATTCTAACTGTCCTAACAAAGATTCTACTGAAAATAGAGATTACTGAGATGATAGACAAAAAGATAATCATTACAAAGGACACCGACATTTCAGAAGAAGAGATGGAAAGACATGTTTAATAGCTGATGAGGAATCTAATGATGATAAATCAGATGAGACTGATACAGAGGAAGTAGTTTATGTGGCTATCAAAGATGGATCAGATGAAGAAAGGTATGAAGAAAAAGTCCTAATATCTCACATAAACACTAATGATTCTTGGATCATAAATAGTGGATGCTCACATCATATGACAGGAGATAAACACAAGTTTGTTATATTAGAAGATTATGATGGAGACTATGTTAGATTTGGCAATGATGCACCATGTCCGGTGAAAGGTAAAGGATCTATAACACTTCTTGACAATGGAAGATGCAATGATGTTTATTGGGTTGAAGGTTTGAAATACAATTTGTTGAGTGTAGCACAACTAAACAACATAGGTTACCGAATAGAATTTCAGAAAGGAATTGTCAAAGTTCATGAGAAGCATGGAAAGTTAGCTGCTATCGGGACACAAACAAAAGGTAACACATTTCACCTTGACTCAACTCATAACAAGTGTTTGCATGCAAAGATAGATGATACCTGGTTATGGCATAAAAGGTTTTCTCATGTAAATTTTGATAATCTAATCAAAATAAATAAGAAGCACCGAGTAAGAGGTCTACCGAGTTTTCAAAAACCTGAGAATGCTATGTGCCGAAGATGCTAGATGGGTAAGATGACAAGATCAAGCTTTACAAGTAAGTCCTACACTTCTAAGGGAATTTTAGATCTAGTGCACACTGATCTTTGTGGTCCTATGAAAGTTCAAACTTATTATGGTGATAAATATTTCATATTATTTGTGGATGATTACTCAAGGATGATGTCAGTAATGTTTTTAAAAGAAAAATCAGAAGCTTTTCAAATGTTTAAATGGTACAAGGCAAGAGTTGAAAATGAAACAAAAAGACAACTGAAATGTCTTAGATTAGATAGAGGAGGAGAGTTCACATCTGATGAGTTCAACTTATTTTGCAATGATCATGGTATTAAAAGACAAGTCTCTACACCGAGAACTCCACAACAGAATGGAATAGCTGAGAGAAGAAACAAATCTATTGTGGATTGTGCTAGAACACTGATGATTGAAAAGAAGGTACCACAAACATTTTGGAGAGAAGCAATAAGCACAACAGTTTACACCTTGAACCGAGTACAATTGAAGAAAGGTACTTTGAAGACACCATATGAAATCTGGTATGATAAGAAACCTAATGTAAGTTATTTTAAAATCTTTGGAAGTAGATGCTATATTCACAAAGATGATAGAAATGGTAAGTTTGATCAGAAAAGTGAAGAAGGAACATTTCTAGGTTATTCTTCTAGAAGCAAAGCATTTAAATGTTTGATCAAATCATCTAACAAAATAGTAGAAAGTGCAAATGTAAAAATTGATGTTTTTGTAGAAAGAAATGATGAAGGTAATTCCAAAGAACCAAAAGATTATGATGAATTTGTCTATGTTCAACCGACAAGTCCTACTGAGAAAACTGTTGAAGAAAATGAAGAGAATATCCAGTTACCGAGTGATGAAGAAGCTCATACAGAGCCTACCGAGCCTGTATTAGCCAAGTATGTCAGAAGACATCATGCACCACATCAGATTATAGGAGATAAGGATGATCCAGTGATGACAAGGAACAAACTGAGACAAAACACATGTTTGATATCTGAATTTGAACCAAGAATAGTGAAAGAGGTATTTAACAGTGAAGATTGGATAAATGCTATGATAGAAGAGATTGATCAAATCAAGAAGAATGACACATGGACACTAATCCCAAGACCTAAGGACAAAAATGTAATCGATGCAAAGTGGATTTTCCAAAAAAACCTAAATGAAAAAGGAGAGGTCATTCGAAACAAAGCAAGACTAGTTTACAAAGGTTATGCTCAAGAAGAAGGAATTGATTATGGTGAAACTTTTGCACCTGTTGCTAGACTTGAAGGAGTAAGAACATTGTTGGCATATGCTGCTTTCAAAATTTTCAAGGTATATCAAATGGATGTCAAATCTGCATTTCTGAATGGAATATTAGAAGAAGTTTTTATTGAACAACCTGAAGGATTTGTTGAAGACAATGATAAAGATCAGGTATGTAAATTGAACAAAGCTTTATATGGTTTGAAACAAGCACCTAGAGCATGGTATGAAAGATTGCACTCTTATTTGATTAAGATTGGTTTTATAAGGACAAGTGAGAATAACAACATGTACATGAAGAATGATGAAAATGGAATACTGATCTCAGCCATATTTGTTGATGATATTATATTTTATGGAAATGACTCTTTATGCAAGAACTTTGGAAATGAAATGAGAAAAGAATTTGAGATGTCATTAATTGGTGAGATAAAGTATTTTATAGGTTTACAGATATTGCAAATGAAAAATGAGATTTTTATTACTCAATCCAAGTACATAAAGGAAATCTTGAAGAAATTTGGAATGGAGGATTCAAAACCAGTAAGTACTCCTATGACTACCAACTATAAATTATCAAAGAATGATGAATCTACATGTATTGATGAGACACTTTACTGATCCATGATTGGAAAACTTTAATATGTTGTTCATAGTAGACCAGACATAGCACATGCAGTGGGTATAGTTGCAAGATTCTCTACAAATCCTAAGGAAACACACATGACAGCAATCAAAAAAATCTTTAGATACTTGAAAGGCACTGAGGATTATGGCTTAGTATATCAGAAAGGAAATGAGTTTGATTTAAAAGTTTATACTGATGCTGATTGGGCAGGCAACATTGATGATAGAAAAAGCACAAGTGGAGGAGCTTTCTTTTTAGGAGAAAGACTACTGAGTTGGCTTAGTAAGAAACAAGGATGTGTTTCATAGTCAACAATAGAAGCTGAATACGTTGCTGCAGCATTGAATTGTACCAACATTGCATGGATCAAACAATTGTTGGAAGGTATAAATGAGAAAGTTACCGAGCTAGTAACTATATTATGTGACAATACTAGTGCCATTAATATTTCAAAGAATCTTGTTATGCACTCTAAGACAAAGCACATCTCTATCAAATATCATTATCTTAGAGAAGAAGCTCAAGAGAAGAAAGTGGTGTTGGAGTATGTTAGCACAAAGGAACAAATAGCAGATATCTTCACCAAGCCACTACCAAGGGACACTTTTGAATATCTTAGAAGTAAGTTAGGGGTCCTACCCCTATCTTCTACTCACTGACCAAGTTCGGTGAAAGAATCAATCTGATGACTCTATCGAATATCTTTTAGGAGTTGATGTTGATTTATAAACATTAGGATGTTTTCTAAAGGTGTATAGGAATTATTACAGGAAACAATATAGGGAATAGGAATTGAAGACAAAATGCTCTGACCAAGACTGAATTGATACACAACAGTAGGAAATCACTTCATACAGACAAAAATTATGTTTTAGTTCTTTACTTTTTGGCATTGTTGTCAAAGGGGGAGAAGACTAATATCAGGGGAAAGAAGACTGACGAAAATAGGAGAAGTCTAATGTATGGGGGAGAGCATTTCAGCATTTCAAAATCATAGCAATCTGAATCTTTTAAGGTCAAATCAATTGGCTTTTCCATCAATGCCAAAGGGGGAGATTGTTGGCACTATTGCATTATAACAGACAATGAAAGATTGTTGGCATTTCATAAGGATATTGGGAAGGTTGTTGATGATTATGGATATAACTGATTAAGGATGTTTACTATCTTGATATTATTATTTTGTCATTGATGTCAAGAAATTGATTTTCTAATTCAGTATGATGTTGCCATATCTTGAGAAGTATGATTTGAAGAATATAAAGATGTCGGTAAAAGACATAGGAAAGAATATGATGAATAAGGGGATGAATAAGGTATTCAATGGGCAACTATTACCAAGTCAGACAATGATGACATCATGATGTTTAGATTGTTTTAACATCATACATAAGTTGTAAAATGTAAATGTTAATACTATACTATGTTATCAAGCAAAGAACCTAGTCGATAAACCCTAAGGAACCTAGTTGATAAACCCTAAGGTTATCGCTATCGGTTAATGAAGGTGGAATGTCTACCGAGTGAAGTTTAGTATTTACCAAGTTATAACCGAGCTATTACAGAATGCATTAAATGTTTGCATGTGTTATTTAATGAAGGAAGCTGATGAGCTAGAACTGATTGAATGATTGGTATGCCATTAATATAGTTTGTTAATGAATCTATGGCAAAGAAAAGTCGGCATGAAGATCTACAATGCAGATTGAACTGCAATACCCTGGCACAAGTTCCAAGAAATATATGCAAGTTCCTAGGTGGGGTAAAATGTTTTCAGATTGAAAGATCCATCGAACCTAGACAAGATCGAAGATCTGATGGCTATGATTGATCGTGGGAAATGTGATCAAGGAGATTAAGCGATTACCTAATTGTTTATAAATAGGAAACTGTTGATAAACAATGTATGCGGGTAAGTGTATGCATAGGGATGCTACATAGTGATTACCGAGCACAGAAGCTTGAAGACTTGTTTGAATAACAGAGTATAGAAGCCCATCAGATAGACAAGATTAGTTCTATGTCTAGATTGTATTGAACAAATAAGAATCTACTTTAGCATTTTAGATGTGAAGTTGCAGATAGATTTTATTATTGTTATTTTGTGAAAGTAACAGTAAATCTCTTAACCAAGTGGACTTAACAGTCTTATTTGTAAAACCCTCTAGCAAGGTGACATTCTGATTGAGTGTTTGAAATCCTTTAACAAGGTCACTTCTAACAAGGTGAAGAACAGATTTGAGGGAAATCCCTTAACTGGGTCACATCTAGCAATGTGTTTGTAATCTTTAATAGGATTTGCTTTTAACCGAGCATACTCTAGAAGAGTATATTTCTTAGTGGGTCCGAAATCCCACAGTGGTTTTTCCCTATTTGGGTTTCCACGTTAAATCTAGTGTTATGAGGTTTATGATGTTTCTATGCTTTTGAGTTTGCATATATAATAGTTTTGGTTATATTACTAAAATATATGTTACCGAGGTTGAATCTGATGTTTTTATGAAAGATTAAGTTTGTATGATTCACCCCCCACCTCTCATCTTGTTGGCTATTGGATCTGTACTTATATTAAGTATCAGAACTATCACAATGTGCTTAGGCACTCTTTCCCTTTGTTTCATTGTCTTCTAAAAAGCCTTGAAATAACCCCATAAGATGTTGTCTCTATCCTGACCTATGCTTCTTAAGGCATCCTTCATTTGCTTCCCTATCGAAATGTCAAAGTCCCATTGCCTTTTACCGGATCCCGGGGTCTCATTAAGAAAGAAAAGAATCAAACAAACAACAAGATTACCATACCTGAATATACCTTTCTTTTCTCCCTTAATCTTCCCTTGATTCAAAATTAACTCATCACACATCCACTAACATAGATCATATTTTTCATTCTCCTTAACCATCTTATGTGCACAATAGATACAAGAACTAGAGACAAAGTTCAACCGATTAGATTGAGCTATGTTATATCAAATTGTCATACTAGAAAATTGTACAACCTTGTCCCTAATAGTACTTATCCTCATTTACCGGTTGTCGAAAGTGGCACCAATTAACTTATTGACTTCATTGTTCAAAATTTTCTTCTTTCCCAATGTCTGTCCAGCCTGGGGCCAACCGATGATTGCACGAATATCCTCCTTAGTGATCTTGTAAGGTCAGTCTAGCCATATGAATTTTCCATTGACACAGCTTAGCACATACTGGATAATTTCATCTTCAAACTTAGGCATCTCCAAAATATTAGTGAAACCCTGATCCTTCAGATTTTTGAACTCTGGTTTCATCATGTCATTCTTGTCCAATAATGTTTTCATATAGATGGTCTTGATCTCTGATGTTCCTAGTTCCTCCAAGGTGCGGTGAATATATGCCCCAACATCCTCGACATAGAGTACGCCATTGGGAACCCTTGAAAACGCACCTACTGAATCATCAACCTTTGCAATCTGGGGATACTTCTTGAAAATTGGGCATGGATGATAATTAATGTAAACCACAACAAGGGTTGCCACATCTATCAGAGTGGGAGCAGATCTAGAAGCCATTGTGATTTGAAAAGATAGCTTAAAAACTGAGAAAGTACCTCACAGACTTCACCGGTGAAAAGCTTTGAAAATCTGCTTTGAATATACTAGAATTTGCTTGAAAATGCTCTTAATCGCCTTAAACTTGCTCTTCTTCGCTCTGAATGCTTGGTAATGGAAAAATGAATCACTTTATCCTTTTAACTTGTGGAACCCTAATTCCTCATTAACATAAATGCATGCCGGTATATCATACCGGATCCAAGATCCATCAAATTTGCACTCGTGAATCTCCAGACAAACTTCTCCAAAGTCTGAAACAAACTTTCAGACCACTACCGGGGGTAATGCAAGACCTGTCATCAATTTACCCCCCCCTAAGGCTAATGCCTTAGTTACTAGATAAGTCTCCTACCGGTATGGGAGAATTCTTCTCTGTCGGTTGAGTAACCAGGGTATTTGCTTCAATCAATTGATCCTTAGACTTTTTGATCCATTTCTTCTCATGCTTCTTCTAGATATCATCAACCTTTTTTTTTCTTTTCTCATCATTTCCTATCGGTGGGTTCTTGCTTCTACAAAATTTAGCAGTATGTCCCATTTTATTGCATGCATAACAAGTGACAATGTTTTTGTGAATTACCTTGTTGTACCCTTTATTATTTCTTGACCTACATTGATTAGCCATATGCCCAAACTTTCCACATGCATGACATCTCGCATTCATTCTACAATCTATTGTCCTATGACCATACTTTTTACAATTTGAACACTGACTGGGAACCGAATTATTATTCTAATTTTCTCTATTTTTGCATTGACTTTCTCTATGACCAAACTTATTACAAACAAATCATCTACCATTAAATTTATGTGCATTGGGTTGTCTTACCAGTGATCTCTGATTCTGGTTGTCTAGTGGATTCTCCTGATTTGCAATACCAAAGCTTTCTCCATGCTCAAATCCAAGACCTTTAGTGTCTCTAGAGTCCCTTTGATCCTTCAATAATTCATCAAGCTTTACAGAACTGACCTTGAACTTTTCTTTGTATTCATTTGCAACATCCAAATCACTTCTTAGGATTATCACCATTCTTTCCAACTCTTGCTCATTGTTATGTGATTGCACCAATTCAGTTCTCAACACATCATTCTCATGCGCCAACCTAATGCATTCCTCAGATCTATCTTTCAAAGATATGGCAAGATTTTATTCATTCTTCTTCTGGTCTTCAATCTCCTTGGACATCCTCATGGTTATGGCTTGCATCTCATTCTTGATGACATTATTCTCCTAACTTAACTTCTGACATAGTTCCTTAAGGGCATTCTTTTCTTTATCATCCTAATTTTGTAAGAGTTCCTTTCTTTTAGCTTGAGCAGATGATAACCTCTCCTGCAGAGTAAGGATGAATTCTTTTATATAATTCAACTCATCTTGTAGCTTCAAGTTCTTCAATCTTTCATAATCATAGTCTTCAAGTGCTACTTCAATTTCTTTCTCCAAACTCATCTCCATGGATTCTGGATACAGGATCTTCCTCAAGCTGTTAGACCTATTCTGAGGCACCAAGCTCTGATACCAATTGTTGGAATCCAAGAACACTGAGAGGGGGAGGGGGCTGAATCAATGTTCTACCAGTTAAGTAAAATTTAATTCCTTTAGATACTTTACCAATTAATAGTCAGTATGCATATAAAAAAAATATAATGAAGAACAAAGCAACCACAAAGATCAACACCATAACACCACAAATTTATACGTGGAAAACCTCAAAGAGGAAAAACCACTATAGGATTTGTGACCCACAATATCTATCCACAAACTAGTTGAATAAATATTACATAAGATGGGGGCCTGCACATGTAGGAAGGCACATTGCCTAGAGCGCACTACTCATCACAAAGGAGCCTCATTAACTATAGATATAAAGTACTAAATTACAAACAAAATTCTAAACTCTAAGTGTGCATCAGATATGATGGATGAGTTTCGGTTTAAGTACTGATTGTACTAGTTATCACTATCTCCTTCCTTACCGGTAACCTTGTTCACTTCCCAATCCTCTTGAGAAATAACCAAGACCAACAACAGATCATTACATTCAAATTTTTTCGATCAATATCTTGCTTGCATGATATCACATAACCTATCGCATTTATATCCCAAAATGACCTAGCCAAACTAACTTATATACCCTTTGCATACATAAACATGAATGCCTTATGTCATCTTACAATCATAAAATATAAATACATGTCAACCTAGACAAAAATATAAACATTAATCTTCGTGACCATTGCTGCTAAAATCTTTTCCAAATCAATCTTCTATGTCAGCCTCCAAATACTAGTTCCTAGTTCGTCGATTTCCCTTGCTTGTCGGTTTCCTTGAATGTCGAATGTTAAACCTTGAATACTAGAGGATACCGAATAAGTATCCAACCCAAAATAATGTGCGTTTCCATCAATGATAACACCATAAGCCCAGATGAGTTTCAATTGACAACATAATGCTTGTGCCAACAAGAAAGATCCCAATGTTCTTTTCACTACCCTTCCTTCCCCCCCTCATCCTAAGAAACATGTTGCTAGGAAACCTAATCTTGTTGAGAAACTCCATGGTATCTTAGCTAAGATTTCCCTTTGGTACTTGATTCAAACTTCACCTTCACATCATAAGTTGATCCAAGAAGCCTTAAAAAGGGTGGTTCCTCATCCTTCTTCTAAACCAAATGACTTTACATTCTCATATGATGAATTGCCTTCTATAGAGGTTAAAAATAGAGATGATCCACTTATGATTATGCTTTGCATTTATGAATGAAAGATACGAGGCATTTTAATTGATAATGGGTTAGCACTTAGCATTTGTTGTGTGGAGTTATTAGATAAGATAAATTGGGATTATTCTTATATACAACCCGATCCTCTTTGTGTCCATGGCTTTGATAATGTTCCTAAAGAGTCACTTGGTATATTCATATTACCTATCAAACTAGGACTCGTGACTTTACCTACTCCTATTCATGTCATGTCCAACCATCTTAATTATAACCCTCTTCTAGGTAGACTGTGGATTGATGCTATGAAAGCAATTCCTTCTATCTTTCATTGTACAATCAAATTCATATATAACAATGAAATTCAAAAAATAAAGGCTGATCCTAATCCTTATAATCTCATTCATGATGAGGTGGGATGCATTTCCTCTTTTAATACTATGATTCCTTCAACAACACCATATCCTATCAATGATGCTTCTCTAGAAAGGAATTGGGGTACAATAGACTTTACACCCTCCTTTAATGGGTATAAGATCCCTCAATCTATGAATGAAGCCTTGAAGGAGCCTTTTGTGTCTTTTATCCAAGCTTCTTCTAAACCAATTCCCACCTCTCTTTCCAACCCATGTCTTGATAATAATTGGGGCTCTTTAGATTTTGATACTAAGAATGAACCCTCTCCTATAGAAATTTTAACATCTACACATGGATACAATGGATATGGTTTAGGATGTGTGCAATAAAGTTTTGATGATCATAATAAATCTACATCAAACTTCTCCAAAGAAGGTCTAGGTTTCCAAACTCTTCCTTTTCCAACATCCTCTCCTCCATTGTCTAGTGAATCCATTACTTCTCATTTCAATATGGAATTACAACAAGATAATGTTTTGTTTGACCTCCTTCATACTAATTTAATTTCTCTTCTTTGGACTAAACAAAGGAGGAAACATAGACAACATCTTGAAAATTTTACTTTTTGCAAGTATCATCAAATCCATGGCCTTTCTACTAATGAATTTCAAGATTTGCAAACTAAATACAATAATATATTGATTTTGGTATCATCAAAGCAACATGTTGTTGGGATCTAAAAATATTTCTTTGATACTAGGAATTATCTAGGTTTCAGGCCTAAAAATTATGCCCCACCCCTAATACCTTAAACCCTAAACCTTGATGCAAGTGCCTAAGTCATTTCCTTTGTTTTATAATGTTTTTGTGTTGACTTTGTATCACCGATTCCCAGTCATTTAAGTCACATATTGAGCCCTTTAATTCACTATGTTGATCAAACCCATGTGTTATCTACCACATCATTATGGCCTTTACTCTAAGTGTCTATCGTGCAGGTTCTTTAAGATCAATGACCTAGATTCATGTGCACTTGCTCGATTAGAACAAAGTGCACGCCCATGATAACTCCACAACCTTTCTCACTGTACATCACATGGTGACCTTACCAAGGATGAGTCACTACATGTGGACCTATTAGTCTTTGCCACATCTTTACCATATGACATGATAGAGTAGTTAACCCCACATGTCAACGGTGTCGCCAAGATAAAGTGCATCTACATCCAATAAGATCAACAACTAATATTGAGAACATAGTTGCACAACTAAGGAAAGTTTCTCATCAAGCCTTACTCCACAACTCTAAAAAACCTTATAAGCGATCATTATTTTTCTCATTAAAAAATAAAATTACATGTCTTTTTCTCATTCATTGCCACCTGAGAGAAGGAAATAATTGTTGACATTACAACATTCAAATATGAAAAATAACAGCTACTTCATGCCAACCTAACACATACATGCCCACTAGAAAATAATCTAAATTCACTATTAAAGCCACATTTCTAATCCAATTTGTTTCACTTTGATTTTGCTATGCTTATATTGTTAGGACCCGGAGGCAACTGAGAGGGGGGGGGGTTGAATCAGTTGTCTAATAATTTCAACCCAAATATAACTTAATCAGACTTGATACTTAATACCAGTAAACCAAACTTAATGTCGATTAATAGATTAATAATTAATATTAATATCGGTGAAGCTTAATGCATGAAACAGAAAGAGAAACAATATCCACAACACATAACACATAGATTTGTACGTGGAAACCCTGTAAGGGGAAAAACCACGGTGATAAACCTTACCCACAATCAAATGATACTACTACAAATAGTATGTGTGTACAAATGGGGTCTACACATGCAGAAAGGCCAATTTCCTAGAGCTCACTGCTCAATCACAAGATGGGAGTCACACTGAGTACAATTGGATGATTAAATCCAATGATAATGTACTGCTCAAAGTAGCATCTCCAATGCTGGATTCAGTACTGGTTAAACTCTGATTATCTCCTTCAAACCTTCCTTGGATCTTCAAATGATGTCTGCGTGAGTAGCTCTGATTATATTCGCATATACCAAATATCACAACCTTACCATACCATATTACATACCATATCTTAATCTCACAAATGAGATCTTACGTATATACAAAAACCTAAGACCAAATGTGTAGGTTGGCTCATTAATAATATTATAATTAAATCAATAACAATAAGTAAGTCAAGATGCGATGCATCATGTTGGCTCAATCAATAATACCAATTGATTAAATCATCTTCATAACATGTCGTGCTGATCTGGAATAGATAACACATGCTGGTCCATAACCTAGACCAATTTACCGGTAACAACAAATATGTCAACCCGATTAGACCAATAACCAAATCACCTAAACCAAGTATCCAAACCATGTCTTCAACATAACCAAGTGATCTCTAGATGATAACAAGTCATCCTCAGTGTCGATGAACAATATAACCTGCCGGTGAACCAAATACCAGTGACTGTGCATGTCACTGAACTTGCCGATGAACATAGCCAAAGACTTCTAGAAGGATAAGTGTTGATAAGTGTTGACATAAACGATAAAACCAGTGCAACATATCCATAATACCAACAATCCCCCCCTTTGGCATTGATGGCAACACAAGATGGAAAAACCATCTAAGTGCCAAAGTAGAAATGCCAAAAACCAAAAACCAACAGTCTCTAGAATAGATCAATACTAGAAATCAAAATACAAATGCAGAGAGTAAAAATCTCTCCCCCAATGAATAATCTCTCCCCAAAGGATAATATTTTAATGTTTTTCTATAGATATCTCTCCCTCTTTGACATCAAATGCCAAAGCAATACAAATACCAGATACAACCAGTTCATAGAACTAATTACAAATACCAACTACTCCCCCTGAGAAGTAGCTCTCCTCCATCAAAGCCGGAAAAAGGTTTCTCTATAAATTTTGACGGTTTGATGCCAAGCATCAATGTCTAAGTCTCTACCGGTGAGGGTATAACCCCAAGATTCTCTCTGAGATATTCAAAAGTTTCCTTAGGAAAAGACTTAGTAAATATATCTGCAATCTTCTCTTTAGTATTCACGTAAACCGATCTCACTTCTTTTGCTTCAACATTCTCTTTCAGAAAATTGTATTTGATAGAAACATTTTTAGTTTTAGAGTGAAATACAGGATTATAGATATATCAATTGCTGCTGAATTATCACAATAGATGATTATAGGTTCTTTGCATTTTACCTTTATGTCCTTCAACATTTGCTTAATCCATAATAACTAAGTACAATTAGTTGCTGCCGCAACATATTTTGATTCCGTTGTTGATAATGATGCACAACTTTGTTTCTTGCTCAACCATGAAATCAATCTGTTACCAAGAAAGAATGCCTTGTCAGTGGTTCTCTTTCTGTCATCTACATCTCCTGCCCAATTAGCATCGGTGTATGCACATAAATCAAAATTCTCATCTTTAGGATACCATAAACCAAGATTTGTTGTGCCTTGTAAATATCAAAAAATCCTTTTTACTATTGATTCATGATTTTCTCTAGGATTACTTTGAAATCTTGAAACAATACACACTGCATTCATTATATCAGGTCTTATTTGTGTCAAATACAGTAAACCTCCAATCATAGATTTGTATCTTGTGGATTAACAGGAGCTAAATCATCCTTCAATGATAGTTTATTAGTTGTAGTCATAGGAGTACTTACTGGTTTAGAGTTTTCCATACCAAATTTATTTAGTAATTCCTTCAAGTACTTTGATTGAAATAAGAATATACCTTTATCAGTATGTGAAAACTGCAATCCTAAAAAGAATTTTATCTCCCCAATCATAGACATTTTGAATTCTTCCTGCATCTTATTAGAAAAGTCTTTACACAATCCATTTTCTCCTCCAAAAATGATGTCATCAACAAAAAGTTCAATAACCAAAATGTCTTCATTAGTCAATTTGAAATATAAGTTGTTGTCAGCATTACCTTTAGTGTAACCAAGCTTCATAAGATATTTGTCCAATCTAGTATACCAAGCTCTAGGAGCTTGCTTCAATCCATATAAAGCTTTCCTCCTTAATCTGCAAATCATATCTTTATCATTTGTCAATGAAAATCCATCAGGTTGTTCAATGTAAACTTCCTCTTCAATATCATCATTCAAAAATGCACATTTAACATCCATTTGATATACTTTATAGTTCTTGTGTGCTGTAAATGCAAGAAATAATCTGATTGCCTCAATTCTAGCTACCGGTGCAAAGGTCTCATTGTAATCAATTCCTTCTTTCTGTGAATATCCTTTACACATTAATCTTGATTGGTTTCTGATAACCTTACCACCTTCATTAAGTTTTTTCTGAATACCCATTTAGTTCAATTTACATTTTTATCTTTAGGCTGGGGAACTAATGTCCATGTATTGTTCTTTTCAATTTGTTCCAATTCATCTTCCATAGCTTTAATCCAATGTTTATCTTCACATGCCTCAATGAAAGATGCTAGTTCAATTTGAGAAATTAGACATACCTCTTCATTTTCCATTATTCCTCTTGTCATAACTCCTTGATACTTATTCCCAATTATCTGACTTTCAGAGTGATTCAATCTTACATACCTAGGTGTGTTTACTTGCTGCTATTCTTCAGTCACTATGGAATTCTCTGATGATGCCGGTGTGACTGGATCAAAATTATGTACCTATGCACTCTGTATGGTTCATTTGTGATTATTTCAACTACAGGTTCAGAATCCATAGACCTTGAATTTCTTCTAAAGTGTTCATCTATCTTCACATTTGTACTCTCAATGATTTTCTGCAATTTTTTTATTAAAACATGTATATGTTGTTGGCATTTTTGTGGTTTATGTTGTGATTGTCATTGATGGACACACACTTGTATTGAGATCCCCTTTATATGTATGAGCTCATACTCAACCGGTATTTGTTCCAACTGGTATGTTGTATTCTATTCTTTAGACTAGTAGTGATTTTGCAGAATGTGTTTCTCGGTCTGAAGCGGCATGTCAACCCCAAGCGGTTCACAGATCACAAGCGGTACGAGGGAGAAAAGTGGCACAACACATTCTTACCAGTCTTCATTTTTGTCAAACCGACAACCGGTATTTTGTATGAACTGATAATACTCTGTGATGAGTTACCAACCGACATTTTGTGATGAGTTACCAATCCACCGATTGTTTGACGGTGCCGACACATTAACGGTGATTCCTGTGTCATGTTACTAAGTATGTCTAGGTTCATTGAACCTAGGAAATTGTAAAGAAATCCTATTGGACCGATATGAAATCAGATTCCTTTAAAAGGACATCATGTCTAGGGTTTTAGGTTGTTGTGAAAAGGGTTAATGTTGAGCTAGGGTTTAAGGTGGATGTTGAGTTGTTGGAAGAGTGATCTTATCTGAGAAGATCAAGTTGTAACTAAGAGAGAGATAGAGAAGACTGAAGTAATGCTAGAATGCATTAGCTGTGAGCAATACTGGATCTAACCAAGCAGTTTGTGCTATTAGATAGATCAAACACTTGTTGATTACTCACATCTTTAACAAGTCTGTAGCCCCTAACCAGGTAGGCCTCAAAGCCTTTGTAAAATCCTCTAACAAGGTGGTTCACACATGTGAATCTAAAATCCTCTAACAAGGTAGTCTTTAATCGGACTTATCTCCTAACAGAGATTGAGATTCCTAACAGGATTTGTTCTGGTGAAGAACATTGTAAGACCTTAACCGGCATGACCTTAACTGATCTGGTTTCTATTCTGCCTATAGTGACTTGTGAGTTCCATCTCACCGTGGTTTTTTTCCCAGTTGGGTTTCCACATCAAATATCTTGTGTTATGGTTGTATTGCTTTTGTGGGTGAATGTTTTATTCGCATTTTGGTTTGCATGTGTGGTAACTGGTTTGACTGTCAGACTGCTTTACCGGTTTATCTTCAGACTATGTAAGTGTTTTAGTGCAAAGATTTTTGGCATACTAATTCACCCCCCCCTCTTAGTATTCATCAATTGGTATCAGAGCCAACCTTTCTATAAGTTTAACCACTTGGAAAGAGAAATGGGGGAATACACCTTGAGAGAACTTACTCAATGGCTCACTAAGTTTGAGCAAGCCTATGATGATCTTATGGTCAAATACAAGGCATCTCAAGCAAAAAGAAGAGAACATGCAGAGAGGCTGATGGAACTATCTAAAAGTAGTTCTAAAGATGAAGCTAACATGGAAGCTATGATTGTTGAAGTGAATAAGCTGAATGATTCAAATTCCAATCTGAGAAAAGAGTTGGAAGGACTGACTATTCAGTTCAGTCAAGAGCTTGAGAACTAGAGAAAAGTTGAAGATCTGGTAAAAGAAAGAGATCATGACATTTCCAAGTTAAAACATGAGATTAGTGCACTAACTACTCACCTTCATGAGAGCATAATGGAAAAGGAAGACATGCAAGGAGAACTGAACATAGCCATCACTGAAAATGCAAGTCTAATGGAGACAAATACTGCTATTTCCAAAGAACTCTTTGAGTCAAAGGAAATACTTGCTAAGTTTGGCAAAAGTATTGTCAACCTAGAGCAAAAGCTTGAGTCATCTAGACCGGCAAAGAATACCAATGGTCTTGGTTTTTCTAGACATGAGGAAGGAGAATCCTTAGAAACAAATGCTAAAGCATCAAAGAAGCAACTGACACTCAAATGAAAAGGTAAGCAAAAATTAAAACCTTTTTGTTTTAACTGTCTTAAAGAAGGACACACTGCCAATGTATGTAGGAGCAAAGCCTACAATAATTTTCCTTATTTTATCAACAATGTACCTAGATTCAATAACTTCAATGGTCATTGTTATGCATGCAACAAGTTTGGGCATAGAGCATTTGAATGCAAGTTTGTAGTGGATAACACTGGAAGATATCCTCAGAGGACCCAAGGAACTGGTCCTGAATCTTTTATGAACCAGAACCACAACCGGTTTAATGACTTCAATCATAAGTAAAGAAGCGGTGGTCATCAAGTGGGAACCAGATGGAGAGAAAGTTGTATGATCTATCATGGTCATGGTCACACTGTTGCAACATGCAGAAGGAAGATTGGAAACATGTACAATGGACCTTGGAGAGCACCTAGACTTGTTTGCTATCAATGCAACAAACTGGGTCACATTGCAAGATTCTGCAGAAGCAAAAAAACTATATCTGATGATATATCGGTCACTCAAGAAGGAAAAATAGATGTTGAAAAAGCTCAAGGAGACATGAAGAAAACATGGAAGAAGAAACCAATATTGTTGGAGGAGGAACCAATTTCTACACCTAGTGTGGAAATAAACTAAGCCTCAAAGGCTTAGGGGGAGCAAACGGTGAAATGCTTTCGAACCCTTGGTTAACACTGGTAAAAGGCCTTAACCGGTATGCTATACCTATCACTTGGCAGAAGACCGAAAACGGTAAAAAGGCAAATTAGGGTTTACGCCCTAATAGGGGAGCATTAATGATGGTAGGTGAGAGACATGTATAAATGCATTTTTCAAATCATTTCTCACTATTTGTTTTCAAGCGAATAAAAGTTTTCAAGTGCAGAGCAAAGAAAAGGCGATTTGAGCTTAGATTTCAAGAAATTGGATAACCTTGAAAGAGATTCAAATCTAGTTTGCAAGCGGTAGTGGATAACTCAAAGCAGTGATTTGGTATCTGATGGAGAGTGAAGTGAAGCAGAATCAGGAAGCCCTAAATTCGCATTTGAAAGGTATTTTTCATTTTCTTGAAATACTCTTCAATGGCTTTTGCATCTCATACCAGTTCAAGTACATCAATTGAGTCAGAAAGTTTTATTCAGAGGAAGTCAAAATATAATACTTTGTCACAAGTCCTGGCTAGAGTCATAGTTGAAGAAGGAATTTCAGATTATATTGATTGCATGATAGAAGACCTAGGGTCCTTAGCCATTCATACTCAATTAGGTCTATTTTGCGGAAAGGACAAAAGGATCAAATCGGAGTTCAGTATCTTAGAGAAGAAGAAACTCCATAATGTGGTATATTTTTTGGAAGACTTCACAGAGGATCACATCAGGATCATCTTGAGTAGAGTCCATGGTGACAAGATGTACCTAGAGAGAACACATGATATCATGCCTAAGGCAATTCATGCACTCACCGATTTCTGCAACACAGGGGAAGTGCCAGCCCTGAGAATGGTAAGAAAAATGGAAATGACCAAGCTCACTGGTTCAACAAGTGATTCACAAGGAATGATAGTCAATCCTATCAAGGATGATTCGGTGAAATACGCATGCATGGTGATAGGCTACAGAACATTCTCAACCAGTAGGATTAATTCTGTATCTACTGTAGTGGTAAATGCTACTTACCGGATGATTAAAGAGGATAAATCATTTGACATATGCACCAGTATGTAGAGACAACTCCTATTAAATCTTAAGGCAATCAAAAAGGAAAATTCACTGAGATTTATGTTTGGACAACTACTGGTAGGGTTGTTTTTCTATTTCCAAGGCTACTTTCCGGGTGTAGGAGATGTCCAATGGTCCCCTGACCAACCGGTAACCAAGCAGATAAAGGAAAGTGTGCAAGCCATTGGAACTGGCTACCCTGAGGTACTGAACAAATACTTTGATGAGTTCAGAAGAAAGATGAGTCAGAGGGTACGAATCTTAGGTGACATAGTGAAGAAATATGAAGATGACATCTGTTTCACTATTCAAGTGGACAAATGTCTAATGGAGGCTGTTGAGCCTAGAATGGAGGAAGTGGAGCCTATGGGCTATGAGGTCATGTTTGACATGCTAGAAGGGTATGCTTCAACCCTTATTGCCTCACCTCTTCATCCAAAGGCTAAGCGAACCGGAACCTACTTGGAGAGGATCTCACCAATTGAAGAACCATTGGTGAAGAAGGGAAAAGAACTGGCAGCTAAGAAAGCTAAGGCAGTGCCTACAGCATCAGCACCTGCTACCACTGCAACTCCAAGAGTGATCAAGCGGTCACCGGCAAAGAAGAAACCAGAGGTAACACCAGAAAAAGTCTTCGAAAGTAAGAGGAAGACTAAGGCAAATGAACTGGACTCCGAAGAAATCAAGTCTGATGAACAACCAAAGAAGGCTAGATAGACCAAGAAGATGAAGAAGAATGAACCAGCAACATCCGCACCGGTAAATATAGATATGTCCTCTTACAAACCTTTGACACATTGTTAAAGAATGGTAAAGAATATTAGGAGAAAGTTACTTCATGATTTAATAGATTATTATGATGAATTCAATAGTGAAGAAAAAGATGAAGTACTGCAGGAAATCATTCTTTATTTATGTAAAAATGACCGGTCACCATTAGAGATTAAATCTCAGACACCAGATTCATTATTTAAAGCATTGGATAACAAATGACGCATTACCATTGAAAAGGAACAAGAGATTAGGGAGAAATTTTTTGCACAGTACTTCCCCGAACTCTCAAATTCAGAATTATTTGATGTATTGGATCAAAATAAAGGTCTCTTCTTCACAAGGAGAAGAAGACTCTGGTTGTTGGAAGGGAGAGTTGATGATGTAGAAAAGGACACACATCAACACATGGACCATGCTATCAGCTCTCACAAAGCTCGAATGGCCAACCTCCAAGTGGAAAAGGAACTGGTTATTTCCAAACCGGATGAGGTTTTTGATGAGGAAGGAAACCTAGTGGAGGAACCAATCGACACCATAGATGTCGATGCCCTAGATATAGAAGATGTCACTCAGGACATACCTTCTGAGGGAACTGAATAGGGGAAATAGGTCGATCAGGGTGGTGAACAAGCTGTGGACACACAACAAGTGGAAAAAGAATAGGAAGAGAAAAAGAAGAAGGATGAAGATGAGAAATAGAAAAAAGAGGAAGAGAAGAGAAAAGAGGAAGAGGAGAAAAGAAAAGATGAAGAGAAGAAGAAGCAAGAAGAAGAAAGGAAGAAGAAAGAAGAAGAGGGCAAGGAAGAAAAGAAGAAGAAGGAAGAAGAATAAAAGAGGAAGAAGGAAGAGGAAGAAAAAAAGAAGAAAGAAGAGGAGAAGAAGAAGAAGGAAGAGGAAGAGAAGAAGAAAAAGGAAGAGGAAGAGAAGAAGAAGAGGGAAGAAGAAGAAAAGGAAGAGTAGAAGAGGAGAGCAAAGGAGAAGAAAAAGGCAGAGGAAGACAAGGAAGAAGAGAACAGAAGAGAAGCAGAAAATAAGAAAGCTAAAGAAGCCAAGGAACGAGAAGCGGCAAAAAGCTCTCAGGTGGAGACTTCGAAGGCAACCAGAAGTCAACCCCCACCAGTTGATCTCTCTAGTCCTATCGAACTCCAATCTGGAAGTGAGTCAGAGCTTATGTAGAGCATTAAGGTTTCTCAAGAGTGCCTTGAGATCATTCGCAGGAAAAAGGAATAGGACATCATTCAGGCAGCTGTAGACACACTTATCGGTTTAATCCCTAGTACTAATCCTCCTAACACTGATTCATGACTAGAACAACTCAAACTTCTGTGTACTATAGTGGATGATCAGGTGTAGAGTCTAGAAGAAGTAGCAGAGGCCAATGTAAAGAAAGAGCACCAAAAGGCTCTTAATGTTGCTCTCATGAAGAAATTAAATGAGCTTAGGACTGAACTACTAAAGGATCAAAAGGACATAAGGAGTGCCTTGGATGAGGGAAACTTGCTACTAAGCAAAATCTGTCAACCTCATCTATTCTGTGATGATGTGCTAGCCAAGAAGTAACAGCTTCAAATGGACTTACAGTCCTACTTGAGCACATTCAACACTCCTTATGACTCCTTTGTAGCATATGGGCAAACCGTTCACCGGTTCCAGATCTAGTCAGCCAAGATGGAGCAAGAGATCAGTACAAGGTCTAGGGATTTGCAAGAGCTTCAATTGGTATTACTTCCACGACTTCAAATTCTCTTGAAATTCTATATGAACCTGGATGCCCTAATAGTCACACAAGAACTGAGCACAATAGATGCCATGGAGGAACAGGTATCACAAATGCAGACAGAGAAGGAAGTGGTGACCTCCCTACTTGAGTCCTGGTCTCTTTCCATGAAACAATTTTTGCAGGACTATAAAGCGGTTTTTGACAAGTATTATTCATTTTTGTCATAAACTCTTTTATATATATATGGAAACAAGTTTTTCAGTGGTACTTTGTCATTGTTGGCAAAGGGGGAGAAGTATATGGTTTTAAATTTTGAAATTTTGATATATCAGGGAGAAGTATATCAGAGGGAGAAGTATCTATTTTGAAATTTTGATATATGCTATATGCTCTGATGATTATGCTCTAATTGCAAAATTGCTATACACTCTATTGATTAAGGGATAGTTTATATGCTTAGGGGGAGCAATTTTGTTAATGGCAAGTTTTTCTATTGTAAAACACTTAGATGTCAAAATTTTATTTTCCTAAGTGTTGCCATCAATGCCAAAGGGGGAGATTGTTGGCATTTTTGTGGTTTATGCTATGATTGTCATTGATGGACACACAATTGTATTGAGATCCCCTTTATATGTATGAGCTCATGCTCAACCGGTATTTGTTCCCACCGGTATGTTGTGTTCTAGTCTTTAGACTAGTAGTGATTTTGCAAAATGTGTTTCCTGGTCTGAAGTGGCATGTTGACCCCAAGAAGTTACAGATCACAAGCGGTACGAGGGAGCAAAGTGGCACAACACATTCTTACCAGTCTTCATTTTTGTCAAACCAGCAATCGGTATTTTGTATGAACTGGTAATACTCTATGATGAGTTACCAACTGACATTTTGTGATGAGTTACCAATCCACCGATTGTTTGACGGTGCCGACACATTAATGGTGATTCCTATGTCGTGTTACTAAGTATGTCTAGGTTCATTGAACCTAGTAAATTGTAAAGAAATCCTATTGGACCGACATGAAATCAGATTCCTTTAAAAGGACATCATGTCTAAGGTTTTAGGTTGTTGCAAAAAGGGTTAATGTTGAGCTACGGTTTAAGGTGGATGTTGAGTTGTTGGAAGAGTGATCTTATCTGAGAAGATCAAGTTGTAACTAAGAGAGAGATAGAGAAGACTGAAGTAATGCTAGAATGCATTAGCTGTGAGCAATACTAGATCTAACCAAGTAGTTTGTGCTATTACATAGATCAAACACTTGTTGATTACTCACATCTTTAACAAGTCTGTAGCCCCTAACCGGGTAGGCCTCAAAGCCTTTGTAAAATCCTCTAACAAAGTGGTTCACACGTGAATCTAAAATCCTCTAACAAGGTAGTCTTTAATCAGACTTATCTCCTAATAGAGATTGAGATTCCTAACAGGATTTGTTCTAGTGAAGAACATTGTAAGACCTTAACCGGTCTGGTTTGTATTTGGCAGATCGTGAATTGTGAGTTCCATCTCACCGCGTTTTTTTTCCCAGTTGGGTTTCCACGTCAAATATCTCGTGTTATGGTTGTATTGCTTTTGTGGGTGAATGTTTTATTCACATTTTGGTTTGCATGTGTGGTAACCGGTTTGACTGTCAAACTTCTTTACTGGTTTATCTTTAGACTATGTAAGTGTTTTAGTGCGAAGATTTTTGGCATACTAATTCACCCCCCCCTCTTAGTATTCATCATATACTTTGCTCTTAGATGAATAACCAAGAAATATTCCTTCATCACTTCTAGGATCAAATTTACCAATATACTCATCACTCCTAATGTAGCATTTGCTTCCAAATATTCTGAAGTACTTAAGAGTAGGAATATTACCAAACCATAATTCGTAGGGTGTCTTACCGGTTTCACCTTTGATGTCAACTCTATTGAAAGTGTAAACTGCTGTATTTATTGCTTCTCTCCATTACACATGAGGTGTATTTTCTTCTGATATCATGCTTCTAGCTACATCCAAAATAGTTATGTTCTTCCTTTCCACAACTCCATTTTGCTAAGGTGTTTGGGGTGCTGATAGTTGTCTTCTAATTCCATTCACTTCACAAAATGTATTGAACTCCTTAGATGTAAATTCACCTCCTTGATCTGATCTTAAACATTTGATTTTCTTGTCGGTTTCATTCTGTACAAGTGCCTTGAATAATTTGAGTTTCCCAAAAGCTTCTGATTTCTCCCCGAGAAAAGTAACCCAACACATTCTAGAATAATCATCAATGATTAGCATAATGTATCTATCTCCCTATAGGCTTCTTGTTCTTGCCAGACCACACAAATTAGTATGAATTAAATCAAGAACATAATTGGTTTTCTCAGAAATACTCTTGAAAGTTGTTCTAACTTGCTTTCCCATTTGACATTCCTTACATACCGGATTATGAGGTTTTACAATCTTAGGTAAATCCCTTACTGTCTTAGATGAACTAATATTTACAATGCAATCAAAATTCACATGACAAAGTCTTTTATGCCATAACCAAATTTCATCAATATGTGAAATCAAGCATGTCTTTTCATTGTTATTCAAATGAAAGATATTACCTCTAGTCTAATTACTGGTTGCAATTTCCAAACCAGTTCTATTCATGATTTTGCATTTATAATTCTTGAATTGTAACTGAAATCCTTTTTCAACTAATTGACTAACACTCAAAAGATTATGCTTCAAACCTTCAACATAATAAACATTGTCAATATTGTGCTTACCATCAAAAGATATAGTGCCTTTTCCTCTGATCAAACAAGCTTTGTCATCTCCAAATCTTACTAGACCTCCATTATATTCTTGAAAAGATAAGAATTTACTTTTATCACCAGTCATATGATGTGAACACCCAGAATCTATAATTCATTCATCCTTTTCTTCAATTTTAGCTACCAGGGCCTGCTCTACCGGTGGAACAGTAGGTGTCAGTTGATCTTCTATTATTGCAACAAAATCCCATCCATTATCTATCGGCTCTTCATTAGAATCATCAGTAACTCATTCATCAACTTAGTAACATGATTTGTCTCTATTCTTCTTAAATTGGTATCTCTGATATTCAGGGTTAGGCTTATTTGTTCTTTTAGCTTCTTCTCTCAATCTTGCATGTATGTTAGGACATCTAGATGCCATATGACCAATTTTATTGTAGTTAAAACATTTAAAGGGAGCTTTACCTTCATACTTACTTTCAATAGGACCTTTAGGCATTTTCCTTGCAAATAGTGCTTCAAGTTCTTCTAGTTCTTCATTTTCCCTCCTGATGTCTTCAAGCTCTCTTGCATAAGGTGCTTTCCAATCAGATTTATCAGCTGATGATGATGATGCTTTGAAAGCTAAATATGTTTTAATTGTAGCAACAAGACCAAATTCCTCAAGCTCAAATGCTGAAAGTTTTCCAACCAAGGTATCTCTAGATATTGATGTATTAGGCATAGTTCTTAGCTCATTAATAGTAGTTACTTTCATTTTGTATGCCGGTGGCAATGCTCTTAAAACTTTATAAACAATTTCATCTTCACTTAAGGAACCTCCACAACATTGTATTCCCAAAACAATTTCATTAACCCTTTCCATAAAAGCAAAAATTCTTTCATCTTCTTCCACTTTCAAATTTTCATACTTGACCCAGAAGCATTCCAGTTTTGGAATTTTGACAGTGGAGTCACCTTCATTCAATGTCTCCAATTTATCCCAAATAGCTTTAGTAGTAGATCAGTCTAATAATCCCATGATTTGCTGATCTGACAGGGCACTGAAAAGTGCTTCTCTTGCTTTGCAATCATTCTCTCGATCCTTACTCAATGTAAGTGGATTAGGTTGACCTGGTGTAGGACCAACATACCCATTCAATATAACATCCCATATGTCTTTTCCAATGCAATTCAAATGTGTCTCCATTCTAATCTTCTATATACCATAGTTAGTTCCATCAAGTTTTAGACTGCCCTTCATGAAATAGTTAGTTGGCATAGAATCTCCTCAAGTTGTTAAACTTCTACAAAGAGAGGACTTAGCTCTGATACCAATTGTTAGGACCCGGAGGCAACTGAGAGGGGGGGGAGTGAATTAGTTGTCTAATAATTTCAACCCAAATATAACTTAATCAGACTTGATACTTAATACTAGTAAACCAAACATAATGTCGGTTAACAGATTAACAGTTAATATTAATACCGGTGAAGCTTAATGCATGAAACGGAAAGAGAACAACATCCACAACACATAACACATAGATTTGTATGTGGAAACCTTGTAAGGGGAAAAATCATGGTGGGAAACCTTACCCACAATCAGATGATACTACTGTAGATAGTATGTGTGTACAAATGGGGTCTGTACATGCAGAAAGGCCAGTTGCCTAGAGCTCACTGCTCAATCACAAAATGGGAGTCACACTGACTACAATTGGATGATTAAATCCAATGATAATGTATTGCTCAAAGTAGCATCTCCAATGTTGGATTCAGTACCAGTTAAGCTCTGATTATCTCCTTCAAACCTTCCTTGGATATTTAAATGATGTCTGCATGAGTAGCTCTTCTTATATTTGCATATACCAAATATCACAACCTTACCATACCATATCTTAATCTCACAAATGAGATCTTACATATATACCAAAACCTAAGACCAAATGTGTAGGTCGGCTCACTAAGAATATTACAATTAAATCAATTACAACAAGTCAAGATGTGATGCATCATGTTGGCTCAATCAATAATACCAATTGATTAAATCATCTTCATAACATACCATGCTGATCTGGAATAGATAACGCGTGCCGGTCCATAACCTAGACAAATTTACTGATAACAACAAATATGTCAACCCGACTAGACCAATAACCAAATCACCAAAACCAGGTGTCCAAACCATGTCTTCAACATAACCAAGTGATCTACAGATGATAACAAGTCATCCTCAGTGTCGATGAACAATATAACTTGTCGGTGAACGAAATACCGGTGACTGTGCATAAGTCACTGAACTTGTCGGTGAACATAGCCAAAGAACTCCAGAAGGATAAGTGTTGATAAGTGTTGAAATCAATGAAAAAACCAGTACAACATATCCATAATACCAACATATATCACTTTTTAATACTCTGTATATTCTCTATGATCTGGGTTTCTGAGTATTAGGGTTTTATCTTAGGTTTTGCACAACAACAATTGTAGTCGCTTTCATCTATGGTATCTATGTTTTATTCTAAACTTTACCTCCTCAAATTATTGTATATTCACGGGATTCTAAGGGGTTGCCTTCTGTGAAGTCTAAAATTTGAAACCCTATTTGTCATTTGTCTTTGTTTGTCCAAAACCCTAATCATAGAAGATGGTTGAATCCTCTAGCCAAGGCAAGAGAAAGTTCTTAGAGGAGATTAGTGCACAACTTTGAGGCTCAACTGATACTCACAAAAGAGGGATAAATTTGGTGCTACGCTAGATGAGTTCCTAAATTATTATACAACTGCATGTAGAGATCTTATAATTGAGCCCCGGGCCTTCAATGTCTAGAGAAGATGATACAAGAAGAAGAAGGATTGAGTAGTTGTATGAAACATTTGGATCCTAAAATTGGGAAGGTTTGTGGTTCCAAATGTTATTTTAAATATTGATTTGTTTACTGTAATTTCTCAAACTTATAGGTTAGATGTAAGGGAGGTTGTGACTAAGGATGGAGGAAGGCTAGTTGTCATTTAACTAAGGAGGTTATTGAAGAGGTTTTCATGCTAAATTTCAATACTGATTGGCCTATAAATGAGGAAGAGTTGGAAAAGGAATACAAGACACATGAAAGCTTCTATAGAAGTCAAATTTTGGCCTTTAGTTCAACGCACTTGAAGAGAAATGAAAGGGCCTTAACTCCAAGGGACCTAGCACCCTACAATGTTGACTTATTTGATAGATACTTCAAAGAAACATATCATGCTTTGTGTCAGGTTTGTGGAGTTGATGCTCAATGAATGATACCTAATTGGATGCTCATCTTGTGCATGGATATTCAAAGTAGGGACCTAAATAGGCCCTTTGATTATGCAAGTTTATTGGTTGAGAGACTTCTCAAGGCCCTATGTGATTTGAAGAAAGGATCTTCGTTGAGTTTTAGGTATTACTCCATCTATATGCATATTTTCTTGTGTAAGGGTCTCAAAGTTTGGCACTCAGATTTGGAAGTTATACTAGTTGTTAAGGGTGATCCCCTCCCTATCCAAGAATGGCCATATATTCGGGATGTGAATTCAAGGTAGACCAATTATCTTGTATTCAAGAGCCATTTTGTCAAAAATTAATGAGTATTCTCCAAGGGGAGATATGATGGTGTTTGAACAAGGAGGTAAGGAATTTTTTAAGGCCTAAGGACCTTTTTCCTAAGTTAGGGATTGACCACAATTGGGTTTCATGGTTTTATTTTAAGGACCACACTATTATCCCAATTTTTGGTAGCCCTATGATCCAAAGGATTCTCCCTATAATAGTACCTAATTGGGTTCCCTTCTTAGAGATTATGCATCAATTGGCTGGGGAAAAGAGGTTCCTTATTAGGGGAGCTCACAAAAAGGGTTCACTCCTTCCTTCTCAGGTCAATGTGAGAATGTACCAATTTACTAATAGGAAAGCCTATGATATTTTGGATAGTATGTTGAATAGGTATAACCTCCCTTGGGACAAGTATATATTCTATGATCCAAAATGGTTTGTGCAAGGTCTTGGAGAGGAAAATATACATCATCATGAGTGGGATGAAGAAGAAGACCTTATAAGAAATGTGTTGGATTATAATGAGGTGCTAAAGCAAAAAGAAAGATGGTACAAGATATAGTTTGCATAGAAAAAAAAGAGAAGAGCTAATAGCTCTTATTCCCCTTCATGGGAATAAATTTTGATACTTGAGGTAAAGATGAAGGCCATATTTAGTGCTTATATTGATGTGGACCGAATGCCATTTCCCCATCTAAGGCCTAGAGTGGTGGAGCCCCAAGTATAGAAAGTTGAAGAGGAGGAACCCTATTCACCTCAATCTATTGGTTCTCCCATTGGCTTAACTTCCCCTCCATCACCTCCACCTATTTTTCAGGAATCGTCATCTACCCCCTTTAATGTTGAGACATCACAAGCCCCTTCTCAAAAACCCCTTCCACCACCTAGGTTACTTGCAAAAGTTGTTATGAAGAAGCCAATGGTTGTGTCATCCTCTTCAAGTGGACAACCTCTCCTTGTCTCAAAGAGTCCTAGAGTAGTAACACCCTTAAACACTTTGTCTCCTAGAAAAGACATGCCTTTTCAATCTTATGAGGGATTTGATTATCAAGGTGAAGCACCTTTTCCCCCACATAGATTTGACACTAGACTTGGTGTTAGGATTGAAGACTCTTCTCAAGAGTGGGCAATTGATGCTTTCAAGTTAGGAGAGGATCTTGCTGATGAAATCAGGCTTAATGCTTGTGAGGAGCTTATGAGTGATGATTATTTCATCCACATGAAGGAGTTCTAACATTTTGTGATTAGGAACATGTTGGATGGGATGGAGAGAAGGAAAGGAATTTAGATTGACTGCTTGGAAGAAGGAGAGAGGCTTAGAATAAAGGAAGATATCCTAAAGAATGCAAAAGAACAATTGGTTGTCATGACCCCTGAAATGGGGAGACAAGTGGTGAAGAAAAGTGGTATAGTTCTTCTAGAGGGATATAATATCTCCTCTACCATTTCATTTGACAGTTTGAGGAGGAGGCATGATATAAAATTGGAAGGTATGGATCCAAAGCAAAGATATAAGTTTCTCACTGGAACAATCTTTGATTATCATCTGGACTAGGGGACCATGTGGTTCTTACATATAGTAACATGGAGGCCATCAATGAACCAAGATATGGATAGACTCTATGGAAATTTTCTTATAAAAAGAGTGGAAGATACTTCTATCATAGAGTCTATTGATATGTCAGCAAACATAGCTAGATTTTTCCATAAGGTGGCATTAAAGATAGATGAACTTCAAATCCTAAGAGAAAAAGTGAAGCAACTTGAGGACCAATTTTACTTAGGTCCCACACACAAACCTCCAAATCTACAAGAATATCTTTCTGAGGAAGGCATAGGACTAAGGAATGATCTAGCTTAGGCAAGACTTAACATTTCAAGGATGATGAATGAAATAGACTAATTAATGTTTTATTCTACAAGAATGGAAAAGAATGTTGTCACAGAGATGATAAAGGCTCTATTAGAGTATAAATTTCATGCCATATGAGATCATGTAGATGCAGCCTAGGATGAGCATAAGGACCTCTTAGGATTTTATCAAGAGCATGTCAAGTGGCAAAGGTTTCTTGCTTCTCTTTATCCCTCTTCACCAAGATGGTTACTGCATTGGAGGTTTCTTTTGTTAGGTCTCTTCATCTTTATCTACATGATTTTATGGTGGAATTAAGGATGGGAAAGAGTGTGATGGGATAAATTTTCATCACTCACAAGATGTACACCAAAAGGATCAAGTCAGAGTTATCTAGTTTTTAGTGTTGGTAACCTACCACATGCTTACATTATTTAATAGGGAAATAAGGGATCCTCAAGGAAGGAAGGTCTTAAGACCAAATTCAAAATGGAAGTCGGAGATCAAGAGCATTTTGGATCTAATGTTAGTTGACACCTTTGCTGACAATATATAGATATTGAGAAAGTTGGGAGCCAACTCTGATGCATTGTCAAAATTTGACAATGGGACGATAAGAGTTGAAGTGGCAAGGACTTCAATTGATGATGAAGACTACCAATCACATATCAGAAAGATCCATCAACTCAAGAAAAGAGGTCTTGGAGCTTCCTAATTCATCTCTCTATCTTTAAATTTTTGAATTTTTGAATTAAGTAACTAACCGTTGTTTCCCACCCTTTTTAGTTTCTTTCTTTTTCTTGTCTTTTCGGTATGAATAAATGTAAAAGGATTTTTTTGTTTATTAGATATATAATTTATGACCTTCTCAAAGAGATTTTTGACTAGATATCTCCTCATTTAATGTAAATCTTTTTGAAGATATTGTTGGTAACAATAATGAGAGAAAACTGAGAGGGCGAGTGAATCAGTTTTCTATCGAATCTACAAGCTCAACTACAAATACAAATTTGATAAGTTGCAGCAACAAAAAAGATAATAAAATTAATAACACAACACACAACACCAAGATTTTGACGTGGAAAACCCAGTTAAGGAAAAAATCATGGTGGGAACCTACCCATAATAAGATGATAGTCTGTAGTAGTATGTGAAAATATTACAATGGGGAATGCACCGGCATTCAGGAACACTACCTAAATCTCACTGCTCAAATATAATAACCTGGAAGGATAAAACACTCAGGGAAGTTTCACTGACTTATGACAAGGTTCTGACTACAATTTAGAAGAAATGAACTGCAATAATAGCATCTACAAATGCCTGATGACAGTTTCAGTTCAGCACTTTTGTCTTCTCTGCAACAACAATCTCTGCTCAATCACAATGATGAAGGATGAATCACTTGTTCACATATAAATAAATCTCTGATAATGTAGACACAACACGATACCTAAATTACATGACTATATCACCTATTTATACAATTCATCAACCTTGACAACAAGGTTGACTAAACCCTCAACTAAGAATTATAAAATTACATCATACGATACAAAGATCGACAATCAAACCAATATAGTGATATACATGACATAACATGGACCTAAATCAAATTTCCAAATGCTCATCACCACTGGTAATCACACCAAGAACAACTGCAACATGCTACACTACCAGGAAAACCTCATAACACAAAGAACATCACCAGTTCAAAAAAATAACCAAGAACTCGCACAATAATCAATGTAGATCATTAAAATAAATAAGACATAATTAGAAAACACTAGCAAGAATGTTAGAATCATCAATAACAATTGTACCAACATCACTTATCAAATCGTCATCGATCAACATTTGAAACTTAGGAGTACTCAAACAACAACAACTATCATGAAGAAAGATAAATTGCAGAGCACCAAATCATGAACCATATGAAATGAAGATACACAAGACTATACCAAACAATTTCCCAAATCATACCGGAATATATCGGAGGATATACTAAACTCTGCAAAGAAATGATCATAACAATAGACTGCAAACTGGATCATATGATATGATCAATTAAGCTTTCTGGGTCACCAAAATCAATACAGAAGAATATAATGATACTAGAAATACTCCATACAACAAACCAAGATCTCAATAAAACAATCTGCAATCACCAGAGCAATAAATCATAGGAATATGTTGACATCAATGACAACAACATATCCTAGCAGTAGCAATATCCAACAATCTCCCCCTTTAGCATTGATGGCGACATATGAATGTGAAAAACAATCAATGCAAAGAAAGAAAACATCTCCAACAAACTCCCCCTAAGATCAAGCTGATAAAATAGTTTTTCACATACTTCTCCTCCCCCTTTGATAGCAAAGCCAAATATTCTCAAAACATAAAACCAAACTTGCTCTCCCCCTAAAATAGATAACCAATCCAACAGACTACTCCACCATAGGAGCAACACCAAATCATCAATCCGGATTGATGCAACTCAATGCATCTAGTTCTCATCAGGAGAAGTGGATACCCCTAACTTGTCTCTCAAATAGATAAATGTATCTGCAGGTAAAGGCTTAGTAAAAATATCATCAATTTGTTCCTTTGTAGATACATACTCTAGCTTCACTTCCTCTTCACTGACTTTTTCTCTTAATAAATGATATTTGATCGACACATGTTTAGTATTTGAATGTTGTACCAGATTCTTTGACATATTAATAGCACTGGAATTATCACAATATATGACAATAGTCTCATCATAGATAACTTTGATATCCTTCAACATTTGCTTCATCCAAACTACCAGAGTGCAGTTACTAGGAGCAACAATGTACTCAACTTCAACAATAGATAAGGACACTGAATCCTATTTTTACTAGCCCATGGAACCAACTTCTTACCAAAAAAGAAAGCACCACCGGAGGTACTCTTCTAGTAATCAACATCACCAGCCCAATCAACATCAGTGTAATCACATACCATCAAATCATCATTCCTCAAATACCACAAACCATAATCCACAATTCCTTTCAAGTACCCGAATATTCTATTTACATCAGTGGCATGACTCTCTTTTGGATCAACTTGATATCTAGAAGCCATGCACACAACATACATAATGTTTGGTCTATTCTAAGCCAAATATAGCAGTCCACCAACCATAGATCTATACAAAGACTGATTAGCTTTTGGAGATTCATCATTTTTAGATAATTTGCATCTAGTCACCATAAGAGTTCCAACCGATTTGGAGTCATCTAACCCAAACTTCTTTAATATTTCCTTCACATATTTAGTTTGAGATATAAAAATACCTTTTTTAATCTATGAAATCTGCAATCCTAAGAAAAATTTCATCTCTCCTATCATAGACATCTCAAATTCTTTCTGCATATCACTGGCAAACTTCATGCTCAAGTTATCATCTCCTCCAAAGATAATATCATCAACAAAGACTTCAACAATCAAGATGTTATCATTCTCAATCTTAAAATACAAATTACTATCAACAATACCTTTATTAAATCCCAATATCAGCAAATACTTATCTTGTCTAGTGTACCAGACTCTAGGGGCTTGTTTCAATCCATAAAGAGATTTCTTTAGTTTTCATAGCATGTCACCATCATCTGATAATGAAAATCCACCAGGTTGCTCAATGTACACTTCTTCCTCAAGATCACCATTCAGAAAGGTTGACTTGACATCCATCTAATATACCTTGAAATCCTTATAGGTAGCATATGGAAGCAATAGTCTAACAACTTCAAGTCTAGCTACCAAAGTAAAAATCTCCTCATAATCAACTCCTTCTTTCTATGAATATCCTTTGCTTACCAATCTTGCTTTATTTCTGACAACTTCACCAGCTTCATTCAATTTGTTCCTGAATACCCATTTAGTACCAATCGCATTCTTGTCTTTAGGTCTAGGCACAAGTTCCCATGTGTTATTCTTTTCAATCTGATTCAATTCTTCTTCCATAGCCCTTATCCAATTGTCATCATTGCAAGCTTCAACAACATCTTTAGGCTCAATTTTGGAAATCAAACATACCTCTTCAATAGTTAGACTTCTTCTAGTCATCACACCTTTATTTTTATCACCAATAATCTTATTTTCAGAGTGATTCAATCTTACATACCTCAGAGTCTTCTGATTATTATGATTTTCAGGTTCCTGCACCTCTCCACTGGTAGCAACAATATCCAAGTTAACTGCCTCTACGAGATCATTCTACTTCAATTCTTCAATCTGAATAGGCATTAGAACAATATGTTGACCATCATCATATCCACATGCTTTGATTTCTTTTCCATAGTTCTCATCAACCTTCACATTTGCATTTTCCACTATCTTTCTCAATCTCTTATTGTAGCATCAATAGGCTTTTCTCTTTGTTGAATATCCCAATAAAATTCCTTCATCACTTCTTGCATCAAACTTTCCTATATCCTCATCTCTCTTAATATAACACTTGCTACAAAAAATTATGAGATATCTCACAGTAGGAACATGACCAAACCATAGCTCATAGGGAGTCTTACCGGTATCACCTTTTATATGAACTCAGTTGAATGTGTAAACAATAGTGATAAAAACTTCTCTCCAATAGATCTTTGGAACATCCCCTTCAATAAACATAGTCCTTGCAGCATCCAAGACAGTTATGTTCTTCCTTTCAACAACTCCATTCTATTGTGGGGTTCTAGGAGCAGATAATTGTCTTCTAATTCCATGCTTCTCACATAATGAATCAAACTCACTGGAACAAAATTCTCCTCCTCTATCAAATCTCAAGTATTTCACCTTCAGTCCTATCTCAGTCTCAACGTTTGCTTTGAATATCTTGAATTTGTCCAATGCTTCAGATTTTTTCTTCAAAAAGGCAACCCACATCATCCTAGAGTAATCATCAATTAGAAAAATAAAATATCTATCACCCTACACACTTCTAACATTTGTAGGTCCACATAGGTCAGTATGCACAAGATCTAGCAATCCATCAGATGTATACTGCTTTCTCTTGAAAGAAATTCTTGTTTGCTTACCCATTTGACTTTCCTTACATACCAAATTAACAGGCTTAACAATTTTAGGCAAATTTTTAATAGCTTGTTTAGAACTCACCTTAATCATTGAATCAAAATTAACATGACACATTCTCCTATGCCACACCAACTTTCATCAATCTGAGAAATCAAGCAACTTTTCTCACCAACATTCAAATGAAAGATATTACCTTAAGTCTTAGTTCCAGATGCAATCTCTAGACCAGAGGCATTTAGGATCTTGCATTTTCCATTCTTTAATTGTAATCATAACCTTTATCAACCATCTATCCAACACTTAAAATATTATGCTTCAAACCTTCAACATACAAGACATCATCAGTATTATTCTTACCATCAAAGGAAATAGAACCTCTACCATGGATAACATAGGCTTTGTCATCTCCAAATCTTACTATTCCACCATCATACCTTTCCATATTCAAAAATTTTCTTTTATCAATAGTCATATGATGTGAACAACCACTTTCAATCACCCATTCATCTTTCTCTTCAACTTTAGTTGCTAAATCTTTATCCTCAATAGTGCAGCTTGTGGAATCAACAGGTATCAATTCATCTCCTTTGATAGAAATAAACACAACTTTATCTCCTTTCGATTATTCATCTATAACACCTTCCTTAGCAGCATAATAACAGTTCTTCTAATGCTTATACTTCTGGTTGGGCTTATAAGGCTTATCAAACTTCTCATGCTTCTCATATATATCATTCCTATCATCCTTATCAAATTTGTCATGCCTATCATATTTAGACATTCTCTCCGGGCATCTAGAAGAAAAATGTCCAACATTATTGCAAGAGAAACATTTCAAGGGCAATTTCCCATCATACTTACCAGCTCCTTTAGGCAACCTCTGAGCAATCAATGCTTCAAGATCCTCCAATTCTCTTTCTTGATCGTCCACCTGTCTTCTCTCTCTTTCATATCTGGATATTAAACATTCTTCAAGATCATACTTCTATTTTCTGGATATAGATTCTCTAAATGATGTCTCAGACATTCCATGTGATTCACCAAACTCACTCAGTTCAAATGCAGCAATCTTTCCAACCAACATGTCTCTTGTCACAGTAGTCACACTCTAGATTTCATCAATAGCAGCTACCTTATGTTTGTAAGTAGGAGGAAATGATATCAACACCTTAGCAACAATTTCATCTTCTTCAAGGGTTCCACCAACACATCTGATACCTAGGACAAGTTCATTCACTTTAGCCATAAAGGAAATTATATTCTCATCATCTCCCATCTTCTCAAGTGGTTAAGCTTCTTTTAGAGGATCTAGCTCTGATACCAATTGTTGGCAAAAACAATGAGAGAAAATTGAGAGGGGGGGGTGAATCATTTTTCTACTAGATATACAAACTCAACCACAAATACAAATCAGATAAACTACAAAAACAACAAAGATAAGAAAATTGATAACACAACACCAAGATTTTGACGTGGAAAACCTAGTTAAGGGAAAAACACGGTGGGAACCTACCCACAATAATATGATACTTTGCAGTAGTATGTAAAAATATTACAATGGGGAATGCAATGACATTTAGGCACTCTGCCTAGAGCTCACTACTCAAATATAATAACCTAGAAAGATACAACCCTCAGGGAAGTCTCACTGACTTACAACAAGATTTAGACTACAATCTGGAAGAAATGAACTGCAATAATAGCATTTGCAAATACCTAATGACAGTTTCGATTAAGCACTTTTGTTTCCTCTATAATACCTATCTCTGCTCAATCACAATGTTGAAGGATGAATCACTTGTTCGCACATATACCAATCTCTGATAATGCAGACACAACCATGATACCTAAATTACATGACTATATCACCTATTTATACAATTCATCAACCTTGATAACAAGGTCGGCTAAACCCTCAACTCACAATTACAAAATTACATCATACAATAAAAAGATTGGCCACCAAACCAATATAATGATATACATGACATAACATGGACCTAAATCAAATTTCCAAATGCTCATCACCACCGGTAATCACGCGAAGATCAACCGCAACACGCTACACCACTAGGAAAACTACATAACATGAAGAACATCACCGGGTCAACAAAATCACCAATAACTTGCACAATGATCAATGCAGATTATTAAAAAAATTAGGACATACTTAGGAAACACCAACAAGCATGTTAGAATTATCAGTAATAGTTGTACCAACACCACTAATCAAATCTTCATCGACCAACATCTAAAACTCAGGAGTACTCAAACAATAACAACTGTCATGAAGAAAGATAACTTGCGGAGCACAAAATCACAAACCATCTGAAATGAAGATACACAAGATATCCCAAACAATTTCCCAAAATCTCAGCTCAAGATCTGATCATACTGAAATATACCAGAGGAAATACTGAACTCTGCAAAGCACTGATCAGAAAAACAAACTACAAACTGGATCATATGATATGATCAATTAAGATTTTTGGATCATCAAAACCAATATAGAAGAATATAATGATACTAGAAATAATCCATACACCAAACCAAGATCCAATAAACCAATCTGCAATCACCAGAGAAATAAATCAAAGGAATATGTTGACATCAATGACAACAACATATATTAGCAGCAACAATGTCCAACAGATATGGTAAGTTGCTCTCTATCCATGTGTATTTAATAGGTCTACAGGGTTAGCTAATTTTGTAGCTTGATAAGAGAGCTTGTGCGAGAAAAGGAGGAGTTTAGATCATCTACAATAACTACTACCTATGAAGAATAGAAGGAGAATGTATGTCCCTATCAGGATATCCAAAAAGTTATTTGTCTTTTTCTGTCAGGTAGTTACCTAATATCTTTTTGAGATTGTAAAATACTTGAATCTTGTTGCATTCTTATTTTTCTATAAAAGGATAATCAAGGCCTTATGTCAAGTCTCTAGATAGATAAATTTAGTTTTTACCAAAGTCTTGTAAAGTTTTAGACAAGTAATTTTCACCAAGGGTGAACTTGCAAAGAAAAAGTCTAGTGGGTTTTACAATACAATATTGATTTAGTTTAATCTCCTATTTGTAATTTCTTTGCGATGGATATATGAAATACTATGCAATTTGATAAGCATCTTGGAATCAATGCCAATGATTTTCGAGTTGTCTCATTGTGTATGCTCCAAAATCTTGTCGAATCAATGATCAAGGATTTTTTATTTTACCTCTGCATTGTGTTGCTGATTGTGTATGATTTTAGGCTTCTTCTAAAGTAGGAGATTAAAAATGCTTCAATGATTCAGAGGGGTTTTGTAGAGATCGTATTGAACTTTTGTGCAAATTGTTAATTCATTTTCATGTTGTGACTAATATCAAGTATTATTCATATAGGCTAAGGATACTTTTTATCATGGATATTGTAGTGTTTCCATATTTTATATTGTAATAATGGTTCATCTAGCCCAATTGATAGGAACTAGTCATGCTTTTAGCATTTTTAACCTTGGCATCCAAAAAACTTAAAGAAATTATCTTTTACAATCAGTTTTTTTTTGAATTTATAAGTTTTCAATGTTAGGATGGACTACTTCTCAAAGTATTTCAGAGTATATAAATCAAGGATAAAAGCCATATCCAGTCAAGTTTAATATTTCTCTAATTATACAGGATATTGAGAGCATATTTTTTGTAGTACTCAAAAGAAAGAATTGGGATTATGAAGTATGACTAAGAGGTTTACCCACCTAGGTCTAATAGGGCCTAAAGTGTACAGGATATAGCTATCTCCTTATCCCTAGTTATTATCCTATTAATTGGCCACTGATCCAAACCCTTGAATATTGAAATTGGCTACTCATAGAGGTTATTTAGAGACATCATTTGGAACCACCAACACATGTGATAATGAATGTCATATTTCACATCATCATTTCAAATAACATTCAAGTTCCTATTATGTTGCTCCTCACTATGTGACATTGTTAGCTTACCTATAGGGGGCTCATTATCATTCATGGTGGTACAATTTTAGGTGTAGTCATACTTAGTGAGCAACATAATAGTCTATTTATTCATGTCTCTATGCTTGGGGGTCAAAAATTATTTTCTTTATGTTTCCTCTATCTAAGGATTCCCTTTTTTCTTTATGAGCTATATTTTTCATAACATGATGTCCTTTCTTCCATAGAATTATCATTCATGTGAATACATATGTGTTCCTTGTTTAGGACTTATTCCTTGTTTGAAATAGTACATCTCTTATTAATAAATCTCTCATTGGAGGTTGTGTAATCCTTCTTATTGTCCCTATTCTTGGGGGGGTATTGATTCTCTTATCCTTTCTAAGAATCCACTTTTCCTTTGTTGAGTATTGTTTGCTTATGATACAATGTCATTTCTTGTGTGGAATTGTTTGTTTTCTCAAGGATTCTCTCTTATCCAAGAGGTGGGTATCCTTGACTACAACCTCTTCTATACTTGGTAATGTACCCAATACATATTCATATATACCTTACATGGGGTTATAAATTCTCAAAATTAGAGAAAAAACTATTACACATGATGTTCTCAATACCAGACACACATTTGCAACCTCATTTCATGTCTTACATAGGTTGTTGCATGATAGAAACTAGAGAAAACAAAATATTATACACAATGCTTAACACCTAAAACTAGACAATTGCATACACAATAGGATGAGTGGAACTAGAAAAACACATCTTGACTATTTCTACTGTCCTCCCCAACATGGATCACCTAGAAAAACACAACTAGAATGTGCATCCATGTTTCCTCCTTTCTTCTCATGAGCTTATAGCTTTTCTATTTTTATTTCATAGATGATGCATGATCTTGCTCTCTTTTTGTGCGATCACTTGTGATCTTGAGATGTCATTTTCAAGAGTGATATTAGTTATGGAGACATTTTGATATTAAGGTTTGTTCGGCTAGTTGACTTGAGGTCTTGTTTTTGGTTTTTAGCTCTTGTCTTGTGTGTCTTTTTTCCTTTTGTCTTTGTTTGTATTTTATCTTATTTTTGTGTGCCCTTGCATGAAATTGTGTGAGTTAAGATCGTAATATTGGGGGCTTGGTTCCTCGAAATTAGTCATGTCCTATACTTCTTGTGATTGCACTCCTAATTGCTCCCCTCTCTTTCATCTTTCATTTACTTTACTGAAATTATCTACATAGTCTCATAATCTTGATAAAGTGGGGGCTAAATGCAGCATCGTAAATTATCGTCGAGCCAATTTACACCTCATGTTTGTGCCCCTAATTAAGTGTATCCTATCCTCATCACCTTGTTAGGTCCATTTGTTCCTATTCTCCATCTTTGAGTCTATGAATAGCCTTTTGTGGGTCCTACCATGGGATGACCACCCTATTTTATCTTTTTTGGGTCTTGATTGAGGTAGGACTAGGGCATGGAATACCCTAGTTTGGACCATGGTGCCCCAAAATGCCATAGTCCCGCCTAATCAGGCCCCAATTTAAAATGGGGTTGGGACTTTATCTCAATGGTAAGATTTGACTCTCGTGGCTATACATGACCATTGGAGGTCGACCTAATCAATAATTTACATAGAAAACCCTATATAAAGACATCATATAAATTCATTTTAGATATAAGTCTCCATCTACAAGAAATCTAACACTCTTACATCCATGAAGCATTCATAATCACATTTTCAAATATCTTCAAGGCTGCATATTCATCCTTCAACCATTGAGGAACAAAATTACATCAATTTCAATGCAAGCATGTGTGTGTGATTAGGGTTTTGTGTTGTCATGCCATTTCATACAATTTTTGTGGTTACATTCAAACACCATTGCATCATTAGCAACAATTATAGATCTGAGATATATTTCCTTAAAAAAATACTTTAGTATTTTCAATATTTCATTCAAGGTTGATTCCAAACTGGGGTTTGACTTAGGCTAACCCCTATTCCCAACATATTTCCCCTTTTCTCTATGTGCAGGTTCAGGTACAGAGTTGTGTTCGAGAGGATTGATAGATTTCACAGACATGAATAGGTTTAGATTTTGACAATAAGAAATTCAAAGGACCATGGTGAATTAATGCACCCTGGTCCTGACAAATTAGGCTGAACTTCAAGGAATAGATTTGTGACATATTATTTTGCCTAGATTTAGGTCGGTGGATTCGTATGAAATTTGTAGCTCACCATTTATGCCAATTTACATCATAAATTTCTTGTTTTACCCTACTTTCAATATTTCACAATTTTCACAAATACATCCTTCAATATAGAAAGAGGGGCAAACAAACCATGTGAACTTGATCAGAATTTTAGACTTTTTCCCATTGGGATTAAGCCTAGATCTATTAGGTCCATCCCTCTTTCAATGTGGTGGTCTCTCAAGTAAAATTATGGTTTTTTTACCTTAATTGGTGAAACCCTAATTTTTACCATTACAATTCCATATAGAAATTTTCTTCCACCAATTAAACATATTATTGCATTACTGCATACCTTTTCCATTGTCTCCTTCATTGGCTTCACCTTCTGTCAAACTCCATTTTTTGTCAAAGAATAGGTATTCGCATACCCATCATTTACTGCATGTCGATCAAATTACCATACTCTCTCTAACAGCATATGACAAACATCCATGTGAATAATATCACATAATACCTCATCATGATAGTTTCAAATCTTAAACATTACCAACCATTACTCATTGACCAAATTCGTATTGTCCTTCTGCAACCAAGCAATCTGATAGGGATTCGAGGTCCTTCTTCTTTCTAATTTAAATTTACAAATTGTTTCCTCCAAAATAAGGTTACTAGTACTACCACCATCTATAATAACATTGCAAATTTTACCATTACACTTACATCTTGTGTGAAACAAATTATTTCTTTGTGTTGGTTCTTTCTCATCATTTAGTAAGGCTCTTCTAGTAAGAAGAACCTCTCCTCTCTCTGCATCTTCAGAGTGTGAAGACTCAACATCTTCATCTACATGTGCAACTCGTGCATTACTTTCAGGTCTTCTATTTCTCCTCCCTTGATGTTGGGAACACTCATAGGCAATATGTCCTTCTTCCCCACATTGGAGACATGTTCCACAAAAGCCTCCTCTTCTTGGTCCTTGTCCTCTTCATCTTCCTCTTTTATCTCTATTATTTTGATCATGATGATGGTAGGAATTATTTCCCCTCTGATTTTGACTGCTACTAGAGTCATCATTCTTCTTATGGTCTTCATTTTGGCCTCCATAGGACCATCAACTAGTCTTTCCATCATGACCTCTTCCATTTGGCTTTCTCTCAAATCTCCTATTTAGCTTCTCTTACACCTTTAAAGAAAATTGATATGCATCTTCAATGGTAGACATTCTTACCAAACTCAGCTCTTTTTAAATACGCGGCTTCAAAAGCCAAACATGCAACAACAATAGAGAAATAACCAAAAACTACAAGAAAGAAACACACACATTCTATCACTCTCAATGAAATGAAACTACAACATTAAGAAAATAACATGCTACATCCACATGGGAATTCTCATTACAATAATCTATGAGCCAGAGCCACAATGTGCACTATTGGAACTGTCCTTTGTAACCCTCGTTCACCCCTTTATATAGAACTTATAACCACCTTAGGATATTATTGAAAGTGTAACTTTTCCCCTTTTGGTGCCCAATAGTCCATTGGTTCATTTTCCTTTCCCAAGTGGAAGTTCATTGAAACTTGAGTTTTGGTGGCACAACTTTCGGGAGCCATAACTTTTGACTTGGGTGTCTGATTCGCTATTATAACAGTTTGTTGAAAATCTTGCGAAGAGATATACAAGGGTAAATACATCAAAGATCTATTTGTTTGGATTTTGAACCTTTTTGGGGCCTTTGAGGTCTTCGATTTCGAGTTTTAAGCTTCATGGATAAATTGTTTGAGATGAAATTTTTGACATCTTTCAAACCAAATAGGATATTGAGATGATTCTTTCACCAATCATCTTATTTTTTAATTTCATGCATTGGGACCAATTTTTAATGTCCATATGACTAAAAATGACCAAAAGTCTTGAAAATAGTGCATGAAAATTTTTTGTTGTTTTTATCTTCTATACATCTTATATAGTGTAACCATCATAATGGGATCCAAGAAAACTAAAGAAAAATACAATAATTCTCTTTGGGTGATGCAAGATTGCTCCTACAGCTTGGATGCTCCTACATCAAGCAATTAAACTTGGGATAAAGAAATGAATATTTCCTTTATGGTACATGCTTTATGGAGAGTTGTTGGTAGCTATAACATTAAGCAAATATCAATTTCATGCGAGACAACTCTCATTGGTAAGTTCTAGGACCCCTCTCTTCAAATCTCTGAGATTATTACCTGGGCTAAAAGGTATTAGAATGGTATTGAGGAAATTTTCTACATTGATTCAGACTCTAAATTCTTTATTGTCCTATTTGATTCTAAAGTCCATAGAGACTCTGCTCATAAGTTTAAAGGTTAGTTTTGTAAGGGCTCGGGATTGTTCTCCATCCCATGGATCCCAAACTTTAGGGTCGATACAACAATGTGCAAATTTATGCCCTTCTGGATATCTTTCCCCTCGTTACCATTGGAATACTGAGATCCGGATCTCATTGAGATTTTTGCAAACAAACTGGGTATCTTTGTTAAACATGACCTTATTCCCTTTGAGTACACTCACCTAACACTCAGAGTGTGTTGACTCCTTAATCTCAATAATCCCTTTCCAAATACTCTGTCTATACTTTCAAAATGGGGTTCATGGAATCAAAAAATAGTCATCCAAGATGCTTCCATAGTGGATAAGTATGCTGACCTATTGGGTCACTACAATACCCAATTCCAAGGCCCTAATCAACCCGTTGTTAGCATTTGCAGTGATCATGTCTCTGACTCGCTCCTATGTGCTTCTTCTTAGCCTCTAAACTCCATTCAGAAAACTAAGTCAATCCAATAATTAGAGGAACCTCTTCCACAAGAGGTAGATTTCAATTTTCACACAATAAAGGGATGCAAGAGATGTTATTCCAAGTCTTCTCCCCTTTAAGAATTTGGTTCAATATGCAGTCCATCTTTAAGACTCCCATCATTCCTACTCGGTTAACTTACACTTCTGCAGAATCAACCTCCCCTGTCATATCATTCAACATTGCTCCTTCTTGCTTCAACCAAGTTGATCCCAGGAAAGAACTAAGGGGATCTCCTCTTGCTCCACCTGCCCTTCAGGGCTAGTTAGTTCTTTGTCCCACACAAAAAATATTGGTGCAACTTTAGAGGTCACAGATGATGGATTTCCTTAATCAAAAAATGATACATTACAAATGTCTGGTTAACAATATTCAGATATGCACTAGTTTGGAAGCCCCTATGTCTCCCCTCTCCTTGAATTTTTATCAGGAGAAACAAATGTTTGAAGAAGGGTTGGAAGTTGTGGCCAAAAAAATGTTATTTTATGTTGCCTCAAATATGTTTGACAAAATAGAAGAGTTAGAATTAGTCGTGGGCAACACAAGTCCTAGTTCATTTTACCAATAATCAGTAGAAGAAGAACTAAAGACAAATGGGCACATGATTGTATCTGAATTTCCCCATGTCAGCCTGCCACAAATAGTGAGTCTAGAGGAACTAACACAAGCAAAGAAAGATACATTCTATAGAATCAACTCCTTCGACACCTAAGGACAACTTGCACATATCCTCCCAATTTATTTCTAGATCAGAAGTGCAAGAATGTGAAAAGTTTGACTTTTCCCAAACTTTGTCCATCCTGCAGACACAATCATTGTGCAACACTGATAAGAAAGTTCCAAATCCTAGAGGCAGGAAACCTAAAAGTGCTAAAACCAAAGAAGAAATAGAAGCTGACACACAATCTACATTGGATGAAAAAATTTCATTTGCAAAGAGAACAACGAGGAGAACCATATGTTCTCCTCACCAACAATAAAAATCATATCCTGGAATGTTAGAGGAATAAATGTCCCTGACAAAAGACAAAGAATCAAGAAGCAAATTGATTCTTTGCAGGCAAATGTTTTTGATTAATCAAAAAGTAGGTTTTGAAGGGGCCCCAAAACCCTTTACAAGAAAGACTTAAATAGAAAAGCCACGAGAAACAAAGAGGAATAGAACCAAAAAGAAAAAACCAGCAGAAAACCGAAGAAAACCCACAAAAGCCTCGAAAAGCCAGCAAGCCTTCCAGGAATCAGATTTTTTCTAGGGCTTTAGCCAGGGTGTTGCTAATTTCTTACAGCTCTTTGATGTTGTCTTTGAAGTTGGGTGGATCCTTACCAACAGTAGCCACAACTTTCTTGATACTAGCCTTGGTTCTCTTCGTAGTCCCACCTGCCAGGGTAGCATCACTTTGCAGGCAGATGTTGTGATACTCCAAGAAACCAAATTATCTCAGGATACTTTTCAGATCTCAGTTAAAAGATGGCCACTCTAGAAGTCAGTCCACACTCAGGGAATAGGGGCTTCAGGAGGACTTAATGTTCTATGGAATCCTAAAACAATACAATTATAAGCTATTAAGCAAGATACTAATTGGCAAATGATAAAAGTGCAGCACTTTGAACTCACCTTCTTCTTAATTAATGCTTATGGACCAACTTTGACACAAGACAAAAAAAAATACATGGATAGCTCTGGCTATTGCAATACAACAATATGCAGAACACAACATTATTCTAGGATGGGATTTCAATGCAATAACATCAATCTTAGAAAAGAAACGTGGAATTTGCCCTCCCATCAAAACCATGGATGACCTTGTCTCGTTTATAAATGATAATTCCTTGCTAGATATTAACCCAAACAAGGGCATGTTTACATGGACGAATATAAGAGAAGGGTTTCTACAAATAGCAGAAAGACTGGACAGGTACCTTGTTTCACATTTCTAGAAGCTACAGGACTACAACATTCAATTAGAAATACTATCATATCTGGGTTCTGATCATTTCCCCATAGCTCTTAACATCACTTATTCAACTTCACTTTAAACTCATAAACATAGTTCATCCTTCAAGTTAGAAAGTATGTGGTTTCGTCATCCACACTTCCTTTCATTATTGAGGCAATGGTGGGTTAGTTCACCATTTTGCATAGGTACAATAATGTTTCAAGTCTACAAAAAGATGTAGTATGTAAAAGCTCAAATCAAATCTGGAACAAACAGGTCTTTAAAAATATTTTTTCTCAAAAGAAATTGGTGGAGAAAGATCTAGCCGATACAAATGACCTCATCATAAGAAATGGATTGGACACAACCACTTTTCAAAAACAAAAACTTCGGGAAGAATATTGGAGGCAAAAATCTTGAGAGGTGTGGCTCAAAATAGGGGACAAAAACACAATTTTTTTTCATATGCCAACAAAGCAAAATAGAGCAACAACCACTTTTTTTTCTATCAACAACTCTTCATCAGGAAATGTTATCTCAGATGCACAAGGTATTCAAGATGAAGGAGTGAGTTTCCTTAAAAATCTCCTTGCTCCTCCCCCCTCTCCCCTCCCTCAAGAAGATCTAGATCATGAACTATTCAAGGCTATTCCTTCCTTAATTACTAATCAAGATAATCAAGCTCTCCTTGCTCCCTTCACTATTATGGAAATCCAGAAAGTAGTATTCTCCTTGTCCCCAGATAAGGCCCCTAGCCCAGATGAGTTCACTACCCTTTTTTTTATAAATGTTGGGATGTTTTTAATCTTGATCTCTTGGCTGCATTAGAACAATCAAGAAAGAGTGATTCTATTCTAAAAAATTTCAATGCCACCAATATTTCTATCATTCCCAAGATTAAGGACCCTAAAACCTTTGTTGATTTTCGTCCCATCTCCTTGTGTAATACAATTTATAAGATTCTCTCCAAATGTATTTACCTGAGGCTCCAACCCCTTATCAGCAAAATCATTTCCTCAGAATAGGGTGGCTTTGTTCCAAGTAGAGAGACCATGGAAGGATCTCTAGTGGCACATGAAGTTTTGCATTTCATAAACATGAATTAGTCTCCAGCCTTTGTAGCTAAACTTGACATGATGAAAGCATATTAATAACTCAATTGGTCCTTCCTTCTCAATGTACTTAACAAGTTTGGCTTTGCTGATAAGTGGGGTAAATGGATTAAGGCATGTATAACAAGTGTATACTTTTCAATTATCATCAATGATGTCCTAGCTGGTTATTTTCTAGCCTCACAAGGAGTTAGACAAGGAGATCCGTTGTCCCCATTTTTATTCATTATAATGGCAGAGGATTTTAGTAGGACAATGACACTCAAGCATGATTAAGGCTTATGGTCAGGCACTCACATTGAGGGTACTACTTTATCAGTCACTCATTCCCTATTTACTGATGACACCCTCCTCCTTGGTAAGTCAAACTTACAAGAAGCCAAACAAGTTAAAAAAACTCTAGACTTGTATATTGTTGTTTTAGGGCAAGCTATCAACTCTTAGAAATCAAAATTATTTGTATTTAACACTAATGAAGTTATTTCAAAAAAAAATGTCAACATATTGGGCTTTACACTAGAAGAACTCCCATCTACCTACTTAGGTATCCCCTTTTTTGTGGGGTCCAACAAAGAAAATCATTGGAAAATGATAATTGATAGAATCAAAAGAAGAACTTCAGCTTGGAAGGATAGATGGTTGTCATTGTCAGGAATAATTTTGCTTATCAAAACAGTCCTAGCAACCATCCCAAATTACTACATTTCAGTCCTGAAAGCTCCTAGATCGGTGATTTAGAAAATTGAAAAAATCATCGGAGAATTTATATGGAAAGGTAACATGATAGATGAGAAAAAGTTACCATTGATCTCATTGAAAGAGATGACTTATAGTAAAGAGATAGGAGGAGTCGGTTTGCATGACTTAACAAAAAGAAACAAAGCCTTTGGTGGGAAACTTATTTGGCATATGTACACTAAACCTGATACAAAATGGTGCAAAATCATGCAATAAAAATACTTGGACTCCAATAATCCAACCAAGATTATCACAATATTGGATCCACCTAAAGGTTCAGCCATATGGAATTTTATGATCTCTGCTACAAACGTGGTCACTAAATATGTATCTTGGGAAATCCATAATGGTGAAAGTGCCCATTTCTGGGAAGACTCATGGAATGGACTACCACCGTTAAATCAAGTTGATGACCTTGTGGATGTAAGGCATATTGTCACTAAATTTTAGGGATATAGAGTTATTGATTATGTATGTGGAGTTGAACTCTTCTCAAGGAAATCCAGGTGGAAGGACCCACGGGCACTTCCTATATTCGATATGCAAAAAGACTCTCTTCAAAAGATATTCTCAGAAAGAAATGTTTTCATCGCAAAGGGCCAAGATAAATTGATATGGACTACTTCAAAAGATGGAAAATACTTAATCAAAGTAGGTTATCAAGCTTCCCAGCAATTGGAAAATCAATCTATGAAAAACAGAGCCTTTTCATTCTACTAGAATAACTCAGTTTTACCCAAAGCAGGTTGCTTTGCTTGGATAGCATTAAGAAAAAAGATACTAACAAGTGACAAGTTCGAGAAAATACATATTGCTCATGCTTTCCAGTGTGTCCTATGTGATGAAGAAAATGAAATAGTTGATCACTTGTTTCTTAATTTCTCTTTCTCTCAAGAGTGTTGGTTCTTCATCACGAATAAACTAAATCTGACAATGCCACTCCCTAACTCATTATGGAATATGTTCCAATCTTGGCCTACTCTTTTATATTTTGTAGGTATTTGGAAGTGCAATCCAACCATAGTAATTTGGACAGTCTTGTGGGAAAGAAACAAATTGATATTCAGTAAAATTGTCACTCCTTTGTAGAAGGTTTTGGAGACAATAGAAAAATCCATCTCAGAGCTGGTTAATGCCAATATTAAAAATATTAGAGGCCAATATCTCTATTCCCCTTGGGATGATTCTATAAAAAGAGTTTGGAATGGTCTGACAATCCCTTCCCATTTTTCTCCTTATAAACAAATTCTCCAAGCATTTGACAGAAAAAAACATCAAATGGAATCCTCTAATTGCTGATTATGTGAAGCTTAATTTTGATGGCTCCTCTAGAGGAAACTCGGGGGAGTCAGGTGTGGGAGTTTGTATCAGAGATTACCTGGGCTATCTAAAGGCTTTCAAATTTATAACCATCCCACCAAGTACAAACAACATAGCCAAATCCCAAGCCCTCCTTACTGGATTAACAATGGCAAAAAGGATGGGATTCAAAAATTGTGTGCATCAATCAACAATCTTCCAATTGGAAGATTGCTTACATTTTCAAGCAAATGTGATCACTACTTGATCAATTTATTGAATGTTCCATCTCTCATACATATAAAGAAGGAAAAGTATTAGCAGACCTAACAAATATGGGTTGTGATAGGATAAATGTGGACTCCTCTAATCCAAATTGCAACTTAGCAAACTTTCCAGTATTAGAAGAAATGTTCAGAAAGAAAAGGTTTAGCATGTGTGAGGTGGTTTAGTATGTGCGAGGTGATTTAGAGAGGGCAATAAATTGGTGGTCGACTTAGCAAATTGGGGGTGTTCCCATGTTAAATCGAATCAATTAATGGGAGAATTGATGTCAATTTATTTCTTCATCATTATAAGGTGTTATATACAATTAGCTTTCATTTGAAGTGTAAGCTTATATCAACTATTGTAAAGGTTAATTATTACTCACCTGCGAGTGCTCATTTCATAGTTACAACTGCACGTGTTGACTAAAGGCTGAATACTTCACCATTCACATGTTCTAATTTGTAGATATGTGGCGAGGCCTTAACATCACCTTTCATTAAGGCTCATTATATCTCACATGCGAATGGTTTTGTCACAGTTATGATCATTTGCTTAGATCAAAGGCTATATGCTCTACCACTTTCACATGTACCAATTTGTAGATATGTGGTAGATCTTTTGCACATTTTCCATCATCTAATTAACAAGATAAATAAGGCTTGGTACCTGCTATTATATCCATAATATTGATGGAAATAGTGAAAGCCAATTGAAGTTGTTTGCAGACAAAATTATAGAGAAGGAATCATTTTTTGAGCTAATAGAAGGGGCAATTCTGGGTAATAAGCAATTAACAAAAGAGGGAAATTAGAGTATCAAGGGGTTAGCCAAAGTAACTCACTTAGTATTCAAATTGTCATACATCGAGAATTTGTAGGTGCAAGATGGATTACAAGCCACAAAATTACAGTCATGATCACAGTGGCAAACGGGGAGCATCCATTTTCGGGCCACATCACTGATGAATTACTAGGACAAGTGTTTGATGTTCAAAGCAGCCGCATTAAGAGAAGTCTGAAAATGATTTTAGGAGAGGAAATCCTTTTTCCTCAAGAAAGTAGACTTATTTTCCCCTCACAATTACTGTCAATTACTGTCAATTTTCCTTTAGGCGTTAGAATTATTGGAGACTTTAGCAGACAAAGTGGTTCATGATGTCTATCTTCCTGCCAACAAGTTAATCTTTGTTGTTCAAAAGTATGACATGTGGGAGGGTAAAGCTGAAATAGGAGGTCTTTCTTCAAGGTATTTACTTCAAAATGGGCATGCTTATGTTTCACTATATGATAGCATAAAAATCACCCTGGAAATGCAAAATTTTAGGTTTCTTCTAATGACACTGGATAGATACCATAGAACCTATGGTCGTGATTTAATTGACATCACCAAGAAAAAGGTTAATTCTCTATTAATGTTGCTAAGCAATGAAGGGTCCAAAGCAGCAGTTCGGTCTCAACAACAAATTATCCCTAATCTCAACGTTATGCGGAATATGGGGGATCCCCAAATTGGTCAAGATGATTTACAAGATAGAGATACACCCATAAAAGGAGTTCAAGAGCAATGAGATGCACTTTTTGCGGCTCCAGTATCCATGGAAGAATCACCGAATTCCACTCTATCTTTTTGTTTTTTTGTAACCATGCCTCCAATTTTGCTTCATGATCAAAACAGAGGATTAAGGATAGGACGTGTCTATTCTAGCTCCAAATCGACAGTTTGGATTGACTAACACATGAGTTAGTCGCATGTTTTACACCGTCAATTTTGCAATTAACGATTGTGGTGGATTTTTTTAATGTGTCTCTTGTTCATAAAAGGGTTATGTCCATGTGGGATGAAGGAGGTGCTTTCTAGGGGTAGTTGCATGAGAATACTATTCAACCAAATGCTATGGAAGATTAGAAATATTCCCACTTGGTCCATCGACTCTAATTCTAGCATAGTAAATGAGCTTACATTATCAGTACAACAAGTGGATTTTTTTGGAATTTGTATTAACGACTAAATGGTGACTCAACATACTTTAGTTATGTCTAGTGGGCCTACACACCGATTTGTTTGCTTTTCATGATTTTTCTTGTCAGCTCCCCGTGAGCTTTGGACAACAACATTGGGGTTTTTTTTGTTGGCATCCAATTGGTATAAATTATATGTTAAATTACCCCAACTGTGTATGGTCAATCACCATTTTGTATTTTGCACATATATAAGCTTAATTTAGTTTGTAATTAGGAACTGTAATTGAGATTATATTTTCAAATCTCAATGTTGAACTGTAACTAGGGTCAAATTTAGAGCTATAACCAGAGGTTCTCTTGCTAGCTTTTTTCTCTTGGTATGCTCGTTGAACCAGCTTGTAATCTTATATCTTATATTAATATATTTGTGGCTTGCCACCTTTGCCTTAAAAAACAAAAAACAAAGGGCAGCTCAAGAGATCACTGACGCTAAACAACAACTCATACCAAGATACCAACTGACAAGGGTGACCAACTTAAACCTAGAGTGTGGAATGGGTTTTCATGTCATCTCTGATCAACTTGCCATTGGGATAAGACATGCTCAGACCTATGAAGCTAGGTGGATTTGATGTCTGGTACCTGCAAATACTGCATCCACAAAGCTACAATACAACATATATAATATATAATAAGGCAAGTGTTAGAGAATCGCAATGGCACATCCCACTCACTATGAGTGATGTGACATCATCCCTATCATGAAGATAGTAGAAGACACTCGCAAATAATCAAGCAATATCATAATCAATCTCACATCATGAATTAGGTTTAGTACATCATAAAATACCATCAAATCAACATTAAGTAGACTAAGTTATAACAAAGAGATCTATAGTTGTACAAAAGAGCTAGATAACTTAGGGAGAGGCACTACAAGATGTCTTAACAATAAGAAAGAGTGTAGATATTTTATTTTTCATTAATGTTGACCTAAAATAGTTCTTATCAATCGTTTACATGTCATTAAATGGTACTTGAGAGATATCACCTCCTCCTATCAAATTTAGTTCATGTATGCATTTCTCATTTTATTATTAATAATTTTAATAATTTTATGTAGGGGGTTACACTTTTTTGGACAAAGAAATTGTACTCATTTGTTCAAAACATAATTTTTACCACTTTCGATCAAATGTCATGTTTGGTCGAACCAAAAAAACAATTTGATCGAATGTATTATTTTAAATACATTCGATTGAATATAAAATTATTTAATGGTTTTTCTAAAAGAACATGGTCGTTTAAAAAAAATCTCAAAAGGGTTCGATAGAACCCCCTTCAATATTACATCCGCCTGCTAGAGATCTCCCCCCCAAAGTCTCATGGTTTCTACAAATTTTTGGCCTTCGAAGCTCAAATTGGGAGCTCAAATGGATGAATTTGGACAAACCCAAATGCATGGTAGTATTACTCAAAGCGAGATTTCTAATGATTATTATTTTAATATATATTGAGTTTATTAAGTTTCTTTTTTAGGTTAACTAAACATAGGTTTCACACCAAACATCAACTTCTGATTTCAATGCTTATGGAAAAATAGTAAACAAGTGAAAAAAATTCTGAAAAATATCTATGCACTAGGTATTGAAGTCCTCTTTCCAAAAAAATAATAATAATTTCATTAGATACACAACAAGTTATGAACAACCAAATGGACATATGTCAAAATTACAGTTAACTCGACTTCAAAACTTAAAAAAATATGAAATATTGAAGATAATGTTATGAAACCAATTGCATACATTAGATATGGATGTTAGAAAACTAAATTCAAAATAATCACATTCATATCTATTTTAGAAAAATATTTATTCCTAACCAAGTGAGTATCACTCTTTAAAAATGTTGTTTTTTGTAAAAAACTAGTTTTAGAGGGAGATAGAAAAATGGAAGCAAATTGATTCCAAAAATTTTCAAAAAAATATTTTAGAATATACACACAAAATGACACAAATCACTAGTTCACATCATCTACAAATTCCTTGCAGTTTAGTAGTAATAGGTGTCCAAATGTGAAGTTTTTTTCTGAAAATGAATATTGCAGTGTCAAAGTTGGCAAAAAAGTGTAACCCACTATTGTGGGTTCACCCACTTCCTTTGTTGTAACTAATATATATTATGAATCATTTATCATGTCTAATGTATCTTTTGACTCCCTTGTTGTGTCTAGTATATCTTCTAAACTTTGTGTGGAGGGAAGTAACCTTCCTAAAGCATTCATCCACCATTGTATACAATAAAAAACTTGGGCTTATGAGCTGCCTTCCCACACTTGTTAGTAAATAGTTTGAATTTTATCTCAAAATATATTGTTCCTAATGCTGCAAAACAAAACACCTATTCTAATGAAAGAAAATAACATAAATGATATATCAAGCTAAAAAATATAAACCTAGGGATCTTAAACCTTAGCACCATCCCTAGAAACAATGCCAAAAATGAATGACTCTTTCTAAGTGAAATAGGTTGATGTAGACAACTCAATTCATACACTTAATATATCAATATATCCCATATTGAGTAACCTACCATCCTATATAGGTTCATTTAATTGTTTGTTGAAAAATATCCAGCCATACAATGACAATTCCCACATAACCCATAAGAGAAATCTATGCAAATAAGTACTCAAAATCTATATACAAAAGAATATAAAACATACCCATTAAAGATGACACAAGATATGCACTGGGAAAACCCCCATTAGGTAAAAACTAAGCCTCCAAAAGTATCCATCCACCATGTATTATTGAGCGATGTAACATTACAATACATCCATGAACACCTCTAAATCACAAGCCCTCCACAAGCACTCTATATGAACAAGCATGTAACCATGCATCCCATGCCATGCTTAAAAACCTCACAAATGATAAATAAGAGATGCTTTAAACCCCTTAACCAAAATTTCCAACCTTAAAAAACTACCCTTATGGTTTCTTTTATGGAAACCTACTCCCACAAAATTGCTAAATGGTTTTCATAAAACATGTGACTAATACCATGGGATTACAAACCATTGACCAAAAATTCAATATTGGGTACTAAGTTTTCACTTTATTAAATTACTTTCTTGAATATTAAATAAATAAAATTATATGTAACATACAACAAATAAAGTTATCCCAAGAATGTTAACTCCTAGCGATGCATATCCATCTAGGTTTCCCTAGGTGCAACACACACATAATAATAAATAATACATTATAAACACTATAGAAGGCATAAAACACCTAATTCCAAACATTCTCCCACTTTTTGTATACATTACATAAGGGGTAACAAGTAACATCAAACATGTGTTACAAGTGTGGTTGTCGTTGCACCAAAAGATCGACGTATTAACGCTTGATACAACCACTAGACTTATAGAATCCACATGAGGAGGTTAAGCCATGTCACAAACCAGAGCGTGGTACTACACAACACAAGGAGACCAAGGGTGTACACCTTACAATAATCCCCCCCAATGCAAGAAAGGGGTTTGAACCTGTGACCAAGCTCTAATACCACTTGTTACAAGTGTGGTTGTCATTGCACCAAAAGATCGATCTATTAATGCCCGATACAACCACTAGACTTATAGAATCCATAGGAGGTAGCTAAGCCATGTCACAAACTCAAGCTCTACACAACATAGCACAAGGAGACCAAGGGTGCACACCTTGCAGCAACATGAGTAAGGGAACAATCCTTCAAGCCACATATACGATCAAGGAATCAAAGTGCTTCGTGTGGTCCATCAAGATACCTATAACAAGAAACAAAGTGACCACCATCTCAAGCATGAATTATCTCTTCCTCCATCATGACACTACCATTGCACAAATATAATAATCCATATAAAGAGAAGCCACACTATCTATCACAATGAAATATAAGTCCTTCTTCAATTGATACCCTAAACACAAACACTTAATCTGAAGATAGCAATATGCACTAGTAGCTGTCAAGAAACCAATATACATAGCTGAAATAACACCCACAATAAGTGCTAACACAATCTATAGTGTCCCCCCTAGACTTGCATTTTTTATTTATGCATCGATGGACTTATTCAAGACATGAGGTTGATTTTTTGATGATTACTTATGACTTTACTTCTATCTCAGATGATATTGATGTTAGATACTTTATATGGACATATGTTATTTAATGACCCATATGGATGTTCGATACCTCTTAGACTATATTGATGATGGATCTATATTTGATGGCTTATGTGTGCTCATTATTCATGATGGATCATATTTGCCTATGGGATTCAATGATATCTTGGTTATACTAACCCTAGTTCATGATCATATTGGTTGAATTGATGCAACAATGATTGTGTTTGACTTCTAGTGTATTTGTGATTAGAGACGATGTCATACCACTCATTGTGAGCATGATATAATGTTATGATTCTCTATCACTTGCCTGATCGTTTATGATGTATATGTGTTGTATATATGTTGTATTGTATTTAGTAGTGGATGCAAGTTTGGAGGTACCAGACATCGACTCCACCTGGTCTCACAGGTCTGACCGTGTCTTTATCCCAATGACAAGTTGTTGAAGATGGTATGTGTTTCCCTCTTATACACTAGGCTTAAGTTGTTCACCTTGTTCATTTTGTGTTGTGGCCCAAGCCAGTGGTTAGAATTGCCTTATGGTTGTTAGGACCCTTGTTGTGTCATCTTGTGAGCATGGTTGCTTGATTAAATTAATAATTGATTTTTATTGTATAGTTTATTAAGTGGTTGGATTAAGGTATTATTTGATGATTTATTATTTATTTTTATTTATTGGGTTCTAATATTTATTTTATTTTATCTATTTAATTTAATTGGTTTGATGATTTATTGTTTAATTGATTCTTTATTATTTATTTATTATATAACTATGATTTATTATTTATTTTATTTTATTTAATTAATTGTTGTGGAGTTTATTTGTATAGTTTTATTTGATTTATTATTCATCCCTTGGATATTATATTTATTATTTACTCTATTATCCTATTGGGTTTTATTTATTGTTAATTTACTTATGTTTACAATATTATTGTTATAAAATATATAATAACCTTGCTATTATATGATTATTGGATATATTATATAATCTACCTACCCTTTTACCCTATTGGCTAAGTTGTGCGAGGTAAATAAATAATACTATTAAATATTACTTGCCTCGATATTGTGCATGCTAGGTATATTATATAGTTTTATAGAACATTTTGATTGGCCAGTGCATTTCTATATTTTTGGCTTTTGTTGTGCATTATCAGGGTTGGAATCTCTGCACGTTGTTGATTGAGGATTTTATCTTCTTGGTTGATTGGACTTGAATTTGGTTTGCTGGAGATTTGGATTGGAATTTTTGCACTTCTTCGATTGCCTTGGCCATCACTTCAATTTCTCCAGGTTGGAGCGGAGCCTTTATTCTTGAGATTTTGATTTGTAGAATGGAATTGTATTCTCTATGTCTTCTCAAATATTGTCTTTGGGGGGTTATGGAAATGGTTATTTGATATTATGCTACTATATATTGATTTGGGGAAAAGATTCAAGGTTGTATTCATTAATATGCACTTATGGAATGGAAAATATAGTTGTGTGTTGTTGTTCATGGTATTTCCTTTCATTCTGGAATTGTAGAGTCCTTTTTTTTCTTTCCTATTGGTGTATAGGTCTTCTCCTTATCTTAATTCATCTCTTGGAGTGGTCCATGAGTGAACTCTTGAGTTCTGGGAAAGTTTGTGTGTCTGTGTAAAGGAGGTGCTAGGAAATGTTGTCAAATTTCATTTGTATGATCCTAATGTTTTGTTTCTAAGTTTTCTTGGCCTTATTTTATCCTTGTGCTCCTTCTGGGAGTGTCTTGTGTTCATCTTGAGAGCCTATGTCCATGCTTTTGTAGTTTCGTCACTCAATTCTTGAGTTTTATACCACTTTTTCTCTCAGAACCCAAAATGCTAAAAGATGTCATGGATGCACTAGAGAATGAGCTCTATGTGATAAATTGTCTCCCATATGTGATAGTTTGGGTTTTTGATGTGCTTTTATGTCTAAATTTGCCAGTTTTGATAGTTAGTACCTTACCATTAAGGGTATTGCTTATATGCATATTAGCTCCAACAAGAGGAATAATGCCTTGTTGTTGAGGAATGTTTATGAGAGCTCTAGTGGGATGATTATGCCTCACTGTTGAGGATTGGTATTTCTTTTGGATTATCTTTTGATCTCATATATTTTCCTTGATCCATTGTTGTATTGATTTGGTGGAGGCTCTTGCTTTGCATATTGGTGTATGCTTCATATTATGTTTCAGTTTGTATTAGTGATGCTATGATTGTATTTATGTCTTTGGAGAGCCTTCATGATGTTGATGTGATGTTTTTTTGGTTATGTTTTCACCCTAAGGTCTTGGTCCATGATTAGGGGGAGTGGGCTCTTGCATGTGTGGACTGAGGCCATGAGAAATAGGTTGCTAGGGCCTAAACTAGCCAAGGAACCACATGAAGAGTTTTCCTTTGCAATTGCAAGTGATAAAATTACCAATTGATTAGTGGCTTTAGGTAATTATTAATTAACTTAATCAAGATAGTGAAATTGTTTTATGGTGCCCCACCTCATAGCCCTTGAGTGGAGACTCGGTATGAGCTTGGGAAGACCATGGAGATGGTAAGCCAAACTCCCTTAATTTCTCATAGGTTGAGATGAATCTGCATGTTTATTAGGGGAAAGGATGGAGATCCTGATATTAAATTTATTTTCCCTTCTTTGTAAGGATAGCATGTGATGACACTCTTCCCTACATGTGTTCAATCCTTATGTCTTTGTTGTTGATTATGCCTTTGGGATTTTATTGTTTTATGATGTGATTTGATTCATTATTTATGGTTCTTATCTTTGTGGATGTCTTGTTGAGTCCCTTGGTTGTTAGGTGTTAGCCTAGGTCTTGTGTGTGAGTTGGAACCCCATGTCATCTCCTAGCACTGGGGGTGGTTCCTATTTGGTTCCCCATGGTTGGGTGGTTTGATGCCTTATTCCATTGGAATGTTCTTCATTGGATGGTTATGCATGTGGATATGGATTCTATCATTCTTCATTGTGCAAATAGTTGTGTAGCTGATTTCTATGTAATTGGGATAGTATATTGTATCATGGTGACATTGTAAATGTAAAGAAGACTGTGTACTTGTATCATGTATTTGTATGTAATAGGACATGATGATGTAAGGACTATGACCTTGTAAAGGAATAAGATGATGTATTCATTTTATGATTCATTTTGTAAGAATGTTCATTATGATAAGATTAAGATCTTATGTTGTAATAGGAAATAGAATAATTATATTATGTGCATACTTGTTGTATCATATGGTTCTTGAATTGGTCTAGTAGCATGAGATCCTAAATTGGAAAGATGACTAGTACTTGTCAATATAATATTGCATATGTTTGTGGATCATAATCTTGATGAAATATGTAATGGTTATCCTTAAGGAAGTATTCTAGTTCCATGTGTAGGAGAAGGATAAATATATATTCATGATGTGATAGATGATTAATGGAAGAATATGGGAATTAGGAACATTTGATTTGGTATTTTAAAATGAACTTAGAAAGTTAATGGGGTTATGAAGATATGCATTTGATAGCTCATAATTCTCATGATAAGAAAGATAGTAATGAAATTGTTGTTATAGATGTTATTGATTTCATGATATGGATGTGTTAATGTGTTGTTGCTAGTAAGTAATGGTGTTAAGATACCCTAGGGAGTAAATAATTGAATGAAGAAATGGATGGATGAAGATTAGATGTAAGCATTGAGATGATGATTGCTATGTTATTATTTCCTCTTGAGTTATATGTTGCAATGGTTATGGTTATGAGTAATGGTAGATTTATGTGATGCATTAGTAGATGTTTAAAAAAATATATATCTCCATTTGTTAGTTAGTTTAGTTAGTTTCTCTAGGGTGTTTTGGCGGGCATTACACAATCATCTAACCACAATTGAAAGGTATACAAACCATATCAGGTGAACCTAATGTCATCAACATATACAACTCATAACATGCAATCATAAGCTCCAAGTACCAAACCTATCACATATACACCTAGAAACTTCCATTGCATAGGTAATGTAAAACTTGAAAATAATAAATACATCTAAAAATCCACTCATAGAGTCATATAGAAAGTGTAAACATGACCACGTAGTATTAAGGAACATCCACAATAATATGCATAACATGTAAACTACTAATTTATAAGTACAACTCTCACCACAAGTCTTCATGGCTCTGCCATATTCCCCACACCCAACAAAGAAAAGAGATAAAGGAACCTCCATATCATCTCCCACATCACAAAACATGACCAAAAACTCATGATCATAGCTCTAACCAAACCTCATGTCCAATGTAATGTGAAACTAAACATCTAGGAAGATAACTTGGACCAAAGAGAGAAACTACAAATCAAAACCTATTGCTTGTCCTTCTACATACACCTTTAAATGCCAACTATGTCAAGTATGATCTCTCCATAAAACCCCCAAAGAGAATATAAATAACAATTCCCATTCATTCTGGTGGCACTCCCCTTGGGATGTTAGACAAACCACCTTGATGAGGCTGTTGCGGCCTACCATGGGCTAAAGTTGGCAAAGAGCATCAATGCCAATTTAGTTTGGCTTAAGGGAGACTCTGGTAACATTATTTTATGCTTAATAGGCCAACAAAAACCCTTATGAACTATTGAAATTTGGATTGAGAAATCTTTGGAAATAATAAGGTCATTTCAAAAAGTTAAAATTTCCCATGCCTATCATGAAGCGAATGGGCTTGTTGATCATTTTTCCAACATGGGTGTTAGGAGAAGCGGTGAAAGGGTTTGGAGCCTATATGATCACATTTTGGCTAATGTCAAGGCCTTGTTGTCACATGACTTGTCCAAAGCTAGAAAGGTCGGCCCTTTTTAATGATTGATTTTTTCATATTTGATATGATGGTTTAGGCCATTATTAAATAGAGTATTGATTTATTTCTCTTCCCCAAAGCCTTGTATGATTTTTGGGTGGTTTTAAGTTTCATCTAGGGTTTTGTTTCTCTGCATATTTCTGCCATAGCTACTACCATGGGACGTGAGAAGAGAGGGGTTGAACCTCTAAACTATGAAGAGGTCAAAAAGGACAAAACCATATGGCATATTTTTGGATTGTGGTAGGCTTACCCCTTTCATTGAGAGGCTACAAGGAGCTGATGCTAGTATCACCAAGAAATCTGCTAAGGGTCTAAAGGATGGGAAAATTCAGATGGGTGGTAGGAATATTGAGATTGATGAAAATTTGATTGTAGAGGTCACTAGTCTATCTATGGATGGAGCAAAATTTAATAGAGATAGGAAAATGTTAGATGCAACAGTCAAAATATTTCCTAGAAATGACAAGGAAGAAATTGGAAAAAGTGGATAAGAGTAGTTATGATACAGGTAAAATTAAAACTATCTGGTACATGTTCTTTTTGTTTTTGTGAAGTATATAACCCTAGATGGTAGATATACTAGGTCTTTTGGGCACCATTTCATTTTGTTGAATCACTTTAGGCATAAGGTGTTGATCTCTTTTCCTTTCTTTTTGCTTGCCTCTATCAATTTTAGCATCAAAGATCATAGGAAGAACAAGAAAAACCATGTCCTTCATGAGGGTTTATTGTTTTTTATTCATGAACATATAAAACCCTTCCCTCCCTAATGTCTAGAGTTCCTAGTCCTTCATATGTGTCTGAGGACAAAGAGTCTATTATCCTCTCTTCTAACAAGGATGAGTGGAATACTAAGATGGAGGACACTAGCTCTGAGTTAGACACTACCCTGAAGCAAGGCCAAAGGGCCAAGTGGAGAATAATGTGCTTGTTTCCATTTCAAATTCTGATTCTTTGCCTTCTCACAACACTATTCTAGACAAGATAGATTCTATCCTAAACAGGAATGATAGAACCACCTTTTCTAATTATCTCAATGCAAATTCACCTTATCTTAGTTTGGACAAAGAAAACCCTGGTGATGTCTTGGCCATCACCCGTGAATCTATTGTGGATAATTCTAGAATATTTAAGTGGGTTATCCATGAAATCAAGGAAATTAATATTAAACTCTGAGCTATGAATAGAAAAGAGGACAACCAAGGTGTAGAATAATGGATTGATGAGCAACGGAAATCAATTCTTGAATCTATGCAGAAAACAGTGAGCACAATGAATGACCTTAAGAAAGATTGTGATAGAAAAATCTCAAATTTGGAAGAAAAATTAAAGAAAGAATATGATGGTATACTGACACAACTGTAAAGAAACTTCCAAAAACTTAATGATAACCTCATCTTTTTGGTTACCTACAGTCACAAGGTTGTGAAGAATTCAGGTGAAAGCATAAACACAATGGTTGGAAAACTTGAAAACCTCCATTAGTAAGGGACCATACTTGATGTGGATTCCATAAAGAATAAACAAGAGGATACTTTCAAGCCTTCCAAGAGAACTAGAGCCAATATGAAGAAAAATTTCCTAATAAAAAAATATAGGAATTGAAGAAGATAGTCATCAACATGACACAATTAGAATCAGAGACCTTGGAGGCCCTTAAAAAATTGAACTAGGTGTTCCTTTTTGCTTTCATCTTTGTGGTTTTTGGCTTTTTGCTCGTCTTTTGCTAGCTTTTAGCTTCTTTTTAAAAATGGTTATTTATTTTAGTAGCATATTGTAATAGATCTTTTTTAAAGGGTTTTGGGTCCCTTCAAAACCTGTTTGTTTGTTAATAAAAAACAATGCCCATCCATTCAATTCCATGAGATCAAATAAAATTATGTATCATGTCATCAATATGGATGTAAGTCTCTCTAACTAAGAAGATCAAACCAATATTATTCCCAATCCAAAGGAATAAGTCCAATACAATAAAATAAAGTCAACACCAATGAATGTCATCATAAATGAATTGTAATGCATAATGAGATAAGCATGCCATATACTCCTAAAATGAACCATCTAGAACCAAACAACTATAGCTCAAGATCCATATGCATGAGAAGAAAAAACATAAATCATAACACACCTGAAAGTAACAGTGGGAAATACCTCTCAAGTGATAAACTATTGAGTAGAGTTGTTAGGCCCAATATGGAAAGCTAATGCACTAAGAGGGGAGGGGTGAATCCGTACTTCAAATCCTTTTATCAAAAATATCTTCATTGTTATGCATAAACCACAAACTGTTGTAACATAACATAATGCTAAAACAAATAAATAACAATCATACATGATTCACTCCATAACCCATATATTTTGGTTATTCAGAAACTCTTGGTTAGAGAGAAAAACTGCAATGGGGATGGCACCCACAACTTCACTACTGCAATAATAAAGGTTGCTCAGTTAGAGATACATGTTCAACTATTTCTGATAGCTTACCCTATTAGGAGTATCAAGATCATTAGACCTACCTTGCTAAATGATTTTACAACACTTATTTTAACTGCTGCACCTAGTTAAAGGCTTTACAATTTATAGACTTTGTTAGAGTCTTTTACCCTATTAAAGGTTTCTCTTACAACTTCAAAATATTACAATAAAATCTTTACAAATATCTACAACTTTACATCTGGAGTGTTATAGCAGATTCTATGTGCTCAAAATGAGATTACCTTGCTTATAGCATACCTCGGTAACCCATAAAGTAACTCGGTAAACCCTTCTGTTTACTCTATTCTTTGATTGTTCTCTGAAATCCTTCTTGGTGACCTCTATGTCTCTGTAACAGACATAACACTTAGTGCTTTCTTATGTATCACACATGTCTTGCTTCATACACCTCTATATGTTTGTATCTTATCTCAATCAATGCTATATAAATAGATATCTTATGTCGGTGATCAGGTTCATTGCTTTGATATTACAAACATGATTTATCAAATGAATAACCATACAAAAAATTTCATTGGATAGATGACCTCAAAATCATACAAAATCTTTAACTACAATTTCCAATGTGATAACGGTTCTATGTTCCTTGATCTTCTAACACGTTTTCCCATGTGTGTCTAGATTCAATGAATTTGGTAACACGATTCACTCAGTGTATATCAACTCGGTGTATCATTGTTCCTGCTCGGTACACATACTTTCTTCTATAACCAACTGCTCTATGCATACCGACTAGAGTATATAGAATGACTTTGGATATAAAACTAATGGCAACTATAATAAGTAGTAACAATCTCCCCTTTTGACATTAGTTGAGATGTTTGGCAAAACTAATTTCAAAGTCATAACTCAAAAATCTATATACTTACAAAATTTTGACAAAACTGACAGCATATACTTTTGTCAATGAAATAGTATATTTAGATATACTCCCCTTATCAATATACTATACAAAACTCTAATTTTGCATGCTCAGTGATCAATATTATGTACTGGGTTCTATTTGGTGATCTTTGCTTGGTATACTCCCCCTGTATACTACATTCCCTTGTATAATTTGATACGATACTCACTCCACCTTTTTGGCAAACATCAAAACTTAGTTACCATTCGGTGGTGGCAACTAGTCAAAAATAGATTTGTACTTCATTCTGGCATCGGTAAGAGCGGCAAAGAGGGCATCCTTAACACTGTCCATAAGTGAATTCTAAGCTATAATGTCAGCTAACAATAAAATTAGTCCATCTAAGGTGCTTCCCTCTTGTTGAGTGGATAGGGAGGTAGCTGTTGGCATTTGGCATTATAACAGACAATGGGAGATTGTTGGCATTTCAATAAGGATATTGAGAAGGTTGTTGATGATTATGGATATAACTGATTAAGGATGTTTACTATCTTTATATTATTATTTTGTCATTGATGTCAAGAAATTGATTTTCTAATTCAGTATGATGTTGCCATATCTTGAGAAGTATGATTTGATGAGTATAAAGATGTCGGTAAAAGACACAAAAAGAATATGATGAATAAGGGGATGAATAAGGTATTCAATGGGCAACTATTACTGAGTCAGACAATGATGAGATCATGATGTTTAGATTGTTTTAACATCATACATATTTTGTAAATTGTAAGGTTAATACTATACTATGTTACCGAGCAAAGAACCTAGTCAGTAAACCCTAAGGTTATCGCTATTGGTTAATGAAGGCGGAATGTCTACCAAGTGAAGTTTAGTATTTACCGAGTTGTTACCGAGTTGTAACCAAGCTGTAACAGAATACATTAAATGGTTACATGCTTTATTTAATGAAGGAAGCTGATGAGCTGGAACTGATTAAATGACTGGTATGTCATGCATGAAGTTTGTTAATGAATCTATGGCAAAGGAAAATCGGCATGAAGATCTATAGTGCAGATTGAACTGCATTACCCTAGCACAAGTTCCAAGAAATGTATACAAGTTCCAAGGTAGGGTAAAACATTTTTCAGATCGAAGGATACATTGAACCTGGAAAAGTTTGAAGATCTGATGGCTATGATTGATCATGGGAAGTGTGATCAAGGAGATTAAGTGGTTGGTGAACTGTTTATAAATAGGGAGCTATTGATAAACAATGCATGCGGGAAAATGTATGCACAAGGATGCTACATAGTGATTACCGAGCACAGAAGCTTGAAGACCTGTTTGAATAACAGAGTATAGAAGCCCAACAGATGGACAAGATTAGTTCTATGTCTAGATTAGCATTTTAGATGTGAAGTTGCAGATAGATTTTTATTACTGTTATTTTGTGAAAGTGATAGAAAATCTCTTAATCGAGTGGACTTAATAGTCTTATTTGTAAAACCCTCTAGCAAGGTGATATTCTGATTGAGTGTTTGAAATCCTTTAACAAGGTCATTTCTAACAAGGTGAAGATCTTAATAGATCTGAGGGAAATCCGTTAACCGGGTCACATCTAGTAATGTGTTTTGTAATCTTTAACAAGATTTTCTTTTAACCGAGCATACTCTAGAAGAGCATATTTCTTAGTGGGTCCAAAATCCCACAGTGGTTTTTCCCTATTTGGGTTTCCACATTAAATCTGGTGTTATGAGTGATATGATGTTTATATGCTTTTGAGTTTGCATGTTTAGCAGTTTTGGTTATATTACTGAAGTATATGTTTTTTTTTTGATCAATAAAAGGCCGAAGCCATATTTTATTTCTTTTGTAAATTTTTACATCTCCATTCAGTGTGGGCACCGGTAGGAAAGAATGGAGATAAGAAAACCTCCGGTCTAGCCTAGATCCCTTAAGGGATCAGATAACAAACAACTAAATTTTTTTTTACAATTCCTCATCTGAGTGAGATGACTGTCTTAATAAGACATTTAGTTTCTTTTTGTACATAAAAGCTTGCACCAATTTCTGGATGGACCCATCTTCACAAAAATGGAGAATCCATTAATATTCCGAGCTTTAACTTTAAGACCTGTATCCCGCATCTGCAAAAACCTTAATGCAACTTACTTTGCCAAACTGTTAGTAGCATAGTAAACATGATAATTTGTAAAAAATCATTCAATGAATAGTAATCATCTTTCCTGTTTTATGTAAGAGGATTGTAGCCTGGATATCCCTTAGCTTGAAACCAATTTTAACCTTTTAGGCTTCAATTTAAGAGATTATCCAGGCTACAATTCTGCCTACACTAATGGGAAGGATCAATTTCTAACAGTTCCTTAATCACTTTTAACTCAGCAAGCATCTGATACTCCATAGCATAAATGAATTCATATGTCTATGTATGCACATTAAAATGTCAATATGCGAGATTATCATAGAGTCTAAACAACAAAAGATCAAAGGGCCTGAACAAAGGCTAATTCAATAGGACCTACTACAGATCTGAAGCAATGATTAAGACTATGCTGATCTCAATTTCCCTCCTCAAAACCACTAAAAAACATTCCATTATTTTCCATAAGATAATAATAATCCAAATGAACCCCACTTGATAGAGAAAAGTCCAATTCACAGCTTATACCACTATAACTGCAACAGACACTAGAGCAATCTGTCCCCTCTATAAAACAGGGCTAAAGACAATCACATCCGGAGCAATGAATCAAGATTATCAGAAAACCGAGCCACAGACCTAAGCATGAATACACATAGCCTGGTAGACACAATTGTCATAAAAGACATCATATCTGTCATATTGAAGACTACACCCGTGCAGCCCAGTGCATACTAAACACAGATATCATGCGATGGAGTGTGAACCTACATGTGCCTAAACATGAATACCCAGCATCAACCCATCACCTTGCTACACTCCAGAGACACCCCTTTACCCACAAACAGGGTCAGGAGATGAGAGGATGATACAAACATATATGAAGGTTTGAAAAAGGATATTTGAACATATATACACATACTCATATATATATAGTCTCTGTTCTTATAAGTATATCTGTGTGTATGTAATTTTATGAATATCTGCTTACACCCACACATATACACATATATATATATATGTATATTTGTTAGATTGTATATATATTCATATATATGCATCACCATTGTAAACTAAAACCAAGGAAAGTCCAATACCACTACAAAATCACTATAAATGCAGCAAAAAACCATTTCTAACAGACCCCACTATAACTCATGGCTAACAATCGATGCATTGAATGAAGAATAAAACCAGAAAACCTTAGCTTGAATACACATAGCACGGCAGACTCAGATTTGTCATAAAAGACATATAATCTGCCATTATAGACTAAACCCACGCTGCCCAGAGCTTTCTATATACAGATAGCATGCATTGGAGGGGAGACCAGCATAATCCTATCCCCAATTGAAATTGTAAGATTATCTGTTTACACCCACACATATATACATATATATATATATATATATGAATATATATAAATATGTATATTTGTCAGGTTATATGTATATTCGTATATATGCAACACCATTGAGAACACAGCTTTACCTCTATAAATGCTACAGAAACCAGTTCTAACTGTCCCAGGGCTATCAATTGAAGCAATGAACAAAAAACCCGAAAACCTTAGTTGGAAAACACAAAGCACGGCAGACTCAAATTTGTCATAAAAGACATCCAATCTGCCATTGAAAACTATACCCACACTGCCCAGGGCATTCTAAACTCAGATGACATGCATCACGATAGACACAAATGTGCCATAAAAGACATCAATCTGATATAGAAGACTATACCCACGCTGCCCAGGGCCTTCGAAACATGCATTGGAGGAAAGACCAGCATGAGCCAAAACCTGAATAACCAACAGCAACCGATCACCTTGCAACACTCCCGAAACACCCCTTTTCCTGTGGGGATAGAATGGTACAAGCATAAGGTTATCAATGAGTTAGTTTTAGTACATATATACACATACTCATATATATATAATATCTGTATTTATATATATGTGTGTATGTGAGTGTGTAAGTGTATGAGTGTCTATTTACACCCACATACATACACATATATATATATATATATATGAGTATATATATATATATGTCTCTTAATATGATTGTAAATATATACATATATCTATATATATGAATATATATTTATGTATATGTTTGTATTTAACGAATCCATATGGGTTAATCTACAAATATATACATATATATATATATGTGATCATATATATATATATCTGTATATATATCTATATATTTTATCTGAAACTTAGACTACCAAAATGCTGTACTAAGGAAACCAAGACCACAAATCCACGGATATATATAAGAGGGCAAGGAGAGGACTTGGAGAGGAGTGAAGTGAGATGCTGACAATACCAACGCCAGAGTTTTAATTCGATGGAGTAACCTTCCTAAAGACAGACGAATTACCATCTGCCTCTAGATTTGCTAACTTGTCAGCTATAGAGTTACCTTCCCGATAAATATGTTTAACTGAAGTTTCCTCAAAGTATTTGATCAAGTCCAGAATTCTTTTTAATTCCGTTTTCAATTTCCAGTTAGATATATCCCTAGTCCTGACTGCATTAATAGTTAATGATGAATCACCTTCAATTTCCAGATATTTAATCTTGAGTGATTTAGCTAAAATCAGACCCTCCCGCAATGCTAAAAACTCAGCCATGTTATTTGAAGCCACACCTATGGGCATATTTATGCTAGCTATTAGATCACCGTTGTCTTGATGGATAGCACATCCAATACCTGCTACACCAAGGTTCCCACGGGACGCGCCATCAAAATTTAGCTTAGCCCAGCCCTTTCGGGGAGGTGCCCATTTTGTTAGCTTCCTATCCATCTCAGCCTGATTCCCACCTTTCCCAATAAACGAGGGTATTATCAAACCCAACCATTTAGATCGAAGAACCTCATCCCATCTGGATAAGTTAATGGACTTAACCTGTGTGTCTAAGATTATTATTGATTTTTTCCACAATTGTTGCTTCGATCTTATTTAGAAGGGATTCTACCCTCAAATTTGATTCTTTGAAGATCCGCCTGTTTCTCTCCTTCCATATTTCCCAAATGAGGATTGCCGGGGAAATTAACCATACTGAGTGATATATATCCTTTGTGTGAGGCGGTTGCCAGCTAAGCAACCATTCTGAGATGTCTCTAGGTCTCGGCGTCATCCATCCAAGGCTTGAGCAAAGCCAATCCCAACATCTCTGACTGAAACTGCAATTGAGAAGCAGGTGATCCGCGTTTTCTTCCTTAGATTCGCATAGAGGACATCTCGATGGACCCAGGAAGCCTAATTTTGAGAACCAGTCTGAGGTAAGAATTCTTTTTTGGGAAGCTGCCCATGTGAAGATGCCAGCTTTAGGGAGACCAATGTTATTCCAGCATAGGCTAATTGGTATATTAGGGTAAGTTGCAGCTCGACTGAGTTTTAAAAGTGAGTATCCTTCTTTGGCTTTGTAAATGCCTGAAGAGCTACCCGCCCATATTATCCTGTTTTTCCCAGAATGTAATGATAATTGCCTATTCCTCAAATTAATCCAGAGGATCTCCTTATCAGAATTTGACAAGTCCAACTCATCAAGGGGTTTCCACTCCCAACCCAAAGCGGGATCATTGGAGATAAGCTTGATATAATCCTTAACAAACCTGCCCCTGATAGATTTGCAATGTTCTATACCTTCTAGGCTTATCCCAGATTTGTCTAAGGCTGGATAGCCCCCCCACGAGTCTTCCCAGAACAGAGCCTCAGAACCATCCGCAATATCCCAAGTAAGATAATCCCTGATCACCTTTCTACATTCCATCATAAAATTCCAAACTTTGGATCCTTTGGGTACAATTTCCATCCTCAAAATGCTATCAGGGTTGGAATTAGTAAGATATTTAGCTTTGAGGATCCTTACCCATTTAAGATTTGGATCCGAGTACATTTTCCAGACTAATTTCGCCCCCAGAGCCATGTTTTGAACCCCCAAATCTTTGATGCCAACTCCCCCTAAACTGATAGGTTGGCTAATTTTGTCCCATGAAATCAATGCGAATTTCTTTTTGTCTGAAACCATATTCCAAAAGAACTTCCTCATCTTTTTTATCAATTCGAGTCGAGCTCCTTTAGGTAGTTGCTGGCAGGACATTTGATATATCGGAATAGCCGCCAAAACAGCTTTAAGTAAAGTAATCCTCCCAGCCAAAGAGAGGCTTTTATTCTTCCAAGAATTCAACCTGAGGTCCATCTTGTCAAGGATACCTTTCCATAATGAGATTAAATTGTTTCCCTTATCCATCGGTATCCCTAAATATTTACATGGCAGTTTTCCTCGATCAAACCCAAAAATATTACATATATCTGTTTCTAAGATCTGCGATGTATTAAAGAAGAAGATTTCTGATTTATTCTTGTTTACTTCCTAACCCGATGCTAAAGCATAAATGTCAAGAATCCTCTTGAAATCCATGGCTTCTGCCCTATTCGCACATCCCATCAGCATTGTGTCATCAGCAAACTGCTGGTGAGTAATGGCCTCCATTCCGTTAGTGATTTTAACCCCTTTAATAATCTGATTCATGCGAGCACTTGAAATGATTCTCCCAAGGCCCTCTGCCATTATGATAAATAAGAAAGGGGATAAAGGATCCCCTTGTCTAATCCCTCTAGATATCTGGAAGAAGCCTGCAGGGGAACCATTAATGAGTAATGATACCCTGGGAGATGAGATGCATTCGAATATTAAATTGATCCATTGTTTAGAAAACCCAAAGGATTCTAAACATTTACACAGAAATCTCCAATCGACTTTATCATATGCCTTTTTAATATCTAGTTTGATCATCATAGCCGCTGAACGATTTTGTTGTAGCGAGTGCATGACTTCTTGAGCCACAATAATTCCATCAAAGATGGATCTGCCTGGAACGAATCCTGTCTGTTCCTCTGAAATAATGCAAGGGAGAATGCCCTTCAATCTATTCGCTAAAATTTTTGTAAAAAGCTTGTAGATTGTGTTGCATAAGGAAATAGGTCGGAATTCATCAAAGTTTCTTGATTCCTCCTTCTTAGGAATCAAAGTTATGAAAGTATTGTTGATCTCTCTTAAGATACTTCCAGAGTTTCTAACAGCTTCCAAAGCATCCACCACCTCCTTACCAATAATGTGCCAGCATTTTTGGAAAAAGCAAGCTGGAAAGCCATCGGGGCCTGGAGCTTTATCCGGGTTAAGTTGCCCCAATGCTAATTTTACTTCAGATTCTGAAATTTTGTTGCAAAGTGCTTTGTTTTGGTTTTCAGTTATGATCTTAGGAATATTCCTAAGCAAAGCTAAATTGGCGTCTTTAGGAGAAGATTCCGAACTGAATAAGGATTTGAAATGGTTCACCGCTTCTGTAGCTATGTCCTTTTGATCTTCTAGAAGGATGCCATTATTGCTCATGATCTTGTGAATACTATTGGTGATTCTCCTATTTTTTGTACTGTTATGGAAGAACTTAGTATTCCTATCCCCATTTTGAAGCCAATTCTCTCTAGATTTCTGTTTCCAAAAAATTTCTTCTTTTGTTAACGTATCTTCATATTTCCCGAGGAGCTCCTTTTCTTTGAGGAAGCTTTCCTGATCCATTCCAAGTCTAAACACTTTATCATTAAGGTCTGCAATTTCTTTTTCTAAAGAAATTTTGGTTTCAAAAATGTTACCGAAGACTTCATAATTCCATTTCAGTAACTTGCTTTTAAGATGTTTTAGTTTGTTTACCAGGCAAAACATTTTTGAACCTTGAAAATTAACCTCAGACCACCACCTGGCTACGAGATCATAAAAATCCAGATTTTGCATCCACATTTTTTCAAACTTAAAGGGGCAGCACCGCGGTGTAGCCTCACCCTCAATATTGAGGATGACAGGATAGTGATCAGAGCCTGAAGAGGGGAGTAACGAAGCTGAGAGGTTAATTGCTAGATCGCTCAGATTCCCTCTAAAAAGGAATCTATCTAATCTCTCAGCGATTTGAGTAAAGCCTGATCTTCTATTGTACCAGGTATACATTCCATTACTAGTTTCTATATCAATCAGATTGTTACGGGCTACCCACTCTCTAAAGTCTTTTAAGGATTGCGGTTCCCTGCGAATACCACCCTTTTTCTCTGATAAATTTAGGATAGCATTGAAGTCCCCTCCTAGAATAACAGGGGAAGAGGGATCGAGTTCCATCATAAACGAGATTTCTGACCACACTTTACGTTTCCCAGCATCAGGAATCGGGCCATAGATGTTTATAAGGGTAAATGAGAGCTTACTGAGTTTGCTGGTAACCTTTCCCAATAGCCAGTTTCTGTTTCCTGCTATTGGACAGAATAATATACTACGTGGATTCCAAATAATACCTAATCCACCAGAGGCACCCCTGGCTTCCACAAATTCCCAGCTTAGAAGACCTAGTTTACTTTTAAAAGCCTCAGCTTCTGCCTGGGCTAATTTAGTTTCTTGAAGGAGAACGATGTCATGTTTCCATTTTATGATGTTGCGTCTAATTAGACGCTGTTTGTTAGGGGCATTCATGCCCCTAACATTCCACGAAGAGATTTTCATTGGACCGTGGGAAGGCCCTTCCCCTTCCCAGCATCAAAGAAGGCAGTTAATTTGCCTTGGTCTTTTGCATTTCCGTCCTGCAACCTTCTTTCGCTTAAGGATTTTCTGCCTCTACTTTTTGCTTCTCTAGCGCAGTCAGGAGTGTTTTTCCCGTCATATATGTTAGCTATTCCTAAGGATTGATGGGGAATTGTCACTCCTTCTCCTTCATCCTCTCCCAGTTGGGACTGAGCAGTTGTGTAATCATTGACAGGTAGCGGGGAGATATCTTCTTCCCTATTCTCATTATTGTCTCCCATATCCATAGAGGCCAGAAGTTCCTGAATTAGAAACCTCTTCTCATCTTCCTCTTCCGAGGAAAGATTTTCAACTTCATTGTTATTGAATACCTCTAGAGCTGCAGCCATTCTAGAAGACATTACTTCTTGATCAGCCTCAATTTCTTGCCCCAAGTTTTCGACTATTTTTGTTTCAGAAGGGGATTTCAATGAATCCACCGAATCGGAGATTCTTTTTGACATCTCCACTAAGGCTTCTGCTTTTATGGAATTTGCCTCAACTATTATCTTATCAAGGTCATTAATATTACTGAGACTATTGTGAATATTTTCATCTGTATTAGTCACAGGAGGACAGTCAGCATTATCATGGATAGAATTTAATGTGATATTTACATTCTGATCTGAAATAGGGTTTTCCTTATGCTCGATACTTTTAATCTGTGACAGGCTTGATTTCAACCAGATATCGGATTCATTTATGACCCCATCATAGAAGGTGGGATTAATGTTCCATTCCCCCATTTTTGTTACTAGCTTGGTGGGTTCCAAGACCCGGGAGTTACAGTCAAATTCGACTAAGATTTTGTTGTTTTTGTTTAAAACCATTCTTTCTAACCTTTCGCAGCCCAAAAAGGACCCGAACTGTTCCCCTAAGAATTCCAAAATTTTAAGATCCAAATATTCGATAGGTAAAGAACCCAGATTAATCCATCTAGGGTATTTGTTTATATTCTGTGAGTGTGGGTCAAAATTCGGCCTCCATACACATCGAAAAAAACCAAAGCCTCTATATAATTTAGCCTTACCATGCAAAATGTCATCCTTTGTATTATGATTATCACATAAAATTGTAAGAAAATTATTTTCCAGTATAGAAATACTTACCTGACCCGGATATAGGGCCAGCCACCAGTCGACAATCCTTTCTATATCATCACCGAATCCAGTCCATTTAACAAAAACCCCATAGTTGCTATATAAATTGAATTGGGGGTCCATCAGATAATCCGGGATCATGCATATACGCCTCTGCCTAAAATTAGGTTTTGGCTCAAAAATTTGAACTTTCCCAAGCGGCACCAAATTAGCCCCTGTAGCCGGAGAAAGCTTAGGATCTGATTGTTTGCGCTTATCCATATTTAAAGCTGTGCCTTTATTATTGCCCATCTTTTTGAGGGTCTTTTTCGAATGATACACTTGCCATCTTCCGTCGGAGGGAAGCGACAGGGTTTTGGCGTTTCTTGCCCTAGTTTCATTATTTCTCCCAGAGTCGCCCTCGCAGAAGCCCGAAACCCTTCTTGCATTTGACACCGTTGTGTTTCTTGCAGGGATTCTCTTGCAAGGCAGACTGAAGACCGAGATGCTCTTCGAACAAGAGGCGAAAACCTGCCTGCTCCCCCCTACCGAAAAACTCGCCAAATGCATAGTATTTTTAATTCGCATTTTCGCCTATTAGCAGAGCACTGCATATTTTTTTAATCCTAGTAGAAACTTACATGTATTTCTATAATTGCTAAACAAACAATATCTATATTTGTTATGACCTCTAGTGTCATCTTTCACTTTTTTTAATTACTGAAGTATATGTTACCAAGGTTGAATCTGATGTTTTTATGGAAGATTAAGTTTGTATGATTCACCCCCCGTGCTCTCATCTTGTTGGCTATTGGATCTGTACTTACATTAGGTATCAGAACTATCAGTAGCTTTGTTGATATGTTCTTGGATAGATGAAAGATGAGGAATGAATAATGTTTGAATTGTCATTATGTCCATCTTGATCTTGGGCTCTTCATTCCTTAGTTCCAATTTTTGAGCCATGAGCTTTTGTAACTTTGTATAAAAATTTTGAATGGAATTTGGCTCAGTGGTCAACTTATTTGAGAGATCGGTGATCTCTTTCTCAATCACTTCAGTTTTATTTTTAATATCTTTAATGAATAAAGAAAATGTATAGAGTTTCTGAAATAAATAAAGAATGTGCTTGAGTTGAGGGGTCAACTCAGCAATAAATTTGACAAGTTTAACTTTACCAATAGCAATAGCTTTCTGTACCTCTTCAATCATTTTAGCAGTGAGCTCCTTGTCCTTTGATTTGCTCAAATATTCAGATGCATCTACTCTAGATGTCTCTATCTTGGTTAGGAGTTCATCCAATTGAATGTGGATGGTGGCATCTTTTGTCACTATTGCTTCAGGTAGCATATCAGTTAAGAGTGCTTTCACCTTCTAAAGTACTTTCTTTTTCTTTTGAATAGCCATTTGCTTCTCTTGTTCAGCTTTGGCTTTGTATAGTTCACCGAATTCAATGAGTGCTTACCCTTTTAATTTGGATATATCAACAATGGGCAACACTACTGGTTTTGATGAATCTAATTTGAAATTATTCTTTTTCATTTTCTTTTCTTTACCTTTCACCGGTTGAACTAAAACAATGGCTTGGGAGGCTTGTTGACCCTCAGTAGGTTTCTCGATAGAGGAACCACTTTGGTCGGTTTCTTTAGCCTCTATAGTGTCCTTTGGTATCTCTGAGCTTGGTTTCTTGGTTGTAACATTTTCAGTGCTAGAGGGAGCTTGAGAGGTCTGTTCTTGAGAAGTATCTTCTCCTGTTGTTGACTTGTGACCTTTTGTGCCTTGTTCTGTATCCTGAGCTGCCTCAGTTGAAACAGGTTGATTGACCGGAGGATAGGGCTGAACTTGTTCCAAAACTAATTCAATGGATACAAGTTGGGCATAAGCATTCCCTTCTATCATTTCTTGTTCTAGTGCCTCAGTGTCCATGATATCCTCATCAACTTGTATAGTATCAGCAGGATCTTGCTCGGTGACATCAACTATTTCAACTTCAGCTTGCTCACCAACATTCTTAATTTGAAAGATTTCCTACCATTTTTCTTTGGTCTCATTCTCTACATCCAAGTAAAGGCCATTCATCAATTTCAAGGCTCTTTGCTTGAATAGGAATTTTGTGTGGCAGTTTTTCAGATGTTCAATGATCTCATCTACCAACATGTTTGGGATAAGATGTACCAGAATTCTTTCTCTCATCTATTTCTCTAAGTCCATGGCATACTTCCACCTATTGTAATATGCAAATATAATTCATTTAGAAGAGATTTAGATACTTCCAATGGGACCAATCGAAATTTCAATAGTGTGCAGATGACAACTTCTTCTATTTGTCTCTTTTCATCATCAGATCTGGATTCATATTTTACATATCTAAATGATCCAAATCCACCATATTGCATCAGATTAGCACAAAAAATTTCAACACTATGTACATTTACCTTTGTACTCTTGACAATCTGAAATTTGTTTTTGTCTTCAGATTCAGTGTCACTAGACTCTTTAGTCAAAATGAGTCTCTGAGTAGATTTCTTGTAAGTTTTTGTTACCTTAGGTGCAACAACATTCTTTGTTTTCTTACTCGGTGATGTTGCAGATGCTCTTGTGTTAGGTCGTGTTGCTAGAGGAGTCGGTGATACTTTTGATGTATCCTGTTTCTTTCTTTTCAAAACTTTCCCTTTAGGCAATTCGGTGCTCAGTGTTATAACTACCTCTTGGGCTTCAAATTCCTCTTCGGTGATGGCTAGGGTACCCTTGACAGGTGTGGAGGAAGAACCTTCTCCAAATTTCTCTATTAATACCTTGATCATTTTTGTTGCCTTCCTTGTAGCCTTGGGCACTACAATGCTCATTTTTACTTTTTCCTTCACTTCTTCATATGTTCCATACCTTAGCTCGGTAGCATGCCTTGGTAATGTAAGAAAAGCATCTATCTGTTGTTGTGTGATGTCAAAATCAATCTCATAACCCATAGGTGGAAAAGATTGAGTTCTTGGTTCCACAACATTAACATAGCAGTAATCAGTGTCGACTTCAAAACATATGTCATCCTTGTATCTCTCCACTAACTTGGGTGGAATTCTATATCTGTTATGCATCTTCTCCTGAAACTTGCTGAAATAATCATCCATAATACCATTAAAATTATCATCTAGCTTCTTGATGAAGTCATTGATTTGATGGGTGATTGGTCGGTGTAGTTCCCAAACAACTTTACCGACTGATGGAAAGAATTTCTCAAAATAGAAAAACATGCATACCAGAAGTGATCCAAATTTTAGTGTATTAGCCGAATTGTTCTTCTTTGGCTTCCTTATGGTATTGAGATTCTCAAATAGTTTTTTCAACAATACCTCACATAAATCAATTTTCATACCTTTCTTCACAATTTTATATGCTAAGTCGACTGATGCATAGGGTACATTGTTTTCCCTTGCCAATTGAAAGAAACAATAACCTATTACTCTAATGGCAAACTTTAGCTCTGCATCTATGACATTGTTCAATTTCAGTCCTCTGCAATCAGATTCTACTCCCATTAAATTGATCAATTCCTTCTGTGATATCATTTTTTGAGCTCAGGCATGATCATAAATAGGGTAGCCGGTGATCAAATGAATGATTTTGTTGGTGATCTTAAACATTTGTTCTTCTAGCCACATGAAGTCATCATGAACTCTGCTCAGAACAAACTTGACCCATTGGGGTTTGAAGACACGGGGATAGGTTAGGGCTTCGATCAATCCCTTGATTTTGATGTGTTCATATTTGCTATCCATTTTTCCATCGGTACACAATTCATCATATGTGTCTTTGATTTCAACATGACCTAGTTCCTCAACTTGACACTTAGTAAAGAATTTCACATCCTCGACTAATAAAACTCTATCTAGAATGAGTGAAAATGCAGTTTTGTCATCCAGTTCAGATGCAATTTTGGGAGTTAAAGAGTATTTCAGCGAGGGATTTTCAATGTTCTCAACAATAATGGGCTTCTGGATCTTAGGGGCCATTGTAGATTTCAGATAAATATTAACAAAAGATACTTAGGGTTTGAAAACTTTCAAATGACAGACGCTTTCTACTTAGCAAATAAAAACTTGATATGATCGGTAAACTATCTTGATAATGCATTGTGATTGATGTAAATACCTTTTAATTTGCTTCGTAGGAGCTTTGATCGCCTTTGATTCGCTTTGCTCTGCTTTCTTGAAAACTTGGTGAGTGAAAAATGACCACGCAATAGCTTTAAGTATTCATTGTACCTCATCAAGCTTCGTGCAATTAGGTTAGAAAACATTAAATGTACTCGGTACCACTACTTCTTTTTATGCTTTTACCGAGTAGCCAGACTTCCTTTCCTGATTAATTTGGAGTAGGTGCACCTAGCTCGGTAGATAAGGTGCTTTCTTCATTTGAAACAATTTCCTTATTTTTCCAAATCATCTGTAATTTTTCCTTTATTTCCTCAGTGTCTCCTCTAGGTTTATCTCTGCAATCTCTAGCCAAGTGTCTAACTTTGTGACAATAAAAACATGCCATACCAGGATTTCTCCATGATCTTTGGTTGTTCATTCTAAACCTTATAAAGTAGTTGTCACTTATATGTCCATATCTTCCACAACATTCACACCATATCCTTGTATTGTAATCCCATGGTACTATAGAATACTATCGGTAAGGATCTGTGTGAGTTCGGTAGCCTCTAGTATTTGCTTGGTGTGTAGACCACATATAGTTTTTCTGTTTAAACCAACACTCCTCGATACTATGTCCATATCTATTGCAGTTTTTACAAAACCCTTTGAATTTTGCCTTCTTATAATTGCTAGTAGACTTTGTCCTACATTGGTTAGATGTGTGACCATATTTGTTGCAATTGTGACAATAACCATTAGACCTAGTGACATTCGGTTGCTTACCTTTTTTGATTTGGCACATGTTAGTAGTGTGACCTTGTTTTCCACAGTAGTTGCAAACAAAATTCTTTCCTTTGATATTCTTCTTATTTCCAGCTTGCTTTGATGATTCTCCTCTCTTGATTGTATGAATTCCCTTCTCGGTAGAGTCTTTTCCTTTGTAACTGAGTCTTGCTTCTTTGTTGGGTCTTCTTGTATTTAGTTTCTCATCCAACATCTTTGATGCTTCATAACTCTTTTTCAGTGTTTCCTTGGATTTCTTTTCTGTTTCAAGTTCATTGGTCAACCTTGATACTTCAAGTTTCAATGCTTGATTCTCATCATCTTTTAGATTTGCTTCATGATGTGCATAGCCCAATTGATCTGATAGATTTTGTTGAATCCCAATCAACCTTGTGATTTCATCATTCTTTTCAGATACTAATGCTTCAAGCTATTGTTTCTCTCTTTCTAGATCTCTTACTTTATCTTTAGCTATCCTCAATGCATCAAGATTCTCAGTCATCTGTGTGTTGAAATGTTCATGTCCTCTTAATATTTCTTTTAGCTGATCAGTCAGTGCTTTGTTCTTCTCCTTCATTTCTTCAATCATCTCTTCAGTCTCTTTAGATATACTATTCTCAAATGATGTTTCAATTTGTTCCACTAACTCTCGAGAGTCCTGCAAATCATTAGATAATCTCCTTCTAACTTTCAATGATTTTTGCATTTGTCTTTGCATGTCTGCAATCACTTGATTAGCATGATCCAACTCTTCTTGCAGATACACAATTTTCTAAGATTGTTTATAGCCTTCCATTGATAAGATATTTCTCTTTAAGCTGTTAAACCCTTTTCCAAGATTAGAGCTCTGATACCAATTGTTAGGCCCAATATGGAAAGCTAATGTACTGAGAGGGGAGGGGTGAATCAGTACTTCAAATCCTTTTATCAACAATATCTTCACTATTATGCATAAACCACAAACTGCTATAACATAACCTAAAGCTAAAACAAATAAATAACAATCATACATGATTCACTCCATAACACATATATTTTGGTTACACAGAAACTCTTGGTTAGAGAGAAAAACTGCAGTGGGGATGGCACACACAACTTCACTACTACAATAAGAAAGGTTGCTCAGTTAGAGCTACATGTTTAGCTATTTCTGATAACTTACCCTGTTAGGAGTATCAAGATCGTTAGATCTACCTTGATAAAGGATTTTACAACACTTATTCTAATTGTTGCACCTGGTTAAAGGCTTTACAATTTATAGACTTTGTTAGAGTCTTTTACCCTGTTAAAGGTTTCTCTTACAACTTCAAAATATTACAATAAAATCTTTACAAGTATCTGCAACTTTACATCTGGAATGTTATAGCAGATTATATGTGCTCAAAATGAGATTACCTTGCTTATAGCATACCTCGATAACCCATAAAGTAACTCGATAAACCCTTATGTTTACTCTCTTCTTTGACTGTTCTTTGAAATCCTTCTCGGTGACCTCTATGTCTCTATAATAGTCATAACACTCAGTGCTTTCTTATGTATCACACATGTCTTGCTTCATACACCTCTATATGTCTGTATCTGATCTCAATCCATGTTGTATAAATAGATATCTTATGTCGGTGATTAGGTTCATTGCTTCAATCTTACAAACATGATTTATCGAATGAATAACCATACAAAATATTTTATTGGATAGATGACCTCAAAATCATACAAAATCTTTAAGTGCAATTTCCAATGTGATAACGGTTCTATGTTCCTCGATCTTCTAACACGTTTTCCCATGTGTGTCTAGATTCAATAAATTCAGTAACATGATTCACTCGATGTATATCAACTCAATGTTTCATTGTTTCTGCTCGATAGACATAGAATGTTACTCGGTAGACAGCTCGGTGAATACTGGGCTCTGTGACTACTTTCTTCTATAACCGACTGCTCTATGCATACCGACTGAATGTTTCGGTAGTAGTAATTGACTAGAGTATATAGAATGACTTTGGATATAAAACTAATGGCAACTATAATAAGTAGTAACAATCTCCCCTTTTGACATTAGTTGAGATGTTTGACAAAACTACTTTCAAAGTCATAACTCAAAAATCTATATACTTACAAAATTTTGACAAAACTGACAGCATATACTTTTGTCAATGAAATAGTATATTCAGATATACTCCCCTTATCATTATACTGTACAAAACTCTGACTTTGCATGCTTGGTGATCAATATTCTATACTGGGTTCTATTTTGTGATCACTGCATGGTATACTACCCCTGTATACTACATTCCCCTGTATACTTTGATACGATACTCACTCCCCCTTTTTGACAAACATCAAAACTTAGTTACCATTCGGTGGTGGCAACTGGTCAAAAATGGATTTGTACTTCATTCTGGCATCGGTGAGAGTGGCAGAGAGGGCATCCTTAATGCTATCAATAAGTGAATTATGAGCTATAATGTCAACTAACAATAAAATTAGTCCATCTAAGGTGCTTCCCTCTTGTTGAGTGGATAGGGAGATAGCTTTGTTGATCTGTTCCTGGATGGATGAAAGATGAGGAATGAATAATGTTTTAAGTGTCATTATGTCCATCCTGATATTGGGCTCTTCATTCCTGAGTTCCAATTGTTGATCCATGAGCTTTTGTAACTTTGTATAAAAATTCTGAATGGAATTTGGCTCAGTGGTCAACTTCTTTGAGAGATCGATGATCTCTTTCTCAATCACTTCAGTTTTATTTTTAATATCTTTAATGAATAAAGAAAATGTACAAAGTTTCTGAAATAAATAAAGAACGTGCTTGAGTTGAGGGGTCAACTCAGCAATAAATTTGACAAGTTTAACTTTGCCAATAGCAATAGCTTTCTGTACCTCTTCAATCATTTTAGCAGTGAGCTCCTTGTCCTTTAACTTGCTCAAATATTTAGATGCATCTACTCCAGATGTCTCTATCTTGGTTAGGAGTTCATCCAGTTAAATGTGGATGGCGGCATCTTTTGTCACTGTTGCTTCAGGTAGCATATCGGTTAAGAGTGCTTTCACCTTCTGAAGTACTTTATTTTTCTTTTGAATAGCCATTTGCTTCTCCTGTTCAGCTTTGGCTTTGCATAGCTCACTGAATTCAATGAGTGCTTGCCCTTTTAATTTGGATATATAAACATTGGGCAACACTATTGGTTTTGAAAAATCTAATTTGAAACTATGCTTTTTCATTTTCTTTTCTTTACCTTTCACCGGTTGAACTAAAACAATGGCTTGGGAAGCTTGTTGACCCTCAGTAGGTTGCTCGGTAGAGGCAACACTTTGATCAGTTTCTTTAGCCTCTGTAGTGTCCTTTGGTGTCTCTGAGCTTGGTGTCTTGGTTGTAACATTTTCAGTGCTAGAGGGAGCTTGAGAGGTCTATTCTTGAGAAGTACCTTCTCCTACTGTTGACTTGTGACCTTCTGTGCCTTGTTTCGTATCCTGAGGTGCCTCGATTGAAACAGGCTGATTGACTGGAGGATAGGGCCAAACTTGTTCCAAAACTGATTCACTGGATACAAGTTGGGCATAAGCATTCCCTTCTATCATTTCTTGTTCTGGTGCCTCGGTGTCCATGATATCCTCATCAACTTGTATAGTGTCAACAAGATCTTGCTCTGTGATATCAGGATCTTGCTCGATGACATCAACTATTTTGAATTCAGCTTGCTCACCTGCATTCTTGATTTGAAATATTTCTTGCCATTTTTCTTTGGTCTCATTCTCTACATCCAAGTAAAGGCCATTCATCAATTTCAAGGCTCTTTGCTTGACTAGGAATTTTGTGTGGCAGTTTTTCAGATGTTCGGTGATCTCGTCTACCGACATGTCTGGGAAAAGATGTACCGGACTTCTTTCTCTCATCTATTTCTCTAAGTCCATGGTATACTTCCACCTGTTGTCAATATGTAAATATAATTCATTTGGAAGATATTTAGATACTTCCAATGGGACCAATCAGAATTTCAATAGTGTGCAGATGACAGCTTCTTCTATTTGTCTCTTTTCATCATCAGATCTGGATTCATATTTTACATATTTGAATGATCCAAATCCACCATATTGCATCAGATTAGCACAAAAGTTGTCAACACCATGTACATTTACCTTTGTACTCTTGACAATCTAAAATTAGTTTTTGTCTTCAGATTCAGTGTCACTAGACTCTTTAGTCAAAATGAGTCTCCAAGTAGATTTCTTATAAGTTTTTGTTACCTTGGGTGAGGCAACATTCTTTGTTTTCTTACTCGGTGATGCTACAGATGCTCTTGTGTTAGGTCGCTTTGCTAGAGGAGTCGGTGATGCTCTTGTGTTAGGTCTCTTTGTTAGGTCGCTTTGCTAGAGGAGTAGGCAACATATCTAGTCTAGGAATCATGAACATAATCATGACAACTTGATCTCACATCTCCATAAAAGAAGAACATATTTTCTAATTAACATAACAAGCACCTACATAATGCCATAACTCTAAGCTATCAATCAAGAGTATACAATGACACAATAAGAAACATCATGTCCAATAAGAATAACATCATGTCAAATGAAAAAGGATATACAACACCTCAGCCAAAGACTCTAAGAGTCTTCCATGGCTCCAAGACATCAACCATCTGCAGATATCATAAAGATCACCATCTCCTACCAATGAACCTGCAAATGTGAAAGACCATTCTATAGAAATAAGATCTAAGGAATTCTCCAAACATTTGCAATGCTAAAAAAGATCATCTACCATCCAACGATGTTCATCCATATCACTTACAACAACTCTCATTGAACTATGATACCATGTTACACATGAAATTGTTATAAACATCTGCTAAATGAATATCATCCAAGTCTACACACATATAACTAAAATTTTAATACCATAAAGTGAAACCAATATTTTCAAGCCAAGAAAGTAAAAAATTGCCAAACATCACCATTAATGGGTCTCATTAAATTGTGTAAACAAACTATCCATGACATCATGATAAACCATCCTCTAACTAAGAATAAACTAATGCCTCTACACAATCAAAGAACTCAAATGCATAGCATGAGCTCCAAAAAGGCAAAGTAAAGCCTTGATCCTGAAACAAATGGATTACACCACCATAGCCAAACAAGAATCCAAAACCATCACCACCAATGAAGCACTTGTAAATACAATCATGTCATTGTAAAATCCCTAAGCACAAAGAATATACATGACACCATGGTCACTTCAACTTAACAAGCATCTAACTCCCAATGTGTCACACCTATGAGCATCACATTGTCAATAAGATATGTCCTCTATCATGTACAATCATGATAGAAGAGAAAGAACTTTAATTTAATGCCATCAGGATAAAAGTCTTTAATCAAGATAGATAAATGGTATGCAACTATATCTATTTTGAATGCATTACCCAAACAACACAATCGATCAGTCGCACACGAAGTTCCATGAGTGTGATCTTTTTCAAATCCTAATATGATTTCTATCTCGTCAACCTCTAGAGGAGCAACCTGACTTGGCCCCACCCAAACCAAGATCCATTCTTCCCACTTTTCAAGATTGTATTTCTCTTCACTATCTTGCAGTTTCCCTTGTGAATTTTCAATTATAGTGCAGAGATCTTCGCAAAGGACACCACCACATCGTCTAGAGTCTATGCTTCAATTTTTTTCTTTGATCCCATGGAGGCCAATAGTCCTTTGTCTGGGGAAGTGTTTCCAGAATAGTCATGGGGGGAAGAGGTAATGCTTGAAATCACCCTTCTATTGGGAGATTGTGTACATAACCTCTTGGTCTTCTGAAAGCTGAAAATTACTTTGAGTGCGCCAACTCTGGTTCCACACTATAGAAATTTTTGGATGTTGACTTCCAAATATTCTTCGGTGAAAATCATAATTCTCATAATAGAAAAAAGGTTCTCCTTGCATGAACACATTGATTTCCTCCAAGCGTGGCCCAATAGGTTTTGCGGGAACTCCAAAACCAGTTAGTCCCTCCGAACATAAATTAGAGATGTCACACCACACACTCCAGACATTGTTTGTTTGTATTGCATACTCTCTATCTATTTATCACCCTTTAACACTTTCCTCTTTTTTTCTCCAATTGCTCTCTTCTAGGTAGTTGATGAGCTTGTTTGCATGTCATTCAAGATAATGCCTGCTTGCTTTCTTTTATGAAATTTGCTTGCACATGACTCTTCAGCTTGTATGTTCTGCTTCCGTACAGATATAAATTTTAATTCACGCTCAGATAATAATTAAATAAAATAAGCATTTGTAAAGAAAATATTTAGTCTTTCGATGTTACATATTATCTGATGGAAAGATCCTAGACAATTCTTGGAGAAAGGAAACATCATTGATAATCATTTTTTGCAAATAACACTGAATCAAATAAATAATAAATTTTTAATGCAATTTTTAAAAGTAGAACTCGTTCAATGCTTTCATGCACCGACGGCAAAGCCATTTGACCCACATCATCTCTTGTCATCAGAATATTGAAAACAACTAATAAAACATCTGACAAGGATGTTGTATATCCGATGTCACTTCCATGTCGGACAGTCGTCAAGGAGAAAACATAGCATCCATTGGAATTCCGACGGAAATCCACCAAAATTTGTGGCCAGGGGTGCAAATATAGCCGCTGTCAGCAAAGTTCATAACATCGTCGGGAAGCCCAATGATGATTTTTTGACGGTAAAGTTGGTCGGAAGTCCGACGTTGTTTCATCGCAAATCCGACAATTAGCTGTCAAAAATTAGGCCCAAATGTACTAGTGAAGTGACTAAACCAAGCCACAAATCTAAATATAAATCAACAATGAAAGGTTTGTGGGCATGTAGAACCCACATCCAAGCCATATATACAACCTATAAGTATAGATTGGTTACAATACTCCATATCTTGTAGACCTAACAATATAGACTGGTTACAATACTCCATATTTTGTAGACCTAACAATGCAACATACAATACCAAACTAAATACTAAACATGTCAAAATTAGAGTGATATGATAGATATAACTGAGTATATAATGACACAAGCTCCAAATCTCCAAGATTTAACTTTCCATAAACTCATAAAGTCACCAATCATGAGAACCCATAAATAAATTGAATTAGAATAATAGAAAATAGTGTTGGAATTTGCATGAAGATTGCATTAATGATATGTTATGTTGTCATTGATATCAATTGAACTGGTAATGATATTGTTGATATTGTTGTAATATTGTTACTCTAACCAGTAGGAAGAATTTGTGAGGAGAACCTATAACCAGTGTAAAGGTGTAAACCTTATCTATTGTTGTAACTAGTAAACCCTACCTGTTGTTTTTGATAAACCCTAATTGATTAAGTTTGGTGAATTGGTTATATTGGTTTATGATCTGATGATGAGCGGTAATGATGATGACACACATGATTATTGTATGAAGATAATTCCAAGAGATTCTGGCGATTTGTTGCAATGGTTTTTGTCTAGGGAATGAGAAAATTTATTGCATCTAATGAAAAGCGCGTGATGAATTACTAAGTTCAATGAAGTGGTGATCAAGGAGCGATCAAGGTTTTCTTGATTGACATGTAGAGATTGCTATGTAATCCAATGGTCATACTTGAACTGAATTTGGTTGTAATCTCGATGAGAATTAGGTTTTTGTTGTGTTACCGACCTGATTGATTTGTATTTAAGGTCGATGAAGTTGTTTAGTTTTAAGAGAGTTGGCAAAGAGATAGATGGGTAAAAGCACAAAACTATGTCACGTTTCAGGCTAACTTATCAACACAAGTGAATTTAATTAATTCTAATTAAAAAGTAATTTTAGTCAAACATAAGGTCTATATAGATTCATTATAACTAATTTATATATGGACCACAACTTTTCTAATTGGAAGTGTCCACTAAATGTATATTTGATACTACTTTTGGTCTAATTACAAAAAAAAAGTAAACTCGATGTTTCAACAACTCCTACTCTTATAAATAATATTTTTTTTGAAATGTAAAAATATCCTTTCATAGATCTATAAGTAAATTTTTCAAAATATATATCTTTTAATATTTTAATTATTTTTTATATTTTATGTTTTATTTTTATTGAATGTAGGTCATCAACACTAAAATATAAGGTTGATTGTCTTGTCAAGGAAAAATACTAAAATTTATTAAATTTTTTTGTAAAAAATATGATGCAGTGGAGAAAAGAATCTATGTCAAGATGATATAATTCTTTTCTAATTTGAATAAATGATTAAGGAAAAAGGTGGTGGGAATTGAAAAGAGTTATATTTCAGCACACGCAAGTTTTCAAATTTATTGAAAAATATATATTTATAAAAAATAATAAAAAACATATTCATGCACTAAAGTTTCAAGTTATCAATATAAAAGAAAAATTCAAGAAAAAAAGGTAAAATTTACTAAATAAAGTGTGGTGGCTTGTGTAACTTCAATTTCAGCATTTTTTCAGCAACTAAATTATAGTGTTTACTTTATAAAAAACAATATTCAAATAATTTTTCAATTTTTTGTTAAAATTAGAAACATAAAATAGACATAAGAATATAAATTTTATTAGTTTACATCATTTCAAAATTCAAAACATATATTTCACTTTCTATTGATTTAATTTAAAAAGTTGAATCAGCATTGACCATTTCCTTTATAAAAGTGTGACATAGCTTTGTACTTTTACCCAGACATAGTTTAGTTGAGTGTGTGGTTGCTAAACTAGATGATGTATATGTAGTTTGAGTAAAGGAAGATAGGAGCATGAAATGGATCTGATCAAGCAAGTGTAGTGCTATTCAGACAGATCAACAAACTCCTATTTTTTTCTAACAATTACAGCATAATTGAAATCCCCTAATCGGGTAAGCTCTAACAAGCTTGGTTCTATTCAAATCCTCTAACAAGGTGGTCCATTAGATTGGAATTTCAAATCCTCTACCGAGGTTATTCCTTATAGGGTATTGCTTCTAACAAGGGATTTGTAGTCAATCCCTTAACCAGGTGATTCCTAATAGGATCAGTTCTTAATAGGACTTTTTGTAAAGCTTTAACAGGCTAGGCTCCTAATAGGGTGAACTTCAGAAGAGTTCGAATATTATCTTGTGAGTCTCAACTCACTGTGGTTTTTACCTATTTGGGTTTCCACGTCAAAAATATTTATGTCAGGTGGTGAATGTTTTTGTGGTTATGTTTTCATGGTTGATTTACTTAACTAATTAACTATTTTTGATAAGTCATGATAACATGAAGTATTGAGACATGAAGAAGTTGTTTACTATTAAATTTATGTAACAAACAACCAGTTTATCCTATGAGTTTTTATCTTGATGGATTTATTATTCTAAGTTTACTTTGAGAGATTGATTGGTGAAGTTTATTATCAGTTTTCTATCTACTGATTTACCCCCTCCCCTCTTAGTAGTTGATCAGATACTTATTCTTTCATCATACCATCAAATAGATCATATCAAAATAGCTTCAAACTTGATCCATTGTGTAGTTCTCTAAACTATTAGGATAAACGGTGAACAATCGAGAGGCGGGGGTGAATCAGTTGTTAACAGATTATGTGAATTAAAGCACTTAAGACCTTATATCGGTATAACTGATTAAGCATTAAAGCATAAATGAAAACCAAAGAATCAATACCATGCAACCATAACACATAACACCATGATTTGTACGTGGAAAACCTCAATGAGGAAAAACCACAATGGGAAACCCTACCCACAATCAAATGATACTTGTGCAACAAGTATATGATTACAATAGGGGCCTGCACATGTAGCAAGGCACACTACCTAGAGCACATTGCTCATCATAATGGAGTTTCACTAACTATAGAGATATCAACCACCTCAAGATGTTTGGACTACAATCTAGAGAGGCAAATTATCGGTAATAGAATGAAACATGCCAGATTATAGTTCTAGTTAAGCTCAATATCGAAGGTCTAAAACCTCTTACATAAACCCAACTCGATCACCTATGATTGACCAAATCCTCTGCACAAATGGTTATTATATTATTCGCTCCTTGCCATGATACTTGATCTACAATGAGATATTACATACATTTATACGAACTCGGGACCTAACCAATTAGGTCGGCCACACAAATGATAGTACAATAGATCCATTACATAATCATGAAATAAAATCGTAACACATGTCAGCCTAAGGCCAAAAAAAATCATCCAATCAATAAAACATCCTGGAAGCGCATCGGAGGATCCACCAACACGTTTCATGCAAACTAGTCCATAACCTAGATAGCACTAGACCTAAATTAGATCCACACACGCCAAATAAATGACACCAATTAGATGAGGCATGAACATGATCACCATCAGCATCCTAAATCCCTTCTAGAAGCTGCACCAACACCAATTATGCATAACATCAAAGATCTTCAATGAAGCTTTGTCAGTGAAACCCTTACGGGATCAATAAAGCAAGCTTACTAGAACATTAGATAGCATCTGATCATCAATTCAATACCAAGTGACTGAAACATACTTCAGAAGCATATAAACCATCCATACAAACACATTCCACCAACTAGATCATACCATTGGAAATCAACTGATTATCTTCCCAATCCAATCCACTTACTGGAAGCTAGTAACCAACCAAAATAGCAAGTGTTGACATCAATGACAAAACATCAATGCAACACATAATCAATTTCATCATATGGCCAACAATCTCCCCCTTTGGCATTGATGGAAACACTAGATGTGAAAAACATCCAAGTGCCATGAAAATGTCAATCTCCCATGAAATGATATAGTAATGAAGTGCAGAACCAAAACTGAAACAAAAGGACCAAATACCGCCAAACTCCCCCTAAGGAGTACAATCAATAAATAGAAATGGTTTTTCACATATGTTCCTCCCCCTTTGACAACAATGCCAAAGAATCAAACAGAATAAATGACTCTAAATCTCAAGGCTGACTACTCCCCTAGAGTAGTAGTACTGATTCATCAATCCAGAGCAGAAGGTAGCTCTAATAATGCATACCGGACTGATGCACATCTGCATCAATTAAGTCTCTACTGGAGGGGTAGAAACCCCCAATCTATCTCTCAAATACTCAAATGATTCTCGAGATAAGGGTTTAGTGAAGATGTTTTCTATCTGCTCTTTAGTGTTCACATAAACCAATCTGACTTCTTTTTCTTCCACCTTTTCTTTCAAAAAGTTATACTTGATTGATATGTGCTTATTCTTGGAGTGAAATACTAGATTCTTTGATATGTCAATAGCTATAGAGTTATCACAATGGATAACTATTGGATCATTACAACTCACTTATATATCCTTCAACGTTTGCTTCATCCATAGAACTTGAGTACAATTGGTTGTGGCTGCAACATATTAAGCTTTAACAGTAGATAAGGAAATGCATGACTGCTTCTTGTTGATCCATGAAACCAACTTCTTCCCAAGGAAGAATTCTCCACCAGAAGTTCTCTTATGGTCATCAACATCACCTATCCAATCTACATCTGTGTATGCACATAAAGTAAAGTCATCATCTTTAGGGTACCATAAACCATATTCAGTTGTTCATTGCAAATACCGGAATATCCTTTTTATTGCACTTTCATGATATTCTTTTGGATTACTTTGAAATCTTGATACAATACTGACTGCATTCATTATATCTAGTCTAGTCTAAGTTAAATATATAATGCCACCAATCATGGATTTATATCTTGTAGAATTTACTGAAGGGGATACATCCTTAAGTGATAATTTTTCACTTGTAACCATAGGAGTACTAACCGGTTTAGAATTTTCCATACCAAATTTCTTCAACAATTCCCTTAGATACTTAGTTTGACAAATAAAAATGCCTTTGTCAGTCTGAGTAATCTACAAACCTAGAAATAATCTTATTTCTCTAGTCATATACATTTCAAATTCACTCTGCATATTATCACAAAATTCCATGCACAATTTTTCTTCACCTCCACAAATGATATCATCAACAAATACTTCAATAATCATAATATCATCATTAGTGATCTTATAATATAGGTTACTATTAGCATTACCTTTTATAAAATCAAGCTTCAAAAGATACCTATCCAACCTTGCATACCAAGCTCTAGGAGTCTGTTTTAGTCCATATATGGCTTTCCTTAATCTGCAAACCATATTTTTGTCATCTGTCAGAAAAAATCCATCTGGTTGCTCAATAAATACTTCCTCTTCAATCTCTCCATTCAGAAATGCACACTTAACATCCATCTAATAGACCTTGTAGTTCTTATAGGCTGCATAAGTAAGAAATAGTCTAACAGCTTCAATTCTAGCTATCGGTGCAAAAGTTTCACCATAATCAATTCCTTCCTTCTGAGAATATCCTTTCCAAACCAAACTAGCCTTGTTTCTTACAACTTGTCCATCCTCATTCAATTTGTTTCTAAAAACCCACTTAGTTCCAATAACATTCTTATTTTTAGGTCGGGGAACTAAAGTCCAAGTATTGTTCTTTTCAATCTAATCTAATTTATCTTCCATAGCTTTCATCCAACATTCATCTTTACAAGCTTCAACTATTGATTCTGGTTCAATCTGAGAAATGAAACAAACCTCTTGATTTTCCAATCTCTCCTTATCATAACTCTCATGTTTTTGTCTCCAATGATCTGATTTTCAAAATGATTTAGCCTTACATACCTTGGTGTTTTCTGATTTCTAGGTTCTTTGTGTTGCTCTCTAGTTATAGTTGATTTTTCTAATGATGTCGAGGCAATTGGTTCAGTATTTTGTTCTGCTATAGGCACTACCAATTCAGTTATGACCATTTCCACTACCGGTTCATAGTCATAAGATTTAGCTTGGTCTTTGTACTGCTCATCCACTTTCACATTAGCACTCTCCACAATTCTCTGCGATCTTTTGTTATAACATCTATATGCTTTTATTTTAGTTGAATAACCAAGAAATATTCCTTCATCACATCTAGGGTCAAAATTTCCAATGGAATCATCTCTTTTGATATAAAACTTACTTCCAAAGATTCTGAAATATTTAAGAGTAGGTGAATGACCAAACCATAATTCATAAGGGGTCTTACCGGTATCTCCTTTGATATGAACTCTGTTGAATGTATAAACTATTGTATTTACTGCTTCTCTCTAGTAGAAATGTGGCAAATTAGCTTCCAGCATCATGCTTCTGGCTTCATCCAAAATGGTTATGTTATTTCTTTCCACAATGCCATTCTGTTGAGGTGTCTGGGGTGCAAATAATTGTCTCCTAATGCCATTTTTCTCACAATAGTTGTTAAACTCACCTGATGTGAATTCACCACCTTGATCTTATCTTAGACACTTTATTTTCATTCCTGCTGATATTCTTAATATACTCTTCAAGACATGTATTTAATTTGTCTTGTTCTTCATCAGCAACATCCTTACACCTTTTGTATTCTCACCATGCCTTTTTGAGTTCATCAAGTGCACAAATAAGCTCCCCTTCAAGATCCACTTCAGTTTCAACTTCTCCTTCATCTTCTTCATCACTTCCAAAAGGATCTTGCCTTCAGAATTGAGATGCACTATCACTGCTAAATTTTTTCTCCACATTTGAAGTTTCTTGTGCCATGAGTAGCCATGCTTCTTTTTCATCCTCACTGCTACAATAGTCTGATCTTCTTTTCACATTTCTTCTTTTACAAGATTTTCTCATCTTCTTGCTTTCACTATATGACATCATGGTGCAAGGTTCATCTCCATAAAGATTATTTAGTCTGTCCCGTATGCTCTTTGTAGATTTGCATCTCTTGACCTTTGAAGACACATCATCAAATAGTCCATTGAGGACAACCTTCATGGCTTCAACATTGTAGTCATATATTCTTATTTCTTCAAGATCAGTAGGAGGACACGTAGTAGAAAAGTAACCATTTACTACAGACATCCATACATCATAACCTAAGGCAGACAGATATACTTCCATTCTACAAGACCAAATAGAATATTTTGAACCATCAAACATAGGAGCAGGTATTGACTCAAAATTAACCATTGTACTCACAAACTGGAATCTACCCAAGCTAGAGGAATCTTTTCTAACTGGGAACCTAGGGCTTCGATACCAATTCTTGGAACATAATGGACCACTGAGAGGGGGGGGGGGGTGAATCAATGGTGATCAATAGAAACTTTTACCTTCTAAAGATCTAAGAATTAATAACATCAATCATAAGACTATGAGTAGTGATATCAAATAGATGAACACACACACATAAGAGACATCCCATAACACATGAATGTATGATAAAAACCCATGGTGGGGAAAAACCTCGATGAGAAATGTTGTTGGAGTCTGTTGCTCCAATCTAGCCTCATAGGTAAAACTTGTTACAACATTTAGGGAACCAACACAAGGAGGACCAACCCCTATAATTTATGGGCTACAACCCAAAGGAGCACCAACCCCTAGCTTTAGGGCACCAACCCAAGGAGCACCAACCCCTAGCTCTAAGCACCCACTCAGAGATTAGAATGAAGATATACTGACTACAGTTTAAACACCTTGTTGCAAATTAAGTTTTGCAACACCTAGCCAATCTGCCTTTGAGATTGATTGACTCTCTTCTGCCATCAGTTCTTTATGCTTCAATCTGATCTCTCTACCTTCTATATGTCTTAGCCCTTGGTCTCTACTCTCTGCTCTTTCTCTACTCTGTTGTTGTTCTTTTTGCCTTTGCTCAATCTCTTGTTGCTTCTAGCTGTCTTGTCTCTCTGCACTTTGATCATTGCTCTCTATCTATAAACTCTGCTACTTTGTTTCTTCTCTCTATCTTCTCTACCCTACCTCTCTATTTTCTCACCCTATAGCCACAATGGCTCTACACTTTGTTCTATCCTGCTACTTCACTCTTAGCAAACACACTTCTTCATTCTTTGTACTTTAGCTCTTTCTAATTAGTTATATTCTTCAACACTACTCTGGTCATTCAGTCACAACCCTTCATTTCTTGTTCAAGAGCCCTCTTTACTCTTCTTAGTCACACACCTCTTTTCTTCAAAGCGATATTCATCAACTACACCACCCGTCATTGTGGCAGTTCCATTGGCCACATCATCATGCAACTCAACCAGAACGTCAAACCACTCTTTGTTTGTCATGCCACTTGTCCTCACAACTCTGCCTACTTCAACTACCAATATCAAATCTCAACGCTTTCTAGAGGAATTAATCAGTTATGTTCATGTCAAACTTTAACCTCCAAATCTGCAATTTAAACTTAATTCATTTTTTTTCTCTCTAAGTGGTCCATAGCAATTTTTATTTGATCTCCTGAATCGGCCATCTACAATAAATGTCCCTGCTTTGATTTTTTTTTTTTGCCTCTGTACTGGGTTGCTAATTTTAGTGAGCTCAATTTGTCCAAAAGATCTAATTCTACCATAGTTGATCACCTCGATCCCATCACCTATCTGCAATAGAAATGCCATTAATGAATTCTTCAACCTCTGTCAACCTACCCAGACAAGATCGACAACTACCTCCATCAGATGCACTAACTCTATAAATTTGATTTGTTTTATCCACCAGAGAGCCACATGTCATCACATTCGACATCCTTGTCACTCTGTAAATCCTAGTTGGCATCCTTGTGGACCTCTGAGTCTATCGACTCACAAACATGGCTGCAAAGTCAGTTACAATCTTCAAATAGGTCGGCAAAGTAACCATTCATCTTCTTGATGGGTGTTTTTTGATTCACTCCGTACAGGCCACGTTCTCTAGTTAGACTTGGTCAAGGCTTATGTGGACCATTGGATTGCATGGTGGTAGGCTCTGCAAATGCATCGAGTTGACAACAAGCCCTTATGCCAATCTACTCTGTCAACTAGATTCCTCTTTCCTCATTTTTATCGCCATAGCAATCTTGATGTCGATTTCTCAAGGCTCCATCACTATATTTTTAACTATTGGGTTAACACTTTGTCTCTATTCTGCATTCATAACCTATCCCAATCACTTTGTGATGTATTTTGTTCCTTTCATTGGAATGAGTTACTCTGATAAGAAACCTCATTGTCGATTTCTCTTATCGCCATAAGCTATCCCGAAGTCACATTTCTCACCTGCTGTCAGAATAGTTTTCACTTTTGAGTTAACATCTTGCACTTACTTCGCCTTTATAACCTATTCTAATGACCATTTGATGCCTTTGATCCCTCTCATTGGCATGAGTTACTCCAACGAGAACTCACCTTTGATTTCTGCTATTGCCATAGGCTATCCCGATGCACAATATCCATGTTGACTAACCTTATCAACATAGGTTACCCCAAACTGAAAGACTTCAGGCCAAATGAATACTCATCAGGATGACCACAACTATCGGCATAGGAAAAACTTATTAAATTGATAGAATAAGTCATTTCGATGACATACTGTTAGATTCCCTTTATTGATATAGATACTCCAAAAAGCATACTCCACAGTGACAAAACCCCATCGGCATCACTATTTTGAAATCACAACTCCATAATGACAAACACCATCAGCATAGATTATACCAAAGTGCATACCCATCAGAATAGTTAACACTCTCGGATTAATATTTGGACACTATCTTGTCAAAACAAACTTGTTCTAATGACTCTGCTTAAACCTGCATCAGCATAGCTACTCTAACATCGAACTCCATGGTGACAAACTTAATTGGCATATGCTATTCCAATTTCCATAGAGATAAACTTGTGATTCCTTTGTTATGTCATTATAAGTTAGGTCGATGATCATACCAAGGGGTCTTCACTTCATTCTTCCTCTATTGGAATAGATGTCTCGATCTCATATGTGATCTGATGGTGTCTGCATCGACATAGAGTATCCCAAACTGCTTATCCGTAGTCCTTCAACATATCACCATATGTTATTTTTACAGACTCACCACGAGATCTCAAAATTTTCTTCTATCGAAATAACTTACACTATTGGTATAGTAGAAATCTGTCATTTTGTCCTCAATAGCTACTCCAATACGCACTCTTGGTCTTCTAGTCAGCATATTTATTCTGACATAGTGATTGTCAGAGTAGTTAACACTATTGGTATTACTCAAAAGTATTACTCCGCCTTTGTTAGTTATCCCGATGTTTATCTCAAACTCTATGATCGGTATTGCTATCCTGATTAGACACAATACCAAAGAGACTTCTCATAACCTGACATCAGTATAGTTATCCCATAGGATCACTTCACCTACACACCACTTAATCAAAAGATTTATCCCAATAAGACTTGTGATACTTATTTAACAAACCATACTGAAATCAATATAACCTAGTGGAGTCTTTTCGATATACAAGATTTATTGTTGTCACAACCCCAGCTACTTTAGGACATCCAACATGAACTTCATAGACTTCATAGGCATTGTGGGAGTTTGCAATAATTCATCAACCTGATCTTTGTTACCTCTATCTTCAACAATGTGATCCATCAGCTTGATCACTGCAACTCTTCTATAACTTCCTCAGCTCAACCTTGCACACACACACACACATGTTGACATCAATGATAACTTTAATGCTAACAAGCACAACTTCCAAAGCACCAAACAAATTAAAAAACATGTGTCAGATCACCAACTCTGAAAACCCACATGTTGACATCAATGACAATCATGAAAAACATATCAACACCATCAATCATCACATTTACAATAATTTCTTTATAAGAACCTCATTGTACAATTGTAATTCATCACGTAATTTTGTATTCTTCACTTTTGAGTAATATATCATTCTTTTGAGAATCTCTCTCTTGTGGAAGGTGCTCTTGTTTGTTGTTTTATCTTTCAGGCCTATGTTGCAAACTTTTGTGTTAAAAAATTAAATATTATATCAAAGCTTTGAAAATTCAACAATTTATTCCTCAGGGACAAGTTCAATAGGGCTCCTTAATAGTTGTGTTTTAGTCAACAACTTCTTGACTATTTCCTTATGGACCATAGAGAACATTCTGCTTTAGCTATGGGCCAGTAGTTAATCCTTGAACTATACATTAGTATCTCAAAACAAAAATTCATCCACATCATCACCATATTGTTGGATTTGTGTGAATGTTTTCATTGATGTCAAACCCAGTGATCTGGTTAGGACTAGATGTGGTGTAAATAGTTTTGGTGTTGCAGATTGAGAAATAGTGGAAGATAGGTATGTATATGATCTACTGGAGTCATTTCTTAAAGATCCTCTTATCTAAAATCTTGTGTTTTTCTTATCATGGTTTGTATCTAGTTTTGATATTAGCTATGTGAGTTTCAGTATCAGTTATATCAATCATACTGGTTGTATCAATTTGTATTGATCATATTGCATCATGTTATATTCTATACTTTGTGGTATCTCTATCTTGAAGTTAAGAGTTGTTGTGCTTGGAGTTTGTGCTTATGGTTCTGATTCTATGGGTCCAATAGACCCTTGTTTTGTTCTGATAATTATGGCATATGTTTTGGTAAATGAAGTATGTGAAGGAAGCATGTAGAAGGCCGACTTGTTCATCCTATTTTTAGTTGAGAGATGTTTTAGATAACATGTTGATTTGAGTAGTAAATTATTGGGTAAATCACTAATTGCTTGGCCGATATATTATCTCGATGTATGAGCTTACTAATATATATAAATATAAATACTCCTCTTTACACACCTTCACTCATATACCACTCATAACATATACTGCTCACATATTACCTCTTCCACTTGCACACTTCTTACTATGCTACATATCACAAGCATAATTTGTTGAATACCATGTGCATACACTCTCTCATTACTTACACACACTGCTCTTCTTGAATTTTCACACAATACTGATTTCTTCTTCCTTATAAACTTCTTCTTATTCTACTATGTCCACATCGACAATATATATATATATATATAGTTCATGTGAACATAGTAGAAAAAGAAGTGTATAAGGAAAAAGAAATCAGTATTTTGTGGAAATTGATGAAGAGCAGTGTGTGTAAGTAATGAAAGAGTGTATTTGTATGGTATTCAGTAGAGTATGCATGTGATATGTAGTAGAGTAAGAAGTGTGCAAGTGACAAAGTTAGTATGCAAGTAGTATGTGTTATGAGCAGTATATGAATGAAGGTGTGAGAAGAAGAGTTAAAGTGTAGACGGTGTTGTAGTGATCCTTTACCGGATCTACTGCAAATAGTTTTTTTGGCAGAGTAGTGCAGTAATCCCTTACTGGACTTGCTTCAGGAAATTGTGGATAATGGTGCATTGATCCCTTACTGGATCTGATTTGAGTTTTGTGAGGTGATATATGAGCTTGACTTGGAATTGACTTTATGCATTTTGAGATGCAATTTTCCTCAGTTCATATATATATATATATATATATATATATATATATATATATATATATATATATATATATATATATATATATATATATATATATATATATATATATATATATATATATATATATATATATATATATATATATATATATATTGCAGTGAGCATTCTGACAGTAAGCCACTTTGTAATCAGATAGTAATCCACCCTTTTTGTAATCATCGTAAAACTGGTTATATTATCTTGAGAGTTAACACTGTGGTTTTTCCCATTTGGGTTTTCCATGCATAAAATCCAATGTTCCTTTTATGGTTGTTTTGTTTGATTATTATGCATTTTCTATTTCATGTTGATAAGTTTAATTGATGAAATTGATATACTAGTATAAGTTTTTAATCAGAGTGGAAACACTGATTCACCCCACCTCTCAATATTTTGGTCCATTCAACCAATTCAACAATTAGTATCAAAACTTGGTCCCTTGCTTCAAAACCTTAACAAATTGAGGGAGATCCTTGTTGGTTGAATCATGCCACCAATGTGTATAACCAAAAAATATCATCTAGATGAGGAATTGAAGACAACTCTTGAAGATCTTAAAAATGGGGAATCTGAGAATGAAGAATTGAAAGAGAATGTGAAGGTAGCAAATGAATGTGTGCAAAAGATAAGAGAGAAAATCCAGAAGTTCAAGTTGAGACATAAGGAAGTTAATAATCAGTTGAAGTGAGAGAATGAAACTCTTAAGGATTTGATGTTGAAGATTGAGGAGAAGAACAAGATAGAGGAAACCCTAAAATAATCAATCAAGGTGAAGTCTAAGGAATGTGAGAAGCTATAACAAGAAGTGAAAAAGTTGAAGATAGAAAGTAAAGATCTTGAAAGTAGACAACTTTTGGAAGACTTGATTAGCATGTAGAAAGATCATTTAGACAAGACTAGACTATCATTTTAGACTAGTGAATGTTCAAATCATAATGATAAAGACAAAGGCAAGGAAGTCAAAGTTGAACCAGAAAAGAAGCCTGAAGATGCAAGCAAAGCTCAAAATCAGCGAGTTGTTGCAAGGAGACTATCGGTTCAATAACCGAATGCACAAAGGTAGCCATCATTTAACTATTATTGTTTTCAATGTATTAAATTTGGTCATAAGGTTGCAAACTGTAGAAGCATTAAATGTTACAATTGCAAGAAGTTCCATCACAAAGAAAATTACTATAGAAATCATGCTATGAGTTAGAATCATGATCCAGTTGGAATGAATAAGGTAAATAGTAACTTTCATGGATATTGTCATGCATGCAATGGTTATGGTCACAAAGCTAATCAGTGTAGATATAGAACACATTTAACAAATTTAGTGCAAAGGAGCATTTGTTACAAGTGCAAGCAATCCGAGCGTTATGCTAATCAATGCAAAAATGCAGGTGGTATGGGAAAGACTATAGAGAATAGTGTGGTGAAGTCTAGTGAATCAAAGAAAAAGGAAGTCATGGTGGTGTAGGGGCACCTAGGGGTTGAAATGCCCTTAACCAATTTTGGCTTGTGAGACCTTACAGTGGTCATGTAAATACATAAGGACTGGCTCTAGTCCATTTTGTATGGTTGTTTAATTTGCAATTTTTGAAATTTTCTTATCAGCAAGACCTACCCCGATCGGAAAGTCTTACCCTGATGAGTTCACCAGAGTTTGGAGTGGTTGTATCGGGTATCGGCAGGAGTGGTTCACACTTACCCCGGTGACCCAATAAGTATTGTTATCAGGTATCAGGGGAAGTATTTTCAAGTTACCCCGATGACCTAATGAGAAAGCATAGGCGTGGAGTGGAGTCATTGGGTATCGGAAGGAGTGGTTTCACATTACCCCAATGACCCAATGAGTAAGAATTGGATTTGGAGCGCGTTCGAAGGTGGTGTTATCAGAGATCGGTAAGAGGGGTATTGTACTACACCGATGACCCAATGAGACCACCTCGCTTGCAAAGTTTTCATCAGCCATCGAAAGCCAAGATTTGATGTTACCCTGATGCCTGATAGGAAGTGCGGAGTGTCAAAAGTTGTCATCAGCCATCGGAAGTCAGGATTTGTTGTTATGTCAATGACCCAATGGAACCTGTGAGACGATTGTATATGGAAACCATTGGTAATGAGATCTATCTCGTCCAATAGGAGGAATTCACACCAGCGGATGGAGTGTATAAAAAGACCCAACGGGCATCTGTAAGGGGTTGATCGTCGATCATTGATTGTCGATTGCCTCAGAGAACACATTTGTTTTTCTGAAATGTGATAGAGAAGTCCATTTTATGTTTTCCAATCAGAGACTAATTTTTGTTGGTGAACTGCAATAATGTGTTAAAAACTCTAAGTTCACATATGTTGTTAATGTAAATACTTCTTTTCTCTGTTTTATGAGTTTTTGGTTTGAACCCATGAATAAGCTCAAGATCTGTAAATAAATATTTCCATTTCTATTTTTATTCAATGATTTGCAATAACCATATGGCTCTAACTTGAAACTCCACATGATCATTGGAGATTGTCAAGTAGAGTCAAATGTGTACAGTAGGTTTTTATTTGTAAGAGTCCAGGAGATGGTATTAGCTATTCCTCCAAACTGACCCTAGGTGAGCTTGGTGATAGTCTGGCTAGGTGTCAGTAATTTGAAGGTGATAACTTGCAAGGGAAGGAATCTGCTGAGAACTGGAAGAAGATCCAGAAGGCTACAAGCCCAAAAATGAGACATTGTGAAACCAAAAGGAGAAATTTTAGTAAACCAAACAAGATGGGTGGTTTAGCAAAGAGAGATTGAATGTGTGTGTCCTACAGCCGTGCAAGGATATAGTGAGCAAGCTTACTTTGTGAGCTTGAGGAAGGTGAGATAAGAAAACAATTGGTAGGGGAGTACATAGGAAATTAGGTGAAATTAAATAGAATTTGGGGAAGAATGAAATGAAATTAGGTGAAATTAATTAGAATTAGAATTTGAGGATTGGAGGAATTATTGTTAATTTATTTAAATAATTTAAATGAAATTATTTAAACATTAGAAATGAGTTTAATTAAATAATTAAGGGAATTAATTATTTAATTATTTAAGATTATTTAATTAAGGGAATTAATCATAATTAATTAAATAATTAATATTTAATTAATATTAGAGAAAGGGGTTAAATGATTAAATTGATTAGAGAATAGAAATTTGATAATTAGGAGTATTGAATGTTAATGATTAGAAGAAATGGTTAGTTTAATCAAATAATTAAAGAAAATCTTAATGAAATAGACAAATAATTAGGTATGATCGATGAGACATTTTTAGGTGTCTACATTTGCCCATCTTTGACACAATGTCGAAACAACGTTGTTTCAAAGAAAATGAATTTTTGTTGCCCCAATATGCCCCAGTGATACTTAGGGTATAATTCCCCCTCAAGAGAGTGTTTGTCCATTGATGACATGAATGATCTCTCAAAAAAAGAAGGATGTTAGATGAGAGATGGAATAATGGTTAACTTGGTGACACGAATGAGTTTGATTAGAGGAAAGAAATGGTTAAAATAATTTGTAGATTGATTAAATGATAAGATTGATGGGATTAATAAGATAAAGTCTGGTTTTAGGAAGGACACATCTTGTATAAGACAAAAATGATCAAAACATTTGGTTTTAGAAAGAATACATCCTGTATAAGACTGATTTGTCTAGTTTCAGGAAGGATAAATCCTATATAAGACAAAGATAGATGATCATATTTGGTTTCAGGAAGGACTAATCCTATATAAGACAAATGATAGATCAAAAACGTCTAGTTTCAGGAAGGATACATCCTATATAAGACGAAGATAGATTAAAAAATGTCTGGTTTCAAGAAGGATACATCCTGTATAAGACGAAGATAGATAAAACTTGGATGAATGATAAAATATGATGAAGGTGAGGAATAATTGATTGATAGATAGAATAGTTGGTGTGAGGAAATGATAGAATTATAGATGAAAATATTGGAATTATGTGATGAGAGAGGTCATGTTAGAATTATTGGAAGAATTGAAAAGGTTGATTCAAGAAAAGATTATTGATGAGAGAATGATCTTGATTGATACAATCAGCATGATGAGATTAGAAAAATGAAATGATATGATGATGATGATGATGATGATGATGATGAATAGTCTTCTTGTCTTTATTCATAGTGAAACATGTTCATCACTGAGCCTTATTATATAAAAATGAAGCTTTGTACATCAGGGTATGAAGAACCAAGATGTAAAGATATCCCATTGCAAAGAAACAAACATGTAGTAGACAAGGAGTGAACCCTCCATTCTAGGAATAACAACAGGGGTCGAGGTATGTGCAGTAGTCATAAGCATAGTTATCCTCTATGGGATACTTGTCGAATGAGCGTACCAATCATAGACACCCCCTAGAACTGTTTCCCCAAAACTTCATTGGTTCACACCACAAACAACAAACAAAGAAAAAAATCATGCCCATCATGGCTCCTCTAGTCACTTGTGCATATCCTTGAGTAGCATAGTAACATAATCTATCATCAAATGATAAAAGATATAAACTAACTAGGAAAAAATCCAGCAGCCATACTAATCTATGTCTTCATGTGATTTCTTGATGTGATAGTTAATACTCTTGTTTCATAAAGTTGTGGACCTCTTTTAAGAGTCACCTGTCTAGTTTCGAGTGTATCCTCTTCTGTTTAAGACAAGATAATGATCACGTGATAATGATAGATTGTCGATTGATAAAAATTGATCAGTTTGATTGTAGATGTTTGGTTTAAGATAGTTATACCCTTTGTGAACTTCATGTGAAGTGTTTGTTGGATAGCTGCTAGGATATTTAATTCTTGTGAGACATGTTATTGCAAGTTTATTATGTTCTTTGATTTTTAGTTTGTTTTCAAAGAGTTTTTCGATGTTTAGGGTTTTTGGTATTTTCTCAATGTTTTTGTGCTTTTTTAAGGATTGTATTTGAATGTTTTTGTTGTGATTTTGATGTTTTCTAATTTTTTATTTTTTTAGGACTTTTTTCGAATGTTTTGGGTATGTTGATGTTTTTGATTGATTTTTGGATTTTTTTGAAACATGACTTACCATTAATTGATAAAGATAAGACAAACTTGGACAAAATCTAGGAACCATAATGATCTATGTCATTGTTTTGATTTGTGTGATCATTGATAGGAATATGTGGTTTCAAAGAGTGAGTACCCCATATAAGACCGATCTATCTAGTTCCGAGTGTACCCTTCATTGTATAAGATATTTTGATGTTTGATAAAGTGTGATCGATAGATTGATTAAAAATACATGTGATGAGTTTATTTGCAGACTTTGAGAGTTTATCTATTGGTGATTTGATTTGATGGATGGTCTATGGTCTTTCTTGCTTTGATTTTTCAGTTTTTTATTTTGTAATTTTGATTGTTTTTTTAAGGACATTTCGGATTTTTGGGATTTTGGATATTATGATTTTTAGATATTTTTCAGTTATGCCCCCAAGTATGCAAACCTCTATGATATGATGATCTAGGCAATGCACATGGAGATAATGAATTTTCGATGAGTTATGCTAATACAAGATGCATGATGAAAATGAAGTTCCTATTCGAACAAAGATGATTGTGTGTGTTCTTCATTTTGGCACTAATTGAATCAAAGGTAGGAAATTTTTTAGAGATAGGAGTTCAATTTGTTCTCATAAAACCTTAGACCATCCAACCTAACACACTATGTAACTAAGATTTATGAATGGAGGTGCAGAAAAATTCTCCATCAATTCTTGAAACTTCAATCTTCTTTTGCCCATGTGTGTGCAATTTAATTTATTCTGACTCTTATAACCATCAAAGACCCTTGGAATCCTATGTGACTAGCTATGTAGGTTATTTTGACTTCAAAAGCAACTTGGGTAGAGCCTCGCTGCTAGCTAGCTTTTAGGGCTCCGACGAGGTTATGCATTATAATCTCTCAAATATTGCTACATTTTCCAGCAAGAGGCCATAGCCTTGATGGAGTTATTTGCATGTTCCCATAGTCAAGCTTTTATTATCGCACTTGTATTTGTGATATTTCAGTTATATATCTTTTCTCTTTTTGCCATGATATTTTGATATTTATTTTGGCATAGTACTTTTTCTTTTATTTTTTATTTTTTTTACCTTGACTCGGAAGTAATGAAACCTTATTGGGTATGATGATTACAATAGCGCTAAAGTAGAACTTTGTGTTTTTTACTAGCCACATGACCAACTAGGTATCTGTAATGACTTAGAGCTATTGATTAATGTGTGAGATATAGCAATTGATAGATATTGGGTAACAAGACTTGATAATGAAACTTCTACCCAACCAAGGATAAAGCTTAATAACAAGGTGACATTGAAGATAAATGACTAAACACCTCCTAAAGACTTCATGAACAAGTATCTAGGAAATGAGACAGCCTTCATTCCTTTCAATGCAGATAGGTGAATGACTCAAACAATAATCATGTTTTTATTGATGCAACTATATGAGAAAGCAATAATGAAATGCAGCTATATGTTCTACAATGGTGATATGCAAGCAACTATGATGTACTCTAAAATGAAGATATGTAATGTAGTAAAGAAATATGCAAATGCAATACTGAAAATTGAAATGACCTCACCCTTAGATGTAATATCTTTTTAGGTGCATGTTGTTATTGAGTTGGTATGAACCTTGTGTAGATAATTCACTGGTCTTTGTTTGAAGAGTTGGATGAACCTATCTTTTTCAATAGGATATTTAGCTGGGTGTATTTCATGTACAGTTTTTGCTACAGCCTCGTTATTTTCAAACCAATCTACTTGTGGTAGATCTTCTTGCCCCTAGTCTTTCAAGTGTGGGTGTATGAGACAAATAGTTTTTTGTTTCAAAGTTGTGACATGAGCAGGTGCTATGCCTATTTTTATTGATGCACTTGAAGAGTATGATGAAGTCAACCAGGTGTTAATCTCATTAGCCAGTGTTATGCTTGATTTTGTCACTACATTGGCATTTGATGATGGTGCAAGTACAATTATTCACAAGTTATTTTTTGTAGTATGATTTGGATTGGTAATTTCATTGATAAGGGGTTCATGAACAACTTGTGTAGAGGCATTGGGATCATGAGGGAGACTAGGAGAAATGGTAAGTTCACTTGGTGAGAGGGATTCTTGTGAGGAACATGGAGGATTATGGCATGGAGAGGAAGGGATGGAGGGATCTTGATAAGGATTTGGAGAAATAATGGGATCTTGTTTAGGACATGAAGGTGAAGGGATGCTTTGATCTTGGCTTGGAAAGAGATTATTAGGAAGGACAGAAGGGATGTCCTAATCTTGCTTAGGAGGTAGATGTTGGATGGGACTTGGAACGATACTTTGTTCTTGAGATGAAAGAGTATCATTATGAGTGGAATAGAAAAGAATGAGGGGATCATCATAGGATTCTTGGTCAGTGGTATCTTTATAAAAAATTGGCTAGGACGGAAGGGTTTGTGCTTGATCTTGATTTGTAAAGACGTAAATTTATCTATCAGACATAATCTACTCTTTATTCATAAATGAAATCATAGGTCAATTAAAAAGTCTATTTCATACATTCAATAAGGAAATATCAATAAGTTGGTAAAAGAATAATAGATATACAATTTTCATGTAAAATGGAACATACAAATTTCTCAATATATAAATTCTTATTCCCTACTTAGGCTTTCATATTTCCTTAAGTAATATACATATAGAAAGAAGGTGAGATACATCCGTTGATCTCCATTCTGAGTCGCTTCCTTTCAGTCCTTTGAACAAAGACGAGAACAAGTTTCAGGCACTTTTTCTGCCCAACCATGAAGCTTACGCTTCCCCGGAATTCTTGGTCAATCAAGAATACCTGACCCTGCATGAATTGTTTTAACCAAAGAATTCGAAAGGTAAGAGGGAATCTGGTGCATGCCTAGATGATACAAGCAATTTTCATTTTTCTAATTCTTGTAAGAAACAAGCATTCATTATCAATCAAGGATATGGTAGAGAGCATAAAATAAATAATTCCATCTATTCTATGGATGATTCAAATAATTACTCGGTCGAGTATAATACCATGCATAGGAAAATGAATAGTTGGAAAAAAGCAACTATTCTCTCTAAGAATCCACATTCGGCACCTGCCCTGGAAGGTAACTTTCTATACACAAGCCTATCCATAGCTTGGTTCCCACAAACAAGAATACAATTGAGAATACAATCTTTTGAAAAATATAAATAACATCTTCCCTATAAACACTATTTCAATATATTGAATACAATCTTTCAAATTTTGGAAAGCAATAAAATTTCATAAACAATATAATTTCATAAGAAATTTTTCAAATAGATACAATGTAAAAGAAGGTGTCACACAAGTATGATTTTTCTTTCATATAAAGCATAAGGTATGCGAACACATTCTTTAATTGAAAATATAACCTAATCACTTTGACAAATATCATCTTTTAAGCAATTAAATTGACTAACATATATTTCTCCTAATGATTTCCTCTCATCTTTCAAAGATTAATAACACATATTAAATAACATATGGAAAATCATCTAAGGAATCGTACACTATAAATAAAGCTTTTAATTTCTCACTTCCTTATTTCAAATAATAACCAAAAATAAAGAAGATTCTGACCTCTTTGTACACTTAAATTGGTTGAGAGATCTCTGACGCGCTACCTCCAAATAGATCTACGCCTTCCTTGAATGCTTGAAAAACTATCACTGATCTCTCTTCTCACTCTATTCTTAAACAATTCTCTTCTCTCTCTCTCTCTCTCTCTCTCTCTCTCTCTCTCTCTCTCTCTCTTTGATACTATCTGAATATCTTCTCTATTTTCTCTACTATTTTCTTCTTCCCTCCATGTGTCCTCCTTTTATATTTCTATCCTTCATCTCTATTTATCCTAAATTATCTTATGATCTCTCCCAAATTAGAGGCTCGGTTATGGTTGTTGATTTGAAGTCTTCCACTTAACTCTCTCTCAAGTCTTTATTATGTTAACCATTTATCCTATCTTTAGTATACACATCTAAGAGTTCTGCAATTTGGAGTGCATGAGTCGACTATGCATCAACTTCCTATCGTTGGCTTTCCTAATTCCATGGCACACATGCCTGATAATTCATTTCTCTCTATAGTTATATGCCACAGATCATGGATTATATTCCTAAGCTAACTGAGGAACAAGCAGTCAATGTCTTTCTTCGCAGAATGAGGGAGTTATCAGCATTTGTTGATCGATCAATCTGCAGTCACCATTAGAGGAGTGTCTACTATCTCATGGCAGATTGTTTTCTTGGAGGAGGGGTCGACAAAGTTCAATGTAATTACAAACACTTAAGTGTTTGTCATGAGCGAGTTTATCGCTCTTGCTGTCAAGTCAATTGCCATGATATCCATGTTGGTGCAAACTCTAAGTTCTGTGTTTAATCATTGGTCTTTGCCTAGTTGGCCACCCTATCGATTCCTAGTTATCATGCAACATAGTCACTATCTTATGTTTATCTCACTTCCACCACCTTTCTTAATAAATATATAATAATCAACTTTATTATAAGTTGCAAAGTAAATTTAAACTTAAACGGTTTTAGCTATAATATATATTCATAGTTTTAAAAATGTATATTCATCAATACGTTATTGTGAATAATCATGTTTGTATAATAAAATAAAAATCGCATAAGCATAATTCCAACATTCACCTCTAAATGTATATATATATATGTGTGCATCTGTCTGATGGAATCGTAGTTATCTAACTATCATGCATATAAAACTTGTATCAATATAAACAAAATGATCATTAATAAAGATGCATTTTCTTATTCAGAAGACATTAAATCCAAATTATTCAACTTATAAATCATTATTTTAAGAGTAATAAATATAATTACACATGAAACATAATTACCTGTGTGTGTGTGTGTGTGTGTGTGTGTGTGTGTGTGTGTGTGTGTATTACTTCACTATTGTGGTTTGTGAGATTCCCTTAGTCTACCGAAGTCAATAGTTAAAAACAACTCTACCCGAGTCATGTTCTCACCTTTGACTTCGTTCACCTATTCCTGCATCACTTGCACTCAAGAATTCATCAGCGTTGACAATCCCCATAATAGATATCGAATTAAATTTAAATTGCATGAATAAAATGCATACACCATTTCCTCGCAACTGAATTATCATAAAAATAAATTCTCATTTTTCGTTTCAATTTCAATGCATAAATAAAGACTTAGATTACATCTCTTAAATACACATTATCAAGAATACAGTTCATGACATCCTTCCCCTCTTGGAAGAGACATCATCTTGATGTCTTACTACTCATTAATAATCACATAACAATTATATCTCATAAAAATGTCAACCATACATCAAATTTCAAATAATAACAATAGCACACATGCTATCCAAGTTTACATCATAAAATTAAAATTATTTTTTCAAAGATATCCCAAATAATAAGCAACTATTTCCTAAGAAAACAAATAAGGAAATGACGGTCAATCATCTTAGCATCCTCCCATGTAGCACTATCCTCAGAATATTGGTCCCACTGGACCTTATACTAAGTTAAATCTCTGCTACATAGCTTTCACACTACACTGATCTAGGATTCAGATGGGCTCCACTAGCACCACCCCTGGATCTCGTACCTGTAAGGAGTGTCAATCAAGAATATGAGATGCATCTGCAAGATAAAGTTTCAATAAAGAAACATGAAATACATTGTGGATTCGAGCTAGAGTAGGGGGTAAAGCTAATCTATAAGCAATTGGATTGATAACATCTGTTGGTGTAAATAATTATTCATCATGGATATTATTACACTTACTTAAGTTTACTTAGGACAATGCATTTTCATAGTAGTTTGGGTATGAGACACTTGGGTGTTTGTGCCACATTGGGATAGTGTGTGTAGGAGAAATTCCACCTTTTATGGTGTTGATCTTGTTGTTACACTCCACATTCAGTGGGTGATCCACCTCATGTGGACTATTATATTATTTTTCCTACCTACCCACACCTATTTCCTACCTACCCTTGTTTCTTATTGAGCCACATGTCATGTTTGTGTGCTCACATATCCCTAGCCTTGCCTATATAAGCAAGCTCATCTACATTGTATGTAGCTATTGAATCATATTATTGATCATTTTCTATTGATGAGAATACAGTTTATTCTTGTCCCATATTATGTCTCTATTTTGTACATTTCATTGAGCTCTTGATCTTGGCAAAATCTCACATGGTATCAGAGCCATTGGGGCTTTATTGATTCATCTTGAAGAGGCATTATTGTGACGTCAAGAGGTAGATCTGAGGAGCAGCATCTTTTGGAGGTGTCCTAGACCAAATCCGACCCCGCCATTGCGTCCAGAAGACCGTTTCCATGAATTTTGGTTATAAAGTCGGCCTATTTTGGTGAAAAAAAAAAAGATTTCGAAAAAAATTTATATTCTTTTCGAAAAAAAAATAAAATTCTTTTTCTGAAAATTTTTTCAAAATCAAAAATCAAAAAAATTGAAAAAAAAAAAAAAAAAATTTGAAAAATCAAAAAAAAAAAATTTGTTTTTTGGGGGGTCCGCAGACCCCCCCCCCCCCCCCCATGATCCGCATGTACCACAGATTGCAGGTTTGCAGACTGCATACCTGCACGTCACCATCACCGCCGCCGTGCCGAACTCTGCAGCACTCCGAACATCGCCGTCGGCCACGACGCCGCCGCTGCCGCGCTGACTCCTCCCGTCGGCCGCCCGCGTCCCGCTACGCCTCCTTGTCGCGCCGCCTATCGGGAACCCCGAACTCCGTCATAGACCGCCTCTGGTAGTGCCCGGGCCCGCTGGTCTCTCCCACTCCTTCGGCTCTCGTCCTCCCGATGTTGATCTTCCTCTCCGGCAGCGCCCGCTTCGCCGGCGACCACCGACATAGACCAGCAAATCCCGCATTCGCCATGTGGCAGGTAGCCACTGGCCCGCGGGTTAAACCCTACAAACCTCACATAGTTATCTACCACATCAACAGTACGGTTTGCATAGTCAGCGTGCCACGCAGTTCATCCATACAGTGCCACATCAGCATCTGTACTACACAGTCATTTGCACAGTCAGCAATCCGTACAGTACGGACGCATAGTCAATAGGGTGCGAAGTTTTTGCGACGGTCATACCACCATCAAATTTAACCCAGTGACTTGCTGATGTTAGCGCCACATTAGCATTTTTCAAAAAATTTGCAAGCCCCTCTCATTGAGCTTTTTGATTTTGCAGTTCAACTTCAAATGGCCATAACTTGCTCATTTTTGCTCCTTTTTGGGTGCAATTTTTTTTGAAATGGGCTAGAATTTTGTGCTCTCCACAGTGGTGAAGAAATTTTTTAGTTTCTATGCATGGATTTTTCAAAAAGTGCAGTTTTTGGTGACTGTACCTGCATAATCCTAGTTTTTGCAACTTCAGAGGCTTCGTTTGGGGTCATACGACCTCCTTTTCAGGTGCCATTTTTTTTGAAAGTGCATATTTTTTTGTCTACTTTCACATGATGCTATCAGATTGATGGCACTATAAGTAGAAATTATACTCTCAGATTTTAGCCATTTATTGGCTCTCTTGGTACTTGTATATTTGCTTGGATCTCAGTTAGATTCATTGCAATATTGATTGAATTCTCTTGTATCTCATTTGATAAGTTGTAAAATTTGCATCATAAGCCCACTTTGCCTTGTTTTGCAAGTGGCTCATTGTAATCGCACTAAGTATAAAGTGCCAAAATCATCACTTTAGGGGGGGTACTTTGATTGAGTGAATTTGGGGGGGTGTCTCTTGTGCTTTTGTGCTCTTGTATTCCTTCCTTTTTGCTGCTATGGGTTCTTCTAAGTTTCCTCTCTTAACTCCACATAACTATGCTACCTGAAAAATTGATGCATGGAGTAAACTTATGGAAAAAGGACTCACTCATTACATTGATGGAACTATTGTTGCTCTAGCTGATCCTAAGGCTGATCCAATTGGTCACTTAGATTGGCTCACTAAAAGTATCATGGCAATTGGTACCTTAAGAAAGTATGTATCAAAGGATCTCATTTTTCATATTGAGAAATGTACTCTAATCAAGGATGCTTGGCAAAAGTTTCAAGACTTGTATGGTCAAGTTGATGAGATTAGGGGATATCAAATTGATAGTGATCTCACCATGTTAGATCCTAAGAACTTTGATACTATACAAGATTATGTCACTAAGGCAAATGAGTTGAGGGCACAACTCAAAGATTGTGGCATTGATAAGAAGGATACTCAATTGATATTCAACTTGATAGGCAAGCTTCCACAAGAATATGCAGCATTTGTTTCTAGTTTCCAAACCCATAGGATGACAATGGGTTCAAGCTACAAAATGCCTACATTTGATGCTTTCAATGAAATGTTGATGATGGAACAAACTAAGTTGATAATCATGGGCATTCTTAAGGCTTCTAAGTCTCAAGCATTAGTGCCAAATCAAGGGAACAAAGGAAATCAAGGAAAGGACAACTCAAACAAGAAGAAATGGCAATCAAAGCCTAAAGACAAAGCACCATCTTCTCCACAACAAGGAGATTCATCCTCTTCCAAGAGAGATAATTCACCAAAGAGGGAGAGACCTACTTGTGCTTATTGTAAAAAGATTGGTCATGAGGAACATCGTTGCCATTCTAAGAAGATTGATGAGCTCACACATATCATCAAAAAGCATAACATTGATTTGCCTAAAGTCTACAAGAAGGATGATTCATCAACTTCCACTTCCTCAAATTCAAAAGGAAAAGGGCAAGCATTCATGGCTTCTAGAAGTGGAAAGACTCACTCTTTTGGAACAAGAAAAGGAAAAGCTCTATGTGCTACTATCAGTCATGATTCAGAGAGATGGCTTCTAGATTTAGGGGCTTCTCATCATATGGCATCTTCACAATCTATGTTCTCTACATTTGAGCCTTGCACCATGCCACAGATTTTGATGGGCAATCATACATACATGGATGTGATTGGGAAAGGATCTATTGACATTGGGGATAACTCCTTCAATGATGTGTTGTGTGTACCCCACTTGACAAAGAATCTCCTTTCTATCTATCAAATCACACATGGCACAACTAAGAGAGTTGTGGAGTTCACACCTGACTCAGTTTTCATTAGAGACATGGAGACTAGAGCTATTATTGCGACTGGGGTGGTTGATCATGCATCTCGATTATACTCCTTTTCAGATTTTGTTGATGATGATGATTTCACATTTGATGATTCTACACATTATGATCACACTTATTGTGATGGTTCAGATTTTGAGAACTTTGGACACTTGAACATGGGGATTCTCACATGTGAACCCATTCTTGAGTCTTGTATTTCATCTCCTCGTATTGATATCACATCACCTATTGCACCTGATGATGTAGATAGTCCGACAGTTTTGCCTTCATGTGATTTAGTGTAGTAGGATATTCATTGTCTTCCAGCTTCAGATTCATGGGATGATTACTTGACAGATATTATAGGTTTGTTTATGGAATCCTACATTGTAGATTTGGGAGACATCATTGATGACATTCATCTTCTCTTTGATGAAGGTGATCCTTCTTCGATTGTTGCGAGGGCACAGTTTGACCCTCTTGTTCATTCTCTACATGATCATTCTTTCGAGGTTGATATGATTGTGGATACTTATGTACAGCAGCTGGAGGAGGTCTCTTTATTTTTTGAGGAGACATGTGAGTCTTTGGGACATGTTCTACATCCATCTCCACTAGATCTTGGAGTGCCTTTTTCAGTAGTGTGGCATAGTTTACCACCTTTGGAGGGGGTATCTTTTAGCATCGACATGGGGACACTTGAGCAGTTTTCAAAGATTCCTTTCATCATGAGTTTTCTTCATACATCTTCCCTTCATGATTGGGGAGACTTCATGGATACACCTTTGGTTTTGTTTCTTCCTAAGGGGAGGAATGTTTTTCGACGTTTGTGGAGCAGTTTCTTCATACATCGAGCTTCTATCATTGGTGTAGATTCTCCATTGAGGGGGGGTCACAGTTTGACTTCTCTTCTTCTCTCATATGGGGGGACTTTTTCCTCACATGGGGTTTTGTTCCTCACATTCTTCTATGAGAGTTCTCTTGTATGTTTTCATCTCTCTTTTGGGGGAGGGTTTTTTCCCACTGGGTTTTTCTCTCTTTCCCCACTTTGTGAGAGATTTCATTGCATTGATTTGCATGCATTTGCATTTGTACATGGGTACCTAACATGGCCTCATAGCCGGGACCCATCTTGCATTGCTTAGTTGCATTGTAGACTTAAGTGCATTCCCCTAAGTTGCACTTAAGGGGGGGTGTTGGTGTAAATAATTATTCATCATGGATATTATTACACTTACTTAAGTTTACTTAGGATAATGCATTTTCATAGTAGTTTGGGTATGAGACACTTGGGTGTTTGTGCCACATTGGGATAGTGTGTGTACGAGAAATTCCACCTTTTATGGTGTTGTTCTTGTTGTTACACTCCACTCTTGTTGTTACACTCCACATTCAGTGGGTGATCCACCTCATGTGGACTATTATATTATTCCTCCTACCTACCCTTGTTTCTTATTGAGCCACATGTCATGTTTGTGTGCTCACATATCCCTAGCCTTGCCTATATAAGCAAGCTCATCTACATTGTATGTAACTATTGAATCATATTATTGATCATTTTCTATTGATGAGAATACAATTTATTCTTGTCCCATATTATGTCTCTATTTTGTACATTTCATTGAGCTCTTGATCTTGGCAAAATCTCACAACATCCAATACATCAAAGGGTCCCAAATATCTTGGTGCCAAATTTGATGATTTTCTAAATGAGATAGAGCTCTTATGAGGTTTGACTCTTGAAAAGACTTTATCTCTTGCAGCAAATTGTCTGTAAGTCCTATTTCGGTTTGCCTAACTCTTTTGTCGATCAGCTGCTTCCTTCAACCTACTCTTTTTCAGCACAATTTGCTCATCCATTTCCTTAAGTAAATTAGGACCAATAATGATCCTATCCTCTAGTCTATCCCAACTAATAGGTGTGTGACACTTTCGCCATAGAGTGTTTCAAAAGGTGCCATCCCTAATGATGCATGAAAGGAGTTGTTATAAGAAAATTCAACTAAAGGCAAGTACTCCTCCCATTTGTACTGCAGATCCATGTAATACATCTGCAAACGATCTTCCACTACCTGATTAACCCTTTCTATTTGGCCATCAGTCTGAGGATGATATGTTGAGCTAAAATTTAGTCTTGTTCCTAATGTTGCATTCAATGTTGTCCAAAATATGGAAGTTATCCTGGTATCCCTATTAGATATTATGGTTTCTGGAACACCATGTAACCGAAAAATTTCTTGCACAAATTTCTTGGCAAGAACAAATGGTCCATCTTTGAGATTCCCAAGTATGAAATGTGCAACTTTAGTCAACTTATCCACCACTACTAAGATAGTGTCATGTTTATTTTTGCTCATTGGTAATCCTTGGATAAAGTCCATACTGATTACCTGCCACTTGTATTCTGGTATAACATGTTGGAATAGAAGTCTTGTGGGATGAACATGTTCAAGTTTCACTCTTTGACATTCCAAACATTGTGCTACATACTCAACCACTTCTTTTTTGAGTTTAGGCCAGAAGTACAATGTTTTCATATGAGCTACCATCTTTGTTCTTTCGAGGTGTCCTGAATAAGGTGTATTGTACATCTCATGCAATATTAACTTCCTCAACTCTCCCCCTTCAGGTATGTACATCCTTCCTTGGTACCTCAAAATACGTTCAGGTTCTATCTCATATCCATCATAACGATGATATGAAGAATCTCTTTCCAAGGCTTGTTTAACCCTTAGGTAATGTTCATCTTTTGGAAGGTTCTACAACACTTGTTGTTTCAAATTTGTCTTTTTTGTAGCCATAGAAGATAGGTGTCTTCTTCTGCTAAGAGCATTATCTACTCTATTTTCCTTCCCTTTGATATATTTAATACCAAAGTCATACTCACTTATAAATTCAAGCCACCTTCTATGTCTTGCATTAAGATTAGGTTGTGTAAAGATATACTTCAATCCTAAATGATCTATTTTTAGCTCAAAAGGCTTCCCTAAAAGGTAATGCCTCCACATTTGTAATGCATGCACAATAGCTAGAAGTTATAAATCATGTGGAGCATAATTCATCTCATATTGCTTTAGCTTTCATGATTCAAATGCAACCACCTTTCCTTCCTACATCAACATTGCTCCCACACCTTCACCTGAGGCATCTGTAATTACTACAAAATGTCCATTGGGATCTGGTACAATTAAAATTGGTGTTGTTGTCAATTTCTACTTTAGGAGTTGAAATGATTCTTCACACTTCCCAGTCCATTCAAACCTTTTCTCCTTTTTCTAAAGTGAAGTAATAGGTGTTGCTATCCTGTAAAATCCTTCCACATATTTTCTATAATATCCTGCAAGTCCCATAAAACTCCAAACTTCTGAAACATTCTGAGGTGTTGGCCAATCTAATATTGCTTCTATCTTTGCAGGATCAACTAAAATTCCTTCAGCAAATATTACATGACCTAAGTAATGCACCTTTTCCTAAAAGAAGGCACACTTAGATAATTTCCCGTAAAGCTTACAATCTCTCAATCGTTGCAAAACTATCCTTTGGTGCTTCTTATGTTCTTCTTCATTCGTAGAATAGATCAATATGTCATCAATGAAGATTAAAACAAAATCATCCAAGTATTCTCTAAAAATAGTATTCATGAGGTTCATGAATGCTTCTAGGGCATTGGTTAAACCAAATAGTACAACTGTGAATTCATAATGCCCATACCGTGTTCGGAATGCAGTCTTAGGAATGTCCTCATCCTTAATCCTTAACTGATGATATCTCGATCAAAGATCAATCTTGGAGAATATCGATGCACCTTTCATTTGATCAAATAATTCATCTATCCTTGGTAGAGGATATCTTTTTTTGATAGTTACTTTGTTCAACATCCTATAATCAATGCATAACCTCAAAGTACAATCTTTCTTCTTTACAAAGATCACTGGTGCACCCAACGGGGATACACTTGGTCTAATAAAACCTTTCCTAAGAGCCTTAGATTGCAACTTCATTCAAGGTAAGAGTTGTATAGAAAAATCAAACTCTCTCTTAGGTGGTAACTTGGTAAGATCTTCTAGAAAGACATCTAGAAACTCTGCAAGGACAGGATAACCCTTAGGACTTTTTTCAACATTATTTAAATCATTCACCATGATAGCAATGATGGAACATCCTTTTCTTTGGGCCTTCTTGAGTTACATTGCCAAAATGTATCTCAATTCAAGAGGATTTTGAGACCAAAAAATTTCAACGGAATTCCCAAAATCATCAATGCAACTGATGACCTTATCTTCATAGTTCACTATGGCTTTAGGCTCAGTCAACCAGTTGATACCTAAGATCACATTATATGATCCTAATGGTGCAACATAAGGGTTAACCTGGGTTTGGAAATTGGACAGTTCTAATTCACTGCAAAATAGACAAGTATCTACCCTCCGTTCTGCTCAATTTCCAGATTGAACCATCCATGCATTTGAAATATAAATAGGTCTAACAGATATTCTAGAAACTACATTAGGATCAATAAAGCATTAATTAGCTCTTGTATCTATTAAAATAGAAATTGATTGTCCAAAAATCTTACCCGTCATCTGAATAGGTGAGGCTTGGAAATTAGCTTGACGGGTGTCGACTGTAGTGTGAATCTGATGTTGAGGGGCTCCTCGTTGATTTTCTCCTCTCTGTGTAGGGGTAAGCTGTGGACAATTTGAGGCGTAATGACTCCCTCCACAATTGTAACACCCATCCCTAGGTCTGGAATGGCCACCTAACCTTCCTCTGTCCATATTCTATCGGGCATTGGTGTTATTATTTGCTCTCTTGTTTCCATCTTGATTCACTCTTCCTCTTTCCTGAGTGTTGGGTCCCCTCTTAAGATTTCTTATATGCTGATTGTTGCCATTATTGTTCCTTTGGAAGTTCCTATTCCCAAAATTTGGTTGGTTGTTCACATTTTTATTAAAGTTCCCCAACTGCTGCAACTTCTACTCTTGCTTGGTCGCCTTCTCAAATACCTCCTCCATAGTTAGTGGATTATGGATATCCACTTTTGCTCCTATATGGATTCTCAAACCCAAAATGAACTTTCGGATGTGGAATCGCTCATCCATCTGATATTTCGGAACATACTTAAGGAGGCTGGTAAACTTCTCCCAGTATTGTGTTACCGACATACTACCTTGAGTTAGGTTCTGAAATTCAGTCATCTTCTTATCGAAGAATAACTGAGGAATCCACCTCTTCCTAAAGGATTGCAAGAACAATTCCCAAGTGATATCTCTTGTTTGCAATTTTCTTTCGAACTTTTCATTATCCCACCAAGTAGCAGCTTCACCAAACAGCTGATAAGCAGCCCAAAATACCTTGGTTTTGTTGGACATGTTGCAGAGACCAAAATATTTCTCCATTTCTATCACCCATGCCTTTGCACCATCACCAATAGTTTTTCCATAAAACTTCGGTGGGGATATTTTTTTCAAATCCTTTGCTACCTCTTCTTCTATCCTGGCTTGGTTATCTGGCTACTCTTCAACCCTTGGAGCTTCCTGTCGGACTTCTCTGACCCTTTGAACCTCCTATTCAAGTTCATTCATTCTAGCACTTTGTTGGTTCAGTAGATCAAGGATTTGATCCAGCCTTTCATTCCCATTACTAGACCCACCCCTTGTAGTCCTTGAGGACATTGTTATTCAACAATTCTGCATCAGGGAAATGTTGATATTTCTTAGCGAAAAAGAAAAATATTTGCAACTTACTCTTCCCCAGAATTCTTGGTCAATCAAAAATACCCAACCCTGCACGAATTATTTTAACCAAAGAATTCAAAAGGCAAGAGGGAATCTAGTGTGTGCCTAGATGATACAAGCATTTTCATTTTCCTAATTCTTTTAAGAAACAAGCATTCATTATCAATCAAAGATATGGTAGAAAGCATAAAATAAAGAATTTCATCTATTCTATGGATAATTCAAATAATTACTTGGCCGAGTATAATGCCATGCATAGCAAAATAAATTGTTGGAAAAAGCAACTATTCTCTCTAAGAATCCACATTCGGTACTCGTCCCAGAAGGTAACTTTCTATACACAAGCCTATCCATAGCTTGGTTCCCACAAACAAGAATACAATTGAGAAAACAATCTTTTGAAAAATATAAATAACATCTTCCCTATAAACACTATTTCATCTATTCCAACATTTTACATACAATCTTTCAAATTTTGGAGAGCAATAAAATTTCATAAACAATATAATTTCATAAGCAATATTTTGAATAGATACAATGTAAAAGAAGGTGTTACACAAGTATGATTTTTCTTTCATATAAGGCATAAGGTATGCGAACACATTCTTTAATTGAAAATATAACCTAATCACTTTGACAAATATCACCTTTTAAGCAATTAAATTGACTAACATATATTTCTCCTAATGATTTCCTTTCATCTTTCGAAGATTAATAACACATATTAAATAACATATGGAAAATCATATAAGAAATCGTACACTATAAATAAAGCTTTTAATTTCTCACTTCCTTATTTCAAATAATAACCAAAAATAATGAAGATTCTGACCTCTTTCTATGCTTGAACTGGTTCAGAGATCTCTGACACGCTACCTCCAAATAGATCTACACCTTCCTTGAATGCTTGAAAAACTATCACCAATCTCCCTTCTCGCTCTATTCTTAAACAACTCTCTTCTCTCTCTCTCTCTTCGATACTATCTGAATATCTTCTCTATTTTCTCTACTATTTTCTTCTTCCCTCCATGTGTCTATCGTGTCTCTCCTTGTGTCCTCTTTTTATCTTTCTATCCTTCGTCTCTATTTATCCTAAATTCTCCTATGATCTCTCCCAAATTAGAGGCTCGGTTATGGTTGTTGATTTGAAGTCTTCTTTGCATTACGTTAAGTCTTCCACTTAACTCTCTCTCAAGTCTTTATTATGCTGACCGTTTATCCTATCTTTAGTATACACATCTAAGAGTTCTGTAGTTTGGAGTGCATGAGTCAACTATGCATCAACTTCCTATCGTTGGCTTTCCTAATTCCATGGCACATGTGCCTGATAATTCATTTCTCTCTGTAGTTATATGCCACAAATCGTGGATTATATTCCTAAGCTAATTGAGGAACTGGCAGTCGATGTCTTTCTTTGTGGAATGAGAGAGTTATCAGCATTTGTTGATTGATGAATCTGCAGTCACCGTTAGAGGAGTGTCTGTTATCTCATGGTAGATTGTTTTCTTAGAGGAGGGGTCGGCAAAGTTCAATGTAATTACAAACACTTAAGTGTTTGTCATGACCAAGTTTATCGCTCTCTCTTCCAAGTCGATTGCCATGATCTCCATGTTGGTGAAAACTCTAAGTTCTGTGTTTAACCATTGGTCTTTGCCTAGTCGGCCACCCTATCGATTCCTAGTTAACATGTGATATAGTCGCTATCTTATGTTTATCTCACTCCTGCCACCTTTCTTAATAAATATATAATAATCGACTTTATTACAAGTTGCAAAGTAAATTTAAACTTAAACGGTTTTAGCTATAATATATATTCATAGTTTTATAAATGTATATTCATCAATATGTTATTGTGAATAATCATGTTTGTATAATAAAATAAAAATCGCATAAGCATAATTCCAACATTCACCTCTCTCTCTCTCTCTATATATATATATATATATTTGTACGTATGTTCAATGGAATCGTAGTTATCTAACTACCATGCATATAAAACTTGTATCAATATAAACAAAACGATCATTAATAAAGATGCATTTTCTTATTCAAAAGACATCAAATCCAAATTATTCAACTTATAAATAATCATTTTAAGAGTAATCAATATAATTACACATGAACCATAATTACCTATGTATATATATATATATTACTTCACTACTATGGTGTGTGAGATTCCCTTAGTCTACCGAAGTCAATAGTTAAAAACAACTCTACCTAAGTCATGTTCTTGCCTTCGACTTCGTTCACCTGTTCCTGCATCACTTGCTTTTGAGAACTCATCAGTATTGACAATCCCCATAATAGATATCAAATTACATTTAAATTGCATGAATAAAATGCATTCATCATTTCCTCACAACTGAATTATCATGAAAATAAATTCTCATTTTTGTTTCAATTTCAATGCATAAATAAAAACTTACATTACATCTCTTAAATACACATTATCAAGAATACAGTTCGTGACATGATTTGTTTCATGACTAATTTCTTTTGATTTTGGATTGTCCTCCTAACATGAGGAAAGAGTTTGCATGGGAGATTTTTGGAATGTTTCAACACTTTGGCCTGATGACAAAGGATTTTGAATGAGATCCTCTGAATCATGACTTGGAATAGATTGGATTTGTACGATGGATAGCCCTTGGGAGAGTGTTATTGGATAGAAATGGTGTGGATTTCTCTTGTGTGACTTCAAGGGATGATGAAATGGTGGATAGATATGATTGATTTCGACTTTGGTTGAATGGGATTTGGTTTTGGTTGAAAGAGGTTGGATTTTGGTTGAAAGAGGTTTCATTTTGGTTGAAAGAGTTTTGGTTTTGGTTGAAAGGAGTTTGAATTTTGGGTTGATGTGATTGATATGTTTGATATGTTGGGTTGAAAGAAGGTTGACATGACTCTAATGTTGGTTGAACTGAGGTAGGAATGATTTTGTTGAAGAATGAAGGTTGGCATGTTTGAATGGTCTCACGAGAAAAAGATGGTTGGCCTGATAATGATTCCATTTTGGTTATCACTTCCCTCATCATTTTTTCTAACCAATCCGTATGGTTTTTAGGACTAGTCATGTCTCTCATTTGTTGTTGGAAAGTCTTGATTTGTTGAGCTAAAATTTATATGGATGGTGACAGAATAGGAATGGAAGGGATGAATTATTCACCTTCCCTATGAAATGCATAACGCTAGTCCATGATGTTTTCTTGATCGGTTTGGACCTAGGATCACAACATTCAAGATGTTTTCTCCATTTCTCTGAAAGTGGAAATTTTGATTGATTTGTTGATCTTGACAAGCTTGTTTGTTGTGGGGTTTTGATCTTGTTGATATTGAACTTGACTTTGTTGAGGGATTTAATCTTGTTGAAGTTGAAACTTGACTTTGTTGAGGTTTTTGATCTTGTTGAAATTTAGTATTACAAAGACACAGTAGCAAGTAAAGAAAACAATTCTAAACAAAGAGAGCACTTATTTAAAGGATTTTTTTATATCCTCGTGAATGTTGAGATCTTTTTCAAGGCCCCATTTTGTTTTTGATGGTATTTGGGCAATTCGATAGCACATCAAGCATACTCTCCTATTGACAAAAGGTCAGAGGTATTACCACAACCCACATCTTGATACTCTATCAGCTCAAACAGCCCTATCACACCCTAGGGTGCGCCTGTTTTTTTGCCTTTTTCCAGAAATTGAACCAAAGAAGATTTCTCCTCAATTGGCCCATTATCCTAAGAGATATATGGTGAGTGTCTTGGGGGAAGATTCATCCCCACCCTTGCACCATGATAATAAGTGTCTGGTTACTGACTCAGTTGGGCTTCTAATTTCTAAGGTGTTTAAGCAGGCTTCCATTCAAGTGGGCATAGATCCAGTGAATTTGATTGTCGCTATGCCATTCTAGCACCCGTTGCTTACAATTTTCATTGCAAACACATTTATTTTATAGTGGTTTAGGATACTTGGCTTTAGTCATTACCACTTAGGTTGTTCCCTCTCACTTGGCCTTATAGGCTACTTGAGAGGAAGGCCTTCTAAAGGTTTTATCCTAACGTACAAAATGAAATAAAGCATAAAGAGGTGGGTTTGGCTTTTTGTTCACCCATTTGAAGGGGAGAGAATAATACCTATCACCTCATAAACACAAAAAATAAGATTATTTTTAACTCCAAATTGCAAAGTTTTCTAGTCTAAATGGAGATGTTGCTCCATGAAAACATGGTGTTCATTTTATCCTTCATAGCAATTGTGAAGAAAAAACAAAAAAATGTTGTTTGTGGTTTATTTTATTTTTACCAAATTAAAGTGTTTCTAAGCTACCCCTACAAGAAAATCAAAAAATGTTAGTTGATAGATGGGGGGCTACCCAGCCTAATTTTTTTTTTCTTTTTTCAGTTACAACTTTTGACCTCTTTGTTTGCAGAAAAAGGGGTAATTAATGACAGAGAATAGAAAGAAGATTGAACAGAAACATTTTACCCTAATCATACAAATGTGAACTATGTAATGATCAATTGCGAATTTCTCTCATAGCAATTGTGAATTAATGACAGATCAATTGCACACTACTTAAACTGGAAAATTTTTAGAAAATTAAAAAGAATGACAAGACATAAGAGAGAAGTTATTATGTGATGATATCACTCCAGATTATGCGAGCCATCACTTCAATGTCATCGTAGAAATAAAATTTGGCAAGGAATCAATGAATGTTTCTATTGTATTGAGTGATTGCCTCTTCCCCTTCAAGTTCACAAAGTTTTCTCTCTACCTTTAGAAGCCTTTGGTGTGCTTTAACCCACCTCTTGTGTTGTCTCCTCCTTGCACCTGAAATCTTGAATGTAACCCTTCCTTCCATTAGATTAGACACATCTCATGCAAGAAAATGAATTTACCAGAACTAGAAAATAATTATGGGTTAGGTGCACAAAATCAATTAACTGAGAAACGATAAAAAAAATTCAATTTTGACCCCTTCTGGCAATTGCGAAGCAGTTTTAGCAATTGCAAGACATTATGAAAGCAATTGCGAATTAATATGACATCAATTGCGATTTAATATGACATCAATTGTGATTTAATATGACATCAATTGCGATTTAATATGATAGCAATTGTGAATTGATATTTGCAATTGCAAATTTCCGCAGTGTCAATTGCGAACCTGCAATTTATGGGTTTGTACGGACCTGCAAAATCAAAGAGATCAGAGAATGAAGGTTAGATCTGTTTGTTCATGTCGAGTTCACCATTTGTATTAGGGTTAAAATCATCATAACTAATTAGATTATAAGAGTGAATCACAAACTCTAATCTAATTGGAATTAATCCTAAATAATAATTGAATAATATAAAATCAATTGAATTGAACAAATAAATCTAATTAAGACTCCCTTAATCGATTTGACAAAGCTTTCATTGATCTTCTCCTTAGTTGTTATTGAATTGGCTCTTAGGTATTGCATTGATTTCCTGCATATATTAGCAACTATTTTGAAGTCTATGATTCGAGATTGAATTGAGAAAAGAGGTTGAATTTATAAATTTTCAATACAAAGGAGGTGAGGAATAGAACTCAAGTGTTGATTGATCAGTGAACTCAATTGATTGGTCTATTAACTCAAATTGATTAAAGAGTGAACTCAATTGATTAGCTAGTTGACTGGGCTGATTGGGGAGAAGACTGATTAGATGGATTAGAAAACTGAATTGATTGATTAGTCAAGAAAAAGATGATTTTGAGTGAAAATGGGTGATTGAAGAGTTAACTTAGTTAACTAACTAGTTAATTGATTTGATCAATTAGTTCTAATATCAACATGTGTTGTAGGATTTTGAAGTTGATTTTGATTTTCATTTTCAATTTGGATTTGAATTTAGATTTTGGAATGCTAAGATGCACATGAAATTCAATTGAAATTCACATTTGGTGAAATGCTAATTTAGAAGAAATGAAATTAAGTGAAATGAACTGAAATTCAAATTTGGGGAAGAATGAAATGAAATTAGGTGAAATTAATTAGAATTAGAATTTGAGGATTGGAGGAATAATTGTTAATTTATTTAAATAATTTAAATAAAATTATTTAAACATTATAAATGAGTTTAATTAAATAATAAAGATTATTTAATTAAGGGAATTAATCGTAATTAATTAAATAATTAATATTAGAGAAAGGCGGTTAAATGATTAAATTGATTAGAGAATAGAAATTCGATAATTAAGAGTGTGGAATGGTGATGATTAGAAGAAATAGTTAGTTTAATAAAATAATTAAAGAATTACTTAATTAAATAGATGAATAATTAGTGTATGGTTGATGAAACATTTGTAGGCGTCTACATAAATTACCTTTATAGTTGAGGCATAACTCAAAATTGAACCTTAGCTAAAAACCTAACCCTAGCCATGGTTAGGTTACAAAATAATTGCAAGAGGGAAGATCAGTTTGAAAGGAAAGATATGATGGCATGCAAAATCTCCTCTGTGAGTGGTCTTGATAACTCAATGATGAACTGATAGTACTAATCCGGTACTGAGAGGGGGGGGGAGTGAATCAGTACAGACAAAAATACAGTCCTAAACTGGTCTAACAGCAGACACTTCAAATGACTGGCAAACAGTGACACCGGTTTGAAACAAAGTGCAATCGGTAAAGCTAAGACTGACTGAGACAAGCATTAACCGGTTACTCACTTAGCTTTTCACTCAACTCAAGACTACCTTACCTTTTCTCCCTTATGCATAAACAGGTAATCTTCCATCAGATCGTAATAACAGCTAGTTCAACATGTTTTATTGGTAGGCATAAAACACATAACCATTATATGCTTGATAGACAATAGCAAAGTATCACAAGATAAAAGCATCACACATGACACACATATTTTTCACGTGGAAACCCAACTGGGAAAAACCACGATGGGGATGAATACCCACAAGTTGTTTTTGAACTCTTTAGAAGTTCGCTATGTTAGGAGCCTTGTCCAGTTAGAGACATTACAAAAGGTTGTGCTAGGAACCGATCCTATTAGAGACCACCCGGTTAAGGGTTAAACCCTATTAAAGGTTACCTTGTTAGAGGATTTCAAGAACTCAATAGCTTTGAATTACCCTATTAAAGGATTTATAGCAAGCCGGTTAAGGCTACCCTATTAAGAGATTTTCCAACTTTTGAGGTGGTTAGAGATCAACAGGTATTACAATGATCTGGTAACAACACTCAATGCCAATGCAGATCCGCTTAAGCTCCTCTTCACCTTTTACACTTACACTCTGCAGGAATCACTTCTCTTCTTTTAGTCTGGCAAGAATCACGTATCCCTTCTCTTGGATACACACACAACTTTTGCCAACAACCTCAAAAAGAGACACAACATTGACCTTTTAGGAAAATAGATAGGTCGATAGCATAAACCCTAAACCTGTTAGGTTAAGGAATTCAAATGGTTCAATCCTGACCATTGAGATCACTCCATTAATTGCAACAGTCTTGATCCAATCTCAAGACATTCTCCATCATCCATTTTCACTGATTTCATGGTGGCTAATAACCCATCACACATCACCATTTTACAGACTTCGCACATTCCCGAGGTAGGTAGGAACAATCTCCTTCATGCAAGATCCTTCACGTGCACAAGGTTGATGTGGCAACATGATCTGTTCTTCATTACAATGCTAACTCATCACACAATGTCACCGGTTGAGCCACATAGGCTTGAAACACTTCAACCGGAAACCCTGAAGTTGAGACTACCAACTAGTAGTCATACAACACTTCCATGTCTTGGTTCCCATAACCATATGCCGGTTCACCTTGAACAAGCACACCACTTCACTTTGGCACAAATGTCGGTTCACAGTGTTATGTCGGTTCTCACCTCTTCAACATATTGACATCAATGACAACATACAATGTCATTATGTCCTCATACCGGTTCACATAATGCCAACAATCTCCCCCTTTGGCATTGATGGCAATATACAAAGATATCTCTCTGCTTCACATCTTCTCCCCCTTTGACAACAATGCCAAAGTGGAGGCACAAGCTTCCCTATTCCATTATGTTGCTCCCCCTAAGGAGTAGCATCCTTCAACACATCAATCCTGAAGAAAAATTTTGACTATGCAATACATGACTGATGTGGAGCATATACTTTTAGTTCACCTCCTGAAGGGGGAGTACCCCTAATTCACCTCTTAAGTACATAAATGTAGTCTTTGGGAGAGGCTTGGTGAATATGTCTACTAACTTCTCCTTACTAGAAACATGTTCCAATGCAATCTCTTTGTTCTGAACCTTTTCCCTTAAGAAATGATACTTAAGCTCAAAGTGCTTGGTTCTAGAATGTAAAACTAGATTCTTGGAGATATTAATTGCAATAGTATTGTCACAAAATATACTTACCAGTTTAGATACAAGAACTTTGAAGCCATTTAGTACATGCTTCATCCAAATTGTCTGAGTGCAGTTCATGAAAGCTACAACATACTCTGCTTTTGCTGTAGACTGAGAGATACAACTTTGCTTCTTACTCATCCATGAGACCAGTCTACCACCAAGAAAGATTGCACCACCGGTTGTTCTTTTTCGGTCATCTACATTGCCTGCCCAATCAACATCTATGTATACTTTCAAGTTGAAATCCTTTCTATAAGGATACCACAATCCATAGTCAACAGTTCCCTTCAGATACCTAAGAATCCGCTTGACTGCAACCAAGTGAGATTCTCTTGGGTTTTTCTGGAATCTTGCAGTAATGCCAACTGCATGTGCAATATCCAGTCTGCTATGCACTACATAATGCAACTTACCAATCATTGATCGGTATTCCTTGTCATCAACCAATTATGAGTCACATTCTTTAGATAGTTTACAACCAGTCACCATCGGAGTACCAACTAGTTTGCTATCTTCCATGCCAAAGGTCTTCAACACCTCTTTGATATACTTGGACTAAGTGATAAAGATTCCATCCTTTATTTGTTGGATCTACAGTCCAATGAAGAATTTAATCTCCCCTGTGAGTGACATTTCAAACTCTTTCTTCATCTCATCTGCAAACTCATGACTCATCTTGTCATCTCCACTAAAGATAATGTCATCAACAAATACCTCATAGATCAAGATCTGATCTCTTTCAGACTTCAAGTAGATATTGCTATCTTCACTTGTTCTCTCAAATCCAATCTTCACAAGATGGGAATGCAGATGTTCATACCATGCCCTATGTGCCTGCTTTAGTCCATATAGGGCTTTATGTAGCCTACATACCATGTCACTATCTTCAGATAGGGCAAACCCATCTGATTGCTCAATATACACCTCTTCTTCAAGTACACCATTTAGGAATGCAGATTTTACATCCATTTGATATACTTTGAAACCTTTAAAAGCTGCATATGCAAGAAGCATACGAACTCCTTCCAATCTGGCTACAGGAGCAAAGGTTTATCCATAGTCTTCTCCTTCTTCTTGAGCATATCCTTTGCATACCAATCTGGCTTTGTTTCTTATCACTGTGTCATCCTGATTCATCTTATTTCTAAAGACCCATTTGGTACCAATGACATTTTTATGCTCTGGTCTGGGTACCAAAGACCATGTACCATTTTTCTCTATTTGGTCAAGTTCCTCTTCCATTACCTTGATCCAATCTTCATCTTTATGTGCCTCTTTGAATGTTTTAGGCTCAAATTCAGAGATCATACATGAGTTTTCTCTAACCTTTCTTCTTGTAAGGATTCCTATATCCTTATCTCCTATGATCTACTTAGGATCATGATTCAGCTTGACATACCAAGGAATGGTCTTGATAGATTCCTTTTGCTTTTTTTCTTCATCCTCATCTCCATCAGTATCAGTTTCTACATTTATCGGTGTAGGAACATTGTTACTGGTGCTTGGTTGACTGACAACCCGTTCCCAGAAGGTTGCAACCGGTTCATTTACCGCTTTCTCACTGCTAGTTTCCTTAGTTTTCTCAGAGGTTTCATCAACTCTTACATTAATGTTTTCCATAATTCTCTGAGTCCTATTGTTGAAACACTTGAGAGCTTTCCTCTTGGTGGAATATCCTAGGAATATTCCCTCATCACATTTTGCATCAAATTTGCTTTGGTGTTCACTCCTCTTGATGTAACATTTGCTACCAGACACTCTAAAGTAGCTAACCATAGGTGTCTTACCGGTCCAATACTCATAAGGAGTTTTATCCTTACCTTTCTTGATGAGTACCCAGTTCATTGTGTAGATTGTAGTGCTCACCACTTCTCTCCAAAAGGTGTGAGCTACCTTACCTTGAATCAACATGGTTCTAGCTGCTTCAACCACAGTCCAGTTATTCATCTCTGCTAGGCCATTCTGCTATGGAGTCCAGGGGGAAGACAATTGCCTCTTGATGCCATGTTCTTCACAGTACTTGTTGAATTCACCATAAGTGAATTCCCCTCCTTGATCAGTTCTCAGGCACTTGATCCTTTTACTGCTTTCCTTCTCCACTAATGCTCTAAAAGCTTTGAACTTTATAAAGGCTTCAGACTTGTCTTTCAAGAATGTGACCCACATCATTCTTGAGCAATCATTAGTGAGAATCATGAAGTACCTATCACCTTACACACTTCTAGTTTTCATAGGACCACACAAATCAGTATGCACAAGATCAAGCAAGTTGTCAGCAGCGAAAGATTTACCTTTAAAGGTTGAGGAAGACATTTTCTCCAATTGACACTCTCTACACAAGGTATTATCCAGTTTGCTTAGCACCGGCAACCCTCTAACTACCTTGATCTTACTAGCCTTCACAATGTTATCAAAGTTTACATGGAAGAGTCTCCTATGCCATATCCAGCTATCATCAAATTTAGCCATAAGACATGTACTTATATTTGCATTCAGATGAAATAGGTTACCTTTGGTCTACATGCCAGTGGCCACCAATTCACCATCCTTTCCTTTGATTCTACAAACTCCATTCTTGAATTCCAGAGTGAGGCCACTATCATTCAGCTAGGCAACACTTAGAAGGTTGTGTTTAAGACCATCAACCCAATACACATTGTCAGCACTACTCTTTCCATTCAGAGAGATGGACCCTCTGCCTTTGACCATGCATAGTGCATAATTTCCAAAGTGAACCACACCACCATCATACTCCTCCAATCATAGAAACTTGCTCCGGTCACGAGTCATGTGGTGAGAACAACCACTATCAATGATCCACTCATTGGAATTATCAAACTGGGAGACAAGAGCCTTCTTGTCTAACACATCTTCCTTGATAGCAACAAACACAATATCTTCATTTTCTTCATCCTCTGATTCTTCATCTGTGACACCTTCATCAACTGCCACAAAACAGTTTCTCTGGTTTCCTCCTTTGAATTTTTTGAACCTTTCCGGTTTGTCTTTGTTGTCACCATTAGGATAGTTTATAGCAATATGTCCTATCTGGTTACAAGAGAATCATTTCAAAGGTAGCTTACCTCTGTATTTGCCAGTTCCTTTTGGAAGTTTCTTGGAAATGAGAGCTTCAAATGCCATCAAAATCTCCTCATCATCCATTTCTCTGCCCTGTCTTGGTTCACCACTAGTGCTAGCTTCTTTTCCTTTTCTGGATGGCACTACAGAAGCTTTAAAAGTTGATTTAGTCTTTTGAACACTGCCATTGAAACTATTTAGCTCATAGGTTGTCAACTTTACAATGATGGAGTCTAGGGATACCTTAGTCTTGTCTATTGATCTTAGCTCTTGAATAGAAACAACCCTTATTGCATAGACCAGCAATAGGGATCTCAAGACTTTGCTTACCACAGTGGCATCTTCTATTTTACCACCTGCACTCTTGATATCTCCAACAACAGTTTTGATTCTTAATCCATATTGTTGAATGGTCTCACCTTCAACCATCCGCATATCTTCAAACTTCCCTCTAAGGCTTTCTTCCTTAGCCTATTTTACATGTTCATCACTACCATAGATATTTTCAAGAGTATCCCATACCTCTTTGGGATTTACCTTATCCTGAACATCAATGAACTCAATGTCAGATAAACTACTAATTAGGGCTTCCATGACTTGCCCATTCTCCTGCATCTCTCTCTTTTGGTCATCGGTAAGGGTACCAATAGGAGCAACATAGATAGTCTCAACATAGCTCCAGTGTTGAGCACCCATACTTCTGATGAATATCTTCATTCTGTCTTTCCATATACTGAAATTTTCTTTGTTAAACTTTGGACCTTCCTTCTTCATCATTAGACTGGAATCTTTACCTCAAGCAGTTAAGCTTATAACACAGAGGACCTAGAGGACACTCTGATACCAATTGATAACTTAATGATGAACTGATAGTACTAATCTAGTACTGAGAGTGGGGGGGTGAATCAGTATAGACAAAAATACAGTCCTAAACCGATCTAACAGCAGACACTTCAAATGACTGGAAAACAGTGACACCGATTTGAAACAAAGTGCAACCAGTAAAGCTAAGACTGACTGAGACAAGCATTAACTAGTTACTCACTTAGCTTTTCACTCAACTCAAGACTACCTTACCTTTTCTCCCTTATGCATAAACAGCTAATCTTCCATCAGATCGTTAGAACAGCTAGTTCAACATGTTTTATTGATAGGCATAAAACACATAACCATTATATGCTTGACAGACAATAGCAAAGCATCACACATGACACACATATTTTTCACGTGGAAACCCAACTGGGAAAAACCACATTGGGGATGAATACCCACAAGTTGTTTTTGAACTCTTTAGAAGTTTGCTCTGTTAGGAGCCTTGTCCAATTATAGACATTACAAAAGGTTCTACTAGGAACCGATCCTGTTAGAGATCACCCGGTTAAGGGTTAAACCCTATTAAAGGTTACCTTGTTAGAGGATTTCAAGAACTCAATAGCTTTGAATTACCCTATTAAAGGATTTACAGCAAGCCAGTTAAGAATACCCTGTTAAGGGATTTTCCAACTGTTGAGGTGGTTGGAGATCAACAGGTATTGTATAGGGTGAAAATGGATTAACAACAATATTGAAAGACTAAATAGATTCAACCACAAAACCCTAGCCTAACAATAACAAAGATCCACCATAACATATGAAGATTACCTAAGACAATGCAAATCAAATGAAATCACAAAGATTATACCATCACTTGTCCAATAGGGTTTTGATCTCCATTGATCTTGCTTGATATATTTGCTCTCAGATTTTATGTGCACAAGAGCTCAACAAAGAATGGAAATGTGGTTGCAAGTAGGATCGCATACGAAAAGCGTAGTGTAGTCAAGTGCATAAATTGATTAGCCAGGGTTTGATAATGAAGGAAGCATCTCCTTATATAGAAGACACCATAAGAAATGGAGGGATAAGATTGAGAGGTGTAAAAGAGGTCGGCTATGATTAGAGGGTAGGTAAAGAAAATAATAAAATAATGAAAGGGGTAGGTAGTGTAAGAGTTAAGATATGAATGACATGTGTCATGGTAGAAAAGGTTAATGAATTAATTAAATAAATAAAGATCTATTTAATTAATAGAAGAAGTGGGATAATTAAATTAATAAGATATTTATTTAATTTAGGAAAAGGGATAATTTAAATAAATAAATGTATTTATTTAAATGAGAAATAAGGCTAGAAGAGGATAAATGAATTAATTAAATAAATAAAGATTTATTTAATTAATAGAAGAATCAGGATAAAGTAATTAAATAAATAAAGATATTTATTTAATTAGACATGACAATTTTAGGTGTCTACATTTTGCCCCTCTTTGAGACAATGCAGCTTGTCGCGTTGTTTCAAAGAAGATAATATGAACTGATACAAAGTTGCCCCAAGATGGGAATGATATGCCCCCTCAAGAGATTGGATGAAAATGTCTAAAAAGATCGTAGACAATCTCTCAATAAGAAAGAAAGGCTAGAATGGATTGACTGGATAAAGTGACAGAGTCACGAGATAAAGAAGACTGACTCAAGGAACGAGGGATAGGGTACTCTATAAGATAGACCATGAGGGGAATACATCCTCATTGTCATCCACACATCCAAGAGATTAGAGTGCAGAGCGAGATAGAGTAGCAGCAATCAGCAGTGATGGCATTGGTTCACATATTCGATCATGTTCGCCAATTTCAGAGGCCAGTTGACGCAGGAGAGCCGGTAAGTACCACAAAACCTCCTTGTACTTTGTCGCAATAAATGTTGTCATTAATGCATGCCAAGTAGCACAATAAATTCATGTTTAGGAAATGTCAAAAATATCCAAAAACATGTAGGCGTGTCTGCGTAGGTGCCAGGTGTGTCTATGTTGGCTAGGCACATTTGTTTTTGTGCTAGGCACGTCTATGCTAGGAAAAATGTCTATGCCAAATGCGAGCGTGTCTGCGCTGTTCAGGTGCATTTGTGAAATGTGGGCACGTTTGTGCAGGACAGGCGCATCTATGTAGAGCATAGGCATGTGTGTGTATTTCAAGCGCGTCTGTGCAAAGCAGGCACGTTTATGCAGTCTATAAGCGTGTTTATGTCATGAAGGTACGTTTATGTCTTCAAGGTTAAATCGGCAGTTCTGTGATGAACATACGCTGTCGATTGGATAAGCTGCTGAGAGGATACACTCAAGCAGGTCCTCTAGGGAGGACTAGGATAGCAAATAGGGCTAGGATTGATAATTCTGTGATAGAACATACGTTGCCAATTAGGAAACTACTCAAGAGGATTCACTCAAGCAGAGTCCCTAGGATAGGATAGATCGAGGCACTTTGTGATGAACAGGGAGTACCAATAGGAGCAACACTTTGTGATGAATGGGGAGTGCAAAATATGAATAGCACTTTGTGATGAACAGTGAGTGCAAATATGGGTAGCACTTTATGATGAACAGTGAGTGCAAAATATGAGCAGCACTTTGTGACGAACAAGGAGTGCAAAAACACATAGTACTTTGTAATGAACAGGGAGTACCACTAGAATAAATAGCAACACTTTGTGATGAACAGTGAGTGTCACTTTGACTAACATGATTGATTTGCTTGACTGTAGGAGTACTTGCCTATGCTAGAGTCATGAGAGAGATTCCCGTCGACGTAGAGGTTACGGCCAAAGCTGACATTTGAGGACAGGGCTGTCATTGAGGTTATGGGCTTGTGATATATTTTGTATGTGCCTAATTTTTAGGCAAACATGGGTTTGCTAACTGCACTTACTGATAGATGGCACTGAGAGACTTGTATGTTTCATTTACTGATGGGTGAGATGATAGTCACCTTGGAGGATGTTTACAAGATTCTACGGGTACCGATCGATGAGGAGTTGATTCCTTATGATCGAGAGGGAGATAGGGAGGCCCTGAGATGAGTGTTTTAGGATCCAGGCCTAGAGATGAGAGTTGGACACGTGGCATGGGACATGATGACAGTGATAGGACTGACACTACCAGTAGTACTAGGAGGAGTGATCGGTGGGTTCATATGTCCAAACAGGGTGACACGAGGGTTGGTTGTGGGTTGGGGGAGCACCTTGGAGACACTGGTTAAACAACACACCAGATATGCCTGGGGACCATGTGTGCTAGCACACTTGTACTATGAGCTACATTAGTTTATGTATCATGGATCCGTAGGATTGGACTATGGAGTTACATTGTTGCAGGTATGGGCCTATGAGCATCTGCCGGTTACCGGACCGATACACTTCAAGGGCAGGGGTCATGGACATAGTTTTGTGCATTTATATGATATGATTACATCACAGCCACGGATTGGCAGGGTGGAGTATTGGCGTCGAGTCCTGGATGAGATCAACACTGTGATATGGAGATCGTACCTTGGGTGCGAGCAGTGGGAGGATGATGCAGTGGATCTACCTTATACCATTCGGAGTAGATATCTGATTGGACAGATGCCCTATGTATTGGAGAGACAGTTGGTTGACAGGGTATGCAGGCAGTTTGGCCATATTCAATGGATGCCACGGGGTTCCGGGATGTATGCTCAGACAGTCAGGGATTAGGCACACTTTGAGCCATGATGCAGCTAGTGGAGATGGTTCCCTTGTTGTGGGATATGTGGCCAGAGATTGAGGATGCAGGCATGGATGTAGAGTATACTGCATATTGGGCTGAGCATCCATTCCCATGACTGATTGACCCAGGGGAGGCGATGGATGGAGATGGTGGGGGGATGGAGATGATGATGGAGATGGTGGAGGTAGAGGCTGATGGAGGAGGTGGGGTGCAGTTGGAGAGAGTAGGGTGGCTCCACAAAGAGAGGATGGGGAGGAGAGATAGGCTTGAGTGGTGAGAGGTCGCGGTGGATTACCACTATAGGTGCTAGTAGCACAAGGTCTTAGACAGGTGTAGGGATAGGGGCAGAGGCAGGTACAAGTACAGGCATAGGCACCAGTATAGGGGGAGCCACTGGGGGCCGAGGAGGAGGAGGATGAGCTGCTTGAGCTGAGGGAGATCTGCCAGGGATAGGCAGATGAGATTCAAGACATGGAGAGGGAGACAGCTAGGCTCAGGAGGCAACTGAGGGAGATAGAGCATGAGCGGGATCAAGTTATCTAGTGCTATACTAAGGCTGAGACAGCACTGAGGGCTGGGAGGCAGGCGACAGAGGATACAGGGGCTGGATATGCCTATGTTCTACAAGCAAGGGAGGAGATAGGTTACTGACAAGACCTATATTATGGGGTAGTGCCACCAGAGCAGCGGGAGAGGAGCTTTCGCAGACCATCATGGATAGCGACAGCTATGGGAGGGAGCCAGAGGAGACAGGCATCTAGCAGTGGGGTTATGGGTCCTCCATCACCACCAGATAGAGGGGATAGGAGGGATGATCCTGGGGCGGGTCCTTCTAGGGCTCAGACTCCATCGAGGCCAGGCGGCTCCAAGGGAGGGAGTTCATCATAGCCTTAGAGGGCTCCCTATGTATCAGTGTTTTGTACCATTTTGTATGTAGACACCTCCAGGTGATTGTAGCCATATGATTTTGACATCATTGTATCATGACACTTTATATATATATATATATATGAGATGATTCATCTTTGCGGCAGCTATATGCATGTGTACCTATGTGATGAGATGTTTTATGATGCATGTGTTATGTGATGCTTATGATATGGATGCAAATATGTACATAATGAAATGCAATATTTTTGTTCTTTTATGTTTTATATGTTATGCAAATGCAAATGTGAATGTATGAAATGCAGATGAATATGATAATGCAAATGTAAAATGTGCTAATATGTGTTGTGTGCAGGATGTGATGCAATTGTGATATCTATATGTATGTATGAAATGTTTAATATGTGGTAATGCAGGTACAACTACATGAAATGCAAATATTTTTGGCGTGTCATTATACTCAGTCATGTGATAGCAGACTACACGAACTCAGGAAGAATGGTGGAAGTCAATGAAGAAAGGGGGATGGAAGATAGAAGATATGAAAGTGAAAGAGCTTCTTGTGCATTATCATCATTGAGCTTTATTATGGCAAGTAGGTTATGACAATCGAGGCATATGTTCGACCCAGAAAGTCATTGTACCTATTTGCATGGAGATAAGACAGTCACAAACAAGGAATGCCCCAGTTCATACTAGACTCACAGTGTCCTCATATCCTTGGACAAGTCATAGCATTACTAAGAGACAATCTGCAAACAGCAAAAGAAAAATAGGTGACGATACCCCATCCTCACCTTTCTAGTCTAAGACATCTTAGAGATAAAAATCTCTAGTCAGAGACATCCTGGAAAAGCTAAAAGACATGTCACCAAAAAGATAAAATCAAAAGAAAATGAAGACTCGACACCAACATCCACTATAGTCCTCAAGTTTAGTGTCTCTTGTCACTTGTATAAGTCTTGTTTGATTGTGGTCACAATGTTTACTTTCACAAAAAGGATAGATCGCACTGAACCATATGTTGTCTGAGTCTGTTGAAAGATTTGATTTGTTGAATCCCATTGTTGCTGCTATGTCTCATCTGAAACTAACTGAATCCATGCAACTGATACCATATTGCGGAGAAGATGAAACTTTATTGCGGATTGGCAATGCAGATGTTTCTTTATTGCAGATTGTGCATGGATAGATTGAAGAAAACTAGAAGAAACTGTAATCCTCAAAACATGTGATGCTCTCAGTTCCACACCCATCACTAGACATAGGATTTGTCTTAGCCATAGATAGGATCTGATTTATTATGGATGAAAAGGGATGAAAAGGAATGTTTTATTATGAATGGCTAACTAACCTTAGGTAGATCAATAACAAGCCATGATGGGAATGGGTAAGTTTATTATGGATGGATAGGTTGTGAGTGTGTGCAAAGTGAAGGATAAAATGGAATCCTGAAGGAGGGAGGAGCAATGTCTCTACGCATAGCGTCGGTGACCCAGTTTTTACCATGGTACTTGCCCAGGGCACCACCGAAGTGGTTTTCACTGTTGGACGAAATGTTTTTTCTGTTTTTCAATTTTATTTTATTTTTTTTGTGTCACAAGGCACCTGTTTGCCAAGTTTTCACCAAGTAATGATTTTTTTATTTTATGATTTTTTTTGTATTTTGAATTTTTTTTTTTTTTGTATCTTTGAATTTTTTTTTTTTGATTTTTTTTTTTTTTTGTATTTTTGAATTAGGATATTCCGAAGAGATATCTGTAAAACCTACGAAGGTGCATGTTGTCGATAGGATCCTCTAAATTTTCACCCTCTATGGTTGAGAGCTGATATGCCCTAGATCCATATGTTGTTGTAATGATGTAAGGACCAAGCCAGTTTGGTTCGAACTTGCCCTTCTTCTCTCTGTCTTGTTGATTTTTGGGGTTTTCTCTGAGAACCAAATCACCTACCTCAAATGTGCGAGGCTTGACTTTGTGATTGTAGGTGCGACTCATTCGTTGTTGATAAGCCTTGAGATGATTAAAAGCAGTCTGTCTTCGTTCATCCAATAGTTCAAGTTCTTGTAAGCGAGAGACCCTATAGTCTTCATCAATGATAATGTTTTGCAAAGAGACTCGTAAAGAGGGTAGCTCAACCTCAATAGGAAAGATAGCTTCAGTGTCGTAGACAAGTGAATAGGGTGTAGCTCCTGTAGGTGTGCGGACACTTGTGCAGTAGGCCCAAAGTTCGGGATTAAGTTGGATATGCCAATTACGGCCAGCATCATCAACTATCTTTTTTAAGATTTTAAGGATTGTTTTATTAGGCACCTCGGCTTGACTGTTACCTTGGGGGTAATATGGTGTGGAGAAACGATGGGAAATATGGAAGTGGTCACAGAGTTCATGGACATCCTGATTTTTGAAGGGACACCCGTTATCGGTGATAATAGAAACAGGAATACCATATCGACAAATGATATAGTTGAGAATGAATGTAGCAATTTGTTTTCCAGTGACTTGCATGAGAGGCACGGCTTCAATCCATTTTGTGAAATACTCTATGGCAGTGATAATGAATTTATGAACATTGGAGGATGGAGGGTGAATCTTGCCTATGAGATCGAGTCCCCACTGACAAAAGGGCCAAGGAGTCGCAATTGGTTGAAGTTCTTATGCTAGCACATGGATGAGGTCTCCATGAAGTTGACATTGCTTACATTTCATGACAAACTGATATGAATCTTTTTCCATATTGGGCCAGTAATATCCAGTCCTGATAAGTTTCTTGGCTAAGGTAGGACCACTAGAATGTGGACCACATATCCCTTCATGTACTTTACGTAACACAATCTAAGCTTTGTCACTTTCCAAACATCTAAGAAGAGTGCCATCTAGACCTCAACGGTATAGGACATCAGCTAAAATGACGTATCAAGAAGATTGGCAAATGAAAGTGCGATGTTGGTTATTGGATAGATCAGGAGGAAAGGTATTATCATGAAGGTATGTGAAAATGGAACCATATAACTGGGACTCGGGACCGACGACACATATTATCTCAGTAGGAGTGATTTCATATGAAGGAACCAAAAGGTTATCCACCAAGAACTCATAGCGGGTCTCATTCAGAGGTAGATCGATCAGTGAAGTAATTGTAGCCATGGCATCTGTGACTTGATTCTGCTCTCTTGGTATCTGCTCAAAGTCTATCTTTGTGCAATATTGTTTCAGGTCATCCACCATTCTTTTGTAAGGCATTAATTTCTCATCCTTTGTTTGGTAGTCATCAGTTGTTTGACGAATTACAAGTTGAGAGTCCCCAAAAGCATGAAGTTCCCGGATCTTCCACTGAACTGCTATTCGTAATCCAGTTGTTAATGCCTCGTATTCTGCTATGTTATTAGTGTAGGGAAATGATAATCGATATGATTTTGGTATAGAATCCCCTTGAGGAGTTATGAAGAGGATGCCAGCTCCTACCCCATGCTATGTGTATGAGTCGTCAAAGTATAGTTGCAATGGCTTTGCATGTGACACTGTTAAAATGGATTCATCTAGAAATTCTGAAATTAGAGGAACATCATCTATCATGGGGCATCTGCTAATTGATCTGTGATAGCTTGTCCTTTTATTGCTTTTCTGTCCACATACTCGATGTCGAATTCACTCAGGATCATTACCCTTTTGGCTAGTCGCCCAGTAAGTGTTGCTTTATTGAGAAGATATTTCAATGGATCGATCCTTGCAACCAACTTAGTCTTATGAGTTAGCATGTAATGTTGTAATTTCTGTGAAGCAAAGACCATGGTGATACATGCATGCTCAATTCGTGTGTAGTCTAGCTCATATCCCACCAATGTGCGACTGATATAGTATACTGCCTTTTCTTTGCCCTCAGCAACTTGTTGTGCTAAGAGTGCCCCCAGTGCTGTTGAAGTAGCTGATATGTATAGTAAAAAAGGTTGATCTGGAACTAGTGGCATCAAAACTGGCAAATTCAGAAGATAATCTTTGAGTATTTGGAAAGCCTATTGACAGTTATCATCCCATCTGAATTTGATGTTTTTATGTAGCAAGTGTTGAAAGGGATTACATTTATCTGCAAGTTGTGCTATGAATCTTCGTATGGATTGAAGTCTCCCTTGCAAAGATCGAAGCTAACTGATGTTTTGTGGTGGTTGAATCTTTAGGATGGCCTTGACTTTTGCTGGATCGGCTTCAATTCCTCTTTTTGATACAATGAATCCCAGAAGCTTCTCGGAGGTTACTCCAAAGACACATTTCTTAGGATTTAATTTTACTTTATATTTTTCCAACCGATCAAAGATGACTGAAAGCATGTCCAAATGTGTATCTCTATCTATTGATTTACCCAAGAGGTCATCAACATAATCTTCCATAGTAACGTGCATGAGATCATGAAATATAGTAGTTATGGCTCTTTGATATGTAGCACCTGCATTTTTTAGCCCAAAGGGCATGACATTCTAGCAGAAGGTTCCCCAAGGAAAAGTAAATGTCATTTTGTGCTGATCCTCGGATGCAATTTTTATTTGATTGTAACCAGAGAATCCATCCATCAAAGATAACATCACATGACCTGCTATGAGATCGACGATCAAGTCAATATTTGGTAATGGAAAATCATCCTTAGGACAAGCTTTATTGATGTCTCTGAAATCTATACATATTCTGATGCTACAATCTAGTTTACTAACAAGCACTAAGTTGGAGATCCATTCAAGATAATCAATTGGGCGTATGAATCTGACATCCAATAATTTCTCAAGTTCTGCTTTGACTAGTAATGCCACTTGTGGATGCATCTTTCTTAATTTATGTTTCACTAGTTTTGCCCCTGGTTTAACTATCAAATGATGCATTACCAAATCTGGATCCAATCCAAGCATATCAGTGTATGACTGTGCAAAGTTGATTTGTCGTTCTGTGAAGAAACTTATGAATTTTGACCTTTCTGACTCTGTCAAAGATTGAGCCAGGAATATGTTGTGTGGAACTTCTTTGGTGCCAATATTTTGTTTTGATAGTCTCTTCTACCAACATGGATGATTTTTCTTTGTATGATGTTGGGAGAATGTCGAGCCTTCCATCTTTGGGTGCCTCAGTGAGGTTTTCACCCTCAGATACGTCCTCTCTTTTTACTTTTTTGGGGTCAGACAACGCCATGACTTGGTTTTCGCCATAAGACCCTTGATTTGTTTTTATTTTTATATTTTTGGGACTGTAAGGTCTGACACCCTCACCAAAATATGCCATGCTATTGAGTTCTATAGTGTATCTTGCTTTATGGTCCCTAGGGGGAAGATCCTCTCGTATGCCAAGATAGTCAATAAGGGCTTCATCATTTTAGAATGTGTCAAACTATGTAGGTCCTTCATGGTCCTAGTCAATAAGTTGGTGGTGAACAAGGGGAAGGCCTTTAATGTCTTCAAAGTTGGCGGGGTTAAGAGTGAAGATGTAGTTATATTCAAGTATGTCGAGGTAGTTATCAAGGTCATTGTTGGCACTCTCCTCATCAGTCTCAATCGTGAACAAATCCAAATTATCATCACTAGTACCAAATTGCAGGGCAGGTGTTCTCATTCTATGTGTTTTCAACCCAGGACCTAGAGGCAAAGATTGTATGGGATCCTCTGGGGTTGTTTCTTGACCAACTTTGAATTTCCTATTAAATTCCTCTTCTTCTATTGGTTCACTTGGTTCTCTGAATGTCTCAGTGAGCTCATAGTCACTAGAGGATTTGTCTGAACCCCATTCCCATTCATTGGAGTTAGTGGAATAGTGATTTTCTTGTTGAATTTCGGTAGCTTTGATTTGTAATGCTTCTTCTGTCTTTTGAGTATGAACCTTGGAAGTCATGAAACCAAGTCCTTTAGAATGCTCCTTTTTGAGTGTCAATTCATGTTGTAAAGGCTCAATGATGCCTTCTTTTCTTAATCCAAGAGGAATTTTTCCATCATACCCAAATTTTTGTAGGATCTTGAACCCTTTGCCATACTTTTCACATGGTATACTGATATGATCTTGTGTATCATTTTCAGGGTCTTTGTAAAGCATTTTGTATAAGTCTTCTTCTTCCACTTCACCCCATTTTTGGAAGATTGTAGGATCCCATTTAAGTGTAATGATAGATACCCGCTTAGTAGGATGTGGTCATCCATATTCTTTTGGTGAATTCATGACTTGTTGTAAGTACATGGTTTGATTCAAAGTGTATTCACCCATACCCTTATCCTAGAATTTCCCTTTAAGCTCACCTTGTTTTGATGTCGAAGGTTTTAATGACTCAGGATCAATGTATGCAGAAGTAGGAACAGCTTCCCTATTACTTGGGATGATCGTTTTAGTTTTCAATCTCAAGTTATTGCAGTATATGAATGGATTAGGATCTCCATTAACTGTTATTTCAACCCTGTTGTGAGGAAACTTGATGCATTGGTGATATGTAGATGGGACCGCCCTCATTTCATGAATCCAAGGACGTCCTAGCAATATGTTGTATGTGAGATCAAGATCTAGTACTTGACAAACCACATCCATTGCAGTCGGCCCAACTCGAAGAGGTAAGGTGAATGTGCCCTTGGATGAATGCTCTTCATCATCATATGCTTTGATGGTAATTTTGTTTGTAGAATTCACAACTTTGTCAGAATATCCCAATTGTTTAATAGTGCTTAATGTACAAATGTTTCGACCTACTCCTCCATCTATCAAGACTCGTTTGATTCTATGTTTATGTATGAAGGCTTCAATGTGTAATGGTGCATTATGTGGCTGACTTACGAAGGCGTCATCGGCTTCTGTGAATGTAAGAGAGTGTGGAATGGAAAGGTATCCCACCATGGCTTGAAACTGGTCCACGTTCAAATCAGTAGGAATGGCAGTGTCTCTCAAGATTTTGTCAAGAATAGCTTTATGTGCGGGGGATATGCATAAGAGCTCAAGGATGGAGATAAGCACAGGTGTCTTCCCTAACTATTCTACAAGGTCGTATTCAGGCTTGGTTGATGAAGAAGTGGTGTTTTTAGCTGGGGCACCTTGCAAAGTGAATTTACCTTGACGAGTTGTGACATTACATTCAGAGGTAGATTCGGAAGAAGATCCAATGCCTTTTAGGACAATCTTGGGTCTCTGGGTAGAATTCTCAGGGGTTTTGTCCTTGATGATAATAGTAGAGACATAATTATCCATTGAAATGTGATTAATAGTTGAATCATAGTTATAGGATTCTCTAGTATAGTTGGTCTGGTCATCTGTGGTTGGAGCTTTTCCCTTGTCATGCTTTGGGAATGGTTCCTTAAACATTTCATGTTCTTGATTGGATGAGTGTCCTTCGATCTCAATGTCACTTCTATCAATGAGATCTTGTATGATGTTCTTCAGTCGATGACAATTTCTTGTCTTATGACCCTTGCTCTTATGAAATTCACAATACTCATCATCATTCCACCAATTTGGTTTGACCATTGGCTCATATGGAGGAAAATCCGGAATTGTGGTTACTTTGTTTGCCACTAGCTTCTTGAAAACTGACTCAAGTGGTTCTCCCAATGGGGTGTACTTCCTTCGTGATCTAGAAATCGTTTGAGTATTCACTTGATTGTTTGTAGAACTTGATCTAGAAAAAATGATTTTGGGTCATACTGTATTGGCATCAACAACACCATCATTGACTATGTTCTTGTTTTTATTCCAAAATCTTGGCTTATCTTTTCCTTTATAGTCCTCTTTGTTTTCCTTGAATATCTTAATTACTCCTTGTTCAATTAGGACCTTTTCTGTCACTAAGCCTTTTTCAATGACATCCTTGAAAATGGACAAACAAGCTTTCCTTAGATCATAGCCAATGTCTTTGTTAACATTCTGGGTGAACATCTCCACTGTTTGTTTTTGTGGAATTTCACAGGAGCATCTATTGGCTAGATTCCTCCATCTTTGTAAAAATGATGAAAAAGACTCCATCCTTTTGCTTGGTGTTGCACAAAGTAGTGACCGATATGTCTGTCTCTATGTTGTATGAGAAATGTTGGATAAATGCCTCTGCTAAGTCACCCCATGACTTAATTCCAGGTGGAAGTTGGGAGAACCATTCCATAGCTTGATCACCTAAGCTTTGTGGGAATAATCTCATCAAATATGTCTCTTTTGAAGCTACCTCAATGCAAGCTGTGAAAAATTGTCTTATGTGTGCCTTAGGATCCCCTTTTCATCTATACTTATCAAACTTAGGTGTCACAAAGTGTGTAGGAAAAGGAGGCATTGGAATGCTCTTGTCAAATGGATAAGGACATATGTCTCTCATTGTGTATGTTGGCTTTGGTGTATTTATGTCCTCCATTTTCTTTTGTAAGTCCCTAATTTGTTGCTTCAAATTGTTCTTAAGTGGAGATTGACTTCTTGGACCATATGCCATGCTTGAGGCACCAATTGGAGGAGCATGTTACATATATGGATGATATTGATCATACACATGTTCATATGGCGGAAGTCTATAATGATGTTGCATATATGGACCACTTGGTATAGAGTCATGGTGAGGAATGGAATTTCTACTTTGTCCTTGTATACCATACTCTATAGGCATGTCATGAGTTTGTTCTAGTGTGTTGCCCCCAAATTTGACACGGGGTTTCCTTGTGTCCAAATTTTGAGCATGCCTTTGAATATCCAATTGCTTTGGTGGTTGATCCTTAGCATTGATATGTGATTGAGCATATTTTTCTGCATAAGACTTCCATAATGGTCTGCGAACGTGAGTATCATATGCTTGACCATGTGTGTATGGGACCTCTAGTTTTTGAAACAAAGATGATGGTGATTCAGGTACAAGATGTGGTCCTCTATTGCCTCCACTATTAGGCCTCCTTTGATCCATGTTGAGGTGAGTTTGTTGCAAAGGTTGATTTTCTATTATTTGAGACATGTCAAAATCATGAGGGATCTTGGTTCCACTTTGTGCCATCACTTGTAGAAAATATTGTCTATCTCTCCTCATTATTTCCTCAACCAATCGATTGAAACGAGGATTCATAATGGTGTCTTCCACTTCTGCTGAATGTACAGAAAAGTTGTCCATATTGTCATTGTGTGTATCATTGTTGTTTGTAGTGTCCATGTGCTCAACATTTGGAATGTTTCTATAGGCATCCATGTCAGGTAATGTAGTATGATCAGAATTGAAAAAGATATCATTGTCATACTCATAGGAGCTCATGTTTGCAGACTCTTGAGCCTCTTTAGTTTCTCTCCTAGATTTTTTGGAATGGGTTTCAACCATGAACTAGGTATTGACCAAGATGTGTGAGACTAGATGAAAATGGAAAGAGTATGGAAGACCAAGAGTTGGATGGAATGTAAATGAATCTGAGGTGTACTTGCAATGTCCAAAATGTAAGACCAAGTATGTATGTAGTAGAGTAGGTGTGACTTCCAAAGAGACGATAGTTTCTCTTGATGAGGTAAGTTGACCTTGACTCTAAGTAAGACCAAATGAAACCCAAAGGTGATAGACCTTGATGAGGGACCACTTAGCAAAATGTTGTTGTATGTAGTGTGTTGACAAAGTATGATGAGGACAAGAAAGTGACCTTTTGACTCAAGTTTAGACAAATGTGAATGTAATGTAAGGTGTAAAGAAATAATGGACTTTGTGAGACCTAAAGATAGGTTGAATGCTTGATGAAAACCTGAAGAGATATCCTAGGAAGCTCAATAAGTCTGAAACCGATTGTTCTTGTTTGCTGAATTATGAAAGTTCTCAATCCTGAACACAGATGTGTCTGTATACTTCACAGATGCGCTTAAATGACACAGACACTATTCTGACAGACACAGATGCATTTTTGAGATGTTGTAATTCTGAAGTTGCTCAAAACACAGACTTGTTTTTGCCCTTCACAGACTTGTTTATATGACACAGATGCTATTTTGTCATACACAAACGCGTTTCTACAAAATTTGTGCAATTTTTTCTAATCTGTGAAGTTTCTTTGTTGTGACCAAATCTGAATGTTTGACTGTTTTTTGTGACAAGAGGACACAGTGTTGATGAGGACTCAATGTTTGCAAGTTTTAGACTCAAAAATGACTCAAACAAAAGTGTGATGTCTGATGCAAAATTGTTTTGCATACACTTGAAGACACAAAAGACACAATGTTTTGATGTTTGGTCTTGAATGTTTAAATGTTTAAAATAAGTCAAGCACAATTCTTATGGCTGGCCAAGACAATAGTTGTTGATCCCACATGGAGTTTCCCTTGAGGCTATGCTATTCAGGGTGGATACTTAGATGCTTGACCCCACTGGCTCCACCCTCGGCACTCACTTTTCGGGGCAGTCCCCATGAAAACTCCTCGTGGCAAACTTTGTATCTCTACTAAGAACCGTATGTGTGTGGGCCGCTACCAGAGGTCCGACCTCCTGCCCCAACAACTAGAAGGATTTTGGCTTCTAAAACAAAAAGGTGCTAGTAAGGGCATCCGCTCATGTGGCCATACATGTGACACTTTTAGCTCTGTAAATATAGAAGGCTCCCAGCCAGTAGGGGTTACACCCTACAAATGATCAAATAAATTTGATCAAATGGGTTTATGGGGAGACATAGTGTCGGTGTGAACTAATCAGCACACATTATTCATAGTTTTCACCATGAATACAATTATTTATAGTGGTTTGGAAGAAGATGACTTTTCTTTTGCTACCACTTGGGTCATTCTCTCCTCACTAGTAGTCCTAATGACCACACGGGCAGACAGGCCCTCTAAAGATTAAACAAAAGAGCCTATTGCTCAAGACACAAAAGACAATGGTTCAATTTTAGTGCACCAATTGAAGTGTTTTCTAATCTATGAAAACAAGGCACATAATAAAGATAAAAAACCCTTGCCAAGGTCCTGCAACAAAGATTTGTTAGTAGTTTGGATTGTTTCAAATGATCACCCCTTCCTGCAAGCACACAAGTTAGGTAAATTTTAGATCCAAAAAACTTTGTGAAATGGGGGCCTTCGACAAAACAATTTTGCTTTCAAGACAAGCTGCACCATTTTTCGTTAGCTAGATCTAAAAATGTTAGCTCAAAATAAACCAGATCTAAAAAAAATTGAATGACTCAAAATTGAATCAATGAAAACCCCCAAAATGAAATCAGTGCACACAGACGTGGCTTCTAGATGTAGACGCGCTTCTGTGAAACATAGACGCGGCTCCAAAATGTACACACGGCTTCTGGATGCAGACGCACCTGAAAACCCCACAGACGCGACTAGGGAACACAAACGCGATTTCTGGAATCTACAAAAAAAAAAAATACTATCGAGGGTGTGGACGCGATCCTAGATGTCGCAGACGCAACAGAAAACCAAAAATGTGATCTGAAAGTACGCAGACGCGAAAATACCAAAATATTATCGAAAATGTCAGATCTGCAACTTCAAAACACAAAATCTGCAACAAGGGTGTTAAATGCAAAAGGGACAAGAGTCCCACTGGGCATGCCAAAATGTATACGGTGAAAATGGATTAACAACAATATTGAAAGACTAAATAGATTCAACCACAAAACCCTAGCCTAACAACAACAAAGATCCACCATAACATATGAAGATTACCTAAGACAATGCAAATCAAATGAAATCACAAAGATTATACCATCACATGTCCAATAGGGTTTTGATCTCCATTGATCTTGCTTGATATATTTTCTCTTAGATTTTATGTGCACAAGAGCTCAACAAAGAACGGAAATGTGGTTGCAAGTAGGATTGCATACGAAAAGCGTAGTGTAGTCAAGTGCATAAATTGATTATCCAGGGTTTGATAATGAAGGAAGCATCTCCTTATATAGAAGACACCATAAGAAATGGAGGGATAAGATTGAGAGGTGTAAAAGAGGTTGGCTATGATTAGAGGGTAGGTAAAGAAAATAATAAAATAATGAAAGGGGTAGGTAGTGTAGGAATTAAGAGATGAATGACATGTGTCATGGGTAGAAAAGGTTAATGAATTAATTAAATAAATAAAGATCTATTTAATTAATAGAAGAAATGGGATAATTAAATAAATAAGATATTTATTTAATTTAGGAAAAGGGATAATTTAAATAAATAAATGTATTTATTTAAATGAGAAATAAGACTAGAAGAGGATAAATGAATTAATTAAATAAATAAAGATTTATTTAATTAATAGAAGAATTAGGATAAAGTAATTAAATAAATAAAGATATTTATTTAATTAGACATGACAATTTTAGGTGTCTACAGGTATTACAATAATCTGGTAACAGCACTCAATGCCAATGCAGATCCGCTTAAGCTCCTCTTCACCTTCTGCACTTGCACTCTACAGGTATCACTTCTCTTCTTTTGGTCTAGAAAGAATCATGTATCCCTTCTCTTGGATACACACACACAAATTTTGCCAACAACCTCAAAAAGAGACACAACATCAATCTTTTAGGAAAATAGATAGGTCGGTAGCATAAACCCTAAACACTAAACCTGTTAGGTTAAGGAATTCAAACGGTTCAATCCTGACTGTTGAGAACACTCCATTGATTGCAACAGTCTTGATCCAATCTCAAGACATTCTCCATCATCCATTTTCACTAATTTCATGGCAGTTGATAACCCATCACACGTTATCACCATTTTACAGACTTCGCACATTCCAGAGGTAGATAGGAACAATCTCCTTCATGCGCACAAGGCTGACGTGGCAACATGATCTGTTCTTCATTACAATGCTAACTCATCACACAATGTCACTAGTTGAGCCACATAGGCTTGAAGCACTTCAACTGGAAACCCTAAAGTTGAGACTACCAACCGGTAGTCATACAATGCTTCCATGTGTCGGTTCCCATAACCATATGCCAGTTCACCTTGAAAAAGCACACTGCTTCACTTTGGCACAGATGTCGGTTCACAGTGTTATGCCAGTTCTCTCATATGCCAGTTCTCACCTCTTTAGCATATTGACATCAATGACAACATACAATTTCATTATGTCCTCATACCGGTTCACATAATGCCAATAGGTGCTTCATCTCTGAAAGAGGCAAAAGGTCTGCAGGAGAAGACGTCTCTACAATAGATACATCATGGCAGCATGATAGAGGGAAGAAAGTTCAAAATGCATTGAAGATGCATGGGGTAGTGTCTAAGATCAGCATCAAGGTCACTTCTGGAGTAAGTGGCAAAAAAACCATGAGTTGGAAGCAAAAAGGATTCGATTTGGGGTGTCGACCAAGAAAAAAACATCCTTGACCATTGGGTCAACAATTGCCCCTGTGTAGAGAAGTAAATTTCAATGATTACTGTGAGTTTGAATACTAGTCATTGATCAAGAGATCTCATGTGCAAATGGATGCAAGAGATCTCACCACATTAGCACCCAAAAGAGCCCAACCAAATTTTAAAACATTATCATTGATCAATTTCCTTATGAAAATCCAACGACCGAGGATGCGCCATGCATTGGACCAGACCCACTAGGTTAGAGTTCGGACAGACATTACAAAACCTACCTTGCAGCATGAAAGCTTGGCTGAAAAGCCCCTTTGTCTGAGAGTCAATCCCACTGGCCCCATAATACTAACAGGATCCAACATGGCATCTAATTCATCACTGACGTGGTAGGTCAGGTCCACATTTTTTGCATTTCACAAAAACTAGGCACTTCGGCAAGACCCTAAAAAAGAATTCAATGACATGGAAAGTTAGGTCGAAAAGGCCTTCGCGACTTGGTCATCTGTCTGTGTAGGGAGCACCTTCGCCTTGCTTATTTCTTACCCCGCAGGCCACTTTGATTCCCTATAATTTCACCATGGGATGTTTGGGAGTACTTATGCTCCCTTGCTTGGTTACCCTGCACACCATTTACTTAGTTGTTTTCCGCTCTATGGGGTAGCGAGGAACATTACCTGCATCATCTTTGTATCACCCTACATTGCCTTTTGCTAATATTTCATTCCTTAGCGAGGTGGCAGGGGGAGAATGAGACTTGTCTCCCATTCTTTGTCTTTCCTCCCTACAACCAAATCGCCTCCATAAAAACTCCCTGTGGGGCAGGATGGCAGGGAAGCCCATCGCACCCTATTGCTCCTACCCCACAAGTTTCCCTTAGGCACAATGAAATACCTATGGGGTGTTGGGGGAGACTTCATTTTCATTGAGAAAAGAGACTTCGACAAGACCCAGAATCATTGTGTCACTAAGAGAAGATAGGCTAAAAGAAGCCTCCAACCGATGGAAAAAAAGGGGGAACCCGCCCACCAACGCCAAAAGACCCTCCAGCTGGTAAAAACTTATGTGAGTTAACCAACCAACCTGATCAACTCAAAAATAGAATTGGAGCCCAAAAAGAAAAATGTCCTTTTGTAGATTATCAAAAAGGAAAGTGCATAACACGAAGGTTATGTAGGTGTGCATAACATGAAGGTTATGCAGAAAAAGCCTTCTCTCATATTGGATTTAAGTTGATAGAAAAAGGTCAACATTTTGGCATCTCAGAGGGGGTCCTAAGCCTTCTTAGGGAAAGACTAGATGTCCTTGTGTATATCCATTGGGCATAGAGTCACAAGAGGAGAACAAAAAAAAGGGAACCATCCTTGCATCTGTAAAAGATAAAAAAAAAATTGGCCAATCTGAAGGGACTAACCTATGCACAAGTACTTGTGGAAAGCAGAAGAACATAAATTACAGATATTCACAATATTTACAAAAGGATCTACAAAATCACCCTAGGCACATGCTGTGAGGTGTATACCATTGACTGCAATAGAGAGGTCTTCACCATTTAGCCTGGCTAGATTGAAATAATTAGCCTCCTTGCAACCTATAATCACATAGGGACCACTCCATATTGCATCAAATTTTGAGTGTCTCCCTTCTTTTTCTTTGTCAGCATCCCATTTTAGAACAAAGTCTCCAACCTGGAAGGTCCTCAAAATGGATTTCTCATCAAAATACCTTTTAACCTATCCCTGATGGACATTTAGGGTCTACATAGCCCTATCTCTAACCTCTTCAATCTCTATAAGCTCTACATATCTTACTGGTAAGGCATCATTTTCCAAGAGCTCCAACGGATGTGCTAGGTCTAGAGATGGCAACTCAAGGGATAATGGAAGCCTTGCTTCTCTTCCATATACTAGCATGAAAGGTGAGTTTCCTATATCTTTGTTGGGAGTGATTCTATCAACCCATAGGGTTGTTCCCAAATTGAGTTTCCATGACCTCTGATTGTCTTCAAGAGTCCTCTTGATGATTCTAATGAGATTTTTGTTGGAGGACTTAGCTAAACCATTGTCTTGGGGATAATAATTTGATGATGTTTTCAAAAACACATCATGTTGGACTACCCATAGACTAATTTGAGATCCCACAAAGGCCTTAACATTATCTAATATAATTGTGAAAGGGGATCTAGTTGCAATCCCCTCAAGGAATTGAACCACTAAATTTTCAGTTGCATCCTTCAAAGCAACTTCCTTTGTCCACCTTTTGAAATATTCTATGGTGGCCAAAATCCACTTGTGGCCTGCACTTGACATTGGATTGATAGGGCCAATAAAATCAAGCCCCCGAAGTGAAAAGGGATTATCAGCAAAGATAGGATGAAGGGGTAGAGCTACTAATCTTTGTTTACCTATAAAAAGTGCACACTCCTTGCACTTCCTAAACCACTTGTGAGCATCACCAAATAGGTAGTACCAATAATAGCCCACCCTTATGATTTGTCATGGTTGTGGTCCTTGCTAAAAATTGGCCACTTGAGGGTCCATTTTGAAATTCTTCTAGCAACTTGAGAGTTTGATCGCCTTGAATGCACCTTAACATGACACCATTTAGGTCCCTCCTAAAAAAAAACCCCATCCACCAAAGCATAGGGGATGGGTTTCAACCTGAGATGTCTCCTCCTAGTTTTATCAAAGTGAGAAGGATAGCTTCCATCCCTTAGGAAGGAAAACATATTCTAGAACCAATCAGTTTGCACATTTTCTTGATTTTCAATTTGTTCTTCCTCTTGCAGCAAGAGGGAGACCTCTGAACCTTTTCCAAAAGATGGATTGAACTATGTCCTCTTCCCCTCACTAACTTGGTAATCTTGATGTCAAGTTCATACTCCATGACCTTAGTGATCCATCAGTCTCTCTTCTCACCTATGTCCTTGTTGAGAAGGAAATATTTAACACTAGCATGTGGGACTAGGAGTTGAATCGTATTGTTTGAGAGTATGTGTCTAAACATTTTTAGTGCTCTTACAACTATGATGACCTAATTTTTCACATAGCTATACCTAAGCTCATATTCCTTTAGGCCTTCACTAAAAAAAGATATAGGATGCTCCAAATGATCCTTGTTTAACTGTGTTAGGAGAACAAATATACTTGTATCTCCTACCAAGGTATAAAGGATTAAATCCTTCTTATAGTTTGGATTGACTAGGGTAGGAGCCTGAGCAATAGCCTTCTTGATTTGATCAAATCCCTCCTTTCCTTCCTTGGTACATTTAAAGGAAAAATCCTTCTTGAGCTTGGCTATGAGAGGCTTAACCAAGGTTGCAAGATTTGGGATAAACCTTCTGACAAATTTTATCCTTCCAAGGAAGCTTTGAAGTCCTTTCTTGTGATGTGGAAGTGTAAGAGACACAATGGATTCCACTTTCTCTAGGTCTATGGCTAGATCATCCTTGGATACATGTGTCCTAGTAACTTACCTTGATCAGTTGAAAATACACACTTCTTGGGGTTCAAAGACACACCATATTCTCTACACTTTTTGAATACTTGCTCAAGGTGAGAAAAATAGTATGTTGCATGTTTGGAGTACACAATAATATCATCAAGATATACAAGTGCAAATTTTGCTAGTACTCCCTCAAAGGCCATATCCATGGCTCTTTGAAAAGTTTCACCTACATTTGTTAGTCCAAAGGGAATTTTACAATAGGCATAGGTGCCCCACGTAGTAGTAAATGTAGCCTTAAATTGGTCTGATTCTTGGAATAGGATTTGATTATACCCTGAGTATCCATCCAAGAATGAAAATAATTCTAAGCCACTAACTTGGGCTAAAATTTGTTCCATAGAAGGGAGGGGATAATTATCTTTAAGGGAGACTCTATTAGGGTACCTAAAGTATACACACAATCTGATTTCCCCATTCTTCTTCCTAACTGGAACAAGACTAGCTACCCAAGAAGAATTCTTTATTAGAAAAATAATGCTAGATTCTATAAGCTTGGATAGCTCCTTTCTCATCAAAGGCTCAATTTTGGGGTTTATAGGTCTTTTCTTTTGTTTAACAGGCTTAGCAATAGGATCTAATTCTATGGTATGTTGAGCTAAGATAGGGTCAAACCCTTTCATATCCTCATATGTAAAAATAAAAATATCGTTACACTCTTGACAAAAGTACCTTGATTAATTAGGGAACATACCTTTCCCAAGTTGAGGGTTCTTCCATCAAATATGGGGACTAATTTGTAGTCTCCTTTCTTTGCAACCAATTTCATTGCTCTCCCTTTCCTGTGATCATCAATATTGAAGATCCCCTCTAAGGTAATCAGTCCCTTGGGAAGCTTGTTTGAGCTCAACTACATAATGTTATCTCCATACTGGTCCTATAACATGCCTTGCTTTTAATGTGATAGCTTTTCCTCATCTTGTAGGAAGCTCACAATTTGTTGATCAGAGTCAAAGACCTGCCAATTCACTTGGTTATCAGCCATTGTTGGTCTCACTACAAGTCTAATATGTTGCTCCTTATCTGCTACAACATGAGATGGAATGTCATGCTGGGCACCAATTGTTTCTAATCTATCAACATTCTTATTTTGATTTCTAGGGACACTATAAATATTGAAGGCTTCAAAACCTTCAATTAGGTCCCATCCTCTATGTTTGTAGGACTTGAGAAGGTTGTTCTTGGTAGTGCTCTGAGCTCTAATCTAACTTACAACCAACCCATTATCTCCATTCACCTTTGAGGATTTGATCCCTCTCTTTTGTGTCATTTGGAGACCTAAAATCAAAGCTTCATACTCAGCTACATTGTTAGTGCAGCAGAAATGAAGTCTGAAAGAAAAGTAATATTTTTCCCCTCTTGGAGAAATAAGAAGCACACTAGCCCCTACACCATTCATGTTCCTTGAGCCATCAAATAACATATACCACAATCCATGTATGTCATTGTCTTCTTTTGAGAGATTGGGGATAGGGTCATCCTCCTCATGGATGCAATAGGTACCTAGGCATGTGTCTTTGGTCTCATAAATGAGATCAAACTTAAATGCATTTGCCCACTTATCAAGTAGGCAATCAGTAACCTCCTCCAGTTGAGTTGTAGGCTCTTTTACTTAAATTTCTTCTTTCTCCTCATGGAGGGTACATTTCATGTTGATAGGACTTGGGGTGTAGGGTTCAATGTGATCATTGGCAACATGATCAGCCCTAAAGGTTACTTTGGTACCATATCTTGTCCTAAACAACATGTGAGACAAATAAAAAGATAGGTAGCCACCTATCTTAGCAATGAATTCCCTAGATAAGCAAATGGCAAAACAAGCAGGGAGGTCAATCAATGATATGTCTTGCAACACACTATGACTTGAGTAGGCATGCAAGGTTATATTTAAATATTTAATGACCCCTACAATCTGAACTGATGTGCCATCAATTTGTATTGCTCCTCTTGTTATAGGCTCATATTTGATACCTAGGCAGTCAGCTATTCCCTTAGGCATAACTAAACAGCTATCCCCACTATCTATCATGCAATTATGAACACGTTTATTTCCTATGATTAATGATAGATAAAAAAGGGGGAGGCTTGATGATTTTCTTTGGATTCTCTACCTTCAAAGGCTACACCAAGCTTGTATAAATTAAAGAGTTACAAACTTGATTGGTATCCTCTGCAACATCCATCCCCTTTAGGGCTTCCTGAAGTAGGTCTCTTTGAGATGGGATAGAAAGAGCATCCCACATAGATATATTGAGGTTGGCCCTCTTCATTTGGTAAATGGGATGGCATCCTTAGTAGAGGTCTTGGTAGCAACGAGGTCTAGTTTTGATATGATAGGAACCTTAGGTGGCTCTCCTTGCATGACCTTTTGAATCACATCCTGCTCTTTATTTGGAGTTGCCACCTTATTAGGGGTCTTTGGTATTGTAGTCTTCATGGCAGCTTGTGGAGTTTGAGGTGTTGTGGTAGAAGAAGCACTAGGTTCTATGGCCCTCTTTTTTGATCTTGTATTGCTGGCCACATTCTCCCCACTTGTCTGATTTATTCCACAAAAATCAAACTCCTCCCAATTCATAAAAGTTATATCTCCCTATGGATGAGTAGAGCCATCAACAAATTGTTGTTTCCCTGATGTTGTTGGCTCATTTTGTGCCACTAAGGCTCGATAAAAATCACCATTCTGACAAGCAGCCTGATTGTGTGGTTGATTGCATGGAGTACACTAATCTTGTTCCTGAGAAAGATTGTTCTGAGTTGGCACTAGTGCCTTTGAGGTACTTGTAGCTAAGGGATTCAATCTATTCAAGGGCCTAGCATTACTCCATTAGTTATGCCCTTGGAAATTGGATCTTTGCTACTAATAATTTTGATTTTGGGGTTGATAAGGCCTACTGGTAACCTATGGTAACTGTCTCTTAACCAAAACCAAATTGTTTCCAAACCCCTGTAGTTGTTGATGTAAAGGGTTCATCATTTTCTATATTGAGGCCTCAAGAAAGGCTTGCAACTCCTTAATCTCTGAAGATGGTGGAGTTGGTGCAAGAGTTAGAAAATTACTTGTTGATGTAGTTGGTATTGGTTCTAAAATAGGTTGTTGGGTAGGAGCCTCTGGAAATAAGCGCATTGAAGGCCTGGGAGATAGCTTTCCTACCTAGATTAAGCAATTTTCTACCCTTATGGTAGTATCATATGCCCTTGGAATATTATCTCCTCCCATAGATTGAATCATTAATTGCAGCTATGTCATCATTCAAAGCCCTAAGAAAAGACAAGAAAGCATGGTTTGATGAAGGATTTACCAATGATGGGATTCTATCTCATGTCTTCTAAAATCTATAGTTGAAGTCTCCCATGAACTCATGGAGTGCTCTCTTGATGGTTGTTAGTTGCTCAACCAGTGACAAATGATCACTTTTGTCTTCAAAGTGCTTGCACAATTTCTTCACTAACTCATCCCAATTATGAATGGAGTTAGGAGCTAGTCCTCTATACCATTGAAGGTATTTTCTCTTGAATGAGGAGGCATGAAACCTTACTGCCACATTGTCTTTTGTAACATAAAAAATAGTGCAGATGCTAGACACATCTTGTATGTGTCCTTCTAGGGAGGTAGATGTATCTCCTATGAAATATAGAATAGCCTTCAAGGCTGCTACTGGAATATCATTTCTTTGGGTTAAAACCAAAGGGTTGCGACCATTAAAGGTGACAAATGCATTTGCTCTTGGCATTTCCATAGAAAATAGGGTATGTTGATATGGATGGAAAGACATCTAGGTTGTGCTAATCTTATAAATGGAGGAGAAGAAAGAGACCTTAGGGGTGTAGATGCTTCTTCTTGGGCTCCCTTAATAGGTGACAATGAATATCTACCCTTTCTTCTTCTAGAACTAGAACTTGAAATCTAAAATAATTGAAAAATACCTCTAGAAGATGCTCTAGTTTGAATTATTGGAATGAAAGTGGTAACTGGCCATCACCAAGATCTGAATTTGATCCTTAGAGTTGCCAAGTGCTTGATTTGATTTCCTCCAAAGGAAGGAATGCCAACAGAAGCACTTAATCCTCAACATGAATGTTTGAAATATGGTACCACCGGGTGTGCCAAAAACTATTGTCACAAAAGTTCACCCACTTGATGAGAAATCTTGGTCATCAACCTTGTACAACATTGAATCAACCTCCAAGTGTGGGACTTGCATAAGTGAGGTAGAATCTCAAGAGAAGGTTGGCTTCCTATTCAATCTGATGCAAGTGTTGGACTAACCCAACACTAAAATATTTATTCTACTAGTCTAACAAGGAAAAGGGGTAAAGAGGGATGCTTGAAAGAGAAAAAAGGTTCACACCCAAATTCAATATGATCTTCCTACCAATGACTGCACAGAATATCAATAGAAACTACCTAAACATGCACAAATTTCTATCCTAGTTAGTTTCCACAAGCATAAGTGAGGGTTAGGATTCTTATAAAAATCAAAAGGAGCTTCACTTAACTCACAGATGAAGCTCAAAGAGAAGTCAACACAACCACATGTACTTAGAAAACATACAAGAATGCATTCAGATAATGAGGTAAAATCATTACATAGATTGTGAGAATGGAAATGAAGCAAAATAAGCTAGTTGTATTAATATAGAGGCAACACAAAATTTACAGTTGTAGAGGAACAAAACATGTATTCTACAAGAGAAGAAGAAAGAATATCCTTTGGAAATTTACAAAAATTGCCCTTATAGTTGAGGCATAACTCAAAATTGAACCACAACTCAAACCCTAACCCTAACAAGGGCTAGCTTACAAAATATCTGCAAGAGGGAAGATCAGGTCAACAGGAAAGATATGATGGCATGCAAAATCTCTTCTATGAGTGGTCCTTCATGTCTAAAAGAGGCAAAAGGTTTGCAGGAGAAGATGTTGTTGGCATTATACACTCAGATGAAAATGGTAGATGTTGTCATTGATGGCAACAAGGTTCATCATGGCAACAAAGTTCAAAGGTTCAACATGGTTCATAGGTTATACCAACAACACACTTCACCTATCGACACCGACATCCAGTTTACACCAGCTGCATTTTACACCGGCAAAAGATTATACCGGTAGTCTAAGCCAACTTGGCAATAATATTGTTTGTAATGTAGATTATATTTTTATGGCTAACATGATGTATTGTACAGAATATATATGTATGAGATCTTGTAGGTCATTTGAAAGGTAAGTAATGTAAGTAGGTATGTGTGTATGTAAGCGGTATATGTGATAAGATAGGGATATGATACCGGATAATTGTATATGAAGTTTGATATATTTATTTTGAGAGTGAATAAGAAGCAGAGCAGAGTGAAGACTATTCTGTGAAAGCAGAATCATTTATTGGCAAGGTTTTTGGCAGAGGTATCAGATAGAGATTAAACTGGTACTAAATCCAGCATTGCAGATGCTATTTTAAAGCAGTACATTGTTATTGGATTTAACCATCCAATTGTGTAGTTAGTGGGACTCCATTTTGTTGTTGAGATGTGAGCTCTAGGCAGTTGGCCTTCCTGCATGTGCAGGCCCCTATTGTACTGAGTAATATCTATTCATATTGGCCAGTAAGTAAATATTGTGGGTCACAAATCCTACCGAGGTTTTCCCCCCACTGGGTTTCCTCACCAAAATATTTGTGTTATGGTGTGCATTGATGCTGATTATTTTGTTTCTCTTTACTGCATTATTATTTGCTTGCCAATATTTAATTTCAGTTATAAAGTTGTAAATAAGTTTAAATATTTCATCTATCAGTCAGGCACTGATTCACCCCCCTCCCTCTCAGTGTCTTTAGGGTTAACCAAGTATTTGACAATTGGTATCAGATCCTAGTCCTCTATTTGCAGAAGCCTAATAGCTTGAGGAAGATTTTGAAACTGGTATCGATGGAAAGTTTGAGACAACAGTTGGAAGCATCTCTTGAAGATTTTGATGCTGAAAAACTGAAGAATATCATATTGGAAGATGAACTCAGATCTGCTCAGGAATTCATCAAAGCACTTCAAGAAAACCTAGTTATAGCACAGAATAAGAGGAAATAATTACATGTGCAACTGTAAAAACAAGATGATGAAGAAAAAGAAACTCTTAGAGATATTGCAGAGAAACTAAGACAAGAGAACAGTAACATGAAGAATGAGATGCAATATTTAACCATGAGACTATGTAAGGATATTGAATATAGAAAGAAGAATGAGGAAGATTTGGTCAGAAGACTTAATGAAAGATCAAATGAATCTCTAAGGCTTAGTTATGATAATTATAAGCTTAAAATAGAGTTGACTCACATGCAACATGACAAAGAGGAACTTATGAGACAAGTTGGCACTTTGGGAAGTGAGTTGGTCGCTACAAATGAATACAAAGACAAATTCAAAAAAAGCTTAGACAAGCTTGATGATATGCTGAAAAGTCAAAAAAACCTGATGGAGAAATAGTTGGAATTGGATTTGAACATGGAGAAAGTTCTGGAACTGCAAACAATCATGATCATAGCAAACTGGTAAGGCAACCTAATGCTTATAAATTCAATGGAAAATGTTTTAATTGCAACAAATTTGGTCATAGAGTGAATCAGTGCAGATTTAGGAATAATTAGAATACAAACTCATCCACCGGTCAATGTTCCAAATGCAATAAATATGGTCATAACTCAGACAATTATAGAATGAATGTGAAATGCTATGCTTGTGGTAGATTTGGACATCTATCTAATCAATGCAGAACTCAAACCGGGCAAGGTTATGGAAAAGCTATTCAAAGAAACAATGTAACTTGTTATGCATGTAACAAGATTGGGCATATTACAAGATTTTGCAGAAGCAAGAATGTACCAACAAACAACAGAGGATCTAATGACAAAGGAAAGGAAAAGGTAAATGAAATCAAGCAAGAATTCACTAAACAATGGGTCAAGAAGAGAGATCAGAGAAATGATGAATCTGTCTCTGCACTGGCAGAACGGAGCAATCCTGCACTGGCAAGAGATTCTTCATCTAACTAAGGAATAATCCTTAGGGGTAAGGGAACTAATTAAAGATCATGAATTTCACCCTCGGATGGTGGTAAGAAGTCATAATTCTTCTTTACCGACATATATGTTCAATATTCACTTAACCAACAAAGCATTTATTGCAGTTGTAAGTTAACTTTTTGGTTATAAAGCACTGTAATTTCTCATTTTGACTTACCAAGCATTCCAGTATTTAAAGAGCACAGAAGTTGAGCATTGGCATTCAAGAAGAAAAGAAGCAAGATTTTTCAGGGCATCCAAGGTTTTCAGTTAAAAGGTATTTATCTTACAAAATGGCTTCCTCATCTTTCGGTCCTCAATTCATTGCAAATCCTACTATTGTGGAAAATATCAAGTGTCTTAGACCAGTCTTTAAGATAATCCCTAAGATAGCTAAGTTGGATGACTCCATTGGTGCATTTCAAAAATCCTAAAGGGAGTTGCATTTGTTGAAGACCCTAAAGCATACATTCACTGTAACATTGAAGATTTAGGGTCTGAGGATTTAAAGAACATGTTCATGAATGTTATCATAGACAAATAAGGTGTATTCAAACTGGAACACAAGATTGTGGAAGATCTAGGGTTCGTATACATCCTTCACATTTCTAAATTTTCAGATGAGACTGTTCGTTATGTTCTTAGCAGAGTTCACAGTGAATTTTTATGGCTAGATTCAGTTTTCAAAATCACTAAGGAAGCGATTAAGGTTGTTACTCGTTTACCTTCTATCGACACTAGGCCTGAGAAGAAAAAGAAAATTCCAAAAAAAGATTTTATGAACTTAACTGACGCAACATTAGATAACAGATCACTTAGGGTTAGCGATATAACTGATATCAATGTCAAATATGCAAGTAGGGTTATTGGATACAAATTTCTCATACTAATAGGCTGAATTTTGTTTCAAGTCTATGCATTCATTTTGTTTCAAGTCTATGCATTCATAGTGCCTATGAGATGATAACAATACTCAAATTGATATTTGTGAGTGGTTAAAAGATGAAATGATAGAAAATTTGGATAAGATTAAAGGTGATAAGAAGGGAACTTTCAAATTTGGCAATTTACTTGTATGTTTAATGCTATATTTCTCAAAGGAGATTCCCAGTATAGGCCACTGTTGGTATTTTGGTATGGTTTTGTCATTGATGTCAATGCCTACTAAAAACAAGCACTTTGGAGATCCAGCAACATTCACCGACAAGCAAGTAACTATTGCACAGTTACCAGCAGGATATAATATTCACCGGTACCTGGAATGATATGGAAGACACTTGGTAATGTCGAAGACATTGTGTGGGCACTTTGTTTTGAAGAATTGATCATTGGTATATTCATATTTGCATATTTTCTTTTACCAGCAAATAGGTCCAAGGTTATCTAGGGTTACACCAGCAAGTTTATCTTTTCCAGATCAGCATGGCACACTATGGAGATGATTTATTATTGATGAAAATGCATTAAGCTGACATGTTTAATCGGTTATTGCATCAGATATTATATTGTATGTAAAGTGTTTATTGTAATATCTTGTAGAGCTGACCTACTAAAATTGGTCTTAGGTTATGGTATAAATGTAAGATCTTATTTGTAAGATCAAGTATAGAATGCGAAAAAGAATTGAGTAAAGGTATATGCGAGATTAAGAAGAGGTATACACGAAGACATCATTTGAAGGTGAAGCTAGGTTTTTGTATAAGCATATCAGCATTACACCGGTACTGAATCCAGCATATGAAGATGCTATTTTGTGCAGTACATTCTTATTGGATTTAACCATCCAACTGTAGTCAGTGTGACTCCCATTTTGTGATTGAGCAGTGAGCTCTAGGTTGTTGGCCTTTTTGCATGTGCAGACCCCATTTATGTACACTTACTATCTACAGTAGTATCATTTGATTGTGGGTAAGGTTTCCCACCATGGTTTTTCCCCTTACAGGGTTTCCACATACAAATATTGGTGTCATGTGTTGTGGATGACTTTATGTTTATGTTTCATGCATTAATCTTTATCAGTATAGCAATTTACTGTTAACATTGTCTACCGGCATACTTAACTGGTTTACTGACATTAGGCATCAAGTTGGTTAATTGGCTTTTGGTTTGAATTTATTAGACAACTAATTCACCCCCCCCCCCTCTCAGTTGTCTCTAGGACGTAACAATTGGTTTCAAAGCTTAGTCCTCTTTTGCAGAAGTTTAACAACTTGAGGAGTTCCAATGTCTACTAATTACTTTAGGAAGGACAATCCTAAACTTGATGGAACCAACTATGGGATATGGAAGATCAAGATGGAGACACATCTAAATTGCATTAGTAAAGACATTTGGGAAGTTACAAAGAATGGTTATAATGTTGTTGTAGCTGGTCAGACTGCTCCAACTACCTTAGCTAAAGATGAAGAGAATGATTGCAAAGCAAGAGAAGCACTTTTGAGCACATTATCAGATTAACAAATCATGGGATTATCAGATAGGTCTACTGCTAAAGATATTTGGGATCATTTGGAAACACTAAATGAAGGAGATTCCATAGTCAAGATTGTAAAACTTGAAAGCTTCCGAGTCAGGTATGAACATCTGAAAATGGAAGAAGATGAAAGGATTTCTGCTTTTATGGAAAGAGTAAACGAAATTGTTTTGGGTATTAAATGTTGTGGAGGAACCCTGAGTGAGGATGAAATTGTTTCAAAAATCTTAAGAGGATTGCCACTAGCATACAAATGAAGGTTACTGTTATAAATGAGTTAAGAACAATGCCTAATACATTAGTAACTAGGGATACATTGATTGGAAAACTTTCAGCCTTTGAAATTGAGGAATTTGCTCCTGTAGCTACTATAAAAATTGATTTGGCCTTTAAAGCATCAACATCATCTACTCCATCATTTGACAAATCAGACTGGAGAGCCTTTTATGCAAGAGAACTTGAAGAAACCAGGAAGGAGAATGAAGAGCTTGAAGAACTTGAAGCACTATTTGCAAGAAAAATGCCAAAAGGTCCAGTTGGAAGTAAGTATGAAGGTAAAGCACCCTTTAAATGTTTTAACTACAATAAGATTGGTCATATGGCTTCAAGATGCCCTGATAGACATGCTAGACTAAGAGAAGAAGCTAGAAGAACATACAAGCCTAATCTTGAATATCAGAGATACAGATTTAAGAACAAAGACAAATCTTGTTACATTGCTGATGAAGGTGTGACTGATGATTCTGATGAGGATCTAGCAGACAATGGATGGGTTTTTGTTGCTATAACAGAAGATCAATCGGCACCTACTGCTCAACCAGTAGAACAAGCCCTAGCAGCTAAAGTTGAAGCAAAGGATGAATGGATCATTGACTCAGGATGCTCACATCACATGACTAGAGACAAAGGTAAATTCTTGAACTTTAAAGAATACAATGGAGGTTTAGTAAGATTTGGAGATGACAAAGCCTGTTCAATCAAAGGTAAGGGTTCAATATCTCTTGATGGTAAGCATAACACTGACAATGTCTACTATGTTGAAGGATTAAAGCATAATATTTTAAGTGTTGGTCAATTAGTTGAGAAAGGATTTCAGTAACAATTTAAAAATGGAAAATGCAAAATCATGAATAGAACTGGTTTAGAAATTGCAACCGGTAATCAGACTAGAGGTAATATCTTTCATTTGAATAACAGTGAAAAGGCATGCTTAATTGCACATATAGATGAAAGTTGGTTATAGCATAAGAGACTATGTCATGTAAACTTTGATTGCATGCTAAAGATCAGTACTTCTAAGGCAGTTAGAGATCTACCTAAAATTGTGAAACCTCATAATACAATTTGCAAGGAATGTCAATTTGGAAAACAAGTTAGAGCTAGTTTCAAAAGTATTCCAAAAATATCCAATAATGCTCTCGATTTAATTCACACTGATTTATGTGGTCCAGCTAGAACTAAAAGCTTACAAGGTGATAGATATTTCATGCTAATTATTGATGATTATTCTAGAATGTGTTGGGTTACTTTTCTCAGAGAAAAATCAGAAGCACTTGGGAAGTTCAAAGCAATGGTTGAGAATGAAACTGGTAAGAAAATCAAATGTTTAAGATCAAATCAAGGAGGAGAATTCACATCTAAGGACTTTAATACATTCTGTGAAGTGAATGGAATCAAAAGACAATTATCAACACCCCAGACACCACAACAGAATGGAGTTGTTGAAAGGAAAAATAGAACTATCTTGGATGCAGCAAGAAGTATGTTATCTGAAGCAAATCTACCACATGTGTATTGGAGAGAGGCAGTTAACACTATTGTCTATACATTCAACAAAGTTCACATCAAAGGTGAAACCGGTAAGACCCCTCATTAACTATGGTTTGGTAATACTCCTACTCTTAAGTATTTCAGAATTTTTGGAAGTAAATGTTATATCAGAAGAGATGAGTATATTGGGAAATTTGATCCTAGAAGTGATGAAGGAATATTTCTTGGTTATTCATCTAAGAGCAAGGCATATAGATGTTTTAATAAGAGATTGCAGAAAATTGTTGAGAGTACAAATGTAAAGATTGATGAGCAATTCAGAGGAACTTCAAGGTATATAGACTCTGAACTGGCAACAGAAATTATGACAAATGAACCTAAACTGAATCCACCAGTACAGAATGAAGATCCAATTACCCTGGTATCATCAGAGGATTCCACAGTAATTGAAGAACAATAGCAAACTAAGACACCCCGGTATGTAAGATTGAATCATTCTGAAGATCAGATAATTGGAAACAAATTTAAAGGAGTTATGACAAGAGGAAGATTGGCAAATGAAGAGGTATGTCTTATTTCTCAAATTGAACCATCATTTATCAATGAGGCATGTGAAGATAAATTTTGGATTAAAGCTATGGAAGAAGAATTAGGACAAATTGAGATAAATAATACTTGGACATTAGTTCCCCGGCCTAAAGATAAAAATGTAATTGGAACCAAATGGGTATTTAGAAACAAACTTAATGAAGATGGTAAATTTGTCACAAATAAAGAAAGACTAGTGTGTAAGGGATATTCTCAGATTGAAGGAGTTGATTACAATGAAACCTTTGCATCGGTAGCCAGAATTGAGGCAGTCAGATTATTCTTGGCTTTTGCAGCTCACAAGGACTACAAAGTTTATCAAATGGATATTAAATGTGCATTTTTGAATGGAGATCTTGAAGAGGAATTATATATTGAACAACCTGATAGATTTTCTTTAATAGATGACAATGATATGGTTTGCAGGTTAAGAAAAGCTCTGTATGGATTAAAACAAGCCCCAAGAGCTTGGTATGCAAGGTTGGATAAGTATCTTTTAAAGATTGGTTTTACTAATGTAGATAGTAATTTATATTACAAAATAACTAATGATGACATCTTGATTATTGAAGTCTTTGTTGATGATATAATCTTTGGAGGAGAAGATGGATTATGTAAGGAATTTTCTATTAAAATGAAGCAAGAATTTGAAATGTCTATGATTGGAGAAATAAAATTCTTTTTAGGATTGCAGATCTCACAGACTGATAAAGGTATATTTTTTAGTCAATCCAAGTACTTGAAAGAATTACTAAAGAAATTTGGGATGGAGAACTCTAAACCGGTAAGCACACCTATGACTACAAATGACAAATTATCTCAAAGGGATGAATCTACACCTGTTAATCCAACTAGATACAAATCTATGATAGAAGGTTTACTATATTTGACACAAACCAGGCCTGATATTATGAATGTAGTATGTATTGTTTCTAGATTTCAAAGTAATTATAGGGAAATTCATGAATCAGCAGTAAAAAAGGATTTTCCGGTACTTACAAGGCACAACAAATCTTGGATTATGGTATCCTAGAGATGAAAATTTTGACCTATGTGCATACACAGATACAAATTGGGTAGGAGATGTGGATGATAGAAAAAGAACCACTAGAGGAGAATTCTTTCTTGGAAAGAGATTAGTTTCTTAATTGAGTAAGAAACAGAGTTGTACATCTTTATCAACAGCAGAATCAAAATATGTTGCAGCAGCAACTAACTGTACACAGGTACTATGGCTTAAACAAATGTTGAAAGACATAAAGATAAAATGCAAAGAACCCATTACTATATATTGTGATAACACTGCAGCAATAGATATATCTAAAAATCCGGTAATACATTCTAAAACAAAACATGTTTCTATCAAACTAAATTTTCTAAGGGAAAAAGTTGAAGAAAAAGAGATAAAACTAGTTTATGTAAATACTAAAAAACAACTTGCAGATATTTTCACAAAACCTTTGCCTAAGGAGACTTTTGAATATCTCAGAGATCAGCTTGGAGTCATACCACCACCGGTAGAGACTTAGATAGTTGATGATTTTCATCAACCAGCAAAATTAAAAGACAAATCTTTTATTCCAGTCTTTGATGAGGAAGCTACTTCTCAGGGGGAGTAGTTGGTATTTTGTATGAACTTGATTTTTTTGTAACTTTGGCATTTGATGTCAAAGTGGGAGAGATATCTATGGAAAAACACATTATCTTTTAAGGAGAAATTGGTATTGAAAATAAATCTTTGGATAAACACATGTTGCTCCCATGGGGAGAAATTGAGATTGTTGGTTTTTGGTATTTGGCATTTCTGTTTTGGCACTTTGATGGTTTTTCCATCTTGTATTGCCATCAATGCCAAAGGGGGAGATTGTTGGTATTTTGGTATGGTTTTGTCATTGATGTCAACACCTACTGAAAACAAGCACTTTGGAGATCCAACAACATTCACCGCTAAGCAAGTAACTAGTGCATAGTTACCGACAGGATATAATGTTCACTGGTACCTAGAATGATATGGAAGACACTTGGTAATGTCGAAGACATTTTGTGGACACTTTGTTTTGAAGAATTGATCATTGGTATATTCATATTTGCATATTTGCTTTTACCGACAAATAGGTCCAGGGTTATCTAGGGTTACACCGGCAGGTTTATCTTTTCCAGATCAACATGGCATGCTATGGAGATGATTTATTATTGATGAAAATGCATTAAGACGACATGTTGAATCGGTTATTGCATCAGATATTATATTGTATGTAAAATGTTTATTGTAATATCTTGTAGAGCCAACCTACTAAAATTGGTCTTAGGTTATGGTATAAATGTAAGATCTTGTTTGTAAGATCAAGTGTGGAATGCGAAAAAGAATTGAGTAAAGGTATATGTGAGATTAATCAGAGGTATACATGAAGACATCATTTGAAGGTGAAGTTAGGTTTTTGTATAAGCATATCAGCATTGCACCGGTACTGAATCCAGCATATGAAGATGTTATTTTGTGCAGTACATTCTTATTGGATTTAACCATGCAACTATAGTCAGTGTGACTCCCATTTTGTGATTGAGCAGTGAGCTCTAGGTTGTTGGCCTTTCTGCATGTGCAGACCCCATTTATGTGCACTTACTATCTACAGTAGTATCATCTGATTGTGGGTAAGGTTTCCCACCATGGTTTTTCCCCTTACAGGGTTTCCATGTACAAATATTGGTGTCATGTGTTGTGGATGACTTTGTGTTTATGTTTCATGCATTAATCTTTACCGGTATAGTAATTTACTATTAACACTATCTACAAGCATACTTAACTAGTTTACCGGTATTAAGCATCAAGTTGGTTAGTTGGTTTTTGGTTTGAATTTATTAGACAACTAATTCACCCCCCCCCCCCCCTCTCAGTTGTCTCTGGGACCTAACAGCCACAAAGACTTTGCTTATGATATTTCTATTGGAAAACAGATAAAGGAGGCAATTACCGGCATGGGCTCAGATGGTGACAAGAAAGTAAAAGAGTATTTCAAAGATTTTCAAGCTAAAATGAGACAAAGGGAAAGAATCCCTCAAAGCATTGTTGACAAATATGACAAACAAATATGCTTTGTAATTAAGAGAGATGAAGTATGGATAGAGGTAGTTAGACCTAGAACTGTCTGGATAACTGAGTTGGGTTATGAAGTGGATTCACATATCTTGGAATCTTATGCCAATATACTCCTAGATGCTCCACCAGAACCGACCAAAAAGATCTTTGGCAATGTTGAAACTATTGAAAAAGTTGTTGAAATTTAGAAGCAAAGGAAGAAAAGAGACAAAATAATAAAAGTTGCCTCAAAGTTTGTTGAAGTTGTTACAAAGGGATTGTCAAAACTTGATCCAGTGAGTGGTGTTTTTGCACAAGAAAGAAAATCAGAACAACAACCGGTAGCACATATTTCTCTTGTGGCTGCCTCATCCAATTATAATAGTGATAAGGCTGCTTAATTCAAAAGGGTGGATAGGAAGAAGAGAAAATCCTCATCGGCACCCACTCCATCACAAAAGAAATCAAGGACACTAAGAAAGAAACAACAAGCTATGAGAGATCCCAGTGATCCCAAGAAGAAAGTTACACAGAAGAAACTAGAACAAAAGGAACCTGATACACTTTCACCGGAAGAGCTTGTAAATGAAATAACTCAGGATGGCAATCTTGGAAATGTTAGTAAGTTCTATCATTCTTTCAAGGATTCTGATAAGGATATTATTGAGGAGAGTTAAATTTTCTATCTAGATATATATAATAAGGTTCTTATTGAAGTTATAGATGTTCTCCCAAATGATTTATATGTAAGACTTGAAGCCAAGAGAATGTCTACTATGGAACTTGATAAGAAATTGAAGGTTGAGGCACTGTTAGCAGTTCATCCTCTTATGTCTAAACAAGAAATAGATGATTTAATAGCTGAAGCTAATAGGACTATTTTTGCAAGTGGTCACCAACAAGTTAGCCTCATGGTCGGCAGAATAAAAGAGATAGCAGATAAAACAGCAGATAAGTGGGACATATTCTTTGTTGAGAAAGAGAAAAGGGAAGAAAAAGATAAATAGAAAGTTGATAAATCCTTCACCAAGGTATATCAGAAAGAAGATAAGGGTAAGAGTAAGGTTGGAAGTGTTCTTGATTTCACAATTAAAGATAACTTACCTCCACCAGCACAGGACACCCCACCGGTAGTAGCAGAGGCACTGGCAAAAATGCAAAATCAGCCTGAAGAGAAGTCATAGGAAGTGAAAATAGATGATGTTGATCCCAAGTCAAACATTCTATTCACAATTAATGTTGACACTCAAGACATCAATAGTGTAATGGATAAGGAAATTGTTGAGGAGAAGAAATCTGAATCTATAAATATTGAAAATGTCGACTCACCATTCAAGACTATTGATACTCAGCTGAATATCGAGATATCGACAGAACAAGAACAGATAGAATCTAAATTGACAAAGAATAAAAGTGAGAATAAGGAAGAGAAAGTGAATAAGGAAGTGGTTAAGGTGGATGAACAAGTATCTGGAGAAGAGAAGAAAATCATTGCAGAACCTAGCACTTCTCCCAGTACTTCTACAGTGGACTTCAGACTGACAACTGTCACTGAAGTACTTTTGGATTCTATTAAGAAGATAACTAAATGCAATGCCTTAGCATTTAAGGCTATTGATGAATCTCTACTGATTTTGCAAATGATTGCACTAGCATGCAAGGTAGATCACATTGTTGGTTCAATAGGTAAATTGGACACATTGTCCAAATTCATTTCTTCTAACATTCAAACAGTAGATAAAATAAATGAGGAAACTATTCAAGAAAGAGTTAATAAGGAAAAGGAAGATTTCTTTGACAAAACAATAAAGGATTGTATAGAATAGATTGATTCATTGATACTGACATTGAATTCCACCATTTTGGAATACAAGGAATTGTTTCAGGAAGCCTGCAAACCTCATCATTTAATAGAAGACATTGATAAACAAATAAAGAAAACTCAGAAAGAGATTGATGACATTGCATATAACATGATTGGTTCTTTAGAACTAACATTAGTTTTGGATCAAGAGATGGCTATTCATGAAGATAAAATTGAAAATTTGGAAAGAGAGAAAGTAAGATTGAAGATGAAAACCCGGGAGTTGAAGAATAAACTTGGTCCAAGATTGGATAATCTATTAACACACCGGAATGCACTATCCAAGGCAACTATTCAAGGAGAAAGATCACCAGAGCAATAGATGCATTATCTCATCGGGATGATCAAGCAGACAAAGACAATAATTTACGATAGTACAAAGTTTTTGCAGAGTCTTAACTTGGTTTTGGCAGATATTTTTTAGATTGTACATAACCGACTACAGGTATCTAGGTAAATTTTTGAATTTTTGATACTTTTGACATTCTTTGTCATTGATGTCAAAGGGGGAGTGGTAAAATGAGAAAAATCTATAGAGTAAGGCATGGAGACAAGTGAACAGAAGGAGATCATTTTCTCAGGGGGAGCACTTTCAATTTTGGATATTAGTTTTGATTTTTCTCATGAGTGTTGCCATCAATGCCAAAGGGGGAGATTGTTGGCATTATACACTCAGATGAGAATGCTAGATGTTGAAATTGATCGCAACAAGGTTCATTATGGAAACAAAGTTCAAAGGTTCAACATGGTTCATAGGTTATACCGACAACTGACTTCACCTACCAGCACCAGCATCCAGTTTACACTGGCAAAAGATTATACCAGCAGTCTAAGCTGACTTGGCAATAATATTGTTTGTAATGTAAATTATATTTGTATGGCCAACATGATGTATTGTAAGGACTCATATATGTATGAGATCTTGTAGGTCATTTGAAAAGTAAGTAATGTAAGTAAGTATGTGTGTATGTAAGCGGTATATGTGATAAGACATGGATATGATATGGGATAATTGTATATGCAATTTGATATATTTATTTTGAGAGCGAATAAGAAGTAGAGCAAAGCAAAGACTATTCTATGAAAGTAGAATCATTTACCAACAAGGTTTTTGGAAGAGGTATCAGATAGAGCTTAAAATAGTACTAAATCCAGCATTGCAGATGCTATTTTGAAGTAGTACATTGTTATTGGATTTAACCATCCAATTGTGTACTCAGTGGGACTCCATTTTGTTGTTGAGCAGTGAGCTCTAGGCAGTTGGCCTTCCTGCATGTGCAGGCCCCTATTGTACTGAGTAATATTTATTCATATTTGTCAGTGAGTAAATATTATGGATCACAAATCCCACAGAGGTTTTTCCCCCACCGGGTTTCCTCGCCAAAAATATCTATTATGGTGTGCATTGATGTTGATTCTTTTGTTTCTCTTTACTGCATTATTATTTGGTTACTGGTATATTAATTTCAGATATAAAGTTGTAAATAAGTTTAAATATGTCATCTACTGGTTAGACAATGATTCACCCCCCCCCCCCTCTCAGTGTCTTTGGGGTTAACCAAGTATCTAACATATGTCTCCGCAATAGATGCATCATGGTGGCATAGTAGAGGCAAGAAAGTCTTCAAAATGCATTGAAGAGGCATGGGGTGGTGTCTAAGATAGGCCTCAAGGTCACTTTTGGAGTAAATGGCAAAAAAAATGGTAGCTGGAAGCAAAAAGGATTTGATTTGGGGTGTCGAGTGAGAAAAAACATCCTCGACCATTGGGTCGACAACTACCCCTACGCAAAGAATTAAATTTCAACGGTTACCATGAGTTTGAATACCAGTTGATGTCAAGGAAATGGGGACAAGGCAACAACAAAGTTCAATGTTAATAAGTTAGTTTCAACCATAAAAACAAAACAAAGAACTAAAAACCATTCCAAACATATCAAGAGAGATTTCAAAAAGCATGAAAGAAGTTTAACAAAATAAAAGAAAGGAGAAGAGCCTCCCTAAGATGCTTCCATGATGCCTTTTGATGCTTCTCCCTTGTTTCTCTCCTCTCCAAGTCCCAAATGAGTGTAGCTCTCAGCTTTTAGCACTAGCCATGGATGCCATATGGAGATTCAAGATGGTTGAATATGATAAGCAAATACTATACAAGAGTAGATAGTGATGCTATGAAAAAGCTCTATGCTAATGCCAGTATAACAACAATACTCTAAAATGCTTCTTTTTGCTTGAGGAGAAGGGTTCTATTTATAGAAGAAATGGGGAAATGAAGGGTTAAGATTGAATGGTTTAATCAAGGGCCAAGCTTGAAAGTTGGGGATCCATGTGCACAATTGGCACCAATAAAATGGTGACAAGTGTCAACATAGGATTGGGTTGAGAGAGGAGGTTGGAGGCATTAAAGGCCTGAGAAGACTTCATGGTTATCTAGAAGGTAAGGGTCAAGTCTAAATTAAGATTACCCATTGGATTAAGAGTTAATCCAAGGATAAACCTTTGTGCAAATGATTAAGAGATAATCACGGTCAAAGCATTAAAGGCTTGATGAGACCTTTGGGTTGGGTAGAGGTTGAGTCAAAACAAATGTTTTAACCATGTGGGAGGGTTTGAGGTAACCATTAATGGTTATTGGAGACTTTGGGGATTAAGTGGTTAAGGTTGAAAGCCTTCAATGGTTATCAAAGACTTTGAGGGTTAATTTGTTGAACACACAAAGCATTAATTGCTTTTCAAAGACTTTGGAGTCTTTGAGAAGTGACTCCAATTTGCTTAGGAATGTGACAATATTTAGGGGATGGATTAGGCTAATTAGGAAGGGTTTAGAAGAATCTAGAAGGGGTTTAGGCATACAAGTGGATTTTGTAGGAAAATGCAAGTGGGAGAAATTTTGGTATTTTCAATTAAAATAAAATCATTTATTTCAATTAAATGGTGTAATTTGCATTTGGATAAATATTCAAATAAATATTAATTTATTTAAATGAGAAAAATGAAGATAAAGCATTAAAATGCTTGAAGACTTTGAGGGAAACCATTAAAGGCTTGAAGACTTTAAGGAAAACCATTAAAGTCTTTAAGAAGACTATAGAAGGAAGCCATCAAGTTTGAAGACTTTAAAGCCATCAAGTTTGAAGACTTTAAGGGAAACCATCAAAGGTTTCAAGTGGGTGAGGATAAATAGGATTTTAAATAAATAATTTATTTAAAATAGTTGTGCAACTTGCATTTGTAGGAAAATGCAAGTGGGTGGAGGATAAAGGTGATTTAAATAAATGATTTATTTAAAATAGTTGTGCAACTTGCTTTTGTAGGAAAATGCAAGTGGGTGGAGGATAAAGGTGATTTTAAATAAATGATTTATTTATTTAAATGTGAGAGGTGGGATTTTGGGGGTTTTAAATAAATATTAATTTATTTAAATGTGAGAGAAGATTTAATTAAATAAATATGATTTATTTATTTAATTAATGGTCTGAATTTGGTTAAGTGAATTAAATCAAATAAATTGAATAATTTATTTAATTAATAGGAGAATAGGGTTAAGATGAATTAATTAAATATTAATTTAATTAATTATTAATTGATGGTTAAATAATCAAATAAATACTAAGTATTCATTTAATTAAGTGGACAGATTTATGTGACTACATTTGCCCCTCTTTGAGACGGTGCGGTTTATCGCGTCGTTTCAAAGAAAGAAAAATAGGTGTGAAGAAATGCCCCATAAAATGTAAATTTAATGGGTGGTATGCCCCCTCGAGAGATGGGCCGAATGTTTTTTTTTTTAAAATCGGGCGATCTCTCGAAAAAGAATGAAAAGTGGAGGGGAGGTAGAATAGAAGAAATTAGAACTAATGATGAAAGAATGGGAGAAAATGGAGTGAATATGAAGAAACAACAAGCCAGCGAGTACCCTGAGGTCATGCAAGAGATACATAGCAGATGTAGTGTGGGGTTTTGATTGATGCTATACAATTGATCAAAATTGGTTGGACAATCTGGTGCAATCGGTTGAATTGCCCCGGTCAAGTCAAAGCGTGACAGTTGATGTCAGTTGGTCGCTTGGACATGATAAAGTCTGAGTAAGTGAATCAAAGTGACCTGATGGTGACTTAGACAATTGATGTAATTGCTCGATGAAGTCAAGGTATATGAAGCAAAATACTCGTTGAGACGTAGACAATTGATGTAATTGTCCATTGGATTGTGTTTGATTGGTTGATCAATTGATAGTATGTGCGTGTGATGGATGGTTGTGGGGAATCATGGCAACCCCGTTGAGACTAGGTCATTATGATAAATGCCTGATGTAGTCTAGGATTACCATGATCGATTACCTATTGAGACCTGAAGATACTTGATCAGAGTATCTGTTGATAGTCTAGGTGTTTGGGAGTCGATGTATCTGTGTAGATAGAGTAACTGGCTTAATTTTGTGGATGAGTGAGGATGGGAAGCGATGAAGGGATTAGGATGATGTTGATGATCAAGATAGGGAGGGTGAGGGGGGATTTGATGTTAGATAGAAGATATGGAGGACTAGGACCGAGTCCTATGGAAGAAGATGAGTAAAATAGAGTATGCATTATTATGACTACGTATGCATGATATGCAGCTATTATGAATGTATGGATGGGTGGAATGCAACGAAATGCAATATATACAAATGAGATGGAATGACGATCCATGGTGCTTTATTTTTCATCATTGAGCTTTAAAATGTTGTAAGAAAATACAAGCAACTTGACATAAAGATTCAAGATGACCAGAGTATTTCTTACATGGATTTTTATATAGCAAGTTAATACAAGCAACTTGATATAATGGATCAAGTTGACCTGAGTATTGCTTGCGGAACAGATAAGGATTATCTCCTTTCATGCATGACTTGGAACGTCCTCCTTGATCTTAGGCTGATCATATCCTGAGACAAGTGCATACCGTAATAAGAGATAAAACCTTTATCCAGTTTGGATGAGGTAGGAGGAACCAAAGAAAGAGAATTGTACCTGCAAACAAACAATATATACATAAAGAATAAAGAATATGGATCCTTGGTAATGGTTCATGCTCATATGGTCGAGGTATACGCTGTAGTCAGCAAGCCGTAATGATCTATGACTGCATTTTGCATAAGATCATGTAGCTTGGTGAACTTCCCACGTAGACACCATTAGTACATGCCCCAGTACTTCATCGGAAGTAATGCGCAAACGATACAAAACAATGCTGAAAGATCCTGATACAGATAAACAAATGAATTACTCACGAATCAACCAAGCATTCGATAGCTTAACATAATTTTCTTGTCAAAGAAAACGTCACTTTTGTCTTTGTTTTGGGAAGGAAGGATGCATCCTTGTTTTTAAAGACAGTTTCTGATTTGTTGGATGTGGATTGGTTTGATTGATAAATGGTCATTGTGTGAGTAGTTGTCAATGTGTATTTTGTATCTGATCGGATAAATATGTACAAGGTGTTGCCATGTTTTTGTGTGATTTTTGATGGGTTTTCCGATGTTTTTTGGATTTTGTGAAACAATTTTGAATGTTTTTGTATTTTTGAGAGTCATTTTTGAATGTTTTTGGATTTTTGCGAGACATTTTTGAATGTTTTTGATATTTTTCTGATGATTGCCTGAATGAAGAGCGTAATGACACATAAGACAATGTAAAATCCACTTCCATCACTAGGGTAAGGGTATTGCCCCCAGTTTGTAGACCTGACTATGAAAAGGTGGGATGCTAGATGCATGAAGTACTTTCTTGGATGACAGATCAAATAACAAGCCATGGTTAAATGGATGGATGTGTGTATGTATGAATGTGATCGCAATGAGCCTGAAAGATACTGGAGCCATTGCCTTTATGAGTGGCGCCTGTTTTCCAGGTTTTCGCCATCGTACTTACCCAAGGTGCCACTGGAGTGGTTGTTCACCATTTGGATGCATGATTTTTCTTTACTTTTTTGAATGTTTTTGTATTTTCTTTAGGACATTTTTCTGAATGTTTTTGGTATTTTCTTTAGGACATTTTTTTGAATGTTTTTGGTATTTTCTGATATGCAGGGGAGCCTGATGCCTTGTACACCTTAGGTATAAAACTGTTTGAGGTGCATGCTATTGATTGGATCTACGAGCGGTTCTCTGTCTGATGTAGCCAACTGATATGCCCCGGACCCGAATACAGCAGTGACAACATATGGGCCCAACCAGTTTGATTCAAACTTGCCTTGATGTTCTCTGTTTGGTTGGTTGCGAGGATTTTCTCGAAGAACAAGATCACCTACCTCAAATGTACGAGATCTAACTCGGTGATTGTAGCTTCTACTCATGCGCTGCTGATAGGCTTTGAGGTGATTGTATGCAGCTTGTCGCTTCTCATCTAGTAACTCTAAGTCTTGAAGATGGGATACTCTGTATGCTTCATCATCGATGAGATTGTGCAATGAAACTCGTAAGGATGGTATCTCAACCTCAATAGGTAAGATAGCTTCAGCACCATAGACCAATGAATAAGGAGTTGCACCTGTAGGGGTCCGAATGCTAGTTCGATATGCCCATAGCGCTGGATTCAATTGAACATGCCAATCACAGCCGACATCATTGACTGTCTTCTTTAGGATCCTCAATATGTTTTTATTGGATGCTTCGGCCTGACCATTTCCTTGTGGGTAATAGGGAGTGGAAAAGCGGTGTTGGATATGAAATTTCTCACAAAGCTCACGAACATCCTGATTTTTGAAAGGAAGACCGTTATCTGTGACAATGGACATGGGCACACCATACCGGCAGATGATGTAATTGAGGATGAATGAGGCGATCTGCTTGCCGGTGACTTGGGTAAGTGGAACAGCTTTGATCCACTTGGTGAAATATTCGGTGGCGGTAATAATGAATTTATGGCCATTGGATGAAGATGGATGGATTTTACCCACAAGATCAAGACCCCATTGACAAAAAGGCCATGGTGTCGTGATTGGTTGCAGTTCCTGGGCCGGTGCATGTATCAGGTCGCCGTGAACTTGACATTTCTTGCATTTCCTGACAAAGTAGTAGGAATCCTTTTCCATAGATGGCCAATAGTATCCAGCTCGCATGAGTTTCTTGGCTAGTGATGGACCACTTGAGTGAGTCCTGCAAATTCCTTCATGTACCTCTTCCAAAGCCTTTGTTATCTCACCTTGTTCCAGACATCGAAGGAGAGTACCATCAAGACTGCGTCGGTATAGGGTTTCGGCAATAATGGTATATCGAGCAGTTTGGCGAATGAAGGTTTTACGTTGGTTATTTGATTGGTTGGGAGGAAGGGTGTGATCGTGGAGATAGGTGTAGAACTCACCGTACCATGGGGATTTAGAACCAACAAGGCAACATATCATTTCAGATTCGGGGATATCATAAGCGGGGATCCAAAGTTGTTCTACCAAGAACTCGTAGCGTGTTGAATTCTGTGGAAGATCTAGTAGAGATGCGATGGTAGCCATAGCGTCAGCAGCTCGATTCTGATCTCTTGGTATCTGCTCAAAAGTGATAGTAGTAAATGATGTCTTTAGATTGTCCACCATTTGCTTGTATGGCATGAGTTTATCATCTTTGGTCTGATACTCATCTGTTGCTTGTCGAATGACTAGTTGGGAATCGCCATATACTTGCAGTTCTTTTAATTTCCATTGTATGGCTAATCTGAGTCCTGTGATCAAGGCCTCATACTCTGCTATGTTGTTTGTGCATGGAAATGTGAGCCTGTAAGACTTCGGGATGCTATCACCTTGAGGTGTGATAAACAGAATGCCTGCCCCCGAGCCGTGCCTAGTGTATGAACCATCAAAGTATAATTTCCATGACTGTGCTTCTGTAATCATGAATATCTCTTCATCTGGAAAATTGGAAATGAGAGGATGATCACCTATGAGAGGTGCATCAGCCAACTGATCTGCAATAACCTGACCTTTGATAGCTTTACGGTCCACATACTCAATATCAAATTCACTTAGAATCATCACCCATTTGGCTAAGCGACCTATCAATGCTGCTTTGCTAAGTAAATACTTGAGTGGATCAATCTTTGCAATGAGTTGGACCTTGTGTGTTAACAGATAGTGCCTCAGTTTAGTGGTTGCCAAGATTACTGCTAGGCAAGCTCGCTCAATAGGTGTGTAATTGAGTTCATAGCCCACCAGTGTGCGAGAGATGTAGTAAATAGCACACTCTTTTCCTTCTGCATTATGTTGTGCCAGTAGTACACCCAATGCTGTACTTGTTGCTGAGATATAGAGCAATAATGGTCTACTTGGATCTGGTGGCATCAGCAATGGTGGATTCATGAGATAGTCTTTAAGCACCTGAAATGCTTGCTGGCATCTGTCATCCCACTGAAAGCGGATGTTCTTGTGTAGCAGGTGTGTGAATGGGTGACACTTATCAGCCAATTGTGCAATGAATCTGTGGATAGATTGAAGCCATCCTTGTAGTGTTCTTAGCTGACTGATATTCTTTGGAGGTGGCATGTCCATGATTGCTTTAACCTTTGCTGGATCGACCTCAATGCCTTTGCTTGAGACAATGTATCCTAGAAGCTTCCCGGAGGTCACTCCGAAGACACATTTCTTTGGGTTGAGTCGAACATGGTATTGTTCCAGTCTATCAAAGATTTTATCTAAGATGTGAAGATGTCCTTCTCTAGTAAGTGATTTTGCTAGTAAATCATCCACATAATCTTCCATTATAGTATGCATCATGTCATGGAAGATGGTGGTCATTGCTCTTTGATAGGTCGCTCCTGCATTCTTTAGACCAAAAGGCATTACATTCCAGCAGTATGTGCCCCATGGACATGTGAAGGCTGTCTTATGTTGGTCCTCTGGTGCGATCTTTATTTGATTGTATCCTGAAAAGCCATCCATGAGTGAAAGCATGGCATGTCCTACTGTCAAATCTACTATGATGTCGATATTTGGTAGAGGGAAGTCATCCTTAGGACATGCCTTATTCAGATCTCTGAAGTCTGTACAAATGCGGATGCCCCCTTTTGGTTTGCCAACTGGTACAATGTTGGAGATCCATTCTGCATAATCAATTGGTCTAATGAAACCAACATCCAGGAGTTTCTTGAGTTCTGTTTTGACTAGCACGGCAATCTGAGGATGCATCTTATGAAGCTTCTGCTTGACAAGTTTGGCTCCTTTTGCTACTGTGAGATGATGCATGACTAAATCAGGATCAAGCCCAGGCATGTCTGCATATGACCATGCAAAGTTGATCTGGCGCTACTGGAAGAACTCGATAAATTGAGGCTGTTCCTCTGGAGTGAGAAGAGATGCCAGATGTATGATATGAGGGTTTTCAGGAGTCCCCACATTGTATTCTTTAGTCTCCTCAATGAGAATCGTCGATCGTTCCTGTTGTGTACTAGCAGGGAGAATGTCAAACCCTTCATCCTCAAGTGCCTCAGAGAGGTTTTCACCGTTGGATACGCTCTTTCTTTTTACTTTTGTTGGATCAAACAGTGCCACAGTGTGGTTTTCACTGGAAGATCCATGTTTTAATGTTATATTTTTGCAGCTGAAGGGTTTGGCATCCGCCCCGAAGTATGCTGCGCTATTAAGTTCAATGGCGAATCCAGCTTTGTGATCCCCACTTGGTAGATTATCCCTTAATTCCAAAAAGTCAATGATAGCCTCATCGTTTTGGAAGAGGTCAAGACATGGGGGATTTGGTTGATTCCATTCGATGAGTTCAGGGTGGATAATGGGCATTACCTCATCGATTAAGTTAAGTTCGTTAGATGTATCAGTGAGGGTTAAGACAGTGTGGTGAAGGTCGTTGATGGTACTCTCCCTGTCAGAATCAGGCATAGGATGAGACGTAGGGTCTGTGGAAGATGTTTCCAGCTCAGGTACCCAAGTGGTCTTTATCTGTGCTTCTCCGTAAATAGGGATGTCTTTGCATGGCGGAGGTGGTGAGGTGTCTTCCTCATCTGAAGTGTTAAGTTGCACAGAATCAAATTCCCATTCATGTGAGTCGGTCTCTGAATCACTTTCCAGCATCCGATTGCTATACCATACTGGGATGTCTTTGGAGTTAAACACGGCAGGTGTGATTGGTTTATGTATCTTTGTAGTGATCGGTGCTATAGGAATCGTGATGGTGTTTAAAGGATTTGTCACTGGAAGTATCGGCAGTGTTGATTTAGTGACTTTTGTTGGAATGGCTGGTGCCATAGATGCTGCTGCGGGTTCCAATATAGTTGCTGCTGCTATTGGTGTTATTGATGGGATTACTAGTTCGTTTGGTGGGATGATTGGTATTGATGACGGTTGCAGTGGAGTTGTGAGCCTCGATGGGGCAGTGGGGATAATGCTTGATGGTGCTTTGATTATGAAAGGTATCCTCTTTGCAGTAGGTGGGCAAAATGGTTTGCTAGGTTTTCCTTTGAATTTGAGTTTAGGAAGGATCTCTTTTTCAAAGCCTAGGCCTGTATTACCTTTGGGCTTGAACTCTGGCAGCAGCGGTTCATGTCGTCCTTGTTTGCAGTATCCCAAAGCACTCTGACCATCATATCCCATTCTTTGCATAATGAGGAGGCCTTTGCCATACTGTTCTGTAGGAAGTGTAACTTGCGGTTTATCAATGGTGATGGGATCTTTATAGATCCAGTCCGCTAGGTCCTCATCTTGTGTCTCTTCCTCTTGACTCTTTCCAAGGATGAATGGCGTCAAGGCACATGCTGGTATGATTAGTGGTTGCTGGAGTAACTACTGTGGTTTACCATGTGTTCTAGGAGAAGTAGGCATTTGTCCCACACAAAAGAGCTGACTCAAGTTGTATTCTCCAGGACCTTCCTCTGCGACTTTCATCTTAAGCTTTTCTTTCTTGGGTATAGGAGTGTTTGAACTGGCAAGAGAGGTGGGATTTACATATGATGTGGAGGAAATGGCTTCCCTATTATTAGGAACAGTAATCTCTGGTTGATGGCTGATATTATGGCAAAAAGCAAAAGGATTTGCATCACCCAGGATTGTGATCTCTGCACCATTATGTGGGAACTTGATACATTGATGGTAGGTAGATGGAACGGCTTGCATGGCATGTATCCAAGGTCTCCCTAATAATAGATTATATGGCAGAGGAAGGTCCAGAACCTGACAAATGATGTGCTTTACCACGGGGCCTACTCGGATTGGTAGTACCACAGCTCCTTTGGATGAACGCTCTGCATCATCATAGGCCTTGATGGTGATCTTCTTGCGAGGATCCACTGATTCTATTGCATATCCCAATGCTGTGACCAACTGTAGTGTACAGATGTTTAGGCCTGCTCCATTATCTATCAAGACTCGCTTGATCCTGTGTTGGTTGACAAAGCCTTCAATGTGGAGTGAGGCTTTATGAGGTTGTTGGAACGAAGAGTTGTCACTTTCGGAAAAAGTGAGACAAGGTGATGACTTTAGATTTCCAACCATGGCTTTAAATTGGTTCGTGTTCAGGTTTGCAGGGACTGACGCCTCTTGGAGTGCTTGATCCAAGATTGTTTTATGAGATGGTGATAGGCGTAATAGCTCTAAAATGGATATAAGCGCAGGCGTTTTGTCTAATTGTTCCACAAGATTGTACTGCTTTGGGACGGAGGTGGTGCCTTGTGGAGCTGCCTTGATGGTGACCTTGCCACGACGTGTAACAACATTGCAATTTGAGGTGGGATTTTTGAAGGTTATGGTTGCAATTTGTTCACTGGCATCATACAGGTGATTTACAGTATAATTATACGCAGCCTGCGTATAATCAGTGGTATCAGTGCCTCGCCTAGAAGTGGAAGGACCCCTTTGATCTTGTGATGGAAGTGGATTCTTGAACATCTGATGATCATTATTGGTTGTTTTTGGGTCATGTCCTTCAACTTCAATTTCTCCTCGGTCAATAAGATCCTGAATGAGATCTTTCAATCGGTGACAATTACTTGTCTTGTGTCCTCTTCCTTGATGGAACTCACAATGTTCAGTATCCTTCCACCATGCTGGTTTGACTTGGGGCTCATAATTTGATAACTTAGGTAGAGTGATCAAATTCTGAGAAATAAGTTGTCGCATCACCGTTTCAATGGGTTCCCCTAAGGGAGTGTATGTGCGTTTTTGTTTTTGTGGACGGGGTCTTGGTTCATCATGAGATGTGATGCGACCTTGATTAGGAAGAACATTTGTGTTATTTTGAGGTGGAGGATTTTGTCCTGCAAATCGAACCACAGGTTGTGCATTTTGGATAGTTCGAGCATCCACAACTCCATCGTTGACGATATTCTTATTCTTGTTCCAGAAGTTCGGTTTATCACTATTGAAGCGCGGGCGAGGACCATCTTTGGGTTCATTAAATATTTTGATGAGTCCTTTTTTGATGAGTGCCCTTTCACATTTTATACCCTTGGTGATCATATCGTTAAAAGAGTCTGTGTCTTTGACATCCAGGTGAAATTCCATTTCTTCGTTTAAGTTGGAAATGAAAATTTCCACTAGTTCTCGTTCAGGTAACTGAAGAGAACGTCTGCTAGACATTTGGCGCCATCGTTGCAGGAATACTGAGAATAATTCACATGGTTTTTGTTTGGTGTTGCACAGATCAGCCATGGTGATGTCGCGTTCAATATTATAAGAGTAATGAGATAGGAACTTCTGGATGAGTTCCTCAAATGTTCTTATGCCACCTGGTAGTCGGGAAAACCATGATGTGGTTGTTCCTCCCAAGCTTTGGGGAAAAAGGCGCATTAGGTATGTGTCTTCATATGCGACTTCGAGACAAGCGGAATGAAATTCTCGGACATGATCGTGGGGATCTCCCTTTCCTCTATATTTTTTGAATTTTGGTGTTTCGAACCCACGTGGAAAAGGTGGCATATAAAGATTCCTATCAAACGGATAGGGACAGATGTCGTTAAGTGAGAATTGATTGGTCTTAACACCACTATGAAGTTGTTGGGCGAGATTCTCAACTTGTTGCTGCAACATCTCCATTTCATTTGGAGGAGGAGGTGGTGGGTTACCTCGAGGAATGTTATATCTGATGTGATCTCTACCTCTTTCCTCCTCATGGTGACTTTGTCTTTCTGATGCATGTCTTAATTGGGCAAGATCAAAGTCAGAGGGGAGTTTGGCTCCTTCTTGAGCGAGTTTTAAGAAGTGAGCATCCGCATTACTCCTGAGTATTTCGTCAAACAGTCTGTTAAAGAGAGGGTTATGCTGGGCCCTCTCTATTATTGCAGGAGTGGGAGTACTTGGGTTTTCGTCATTCACATTTCCTCCAAGTGCTTCTTGAAATTCATTGAGGTTGTCCTCTTCTTCCTCAATTTCTATTTCTCGTTGCCTTGATCGGGATCGGGTTTGAGCCATTTTGTTTACAAGTTTGGTTTTGAAGTTGATTGAAGATGATGATGAGTTGTTGATGAAATGAAAGATTGATGGTTGGTGATTTGTGTTTGTATGTAGATCTCTAGCACTTTGAGATAGATGTAACCGAAATTCCTTCTTTGAATTGCTTGCTTGTTTTGATAGATTTTGGATGTGATAAGGTGTAGAGAAATCTGAGATGTGTTACAGATTTAGACTACCTAGCAATGAGAGGATTCACTCATGAACTAGTTTTAACCTGCATAGATGTGTCTCTTAGGATGAGCTTATCCTAGATGTAGAAACAATCTAAAAACTGATGTGATGTGTTTGATTTCAAGCAATATCTAAAAGAAAACTTGGGACAAGAACCTCTTAATGTTTTGAGAGTTGGGACGGATTGATGATGAAGTGATGATGTATGAGTGAGATGATGGATGAAAATGTTTTCAACTTCAATAAAAACTTTGTGTTACAAATGGGACAAACTCTATCTCTTCCCTTTCAGGTGTTGGTGGTATTTCTCGAGCTGTGTTGTATGTGATACAGACGTTTGGGAAGAAGTTGGGATTAATCTTTCCTCCTTGGTTTTTGTGATAACTCAGAGCCCTATATTGCATAAAAGCTCTACGATTCAATGATTCTGAATCAAACTCGTTTGTTTTACCTTGAAGGTATAGACGCATGCGATGTAGAAAGACTCTATGTGAGACAAAGATTTGTCTATTGAGATAGAAGAAGTTCCTCCTTTTGATCAAAGCCTTTGAGCTTAATGGTCTTCTTTTCAAGGTAATATTCTGATGACACTTCTTCTTTCGCAAGATGTGAAGAATGGTCATAAATTTTGTCTCTTTGTTGTTTGTACTTTGTTTTTGGTATTTTTGTTTGTTTTTGAGAAATGTTGGATGAATACTGTGTTTTTGGGATTGATTTTCTGATTTTTCTTTGACAAGGAAACAAAGCAAGCACACAAACACAAGAATGTTGCCTCAAAGGCACAAATGAGTATGGGTCTAGATCAACCCAATCCTTGGACTTGTTTTTGACCCTTCCTTTAGATGTATTTTAAGGTGTATTTCCAAAGCCTGAAGTTGGCTCAATTTGCACTTGGTCTTTAAAACGAACACACTTCAAACACTTTTTATCCCTTAGGTCAAATGGCCAATTGTGATAAATTTAGCCCACATCTTGATATTTCTTCAACTTTGGTACTACATACCTTATGAATCCCGTCGTGGCAGGTAAGGATGTGATATACTAAGTCTTGTACGAGCATAACAAATAGATGATCCCTATGATGGGGGAGTCACCACTTTTATCAAGCCACAAGTGACTTTTCAAAAAGCTATGTTTCTACTCAAGGAAATATGTATGGTGAGTATCTTGGGAGCAAAACCTTCTATGCTCTTGCACTAAATTGTATCTCAAATATCCTCAATCAATAGAATGGGTGGGCTACTACTTAAAGGTGTTTAGTCATGTTCGATGGCTTTGGACATAAGTTCATTCTGCAGTGACTCACTTAAGAGCCTTGTAACTGGTGGTGGGGCCCATTTGTCCTTTCGGCCAGTTACACTGTAGGAACAGCTATACCCAAGGCTACAGCTTTCGCTCTCACCTGATTTCTATAGCGGCTTGAAGGATTTACCGCTCGAGGTCGTTCCCAAGAGTATCGATCCCTTGGCAGGCCTCTCTTAAAAAATAAAATTTTGAGTGTTACTAACACTTTTCTCTTGCACCTAGGACCACGAGAGCCAAGGGAGAGGATAGTGTGTGTTAGAGGTAGGACCACTCGACTGACTTTTGTGCACAAGCGTGCCAAACACGAAATTCACTTGTTCTTTTTAATCCAACATTTGCAAAGATGATCTAACTATTTGGAGATGTTGCTCCAACAGCCATGGTGTTCATTTTAACTTCAAAGGCAATGTGTTTTGTAATCTAGAATTTAGAAATTCTAGTCAACTTAATGAAAAACACGTTTGCATGAAGTAAAATTGTTTTGAAAATGAGACAAGTTGATTGTGAATTTTATTTGCACCAAAAATGGAAGTGTGGATTGTGAGTTTTATCTTGATGCAAGAAATAAAATTTGCCTTGTTGATTTTAAGCACCAAAACGAAGTTTGTTTCCTAACTTGCAAAAAAAATAAAGTTGTTTCAGAAGGTTGCGTGTTCGATTCACGTCAGGTTCACCAAATGATGTCAAGGAAATGGGGACAAGGCAACAACAAAGTTCAATGTTAATAAGTTAGTTTCAACCATAAAAACAAAACAAAGAACTAAAAACCATTCCAAACATATCAAGAGAGATTTCAAAAAGCATGAAAGAAGTTTAACAAAATAAAAGAAAGGAGAAGAGCCTCCCTAAGATGCTTCCATGATGCCTTTTGATGCTTCTCCCTTGTTTCTCTCCTCTCCAAGTCCCAAATGAGTGTAGCTCTTAACTTTTAGCACTAGCCATGGATGCCATATGGAGATTCAAGATGGTTGAATATGATAAGCAAATACTATACAAGAGTAGATAGTGATGCTATGAAAAAGCTCTATGCTAATGCCAGTATAACAACAATACTCTAAAATGCTTCTTTTTGCTTGAGGAGAAGGGTTCTATTTATAGAAGAAATGGGGAAATGAAGGGTTAAGATTGAATGGTTTAATCAAGGGCCAAGCTTGAAAGTTGGGGATCCATGTGCACAATTGGCACCAAAAAAATGGTGACAAGTGTCAACATAGGATTGGGTTGAGAGAGGAGGTTGGAGGCATTAAAGGCCTGAGAAGACTTCATGGTTATCTAGAAGGTAAGGGTCAAGTCTAAATTAAGATTACCCATTGGATTAAGAGTTAATCCAAGGATAAACCTTTGTGCAAATGATTAAGAGATAATCATAGTCAAAGCATTAAAGGCTTGATGAGACCTTTGGGTTGGGTAGAGGTTGAGTCAAAACAAATGTTTTAACCATGTGGGAGGGTTTGAGGTAACCATTAATGGTTATTGGAGACTTTGGGGATTAAGTGGTTGAAGGTTGAAAGCCTTCAATGGTTATCAAAGACTTTGAGGGTTAATTTGTTGAACACACAAAGCATTAATTGCTTTTCAAAGACTTTGGAGTCTTTGAGAAGTGACTCCAATTTGCTTAGGAATGTGACAATATTTAGGGGATGGATTAGGCTAATTAGGAAGGGTTTAGAAGAATCTAGAAGGGGTTTAGGCATACAAGTGGATTTTGTAGGAAAATGCAAGTGGGAGAAATTTTGGTATTTTCAATTAAAATAAAATCATTTATTTCAATTAAATGGTGTAATTTGCATTTGGATAAATATTCAAATAAATATTAATTTATTTAAATGAGAAAAATGAAGATAAAGCATTAAAATGCTTGAAGACTTTGAGGGAAACCATTAAAGGCTTGAAGACTTTAAGGAAAACCATTAAAGTCTTTAAGAAGACTATAGAAGGAAGCCATCAAGTTTGAAGACTTTAAAGCCATCAAGTTTGAAGACTTTAAGGGAAACCATCAAAGGTTTCAAGTGGGTGAGGATAAATAGGATTTTAAATAAATAATTTATTTAAAATAGTTGTGCAACTTGCATTTGTAGGAAAATGCAAGTGGGTGGAGGATAAAGGTGATTTAAATAAATGATTTATTTAAAATAGTTGTGCAACTTGCTTTTGTAGGAAAATGCAAGTGGGTGGAGGATAAAGGTGATTTTAAATAAATGATTTATTTATTTAAATGTGAGAGGTGGGATTTTGGGGGTTTTAAATAAATATTAATTTATTTAAATGTGAGAGAAGATTTAATTAAATAAATATGATTTATTTATTTAATTAATGGTCTGAATTTGGTTAAGTGAATTAAATCAAATAAATTGAATAATTTATTTAATTAATAGGAGAATAGGGTTAAGATGAATTAATTAAATATTAATTTAATTAATTATTAATTGATGGTTAAATAATCAAATAAATACTAAGTATTCATTTAATTAAGTGGATAGATTTATGTGACTACACCAGTCATCGATCAAGAGATCTTGCACGCAAATGGATGCACAAGATCTCGCCACATAAGTACCCAAAAGAGCCCAACCAAATTTTAAAACATCATCATTGATCGGCTACCTTATTAATATCTTACGTCCAAGGATGCACCATGCATTGAGCCAGACCCACCAAGTCAAAGTTTGACAAGACATAGCCTTTTTGCCAAACATTAGAAAACCTACCCCGCAGCATGAAAGCTTGGCCAAAAATCCCCTTCGTCTGAGAGCATGGCCTATTGGCCCCATAAAACTAACAAGATCTGATGTGGCATTAAATTCATCACTAACATGGTGAGTCAAGTTGACATCCATTTCATTTCGCCAAAACTAGGTACTTTGGCAAGACCCAAAAAAGCATTCAGCGGCATAGAAAGTTAGGCCAAAAAGGCCTTTGCTACTTGATGGCAGGGAGCACCTTCACCTTTCTTATTTCTTATCCTATGGGCCACTTTACTTCCCTATAATTTCACCATAGGATGGTTGGGAGCAATTATGTTCCCTTGCTTGGTTACCCCACACACTATTTACTTGGTTGTTTGTCACTCTGTGGAGTAGTGGGGAACATTACCTGCATCCTCTTTGTATCACCCCATACTGCCTTTTGTTGTTTTTTTATTCCTTTGTGGGGTGGCAAGGGGAGATCAAGTCTCATCTCCTACTATCCCATGCCATTCTTTTCCTTTCCTCCCTGCGGCCAAACCGCCTCCAAGAAAACTCCCTGTGAGATGGCAGGGAAGCATGTCCCACCCTGTTGCTCCTACCCCACAAGCCTCCCTTAGGCACAATGAAATTCCTATGGGGTGGTAGGGGAGACTTCATTTTTTGTAAGAAAAGATATTTCAACAAGACCAAAAATCATTGTGTTTCTAAGAGAAGCTAGGCCAAAAAGAAACCTCCAACCAGTGGAAGAAAAGGGAAAACTGACCCGTTGATGAAAAAAGGCCCTCCAGCCAGTAAAAACTTATGTGATTTGACTGGCCAACCTTGTCAACTAAAAAATATAATTGGAGCCCAAAAAGAAAAATTTCCTTTTGCAAATTATCAACAAGGAAAGCACATAACATGAAGGTTATGGAGGTGCACATAACACGTAGGCTATGCAAAAAAAAATTCTCTTAGATTGGATTTCAATTGACAGAAAAAGGTCAACAAAGTCATAAAGGAATGGATTTGTGGAGTGAGTTCTCATGGTTTGACAATGAGGATGTGATTAGGATAATCTTGAGTCGTGTACAGAATGAATGTATCATATTCTATAAACCCTATCCAATCATGAAGGACATTATTTCAGCGATTACTAGCTTGTACAACAATGGGAGTGTACCTATTAAGAAGAAACTATAGAACAAGGAGGTTGAAACCCTAACTAGTGTGATAGATGATCAAAGAGCATTGTTGATAGACAAAATCATTAATCCTGATGTGAGGTATGTTTCATATGGTATATCTTATAAGATTTATTTTTAAAATAGGGAAGATTCTACATTGGCTATTGTAGTATATGTTGCGTGTGTGATTGCTATGGAAGATGTTGTGTCTACAAGACATAGAAAACTACCAAAAAGGTACTCTCCTTAGATATTTATTTTTTCTTTGAATTATAATGTGTTGAGTTTGGGATTTAAACATTCTAAATTAGATCATTATGTTTATTATAAATATGATGGTGAACATTTCCTATACATTACATTATATGTTGATGATATGTTATTCATTGGTAAAGGAAAATGTATGGTTTCAGAACTAAAGTCTCATCTTGTTACTAAAACACTAGCACTTTGGAGATCCAGCAGCATTCACCGGCAAGCAAGTAACTATTGCACAGTTACTGGTATATGGTTCACCAGCAGGACATAATGATCACCGGTACTCAGAATTATGTGGAAGACACTTGGTAATGTAAAAGACATCTTTTGGACATCTTGTCCTGGAGTTTTGTTCATTGGTATATTCATATTTGCATATTTTCTTTTACTAGCAAATAGGTCCAGGGTTACCTAGGGTTACACCAATAGGTTTATCTTTTCTAGATCAGCATGGCACGCTAAGGAAATGATTAATTATTGTTGTAAATGCATTAAGCTGACATGTTCAATCGGTTATTGCATCGGATATTATATTGTTTGTAAAAAAAATTTATTGTAATATCTTGTAGAGCCGACCTACTAAAATTGGTCTTAGGTTATGGTATAAATGTAAGATCTTATTTGTAAGATCAGGTGTGGAATGCGAAAAAGAATTGTGTGAAGGTATATGTGAGATTAAGCATAGATATACATGAAGACATCATTTGAAGGTGAAGCTAGGTTTTTGAGAAAGCATATCAGCATTACACCGGTACTGAATCTAGCATATGAAGATGCTATCTTGTGTAGTACATTCTTATTGGATTTAACCATCCAACTGTAGTCAGTGTGACTCCCATTTTGTGATTGAACGGTGAGCTCTAGGCTGTTGGCCTTTCTGCATGTGCAGACCCCATTTATGTACACTTACTATTTGCAGTAGTATCATCTGATTGTGGGTAAGGTTTCCCACCATGGTTTTTCCCCTTACAAGGTTTCCACGTACAAATATTGGTGTCATATGTTGTGGATGACTTTGCGTTTATGTTTCATGCATTAATATTTACTAGTATAGCTATTAATTGTTAAAACTATTTACCAGCATACTTAATTGGTTTATCGGTATTAAGCATTAAGTTGGTTAAGTTGTTTTTGGTTTGAAATTTGTTGACAACTGATTCACCCCCCCCCCCCCCTCTCAGTTGTCTCTGGGACCTAACAATATGTTGATGATATGGTATTCATTAGTAAAGGAAAATGTATGGTTTCAGAAATAAAGTCGCATCTTGTTACTAAATTTGAATTGAAAGATCTTAGAGTAGTGAAACACATTCTTGGGATGGAAATTAGAAGAGATAGAGTGAACAAAAAACTATGGCTAGGCCAAAGTAAGTATGTGAATTCAATTTTATGGAGGTTCAACATGCAAGATTGTAGACCATTGTTTGTTCCTTTTATAGTTGGAATGAAACTATAAGTTTCAGATTATCATATATCTCCATCAGAGATGGAAGACATGAGCAGAGTTCCTTACCAAAGTGCAATTCGAAGTTTGATGTATGTTATGGTCTGTATTAGACCAAAAATTACCCAAGTAGTGGGATTACTTTCTAGATATATGTCTAATCCTAGTAGAGTTCATTGGGATGTAGTCAAAAGAGTCTTCAGATACTTGAAGGGTACCTCATAATATTATTTGTATTATCATGATAATTTGGTTGGAGATGTGATTTCCCTTTATATTCTTAGTTATGTGGATTCGGACTGGGTAGGTGATGTTCATAGCAGAAGATCCACCAGTGCTTATGTGTTTACTTATTTGGTGGTGCGATTAGTTGGATGAGTAAGCGAAAATTTGTGGTTGCTTTGTCCACTACGGAAGTAGAGTATATGGTAGCTAATCATGATTGTAAAGAAGTCATTTGGCTCAAGAGACTGTGTTCAAATATTAGAATAAAATAAGGTGCAGTGACAATTAGAGTGTGAGTTGCCTAGCTAAAAACCCAACATTTCATGCCCAGACCAAACACGTTGATGTTTATTATCATTTTGTTAGAGATATGATCAAAGATGAAGGGTGAAGTTGGTTAAGGTAGTGATGAATGTTGTAGATTATTTAACTAAGGTTGTGAGCACAAAGAAGTTTAGATGGTGCTCAGAGTCTATGGGCCTCATGGCCCCTAGCAATTAATTTATTGTGTAGATACTCCCTTTTGTCTTGTAAGGTGTTTGACAAGTGGGAGAATGTTGGAAGAATGGTGTGTCAACCTTGCATTTACATGAGGTTACTATTTATAGTAAGTTTTTATTTGAGGAAAAACTAGTGCGAAATTCTCCCCAAATCTTTGAATTGGCTAGATAAGCATGTCGACAAATTTTCATTGCAAGATCATAACTTGTTTTGAAGATATTAAAGTTAATGTTTTTGGAGGGTGAGATGAAAGGTTTAAATTTAATTTTGAGACTTTAGACCCTAAAAAAACCCTGAAAAGTGGTTGTAATGAGCATAGTTGGCTACAAGGTGATAGAGCAATTTGTGATCTTTCCCATGCATCAAATGGTTCTTCAATCGGACACCCTGTTCACAAGTTATGGCCTTCAGAAGTTTGGACTCTTGAAATATGAAATATAAAATGCATTGGACACATAAATGAGTTGTAAAAGGGAGAAACATGTGTTTATGTGTTTTTTCACATGTCATAGGGAATCTAGAATGGAGATAAGGTCAACTCTACTTTATTCGGTGGTTTTAGCCCATGGTTTTGTAATATTGTTTGATGGTTTCTTGTATTGTATCTCCTATATATGATGTGCGTGAGATAGAGGTTGTGTGTAAGAGTCTTATGGTTATTGAGTTACCTCTGAATCTTTAGTTGGTGGTACTCATGTGAAGAGCTTGCTCTGCTAGTAAATTATAATCTGTTAGTGATAGCTGAATAATATATTGAGCTGCTTTTGGAGTGTGGGGTTTTTCTCCTAAAAAGGTTTTCCCCACGTAAATCACTATGTTGTGGTATGCATAATATTATGTTTATTTTTGTTAAGTTTATGTAACTATTGTAAAAATCTATTAAAAAAATTGCATTACCCTTCTCTCAAGGTTAGTATAGGAAGTTGTTCTTGTTGGTAATTGACACTCATCGGATTCATTTTGTTGTCATTGATGGCAACAAGATTACATGGAAGTCATATACCGGTAGACACCAGCTTTTGAGCATTTAGGGATACACCAACACCGACATCAGTACTTGAAGGAAGCCAACATCAAGGGAGATTTATTTAGTAAATCATTTTATAATTATTATCGAAGCCGACATTGAATATTTTTTGTAATGCATTGTAAGCTGACATAAGGCATATTGTTTGTAATGGGTATATAGGTCAATCTACTAAGTCATTTTGATATATATGATAAGGATATGACATAGGATGCGACATAGGATAATATAGCATAACTGTATAATGTGAAGTATATGTATGTAGATCATTTGTATGCAAGTTTTATATCATGCAATGATTTGTAGATAGCTTGGAAAGTATTCTTGGAGGAGAAGAGATACCGGTAATAGTGTTTAGGGTTTATGAACTGGTACAAAGCAGAGCTAGAATCGGAACTCTATTTGGCATAGTAGATGCATTTTTGAGTTCAATTTTATTGTTTTAATTCAACAAGAATCTTGTAGTCAGTGAGACTCTTTAGTGATGAGCAGTATGGTCTAGGCAGTGTGCCTTCCTGCATGTGCAGGCCCCCATTATATGTAATATCCTTTCATATGGCCAGTGAACTGATATTGTGGTTCACAAATCCCACCATGGTTTTTCCTCTTTGATTCTTTCCACGTACAAATTCTATGTGTTATGGTGTTCATTTATGTGGATGGTTTATTTGCTTTAAGTTATATATTTATTTGTTTACCGATTTATATGTGTATGGTATAAAAGGATAAAATCTCATGTTACTAGTAGAACACTGATTCACCCCCCCCTCTCAGTGTTCTTGAATCCCAATAATTGGTATCAGAGCCTGGTACCTCAGAAGAAGTTTAACAACTTGAGGAAGATCCTAAAACCAGAATCTTTGAACATGGCTATGGAGAAGAAACTTGAGATGGCTCTTGAGGATTATGATGCTGAAAGGATGAAGAACTTGAAATTGCAAGAAGAATTGAATTCTGCAAATGAGTTCATTCATATCCTGCAAGAAAGGTTATCATCAGCTCAAGCCAAGAGAAAAGAACTTTTGCAAAACCTTGATGATGAGGAGAAGAATGCACTTAAGGAACAATGTTAGAAACTAAGTCAAGAAAACATGCTCATGAAGAATGAAATGCAAGATCTGACTATGAGGTTATCAAAAGATATTGAAGATAGAAAGAAGAAGGAAGATAATCTTGTTATATCTCTGAAGAACAAATTTGATGAATGTGGCAGATTGACTCATGAGAATAATCTGTTGAGAACTGATTTGGCACACTCTCGGAACAATGAACAAGAACTTGAAAGACAAATAACTACTCTTAGAGATGATCTGACTACTGCAAGTGAGTATAAAGAAAAATTCAGGATTAGTGCTGCACAGTTGGATGACTTATTGAAAAGACAAAGACATATTGATGATTCTAGAGGACTTGGATTTGTACAAGGTGAAAGCTCTGATATTGCAAATGAAGATTAGACAATCGGTATAAGGAACTCATCAATTTAAAGGAAACCGGTAAGGCAATCTAATGCTTATAAATTCAATGGTAGATGTTTTGTTTGCAATAAATTTGGGCATATGGCTAAACAATGTAGAAATAAAGAAAATCAAAACTACAATTCTATTCATAGTCAATGCACAAATTGCAAGAAGTATGGTCATAGATCAGAAGATTGTAGAATGAATGTTAAATGTCATGCATGTGGAAAGTTTGGACATTTTGCTAATCATTGTAGGTCAAGGAATGACACTGGATTTGTCAAAGCAATTCAGAAGATCAATGTTACATGTTATGCATGCAACAAAATAGGTTATGTTGCTAAATACTATAGAAGCAAGACTCAACCGGTTAGCAATGATAAAGATAATGAGAAAGGAAAGAAAAAGGTAGATGAAATACAACAAGATCACACCAAGATATGGGTTAGAAAATCTAAAGAACCAAATAGAGATGGATCTACAGCGGTAACTCCACCCATAGATTAGGGTATTCCTCCACCGGCAAGAAATCCCACCGATAACTAAGGCATAAGCCTTAGGGGTGGCAAAATCATTCCAAAATTATGCATATTACCACGGAGGAGATCTAAGGAGATCTGGAAGAGATTTGGAGAGTTGTGTTCATCATTGATGAAGGTTCACTCGACACAAGACTGTGAAACCGACATTCGTAGGGTTTTTTGTGAAGCATTTATTACAGAGAAAGATTAGGGTTTTATTCGTTGATAAAAGGGGTAACTGAATTCATTTTCACTCACTGAGAATTCAAGTATTTAGAGTGAAGAAAAGGTGAATTTCAGGCGAATTAAGAGCAAACAAAGGCATTCTGAAAGGATTTCAAGTAGAAACACTAAATCTTCCACCAGTGTTCACTTTTAGGTATTCTTTGAAATGGCATCTAGACCTTCAACTCCTACTTTCATTGCAAATCCCACCAATATCGAAGTCAAGGATAGGTTAAGGCCTGTATTCAAGGAGGTTCCTAAAATTACTAAGAAAGAAGACTCTGCGGGAGCATTTTCTAGGGTTCCTGATGGTGTGATGTATGTTGAAGATGTAAGGGCATACATTCACTACACCCTGGATGATTTAGGCATAGAGGGCATCAAAATCATGTATCAATCCATGATACTAGGAGAATCTAGGACCATCAAACCAAAATACAAAGCAATTAGGATTTAGGGTTAACCGGTATTCTGTACATATCGGAATTCAAGGATGAAGTTATCAGATACATTATGAGCAGGGTTAACAATGAGTTTATCTCGCTAGATAGGCCTTGCATGATCATGAAGGAGGCTATTCAAGAGTCATCAGCTTACCCAAAGTTGGACAAGAACCTGGCAAGAAAATTTCCAACACAGAGGTCGAGAAACTCATCGGTGCAACTCCTGATAGCAGATCAATGAGGATCAGCACAATCACTGACATTGATGTGAAATTTGCAAGCATGATAATAGGTTATAAGGTAACTCAATCCAACTGATTGAATTGTATTGCCAGTTCATGCATTCATGTTGCATATCAGATGCTAAGGAATAATGTAAAAATTTATATGAATGCATGAGGAGTGAATTGATGTTGAACCTTAGAAAGATCAAGGGAGTTAAGAAAGGAACTTTTAGATATGGTAATCTCATTGTATGTTTGATGCTTTACTTCCTGAATAAGCTACCTAATCTTGGCAAGAAGCGTTGGGCTCATGACATATCGGTAGGTATGCAGATGAAGGAAGTAATCACTAGTCTTGGTACCAGTAGAGATGAGAAACTTTGGGGGTATTTCAAAACATTCCAAGAAAAGATGAGGCAGATGGAGAGAATATCAAAGAAAATTATGGAGAAGTACTCCACTGATATCTGTTTTATGGTGAAAACTGATGAAACTCTTATGGAGGTAGTTGAACCTAGGACAATTTGGATTATTGAGCTTGGATAAGAGATAGATGATAGCATTTTTGAACTCCATACAAAAATGCTGCTAGATGCCCCATTGGATGACAAAACAAAGCATTTTTGTACAGCAAAAGAGAAGGCACTTGAAGTCAAAATTGGTTTTAACAGGAAGAGAAGAGAGAATAAAATAGAAAATATGTATGCATATGTACAAGATGTAATTCATAAGATAGACACTCAACTGGGTTTTGGATCCAAACTGACAGTAGAACTGACAGTGGCTAGTACTGCAGAAGTGAAAAAGCTTGAAACTTACATTTCCACCATCACTTCTGATTCTAACCCTGAGTACAATGAACCTCTAGTGTTCAGAAGGGTACAAAGAAAGAAAGTGGATCAACCACTGGTAGAGCAAAAGAAGGCAGAGCCTAGGAGGAGACTTGTTAGAAAGGCAACTAAATCAACTGCACCACCACCTCTAGCAAGGAAGCCTATACAAAAGAGGAAACCAATCACATCTACATGGGAAACCATAAGCAAAAAGAAGAAGGGTGATGACACTGAAACCAGTAAGACTAAAATGACCTGTGCTAAGATAATTGATGAAATAACAAAAGATGGAATTTCGAAAAATGTATCTATATATTATGAAGATTTAGATGATGATGAGCAAAATGAAATAGAAGAGGCTATTTTGTTACATATAGACATTTATAAGAAAACCTTAATAGAAATTTTGAAGGAGATACCTCTATCTTTGTATAATAAACTTGATGCTAGAAGACTTGACATTGTCAAGAGGGATATGGAGATTAAGGAAGTAGCACTTTTGGAAATGTGTGGTTCTATAAACAATGAGGAAATGAAAAGGTGCATAGATGTTGGAAATAGGACAATTTTTAGTAGTAAACCCTGACAAATAAGCCTAATGATGGGCAGAGTAAATGAGGTAATAAATGAGACCAGTAAGGGTTGGACAAAATTCTTCCAAAATAATCATGATTTTCTCACATCTCATGAAGAATTTTTTAAAGCTACATCTTCCACCATTCCTCACAAATCAAAAGGGAAAGGTATTTTGGGTAGTTGAACTCCAATTTTGACTACACTGGTAGTAACTATAGACATACAGACACAACCGACAGTAAAGGAGAGTGTACAGTCCATACCAACTGAAACTATTTATGAGCAAGGAAATGTATAGGATATTGTGAATACTGTGGATAATACTCCACTGACAGTAATTGACACTGCACCAAGTGGCGAAGCCACTAGTGCAAAAGAGGTTGTAGAGGATAAGGTAAAGGAAACTGAATCTATACCGGCAGTTAAAACTAATTCCCTGGCAAAGGTTTTGGCAATTGACACTTCTCAGGTTGAGAAGAAATCCATCATTGAGATGAGTCCCACTGAGTTAATGATGATGGCAACTCAGAAATTATTGAAGGAGGGTACTACAAAGAAGAGAATAATTGATCAATCAATTACAGTATTGCACAGATTGACACCTGATTGTCAAATTGAAGATGGAGCAATCCCTTTCGGCAAGCTCAAAACTCTAACAGAGCATATCTCTAACAATTTTCAATCTTTGAGGTAGATTATAGACCGATGGGCTTTAACAAGGATCACTACAGCTAAAAAAGCAGCCTTTGACTGGATAATAGAAACAGAGAAAAAGAAAATTGAGGCCAAACTCATTCTTATTGAGAATTGTCTGAAACAAGGTACAAATATCTACATGGTCTGTTGTAATAGGAATTCTTATAGCTAATGTAGATAGAAGATTAAAGGAGTTACATGATAAGCTAGCTAGTATTTCTAATTCTTTTGATGGATTAACCGCACTAACCACATCTGTTGATGGACAAATTTTTTACTTGGAGAACCAAATTTTTGCTTTTGAGAAGGAGAGAGATAAAGTCATTATGAGAGAAAGGAGTCTTAGATGGTTGGTGAGTCCCAGATTGGATTCACTGGGTGTTCATAAGAGAGAGTGCATGGACATGATTGCTAAACCCACATTGGCTGATGTCAAAGAGAAGGAAACACTTGCCCACTTACTAAGTGGACTAGCATCCATATTTGACACTTTCGAAACTAGCTAGGATACATATCTTCAGTTGTTGAATAAGGCACCCTAAAATTTTGAAGTTGGTTAAGCTCCAGTGAAATTAACAGTATTCATTTATTCTTTTGTTCTGAATTATTTCAATTTTTTAATCGGTCTTTAGCATTTATGCCAAAGGGGGAGTATGTATATATGTGAAAATATCAAAAAAATGAAATAGGATCACATGGGAAGGATATCAGGATATCAGAAGAAGTATATTGCTCAAGGGGAGCATAATTCAATTGAACCGACAGGGAATCCATTTTTCACATGAGTGTTGCCATCAATGCCAAAGGGGGAGATTGTTGGAAATTGACACTCATTGGATTCATTTTGTTGTCATTGATGGCAACAAGATTATATGGAAGTCATATATTGGCATTAGGAAGCATATACTGGCAAACAGCGACTTTGGAGCATTCAGGGCTACATCGGCATCGACACTGGCACCGCCATCAGTACTTGAAGGAAGCCGACATCAAGGGAGATTTATTTAGTAAATCATTTTGTAATTATTGTCGAGGCCGACATTAAATATCTTTTGTAATGCATTGTAAGCTGACATAAGGCATATTGTTTGTAATGGGTATATAGGCCAGTCTGCTAAATCATTTTGATATATATGATAAGGATATGACATAGGATGTGACATAGGAGAATATAGGAGAACCGTATAATGCAAAGTATATGTATGTAGATCATTTGTATGCAAGTGTTGTATCATGAAATGATCTGTAGATAGCTTGGAAAGAATTCTTGGAGGAGAAGAGATACCAGTAGTAGTGTTCAGGGTTTATGAACTGGTACAGAGCAGAGATAGAACCGGAATTCTATTTGGCATAGCAAATGCATTTTTGAGTTCAATTTTATTGTTTTAATTTAGCAAGAAGCTTGTAGTCGATGAGACTCTTTAGTGATGAGTAGTATGCTCTAGGCAGTGTGCCTTCCTGCATGTGCAGGCCCCTATTATATGTAATATCCTTTCATATGGCCAGTGAACTGATATTGTGGGTCACAAATCCCACCGTGGTTTTTCCTCTTTGAGGTTTTCCAAGTACAAATTTTGTGTGTTATGGTGTTCATGTATGTGGATGGTTTATTTGCTTCAATTTATATATTTATTTGGTTACTGATTTATACGTGTATGGTATAAAAGGATAAAATCTTGTGTTACCAGCAGAACACTGATTCAACACCCCCCCCCCCCACTCTTAGTGTTCTTGGATCCCAACAGTTCTGCTACTTAACTTCCTTACATGAGCCACCTTTTTGTAATCACCATATAACTAGTTATATTATCTTGAGAGTTAACACTCTATGTGGTTTTCCCATTTGCGTTTTCCACGTATAAAATATGTTGTTCCTTTTGTGGTTGTGCTGGTTGATTATTATGCATGTGCTATTTCATGTTCATAAGTTTAAATGATGAAATTGATATATCAGTAAAAGTTTTTTATCAGAGTAGGAATATTGATTCACCCCCACTATCATTATTCCATTCCATTCAGCCAATTCAACACAATATAGCATTATGTGATTATATCAACCATTTGAATATCCATAAAACACATGCATTCATTATATGTCATATTTCAAAACAAAGTCTTTAAAACATAAAAATGTCTTGTGAAAATGAAATAAAATAGATAAAATAGTATCAAATTTCTAGAGCCCATTAATCATTGCAAGGGAAGAAATTTTATTAGTAGGACTCATAAAAAAGGAGTCTTCATTAAGGAAACCATAATGGGCTTTGGAGGCCATAAAACAAGGTGGAACTAATAGAGATGGATAATAAGCCCTTGACAAAGAGTGATTGAGGCTTTATCAAGGGTTTTTGCAAACACCCCTTTTCCTTATTTGACAAAGGATTCTAGAGAGGAAATTAGGTAGAAGGAAAAATATATTATGGTTTTATGCCTAAAGTGATTCAAGAGGGAAAAGTTGTATAGTGATAAAGGCTCTTGAAACATATCTCTAAAGTAAAATAATTCATGATCAAGAAGCATATCATATCCCATAGAGGAAGGAACTTCTCTTTATCAAACCATCCATGTAATTTCACCAATGCCTCACCTCATGCAAAAACATAACCATGCTTTCATTATCTAGGACCTTACTTCATCTATTCCACTTTCTCCCCTTGAATGACATTCTCAAAGATTGGGATTTAATCTCTTTGCCAACCACAAAGCTTATAACTCTCATCTAAAATTATCATTCATCAATGCACTAACAAACTATATGGAAATGTGTTCATCATAGCTATTTAGGCATTTTAAGAAAGAGGAAATACCTCCTTCATCACATAGATATCAAATCACAGTATTTACTTTATATTCTTTACATGTAACTAGTTATGTTTTAAGCCTATATCCCCCCATAACATCAAACAACATAGGGTGGTATAACTACAATAAGACACAAGAAATGATAAATCTACTATCATCGAGCTACTACTACCCCTTACCCACTAGAGAAAACCAACATTTCTTTGGGACTTTTTCCAACTTTTGTGGAGAATACAAGAACATTGAGTATTCATCACCTTACAAAAAAGTGTCATTAGTTTATAATTTTGGAGCACAAGAACTTAAATGATGGTACATTCCCAAATAATAACCATTATTACTTAACACGAAAAAAATTATTGACTCCCTTCTTATCCATAATAAAAATCCTTACCATGCAAATTCATATTGTAGTGTCCTAAATTTGCACCCTTTGCAATTTTGACCGCATCTGGGGCCCTCGCCTTAGTATTCTCATCCTCACGCTTGATCGGGACCCATTTATGCCTCTTCCATGCAATAAACATCATATTTTCATCTTGCACCTTGCTAGGACCCCTTTAACCCTTTCCCAATTTGGGGTAGGACTAGTGTGCGGCCTGGTCCTCACTGGGACCAAGGTGCCACGCCCTGGTCCTCCCTAATTGGGGCCCAATTTGAACCCTAGGTCCTATCCAAAATTTGAGCGAGAATTGATTCTCCATGTCAGTATATGTTGGAAAATTAATATGTTTGATGACAGGCAAGTATATAAGGAGGTATTCCCCTCTCATTTGGGTAGAAGGTGAAAATTAGGCATAAGGTGAGCATAACAAGATAAGGCAAGGAGACTACATTCAAGCATTCAAGCATTCATCATCAAGAATCTCTAGAGGTCTTCAAGGCTGCATATTCTTAATCTATCCATTGTGGAGTAACATTACATCATTCATTTGCAAGCATGTTTGTGTGATTAGGGTTTTGTCATGTTATGCCATTTCATACAACATATGTGATTACATTAAAGAAGAAAAGCATCACCATCACTCATTCTAGATCTAAAGGTATACCTTTCCATAATTTATTTCAAACATTTGCAATATTTCATTCAAGTTTGATTTCAAACCAGAGTTTAACTTAAGCAAACCCATATTCCCAACCTTTTTCCTTTTCTTTATGTGTGCAGGAAGCTAAGGCATAGTTGTTCTTCTCAGATTAAGCTTTATTTGCAGAGATGGAAAAACCCTTCTTGGTATTCAAAAATTTTGGAGGACCAAGAGGCCGCACCATGGTTCCTTTTTTTTCAGGGCATTTTTCACAGAAAAGATCTGAATCAGCTCATATTGCTCAGATCCAGGTGCATGACAAAATCTTGAACGTATAGCTCATTATTTTCTCAGTTTTGTCTTCAATTCTGACACTTTACCCTAAATCAGCATTTGAACTTACAAAAGAGAGGAAAACACATCATAATCAATCAATCCACTTTATAGTCCTTATCTGATTTGTGACAGAATCTAGTGGATTCCTCCTCTCTTTTGAATGTAAAGGAATTCCTTCTCCCAAAGTGAAAATTGATTTGGTGATTTCTCCTTCTATGTTGCAAATTTATAAATTAAATTTTCCCCTTTACACATAAATATATCTGTGTTGATAATCCTATTCATTTTCCTTATTAAAAAAATTTGAAAGGAAGTATGAGGGATGCAATCATTGAATTAAGACACCATTGGGTCCTTCAAAAAACCAAGGCCATTATTAGAATATGATGTCCATATAAGCATTCAAATAAGATTGTAATTATCTTTGATCCTAATTATTGTCATATTAACAAATTATAATTTCCACATAATCATGTTTTTATTATTGTTTTCTTCTTTGGTCCGTAGTGAAGGTTGGGATATACTCTAGCATGCTTACATGAGTTGATGTGAAAGTTAAAGAGTAATGTAAGTACTGATAGATTGAGAAAGATGCATGGAAGAGGAAACAAACTTAAGGGTATTTATGGACATATATGAAGGAATAAAATTAGGAAAAGATGTGGAATGAGAGGTAGTAGTAGATGTAGTATTAGGGTGTGTGCACCAAGATGGTGTGCAAAAAAGTGGACACACCCCAAACAAACATGAAAAAACACAAAACGCGCACAAGGTATTTCAAATTTAAAAAACCGCGTATGGGTTTAGGCTCATTTTTCTGAGCCTAAATGAAGCTAAACTATGTACGGGGTTTAAAGTATACTAACCACATATGCAATTTAGAAACTAAAACCCTATTAGCATTTTAGAAACTAAAACCCCATACAAAGTTTAGAAACTAAAACCTCGTACGTGGTTTTAGTTTGTAAACCACGTACGTGTTTGTCTATCAATAAAATTTAAATTAGTAATATGGACTTGTATGCAATTCATTTAGCATTCCATTAGGTTTTTCAGTGGGATATATACATAAAATATAACATTTAAGTATAAGTGGCATATACTTTAAGTTATATTTTATGTATATATTGTCAGGATGTTTGAGAGTGGTTCTAGATCTCTAAGAGTTATAATGCAAATTCTAGTTTTTTGAGTATTCTTAGAAATTTCACACTTAGTCAAATTTTAGTAATCAGCATGCTCATATCAACATTTTCTCTAATCTCTTCCCTACATTCCCCCTCTCTCTTCCTTAACCCTTACCTTTTTGTCTCTTAGGCTTCTCCCTCTCTAATTTCTTCCCTCTCTCAGGAATCTCTCCCTCTTTCTCATCTCCATCACCCTCTTTTATCTATCCCTCTCTTTCTCTCCCTCTCTCAAATCTCTCTCTCTCACTCTCTCCCCCTCTCTTTGGTGTCTCTATCTCTCCCATTCTCTCCCTCTCCCTCCCACTCATTTTCTCTTCCTCTATCAAGTATTTCTTTCCCTCTAACTCTCTTTCTCTCTCCCCATCTTGCTCCATTTCTCTTTCGCTCAAGTCTCTCTCCTTCTCTCTATCAAGTCTCTGCTATTAACCTTTATCTATCTATCTCTCTCTCATCTTCTATCAAGTGTCTCTCTCTTTCATTATTTATCTCTCTCTTACTCTCTTTGCCTCTCTTTCTCTCTCATTCTTTCTCTCTTAAGTCTCTCTCCCTCTCTGCCTTTATCTCTCTATCTCACTCTCCTCCTCTATCAAGTGTATCTCTTACCCACTCTCCCCCTACCTCCCCCCTCCCTTTCTCTTTTTCACTTAACTCTCTCTCTCTCTCTCTCTCTCTCTCTCTCTCTCTCTCTCTCTCTCTCTCTCTCTCTCTCTCTCTCTCTCTCTCTCTCTCTCTCTCTCTCTCTCTCTCTCACACACACACACACACACACATTTATCTCTTGTCTCTCCCTCTCAATCTCTATCTCTCTATCTCACTCTCCTCCTCTCTTAGGTGTATATCTCTCCCATTCTCTCCCTCTCCTCCCCCTCCCTCCCTCTCTAGGGTCACAAGGTATTCTAAGGGGTCATATGGTATCCTATGGATCCATGCATGTGTCCTAAGGGGTCATAGGATACCATATGACCCATAATGACACATAAGGAGTCATATGGAGTCCTAAGGGGTCACATGACACCATATGACCCCTTAGCACACCATACAACCCATAATGACACCTAATTGTGTCCTAAGGGGTCATAGAACACCATATGACCTCTTAGAACACCATACGACCCATAATTACACCATATGGAGTCCTAAGGGGTCATGTGGTGTCCTAAGGGGTCATAGGAGAGCATATGACCCTTAAGGGTTCATAGGACACCATACAACACATAACAACACCATATGGTGTCCTAAAGGGTCATATGGTGTCCTAAGGGGTCATAGGATACCATATGACATAAATGACCCTTAAAAACACCTAAGGGGTCATAGGACACCATATGATCCCTTAGCACAACATAGGACCTATAACGTCACCAAATAGTGTCCTAAGGGGTCATAGAACACCATATGACCCCTTAAGACACCATAAAGTGTTGTTATGGGTCATATGGTGTCTTAAGAGGTCATATGGAATCCTATGACCCCTTAGGACACCATATGGTGTCGTTATGGGTCGTATGGTGTCCTAAGGGGTCATAGGACACTATATGACCTCTTAGGAAACAATATGACCCCTAACAACACCTAAGGGGTCATAAGAGATTATATGACCCCTTAGGACACCATATGATCCTTAACAACACCATATGGTGTCCTATGGGTCATAGGACACCATATGATACATAACGGCACCATATGGTGTCCTAAAGGGTCATATAGTGTTCTAAGGGGTCATAGGACACCATATGACCCTTAGGACACAATATGACCCCTAATGACACCTAAGGGGTCATAGGACACCATATGATCCCTTAGCACACCATAGGACCTATAACGACACCAAATAGTGTCCTAAGGGGTCATGTAACACCATATGACCCCTCATGACACCATATGGTGTCGTTATGGGTCATATGGTGTCCTAAGGGTTCATATGGCATCCTATGATCCCTTAGGACACCATATGGTGTTGTTATGGGTCATAAGGTGTCCTAAGGGGTCATAAGACACCATATGACCTCTTAGGAAACAATATGACCCCTAACGACACCTAAGGGGTCACTTAGGACACCATATGACCCCTTAGGTGTCGTTAGGGGTCATATTGTTTCCTAAGAGGTCATATGGTGTCTTATGACCCCTTAGGACACCATACAACCCATAACAACACCATATGGTGTCCTAAGGGATCATAGGATTCCATATGAACCCTTAGGACACCATATGACCCATAACAACACCATATGGTGTCATGAGGGGTCATATGGTGTTACATGACCCCTTAGGACACTATTTGGTGTCATTATAGGTCCTATGGTGTGCTAAGGGATCATATGGTGTCATATGACCCCTTAGGACCTTAGGACACCATATGACCCATAACGACACCATATGGAGTCATAAGGGGTCATATGGTGTCCTAAGGGGTCATAGGGTTAGGACACCATATGACCCATAATGACACCTAAGGGTTCATATGGAGTCTTAAGGGGTCATAGGACACCATATGACCCCTTAGCACACCATACGACCCATAACGAGACAAAATATTATCCTAAGGGGTCATAGGACACCATATGACCTCTTAGGACACCATACAACCCTGAACAATACCATATGGAGTCTTAAGAGGTCATATGGTGTCCTAAGGGATCGTATGAGACCATATGATCCTAACAACCATAAGGGGTCATATGGTGTCCGAAGGGATCATAGGACACCGTATGATCCCTTAAGACACCATACGACCCATAACGACACCATATGGTGTCCTAAGGGGTCATATCATCTCCTAAGGGGTCATAGAACACCATACGACCCCTTAGGACACCATACGACCCATAAGGACACCATATGACAGCACCAAATGGTATTGTAAGGGGTCATATGGTGTCTTAAGTGGTCATAGAACACCATATGACCTCTTAGGACACCACATGACCCACAATGACATCATATGGAGTCCTAAGGGGTCGTAGGACACCATATGACCCTTTAGGATACCATACGACCCCTAACAACATGACATGGTGTCCTAAGGGGTAATATGGTGTCCTAAGGAGAGAGGGGGAGAGAGGGATAGAGAGAGAGGGAGATAATGAGATAGAGATAGAGAGACACCTAAGAGAGGGGGAGTGAGAGAGATAGAGATAGAGGGTGAGAGGGAGAAGGGGGTTGGGAGGGAGGTAAAAAGAGTTAGAGGAAAAGAGATAGAGACCATATGGTGTCTTAAGGGGTCATATGGTGTCCTACGACCCCTCAGGACACCATATGACACCATATGGTGTTGTTATGGGTTGTATTGTGTCCTAAGGGGTCATATGGTGTTCTATGATCCCTTAGGAAACCATATGATCCCTTAGGTATCGTTAGGGGTCATATTGTGTCATAAGGGGTCATATGGTGTCCTATGACCCCTTAGGACACCATATGATCCCTTAGGACACCTTATGGTATGGTTATGTGTCGTATGGTGTCCTAAGGGGTCATATGACCTCTTAGGACACCATACGACACATAACCATACCATAAGGTGTCCTAAGGGGTCATAGGACACCATATGACCCCTTATGACACAATATGACCCATAATGATACCTAAGGGATCATATGGTGTCCTAAGGGATCATAGAACACCATATAATCCCTTAGGACACAATACAACCCATAACAACACCATATGGTGTCATATGGTGTCCTGAGGGGTCATAGGACACCATATGACCCCTTAAGACACCATATGGTCTCTATCTTTTTTCCTCTAACTCTTTTTACCTCCCTCCCAACCCCCTTCTCCCTCTCACCCTCTATCTCTATCTCTCTCACTCCCCCTCTCTTAGGTGTCTCTCTATCTCTATCTCATTATCTCCCTCTCTCTCTATCCCTCTCTCTCCCTCTCTCTCTATCCCTCTCTCTCCCTCTCTCCCTACCACTCCCTTTCCCTTTCTCTATCTCTCTCTCCCTCTCTCTTAAGTGTCTCTCTCCCATTCTCTCTATTATTTCCCTCTCTCCCTCCCTCTCCATCCCTCTCTATCTCCCCTCTCTCCCTCTCTCCCTCCCCTTCCTCTCTCACTCTCTCTCTCACTCCTCTCTCCATATCTCTTAGGTTTCTCTCTCTCCCATTCTTTCATCTCTCTCTCTCTCTCTCTCTCTCTCTCTCTCTCTCTCTTCCATTCTCTCCCTTCCCTTCTCTCTCTATTTTCTCATCTATCTCTCTCTCCCCCCCCCCCCTCTCTCTCTCTCTCTCTCTCTCACTCTCACTCTCATGTTTGGGAAATTAAAATATCTAAACCTTGGGGAGAGAGAAGAGAGTGAGATAGAGAGAGGTGAAGAGAGGATGAGATAGATAGGAAAATAGATAGGTCTATGTCTTAAGGGAGACAAATAGCATGAGATGGAGAGATAGCAAGTGAATGATGATACAAGCCTACTGATTACCGAAATTTGACTAAGTCTGAAAAATTATAGGATTTCCTAAAATCTAGAATCTGCATTATGACTCCTAGAGATGTGAAACCACTCTCAAACATCGTGACAATATATACATAAAATATAACTTAAAGTATAAGAAAGATAAAAGGCCTAATGGAATGCTAAATGAATTGCATACAAGTCTATATTAGTAATCTAAGTTTATTAATTTGAACCTCGTATGCGGTTTGTCTTCTTAAAACCCCGTACGTGGTTTTGTTTATTAAAACCTCATACACAATTTTCTTTATTAAGACCACGTACACGCTTCATATTCAAAATACCACGTATGTGCTTTAGTTTATTTAGGCTTGTGAATAGGCTTGGATGACAAATTTGTAGGTTGGAAGTTTGATTTCCCTCCATTTTCCTCCTTTTTGACATATTTTGTTTTATCAACTTGGTTTCTCAACTTTGTCATCGTCAAGTTTGCACTTCATCAACTGGGTATTTCTAAAATTGCCACCATATTTTCACCCATCTTCTAAGCTTTCACACCATATATTTTTTTTAAAATTTGAACAACAATAACATATTATTCTTCAATTTCTGTTACAAGTGTCTCCATAGTTCTCAGAGACATATGTGTACCATTTTTTTAATAAATTTTGATCTACTCATCCAAATTTTAAAAAATATATATATTATTGTAGTGCACTTGATTCTTTACAATTTAAAAAAAAATTGCATTTTTGATTGTTTTGGTGCAAGTTATGCTTCACGCATGAACAAGTACTTGATTTTTAGGATGTGTTAGATTCGAAAAATCATAAAAAAAAATACTCAACAAAAAATCACAAAAAAATACAAAATTTTTAGTGCTCACTCTTAAGTATTTTTCTACCAAAGGATTTGTCAAAATACTAAATATAACTATGACCTTTTTGATGCACACGTCAGACACTATGTTATGTTTTTCAGAAAAAATCACAATCTATTTTTCGTGCATGAAGGATTTGACCCCCTTAATCTTATCCAGTTTTGAAACAAAATAGTATTTTGGAAACTAGATTCATAGTACTACAATATTTGTTCTTTGAGTATCTTCATATCTTGAGTGGATGACTCTCAACTTTCTCCTCCAAGTTCAAGTTTACCTTATTTCAGAAAGAAAAAAAATGTCCACTTATACCCCCCTTTTTGCACACTATCTTGGTGCAATTACTCATTAGTGTGACTAGGAGTATTAATAGGTGTGGTGATTATAAATACGATAAACAAGGAGGTATAATACATCATGAGGGATGTGGATTTCTCAAGAGTGATATAGTTAGGGTATAGTCCATAAGGGAGATGAAAGGTGGAGAAAGGATAAACACTATTAGGAGACACAATAGTATAAATATGAGTGGCACCATGGGGATAGGTAGTTGTAAGAGTAATAGTAAATTGTGGATAAATATAAAGGAGAGAGAGGGGGTAGATGCACTAGCTATAATAGATGATGAAATCTTAGCAATAACAACATATAATATATCTAACTTTCAAATGATTTTTTGATGTGCATATTATGAATCATATTAGCTAACTTTGTATTAGATTTATAACATTAGTCAAGCTTGCAGATAATTGACAAATTCTTGGTTATGATATTGCTATCAAGATTCAACTGTGTAGTTTTTGAGTCAAACTCATTGACTCATTTTTCATGAGTAGTGGTTCACAAGAACCTATCTCTCATGAGAATGAATGGTCCACTTAGCACTCATTGCATCTAGGTGAGGCTCACAAAGGTGAAGCATCAAGCCTTCCGGAGAGGTCACCCACTCCAATATTACTCTGACTCATGAAACATGGACCAATGAGATATGTCCTACTTATCAAAGTATTGGTTATTTACATGGATATCATGACAATGTTCTTAATTTTTATTCTCATCACAAGCAATATAATAAATATTTTCTCATTAGGTTATGTGTCATATTATGATTTTAACAAGCAATCCTTCTCAATGGAAGATTATGATCACAAGTAGCTCATGGAATAGACCAAATATATTAAAATAAATTTTAAAATTATAAATTGAGTAAAATATAAAAAATATTAATTTTAAATTAGGTCTAGAAATGAAACCTTAATGGCATAGAAAAGGGTGATTAGGAAGGATAAAAAAATAGAAAAATAATAAATCATGAATAATTAAAGATATTATAGTAATATAAGCAACAAAAATCTTATAAAGATCTAATTAATAGTAATGTTATTATAAACAATTGAAATATTAATACTCTAAATCATGTTGAGAAAATTGGTGAACAATTATAGTTAAAGCACACACATAAAGTGCACATATTTGATTAACATGATTAAAGGTACATGAGATTAAGCATACAATTGAAATAAAATATGGATAAGAATGTAATAAAAAAACTCATAAACAAAAAGATATAGCACTAAATTTATAGAGAGAAAGCCTTTCAAGAGAACCTCAACCATCAAAGAGAGAACAAGTCTTCATTAGTCTCATGGAAGTGTTACACCAATACATTCATTTTTTCCATTTAGTTTGACAACATTCTAATAGGGTAATTGTGCTGACTAACAAAACACTCATGAAACAATTATCCAAAGAAACTAATTTATAGAGAATCAAAGAGGTAAAATCATAAATAATTTCTCAATAGTAGAAATACCAAAATCCATGGTATTAGTAAAAATCAATACTTCCATGACCAAAATTATTCACTACACCATGAATGTAATAACCAATAATAACAATATAATTGACCTACACATGGAGTGGGCACACTTTATGAAGTCTAATACTTTATTTCTAATCCATTATACTCTATGGAACCTACCCATCATAACAAGATGTTCCACTCTATCACCTAGTAATTAGGAATAAGAAAGTGGTATAAATAAATTTAAAAACTTCATAATCACCACTACCATGAGTAAAGTTCCCCTTAATTACATTATAAATAACATTCCAGTTTACAAGGATAATAAAGATAAAATAATAATATTTTTTCAAACATAGGCATCCAAGTGCTTACTTCGAGATGTTTGGAGACTTTGGAGGTGTTGATGGGTGTTTTGACACACTCACCATTAGTCAGTTAATTTATGTGAACAATCACCGCCTCTCCTGAAAAGCAATAAGTTTTGGGAAAATAAGTACTCCAAGGTCTCTATAGTTGAGTCTCGACGGTGATGGGTAGCTCAATGGTTGATGTGATTGTACCTATCAAGGGGACTGTTGGTTGAAACAAATTCCAATAACTTCCAATAATTTAACTTTTTTTTGTATTTTAACATTTAGATCTCTTTCGAAATAAACTAAAAAAGATAGATCAAGGAAACAAGAAAATAACAATGAAACTAATACAATAACAACTTAATGAACTACGTATTAGCACCCTGCAATCCAAAAATCATCAATATCATTCAAACCAACATTCAATAATGGACCTCCAATAAACATGCAAAGGCATGCAACCTCACAAATTCATGGAAATAATACCACCATAATATCATTCTATCACATTAATTCTCATACACCACTTATGTGTGCAATATGATTCATAAAGGAATAAAACATAAGACCAAAATAAGTTGTTGATTTCAAACAATAGACATTACCAGATTGCAAAGAACAAATTCATAGCACATACACATAGATCAGGCAATCTATAAGTTGCTTCTTGTATTAACTCCAAAGAATGTATCACAAAACTACTCAAAATCATAACAATAATCTAAAATCTCTAAGTGGGCCTCAAATCATCAATTTGTGGACCCTTACAATGAATCAAAATTTCTAATTTATAGAGTTTCTTGCCCTACTTTCTAGGAAATAAATCTATTTATATTAAGCACTAAAAAGCAAGGAGTCAAAGTTGACATGCAAGTCTCTACCTTCAACTCCAGTTAATTATTACAAAATTGTGACTGGGTAAGTATTATGAAAATGGTGCTGCATAAACCAACACTTCGTAATCATGCAAAAATTGCTCAATAATCAAGGTACATGCTAGAGCAGTAGTTGAAGTCCTAGTGTAGTGGTGGTGATGATAATCCAGCATGCAAAACTAGCATTACAAAATGATGGGAAACGCAATCGACATGCAAGTTGCTACCTGCGAACTCCACTTAACTGTTATGAAATTGTGATTGGGTGAGCATTACGAAAATGGTGTTGTATGAACCAACACTTAGTAATCATACAAAACTAATGCCCAAAAAGCAAGTGTGACATCCAATATCAATTGAAGCTATAGTGGTTGTGATGGTGGCACTTCTCGAACATGCATTTTTTTTTTCTAACTACATGTTTGTCCTTTATTCCTCTTGTAGTTCTGGTAGTTGCTGATGAAACATTCTATGGAAGTGGTTGGTGGGTCAGAAATATACTCCATTCTAAATTTAAAAACTCTGAGCACCTCCTATGTACTCTCTAGTCTTCTTTCAGGAAGAGGTGGAAGGTTCCATAAGTCTAATTCAACTGTTACGAAACTAGTGCTCACTGTCCACTTCCATAACGACGCTCCAGAGGTAGGTATTTCGTAACATGCAAAACAAGATACATAATTAGCTTCATCATATTAGAAAAATAATAAGGGACACTGAAATTTAGGGATTTTGGGGTTCTGAGGTTCCACTTAAATGTTACGAAACTAGCACTCACCACTCACTTCCATGGTAGTGCTCCAGATGCAAGCATTTCGTAATTTCAGGATTTTGGGGTTCCGGGGTTCATTATTGATGATTTCAAGAATTTGGGGTTCCAAGGTCCATTATTGAGGATTTTGCGATTTTGGGGTTTCGGGGTTCTACTTAACTGTTACAAAACTAGTGCTCACCACTCACTTCTGTGACAGTGCTCCAAAGGCAAGCATTTCGTAATTTTAGGATTCTAGGGTTCATTTTTGAGGATTTTAGGAATACGAGAAACAAGGCCAACAACCTATGGATCGATAAAAGTCAGTTTTATTGAAAGCATGAAATCTAACTCTAAACCCTAAACTATGAAAATAGGAAACACAAAAAAAAATGAGAAAACAAGGACAAGGAAATGAAAGATCAACTCGGAAAAGGAAGGACGAAAGAAACATGAACAAGCAATGATAGGATGACAACAACAACCAAGGAGAAGACACACAATGGAAATGAAGATGCACAAGTGACAAGTTCGGAACCTCAAGGACCCAAGTTTCTAAAAAAAAGACAGAAAAACAACCTGGGAGTTCAAGAATCCGAACTTCAGAGGTGAAAACCAAAAGATGAACAAACACTTCGAGACTCCGGGAACCCGAAGTTCTGAAGTGATGCTCTAAAATGACACAAAGCAAACTCGGGAGTTTGGGAACCCAAACTTCCAAACAATAAAATGGAAACACGACCCAGAACTTTGGAAACCTAAACTTCTGGTGCTACACAAACAAACAAATGAGACAACAACAAACTCAAGAACTCGGGGGCCCGGATTCCCAAACAAAGAAACATAAACAAGAAAATAACCCACCTCAGGAACTCAGGAACTCGGGTTTCGAGGTGAACAAAAAAAAAGCTAAAAAGAAAAGGAAAAACTAACAGAAAAAGACAAAAGAGGGGACCTGTATTTTCATAAAAATGAAAATGATGGGACTAGATATGCAGGGCATAACAAATGATGACTATTTGGGAAAAATGATTCTAGGCATTTTAGAACTTCAGAATCTCTGGTGTAACCTAACATCTAAGGCTATTATCATTCAAAACAATGCATAAGAGCGAAAAGATGAGTGAACTAATGAACAAGCAGTCGAATCTAGAACTGAACAAGATCAACTCTTAAGTGTGTGTGCATGATTCATTACTCCATCGTTCTCAATAATGAAGATAAACAAAGGAAATTGGGCCCAAGCTATGTAGGTGAAGTCAATTAACGTGTTTCGTGCAAGGTCATCTCGGGCATAGCTTTGCTACCAGTCGGGCATCCATAACCCCGACAAAGGTACCTCTAGCTCCTGTCAAGCAGCGCTCCACTGCTAGCCAAGCATTCATAGCCCTGATGGAGATTACTTGAAACACCCAAATTTAGTTGTTGCAAGTGAATCATTTCTTTTCTCTTTCTTTCTTCTCCTTTCTTTTTTTTTTTAAGATCATTTTTCACATCATGGAATATATAGAAGGATTATTTCTTCGTAACCTTTAAGCAACTTTCAAACATTGAAGTCCGATTATTGGATTGGGAGCCATGGTGGACGACGTGAAACATCCTGACTTCTGATTTTTCACTTGGAAACAAGTTCATCTGACATCTTACAAAATTTTCTGATGTAACTTAGTGTGATGGTAGTGCTAAGTAATCAAGTTAGCCTTCTCCAATTGAGAGTCAAAAACTCAAATCATAATTAAACCATTATATATCACTTTAGAAGAATGTAGACAAAGATTTCAAAATTAACTAAACAATAATGAAGTTGTAAAGAGAAAAGAGTCGAAGTCTCTCAATATCTTCCCAAGTTGTTATACGACGAACATCTCTTCCTTAGAATCCCAGAAAATAAAAACAACAAAACGAACAAAACAAACGAACCAAAACATAGGAAACAAAAGAAGACACAACATTGACAAACAAGAAGACCAGAAGACAGGAAAGACCAAACAACAAGGAAAAGAAATGAAAACAAAAAGAAAAATAAGCTAATCCTACCTAGCTAGCCTAAACTAACACTGAGACGACTTAAGACTCGATCTTAACAAGATGGGACAACAAAAAAATTGACTAATTTTTCATTATGTTCAGCAGTAACACCTTAGTTGGCCAAGTCCTAAGTCTAGCAAGTTTATTTTTGTACTCATAAATGTAAATTTTTAACAATTTCAATTCATTTTGTGAGCACAAAACTTTAAAGATCAGTAATTGTGGGTTTTCATTATGACCTTGATCTACCCACAAACATGTTGGTATTCCCCCCACCTCATATTCAAATACAAATTAATCAACACATGGAGGGAAAAGGAAGGAAGCCACCTGATTTGATTGTGTTGTAGGTGCATGCTCTCGCATAGTGACTTTGTCCTTATATAAGTCCCAGCTTGAGGTGCAACTTGTATTCTTGCTCAAGTTCATACATGTCAAGAGAAACAACATCCATTAGCAATGTGATATGTTGGTCATCAACATTAACTTTAACTGTCAACACATCATTATCATGAAGACCAACACCAAGCAGTGAATTAGGACACTTAACTTCTAATGGATTGTTTACCTCAAACCCCTCTTCTAGTAAGTCAAAATATTTAAGTTCATCATTCTCTGGATTATTAAAATCAGAATGTTTACCTTCAGTGTTACCTACCATTTAAATCTCCCAAGCCATTACAAATTTTGGACAACTTACCTCAAATTGTGATTCCAAAGGATGAATCCTACATGAATCACATATTACAAAATCCAACATGTTATGCGAGCAGCTACGACTACTCATCTCTATGACTAGTTCTGACACAAGATCCATTATCCTTTCCATTTCTTCTACTGAGGTAGGGTTCATGCTATCTTTTCCTTGCAAAGTTTGAAAACTCCTCTTTATGATGTACAACATCAATTCCCTGCACAAAATCATCAGCATTTGCAATTTCATTACCAAAGTTATGAGTAACTAATGGATAAGATATTTCTCCTGAAAGTTCATTGGAATGTGTGAAATCAAATGAAGACTTCCCTATTTCATGTTGTTGGTCTTGATGAAGCACTTCCATTTCTGACTTTGTCTCTTGCATACACTTTGCACTTCCTCGCACTCCTTCAACCTGGAACATATCACAAACACTTTGTTGTGATAAGAGGTCAGTCTCATGTATGTATGCATTTTCACTGTTATTTATCACGACTTCTAACTCTCTCTCATGACTCGCACAAATTTTATCCAGACATTCATCAAAAAGAATTTGGCAAGTTTGAATGCAATTTTGACTTGTTTCTATGTTTGCATAAAAAGTCTCAACATCTGAGTCATTGTTATGAAAAGGGAAAAGGTATTCCACTACTTTGTCAAAGAATATACTACATTCCCTTCCATCATTAAAACTCTCTTCAACCAAATCAACACAACTTGTACATTCCAATGAGCAGCTCATATCATCCTTGGTCATGAAAACATTATCAAACACATCACCGTTGTCTAAACAAGAGAACTCATCATCATTGTTTTCAATCACTTCCAAATATGCTCTAAAATCACATTCCTTTCTTATGAAGTCCATACCAAGATCATCATTATCAACCTCTAAACATGAAAGATTATCATTCATAACTTTGTCCAAGAAATCATCCATTATTGAATCATCTTCTTTATAAATCGAATCCATACCCAAATCAAGTTCAACCTCATCATGTGGGACTAATGCACTACTCATATGATTGGGAGAAGAAGAGTCAGCCATTAACATACTAGCTTTGTCTTTGCTTATAGTGATTTTTCCATCATGTTGGTCTTTTCCAATAAACTCATTATGAGGGTCTGGTTGGGAGTCTTCTTGAGATATGTAAGATAAGAATTTCTCAATGAATTCATTTGTAAGGTCCCAATGGTCTTCCGGTGGAGTGAATACTTCTACAAATTCAATTTCCTCCTTCAAGAATAGGTTCATTATTTTGAGGAAAACAAAACAGCTAGCTTCACATTGCTTGTTTGTTAGGTGTATTCTACAACCATCTAATAATATAATACCAACCACACACTTGGAAACACCCATTTCTTTCAGACGTCGATTCAAGCTACTATGTGCAAATAGAATGTCTCCAAAGGAATACAAACTTTTCTCAACTTTTTTTTGTGATTGGTTACTATGGAATTCATGTTGAGAATGAACATGAAACTTTTTACTTGTTGATTCTCCATTGTAACAATGTTGGGGCAGCATTGTCGACATTTCAAAACCAGTGGGACTGTCATTCCTTACTCCAATCACATCAAGATTAATCATCAACTCATCTTCTTTATTCAACAAATCCGAACACCAATCAACGCTATTTTTACATGGTCAATTCAATTCAACATCTCTCTCGTGTTCATTGATAGAGGAAGGCATAAACTCCACCTTACCAACTTCATCCGTACTTGTCATATGTTCTCCATCATGATGGCGTTGATCAAGCAAATTGTCTTCATGAGTGAATGGTTGTGAATCCTATTGTTCCTTAAATAGTAGGAGTTGTTCTCTCAACTCATTTGGAAACTCGAGGTCCCAATGATCTTCTAGGGGAGTGAATACATCCTCAAGTTTAAGTATGTGTTTCAAATATCTATCCAATCTCTCAAGGAAAACACAATAATTAATCTCATAATGTTTGTTTGTCCAGTGTATTCTACATCCATCTACCCATGTGAAATGCCCCAAAGACTTAGAGACACCTAGCTCTCTCAACCTTTCATCCAAATATTTATGTGCAGGTGTAGTATTCAACCATAAACTAGAATTTTGCACACCTTCATCATGTGGTTGATCATCATGGAATTTACGTTGATAATGCATATGAAACCTTCCACTTGTTGATTATTCATTATAAAAGTGTTGGGACAGTGTTGTGGCAACTTCAACTTCTCCCAAATCTTTGCCAAAAGTGGTTGTTGAATCACCTCCAAATCTGATTTTCTGTTTATAATAAGAAATTATGGCCACTTCTTCTTTATTTTCAAACAACCGGTTCATGTGGGATGACTGATTATTGACTTTTGTAGCTACAACTTCATTATAATCTATTAATCTTCCTCTTAAATCATGACCAAAGAAATAAGTTATAACCATAAAAACTTCATTAGTAGGTGTAGTATTTTCATTCACATTTGATAGTTGCATTTGGTGATTGTAGTTTGGTTGATCTATTGTGTTATTTAAAGTCATAGTTGGCAGATTTGGGACATTATAGTTTTTGAATGCTTGGTGTTGGATAGGCATGGTGTGTGCCTGGGCATAATTTTGTACATATGAATAACCCCCAAACACAATTTCATTAAAATGGTAAAAACTATTATCCACGGTGTCATACCCAGATTGTGCTAAGATTAAGGCTATTCCAAGTGCCTAATGTGCATCTTTGACTTGACCAAAACTTTTAATTTTTTCTGCAAACATATTACCAATACCCCAAAAGTAATGACCTTTCAAAAATATTGCATCTATTACTCTGCTAGTAGATTCAACTCTTCGATACATAAGCAAGAATCCATGATTGAATTAAGCAATTGATTCACCAGATACTCTTTTCACACTTGCAAATTGAATTAGTGCATCTTCCAATCTTGTGAAAGGATCGAATTGACTTAAGAAAAGGAATTCCAATTCATTCCATGACCAAATCAAACTAGGAGAAAGACTTGCATACCATTGTGATGCTGAACCTTGAAGAGTTTGAGCAAACAAGTTGCAAGCAACATCCTCTAGTGTGCTTTAAAGGGAAAACACTTGATGTTTAAAAAGATTTACATGGTCTGAAGCACTTTGTCCATTTTCTAGAAAGAACATGGGAAGCCCATTATACTCATGATGAGGAATTGAATGAACAATCCTGAGTATGCACAATGGACTACCAATTGGAGTTAAACTTTTACATGGTCTAACTCACTCTAACTTAAGAAAATAATTTACAAATCATTACCAGCCCTCCTTCTAGCGCTAGTTTCTATTGATGGGTGTTTTGACACACTCACCAACAATCAGGTTGTTTATGTGAACACTCACCACCTCTCCTGGAAGAAATAAGTTTTGGGAAACTAACTACTCCAAGGTCTCTACAGTCGGCTCTCGACGGTGATGGGTAGCTCAATGGTCGATGTGGTTGTACCTGTCAAGGGGCCTGTTGGTTGAAACAAATTCCAATAACTTCCAATAATTTAATTTTTTTTTGTATTTTATGATTTAGATCTCTTTCGAAATAAACTACAAAAGATAGATTAGGGAAACAAGAAAATAACAATGAAACCAATACAATAACAACTTAATGAACTACACAATTAACACCCTGCAATCCAAAAATCATCAATATCATTCAAACTAGCATTGAATAACAGACTTCCAATAAAAATGCAAAGTCATGCAACCTCAAAAATTCATGGAAAGAATACCACCATAATATCGTTCTATCACATTAATTCTCATACACCACTTAGGTGCGTAATATGATTCATAAAACAATAAAACATAAGACCAAAATAAGTTGTTGATTTCAAACAATACCATATTGTAAAGAACATATTCATAGCACATACGCATAGATCAGGAAATCTATAAGCTTCTTCGTGTATTAACTTCAAAGAATGTATCACAAAACTACTCAAATTCATAACAATAATCTAAAATCTCTGAGTGGGCCTCAAATCATCAATTTGTGGACCCTTACAATGAATCAAAATTTCTAATTTATAGAGTTTCTTGCCCTAATTTATAGGAAATAAATCTATCTAAATTAAGAACTAAAAAGAAAGGAGTCACAGTTGACATGCAAGTCTCTACTTTGAACTCCAGTTAACTATTACAAAACTACGACTGGGTGAGTATTACAAAAAATGTGTTGAATAAACCAACACTTCGTAATCATGCAAAAATTGCTCAATAATCAAGATACATGTTGAAGCAGCAGTTAAAGTCCCAGTGTAGTGGTGGTGATGGTAATCCAGTATGCAAAACTAGCACTACAAAATGATGGGAGACACAATCGACATGCAAGTCGCTACCTGTGAACTCCACTTCACTTTTACAAAACTGTGGCTGGGTGAGCATTACGAAAATGGTGTTGCATGAACCAACACATCATAATCATGCAAAAATAATACCCAAAAAATAAGTGTGACATCTAGTATCATTTGAAGCTATAGTGGTTGTGATGGTGGCACTTCTCCAACATGTATTTTGCTTTTTCTAATTGCATGTTTTTCCTTCATTCGTCTTGTAGTTCTGGTAGTTGTTGATGAAACATTCTATGGAAGTGGTTGGTGGGTCAGCAATATACTCCATTGTAAATTTAAAAACTCTAAGCACCTCCTATGTACTCTCTAGTCTTCTTTCGGGATGAAGTGGAAGGTTCTATAAGTCTAATTCAACTATTACAAAACTAGTGCTCAATGTCCACTTCCATAACGATGCTCTAGAGGTAGGTATTTTTTAACATGCAAAACAAGATACATAATCAGCTTCATCGTATTAGAAAAATCATAAGGAACTTTGAAATTTTGGGATTTCGGGATTCCAAGGTTCCACTTAACTGTTACAAAACTAGCACTCACCGCTCACTTCTATGGCAGTGCTCCAGAGGCAAGCATTTCATAATTTCAGGATTATGGGGTTTCGGGTTTCATTATTGATGATTTTGAGATTTTGGGGTTTTGGGGTTCATTATTGAGGATTTTGGGATTTTGGGGTTCTAGGGTTCTACTTAACTGCTACAAAACTAATGCTCACCGCTCACTTCTGTGGCAGCGCTCCAGAGGCAAGCATTTTGTAATTTCATGATTCTGGGGTTTCGGGGTTCATTTTTGAGGATTTTGGGAATCCGAGAAACAAGGCCAACAACTTACGAATTGATAAAAGTTGATTTTATGAAAGAATGAAATTTAACTCTAAACCCTAAACTATGAAAATAGGAAACACGAAAAAAATGAGAAAACAAGGACAAGGAAATGAAAGATCAACCCAAAAAAGGAAGGATGAAAGAAACACAAAAAAACAAAGACAGGATGACAACAATGACCAAGGAGAAGACACACAACGAAGATGAAGATGCACAAGCGACAAACTCGGAACCTCAGAGACCCAAGTTTCTGAAAAACAAATAGAAAAACAACTCGGGAGTTCAGGAATTTGAACTTCTGGGGCAAAAACTAAAAGACAAACAAACACTTCGGGACTCTGGGAACCCGAAGTTTTGAAGTGATGCTCTGAAATGACAGAAAGTGGACTCAAGAGTTTGAGAACCCAAACTTCCAAACAAGAAAATAGAAACATGACCCAGAACTTCAGAAACCCAATTTTCGGGGCTACACAAACAAACAAATGAGACAACAATGAACTCGGGAACCCAGGGACCCGGATTCCCAAATAAAGAAACTTAAACAAGCAATCAATCCACCTCAGGAACTCGGGAACCCAGGTTTCAAGGTGAACAAAACAAAATCTAAAAAGCAAAGGAAAAACTAACAGAAAAAGACAAAAGAGGGGACCCATATTTTCATAAAAATGAAAATGATGGGACTATATATGCAGAGAATAATAGGAGGTTCATACATTAGATTTGCAAGTATAATATCACCATTGTCATAACTTACTATCCAAGGTACAAACTATAGGGTGATGTAATATTAGAGGGCTCCACCAAAATGTAAAGAAAAGTGATCTTTCCTAAGCTTAATGTAGGCTAATCTAATAAGATGCATACTCCTACTCATAAATTAAGATCTTAATTAATAGATGAGAGTTGCTCGGTGATAATTTTGAATTAAAATTTCTCCTTTATGGAAGTAGACATTGGATAGGTTTTAGGTTTGAAGAAGATAAATTAAGTTGATGTAGTGTTACTTTACCTCAAGATTGGGAATATAGCCTCTTTGTTAGTGTTTTACTTTATAATTTGTGAAATATTTATGTCTTTATCTAGGTCAATTCTATAAATTTAGATCACTCCATTGTCCACCAATACATCCTTTGTTGCATAGATTAGATACTATATGCTTGGAAGTGTGGTACCAGCAAGAGAGACAGAAACCACTCAAACACACCAATGAAACATTACATTAGAGATTAGAATCAACAAAACAAGTTAGTCAATCAAAAATATCAAAATTGTCTTTATCCTCAATCTCCAAGGATCTCTTAGATTCAAGGTGGCTCTTAGCTTAGAAGAGCACTTGATCTTAGGATGACTACTCAAAGAACAAGAGATAGTGTATGGTCTAAGATCTAAATGAATGCAACGAAGATCCTAGTGGTGATTTTAATATGGATATGAAACTATGATGTTGAGATAGTGCAAGATGATGACATTGATATGAAGCTAAACTAGTATGAAAATGATATACTAAGATCCTAGTGGTGATTTTAATATGGAAATGAAACTAACATGATATGCAAAACATGATAAATCTAGGCTATGATGCTACTAAAATGATCTAATTACTATTTTCAAATAGAGGCTAAAATGGTAAATGTTATGTGACTATAGTGTAGATGCATAAAACTTGGATGATCTTGAAAATGGATGAAATGGGAGCTCTATTTATAGAAGAAATGATCGAATGGATGGTCAATATTGAGTAATATTAACAAGGGTTAGGATTGAAAGTTATCAATCCATGTGATATTTTCAACCCAATCTCATGTTGACAAGTGTCACCCTAAGGAGGCTTGAGAGGATGTTAAATAAGAATTAGATTCTTATTAAGCTTTGAGGGTTAACCTTAAGAGGATAAGCCATTTGATAAAGCTATTATCCAAGGATGAATTCTATTGTCCAAGAGTTAAACTCTTGTGCAAGGTTGGAAGATGGTCAAAGGGACAACCATCATGGGCTAGGGTGATGTCTTGTAAGAGGCATTAAATGGTTTAGAAGACTTTAGAGGCTAATTTGTAAGAGCCTTACAAATTTGGGGAGCTCAACAAGTTAACTTGTTGAAAAAGGTTAAGTCTTCAACACATTTTCAAGACTTTCCCCAAATTTGGAGAAATGACTCCCTCAATTTTAGGGATGTGACATGATTAGAGGAATTTAGGTTAGTTAAGTGGGATTTGAGGACTTCTAGAAGAATTATTAGGAGGTTAATGAAAAATGTAGGAGAATGCAAGTGGGATAAATAGGAATTTTATTTAAAATAAAAAGATTTATTTCAACTAAAATTAATGCAACTTGCATTTGTTGGAAAGTGCAAGTGGGGGGAGGGTTATAAATAAATTTGATTTATTTATATACAAGGATGGTTTCAATTAAATGTAAATTTAATTAAAATGGTGATAAAGGGATTCAATTAAATAAATAGAATTTATTAATTAATGGATAGAAAGGGGAATTAATCAAATATTTGAATGTGATTAATGGTTGGTCTAGAAGAAAAGGGATATATTAAATAAACCTTAGTTTAATTAATAGGTGGATAAATGATAATTAAATAAATTAAATTTATTTAATTAAGTGTGCAAGTTTTAGGGGTCTACATTTTGCCCCTCTTTGAAATAATGTGTGACCACATGTTGATTCAAATAAAATCACTCGATATGTCGCCAATTTTTTTTATTTTGTTGCCATTGCCAAAAAAAATTATATGATGCCCTAGATATGGGTATGGATATTGATATGAATTCGATATGATAATGAATACTAATATTGATATGACATTGATATGATAATGATGCCCCCTCGGGAGATCGATCGTGCATTAAAGGCATGAATGATCTCTCGAAAGAAGAAAAATATTATATGAAAGATAGAAGAGTGGATAGTTGATGACATGCATGTGTTTTATGGGATTGATAAGATTGATTGGATTGAGGTCAAGTTTGGTTTCAAGAAGGACACATCCCATATAAGACAAAGATGATCAAAACGTCTAGTTTCAAGAACGATATAGCCTATATAAGACATGATCAAAACTTTTGGTTTCAGGAAAGATACATCCTGTATAAGACATGATAGATGATAGTTGGATGAATGATGAAGAAATGAAAGTGAAGAATGGTCCCATGATGATCTGATAGATATTCATATGATGGATGTAATGATGAAGGCTACTAAATGATGATGATGATGATGATGATATGCAACTAAATGCAATGATTAAATGATATGCAACTAAATGCATTATTTAAATGATATGCAACTAAATGAAATGATATGCAATGAAATGCAACTAAATGCAATTGTAGTCATCATGTTGATCAATTTTTTTGTGCTCCTTTTATCATCATTGAGCCTTTGATATGTTGAAAGTTGATACAAGAATCATGGTGTATTTGAACCATGATGACCTGAGTATAACTTACATGATTTTTGATATTGCAAGATGACAGAAGCATCGAGGTATAATTGAACCAAGATGACTTGAGTGTTGCTTGTGTAAAATAGACAAGAGTTAATCTTTTTCCTATACAAATTTGAAATGTCCGTAGTGATATGTTTCCTAATCACATCTTAAGACAAATTTGCATAGTAAAAGGCTTCACTCACAAACATCAGAGAAAGAAAATATCACACTCCTTCCTTGCTTCTCTAGTTTCAAGACATCCTTGAGTCGCTTAGGAGATATGATAACAAAAATTAAAAAACAACCATAGGTAAACATGCATACTACTTTATGTATTGTTAGATAAAACATCTTGCAAATGTATCCTTATTTAGTTTGTTCAGTTCTTGTTTTGATGTTTACCATTGATAGTTATGATCTTCGTTTTCACTCAAGCATCTATGTTTGTGTGGTGGCTTGTTTGTCTAAACCTCCAAAAGGTGAGATACCCACAATGAAGTCGTGATTTTACCCCTAGCTTTGGACACTTCTATCGACATGGATATATACATTGATCACCAAGCCATGGTAAGATGTTATTGCAATGTTCAAGGTGGATATGAGGCTTCTTATTATTAATATGGATAATTATAGAGAAAAGTGGATGCATGATATTAATAGATGGAAGCATTGATCTATCACAAATAGCGAGCCTGTTTCCAATTTTTCACCACTTGCTTTTATTGAACTTTCAATTATTTATGATTTTATGATTTTTTTTTTAAAGATGAAACATGTCCTGCCATTAATTGATAAAGACAAGACTAACTAGGGAAAAATCCAATAGTCACACTGATTTATATCATTATTTTGATTTTTCGATGATTGATAGGAATGTTTGGTTTCAAAGAGTGAGTACCTCGTATAAGACTGATCCGTCTGGTTTCAACTGTACATTTTCTTGTATAAGACATTTTGATGTGTATATATTGGATTGATTAACAAGACATGTGATCAGTTTGATTGTATAATTTGAGAGTTTTCTTATTATTGATCTGATTTGATGGATGATCCATGTTGTCATGCTTTGATTTTTTATTTTTTATTTGATTTTATTGATTTTGTTGATTTTTAGTTTTTGGACATTTTGTGATTTTTAGAATTTTTTGGATTAAAAGCAAGATATATTTGTTTGCCCAATATCTAGCAAGACAAGGAATATTATGAATGGATGAATGGACTATTGAGGTG